>NC_088981.1:73496287-74166287 GCF_963932015.1 Anas acuta
AACTAAAGAATAAAGCATTCAGTGATAGAAAAATGTAATTTTGGTGTTACATACCTTTGTTTTCCCACTACTTAGATGATTCCATTCGTTACATAATTTCCTTTTGTCAAGTGCCACTCCTGGTATTCACTACTTTAATGCTATAAATTAGTGTCTCGTTGTTTTTGGGTAAACCTTCTTTCAGTCACTGTAGAAGAAGAACTGCTTGACTGAAAAAAGTGTCAGTCTTGTGCAATCAACTCTTTTTTCATCTTCACAATCAGAAAAAAAACTAATTTTATATAACTTCCCTTTAATCCTATCATAGAATTCTTTTTTTTTTTTTTTTTTCAAGTAAAACAGGTAAATAAGAGAGCTTTTATGAATAAAACTCTTTCTGTTCTATTCTCAATTATATGAGCATTACAACAGGGTAGAACTCTGTGAGCTCTGAATTGGCAGGTTTTATGGTAAGATTTCATGTGACTGAGGAAGATATCCAGTCAAAGAACTGATGGAAAAAATGCTTGCTGTACTTCATCTGTTCATCATTCTACTAGAGGGGGGAAAAGTGTTTTTGCATTTTACTCTCCACTTGGAATGACTTTCGTTTTATAGAAAGTGAATGAGTAAGGATCAAAATATGAAATGTCATCTAGAAATCTACTACCATAAAATATTAATAAGCCTTATCCTTTATCCCTGTACGTAAGCCTTATCCCTTACCCTCAGTAATTAATCATTTCCCATATTATATATATTTATTATATAGAAATTCGGAATGTTTAATACAGCTCTTCCAAGTTGTTCTGATTGTTCAAGTGGTCTTAGACATTATTAGTGGAGAGGATGAAAGTAACAAAACCTTAGTGTGATCTGTTTTGATCAGTGCCATGAAAAACAGTAATAACAACAAAGACCCCCCCTTTTTTTTTCTTCAAATGATAGAATGATGGCAAATTGTTACTTTCGCTGCATCTAAATGCACTTCTAGCAATTTCAAAGCATTATTTACATTTAAAAACCTTTAGTGCCATTTAGTGTAATTTTGTATTATAATACTAACATTATGTTAACACTAAATTCACCTCCTTTCTCAAATGCACTAAAATGCACTAAAATAAACTTTTAAGTGATCTTTCTCCTACTTAATTTTCAATAAATTCTAGTGAACATTAAGTATGCTACTGCTGCTCTTATTGAAGTATTTATATGACACTTTCATTCTGTTTTTAGATTAATAATCTGATTTAATTATGAATGATGCCAAGATTATAAATGATTGGGTTGTCTTCTGAAAATGTAAATTGATTCTGCATTCTTTTTATCCTGCATTTTTCTAAAATAGACTTAATGTTCCAGAATGGAACATCTGCTTTCCATAAAAACCTTATGTATTTTCCCCGATTACACATTACAACTTCAACTTATAAAGTGTAAATTTTCTTTGTTTGCAGCTATTTCAATTATTTTTCCTCATATTTGTTTTCAGACTTATTAGAAGGGGAGTTCTATCTCCTCTCCTTCTGATGAATGTTGGTGTTTTTCTTTGCATGATGGATCACAAAGCTTGGAGGAACATTTATTAGTCATTCACAATGTGGTATGAGCTGCTTAGCTAGGAATTGTGAAGCCTGGGTGAGCTCTACAGCTACTGCTGGATGCCTGTTCCTTCTAGAACAATGGTAAGAAGAGGTTACCTACTAATTATTTTGGTCTTGCAGAGTGCAGAGGATACCACTGCACCACTCTGAAACCTGCTTCTGCGGAAGCAGTGCACTACACATAGTGGACTAAGATGACACTAGTACAACATGAACCAAAGCTTCTTTGTGAACCAACCAGCAAAATGACCTGTTTTCTCAGGCTTTGTGGCACACAGCAAAGGTACAAGAGTTCCTTTCAGCTTTTCTTCTTTTCTTTTTCAACCATTTTTTTGCATTCCAGGAAGAAAAATCAAGGACATCAGGTATTTACAGTTCATTAGAAAAGAAAATAGAACATGTTTTTCAGTTTCTCCATCTGAGCAGTTGCAGGATTTGGGGGTGTTGGTCTTTGGCAGAGTTCAGAAAGGATGGAAATAAATTTCTTCATATTTTGCACAGAAAAGTCTTCCAAACCTACTTTGTGTTTATATCCACGTCAAAACTAGTAAATAAATGAGACAATGAGAAAGGGTCAAGTTGAAAGTGTCAATGCATACATGCAGACTTTAGGAACCTCAATTTATAAATTTGTGAGAAAAGCAAAATGCAACCTCCTCCCAAGAAAAAAAAAAGAAAGAAAGAATAATTTTTTTTCTTGTTTCTTTTGCTTTACTAGTTTCCAGATATTGTAGTTATGCAAATAAAGACCAGAGTACCTGAAAGTGTTAATGTTCCTTTATTTTTCATTTTTATTTCCTCATTTTTATTTTCCTTTATTCCAAACTTTTTGAATTACCTAGATGCAGCCTAAGTAGGCAGTTGCCTAGGGTGGCTACAGTTTTTTTTTGTTTCGTTTTGTTTTTTAAATACCACGTTTTCTTTGAAAATCTTTGCAGATCTTTCTGCAATGCAGTCAGAGCAGCAGTTACTGAGTGGAAGCTGCTAATCCTGCCTCTTTTCCTTTTTTCACCCTGCTCACCCAGCAGGGTGAGCAAATAAGGTCTTTAAGTCCTGCATCCAACCTCCCCTCCAAAGTTGATAAGCTGTTCAAACCAAATTTCTTCCTAACTTTCCCATATCAAGGAACAGCCTTAACACAACACTCCTGGAATGGGCAAATTTGGTATTGTTCATGCTTTGGAGAAGCACACGACTTACCAAAGATCCAGGTAAAGATTAAATTTTCCTGAAGTTCTTTAGACTCTTGGAGATGACAAAACAAAAAGGTTTTATTTTTCTTTTAGATTGTGCACTATTGAGGTTCTGCTGTGTGTAGGCCAAAACTTTCTTCTGCAGTCTGACAGATTTTGTTTTCCAAGGCTACACTTTAGAAACTATCATGCACAATTACATTATTTAAAAAACACATTTAGTATTGCCTCCTGATCAGTACCGAATCTGTTGCTATATATTTATCACCATGTATTTTCACTATATAATCCTCTCGTGATGTTTGATTTGGTTGGTATTATTCCATACAGCTGCAGTCTTTATGGTGTATTACAATTTTTAACACCTTTATCCATAACCATTCATATAACACTGTAATTTGTTAAATATCATGATTTAGTTTTTCCATTGTTCATCTCTGCATTTATAGAATAAAATTGAAGAAATAAAATACAGGGCCAGTGAATCAACTGATGAAGAAGAAAATAATGTTAGAAATTGTTTGATTTCTATGGGAAAAAATGTTTAATTGCAGTACTAGGAATTTTGACCTTTTTTGCATTAAAAAAATAGTTATCATATGTTATGTAATAGTTACAGTTAAAAATAGTAATCAAGAGAAAAGGTAAGACAGTTTTGTTACACTGTTGTGATGCTTTCTTACACAAGTTTAAACTTCAATTTTCATAATGGCTCAGTGTACAGTTTAAATGGATTATCTTTCCAGCTCATTTGTACCATAACCACCTGTTCAGTTCTCTTGTGTTGCATCAGTAGTCTGTATGCCTCATCACTTCTGGAAGTCACTGAAATGTCACATTCTCATGGAAAATCTGGGTAAAATGAGCAAAGCTGGAGACAGTATCTGGCCCAGATGATGCTTTTGATACTTCTGATTTTTATTTATTGGTAACAATTTTTCCATTTTATTTTACAAGAAATGAAAAAAAGGATGATTTGAGCTAATACGCCACAATTCAAATGTTATTCTCTTTTATTGTGGTTAGAATTTCACATTGTGTTAATGTTTTTTATGAAAAAAAAAACAGGTTAATTGTATCATCTAGTTTCAGTTAGCTCTAATAGACTACATGTATAGCTTCAGTCTATTGTGCATGTCCTCACATTGATGGCAAAATGCAGTAAGAGCTACTATTTTAATGCCTTGATAAATTATGTTCTATATTATGTTAGATCAACAAAATGCATGACTAATATCTCATGCAAACATGAGTTGTGACAGTATTTCTTAGTGTTAATAAACACTGGCTGATGTCCAGTCCTTTCTTTAAGACAAATGCAAATGAAGTCCATGTCTTCTCATTATACTTAATAATTTACTACTAAGTGCTCAAATCTAGTCATTATTGTTGGCAACCTTTATACTGTAGTTTTCCAGAATGAATCAAAAAAAAAAAAAAAGAATTATATTTTAGATTGAGGCCAGAAGATAGTTTGTTCTGAAAGCACATTGCAGTCATAATAAACAAACTGATGGTTACAGAGAGTGTCTGATGCACAGTAGCCTTTCAGAGACTGAATTTGTTTTCAGACTTCACCAGTATTCAAACTAACAAAAGATTTTTCCCATACAATAGAAGTATCAGAAAATTATATTTCCCTTTTGTTATAAAAGGACAAGCTTCTTTTATGTATGCATGTATGTATGTATGTATGTATGTATGTATGTATTTATTTATTTTTCAGCTGTAAGGTGCTACTGAGACCAAGGACATAAAAGCGTATTGAGATCACTGGTATCAGTGTAAGAAAATGGTTAGCTCCAATCATGTATGTCGCATAAAATAGCAACAAGAAAAATGGTTTAGAGGCTCTCCTATGGTGTGGAATGATCTGTTGTTTCCTGCTACCAATTCTTGGAGCATCATGGTGTTTTTCTTAGGCTCAATGCATCTGGAGAATGTGCTTCTTTCTCTTATGCATCTGAGCTGGAAGCATTTTTCCAAACCTGGACATTTCCTGGTTTGCAGATGCAGTCACATGTAGAGGCAAATTCATAACATGGATGCCACAGCCTGGCCTGCCCACAGATCCCTTCCTACTCAGACATGATGTGGATTTATGTATGGTTCATACAAGGTAGAAAGTTCTCTTGTATTTACATGGCAAGGTCTTGGTACTGGGGGACTGCAAGGATGGCCTCTGTAAGAAGAATCCAGAAGCTGCCTCATGTTAGATAAGGGCCAGTTTTGTCTGGCTCCAAAGGGTCCGGCCACTGGCTAGAGCTGAGCCAATAAAAGATGTTTGTGCCTCTGGGAGAGCAGATTTAAGAGAAAAAAAAACTTGCTGTGCCACAGCAGCTGGGAGAGAGGAGTGAGAACCAGCCCTGCAGAGACCAGGGCCAGTGCAGAAGGAGGGCAGGAGGTGCTCCAGGAACACAGCAGCAGTTCCCCTGCGGCCTGTGGAGAGGCCCCTGGTGGAGCAGGCTGTCCCCCTGCAGCCCATGGGTCCTGCATGGAGCAGATCTCCACCCTGCAGCCCATGGAGGAGCCCCCAGTGGAGCAGGTGGATGTGGCCTAGAGGAGGCTGCGGCCCATGGAGAGCCCCCGCAGGAGCAGTCCCTGGGCTGGAGCTGCAGCCTATGGAGAGGAGCCCACGCAGGAGCTGGGGGCCTGGAGGGAGCTGCTGCATGTGGGGGACCTGTGCTGGAGAAGTTTGCTCCTGTCGGATGAACTCTGTGTTACGGAGCCATGTTGGAACAGTTCTTGAAGAGCTGCTGCCTGTGGGCAGCCCCCACAGGCTCAGTTCAGGAAGGACAGCATCCCATAGGAGGGACCCCACGTGGAGCAGGGGCAGAGAGTGACCATGAAGGAGCAGTGGAGATGGAGATGGAGCGTAAGCCCCTGTTCCCCTGTGGCACATGGGGGGAGGAGGTAGAAGAGGGTGGATGAGGAGAAGATGCTTATAGTTTGTTTGGTTTTGTTGTTTCTCTCTGGTCCAGCTTGTTAGTCATAGGTGATACATTTCATTAATCTCCATGTGCGGAGTTTGTTTTGCCTGTGATGATAATTGTTGAGTGATATCCTGGTCCTTATCTCAACTCTTGAGCCCTTCTCATCATATTTTTCTCGTCTTTTCCCTTTGAGGATGCAGGGGAGGGTGGGGAAGGCGGGGAGACGGTTGGGTCAAGAGAGAGTGGTGGTGATGGTGCTCAGCTGCCTAGCTGAATAAAACCACCACAAAAGCTAACACGTCACCTGGAACAATTTGGTTTCTAGCATGGTTAACTCTACAGAGAAAATACTGTCCTTACCATTTTCTGATAGGCTCAGAACCATGATTTAAAGGCACTCTTTAGTGTTATTGAGGTGACTGCAGCCCTAGAGACAGATTCTTAAAATATTTACTGACTCCCAGACTCCCTGTGAAGTAAGGAAGTATTATACTGTGGAGGCAGAGGACAAAATCTTCTTTCTGAGTGGCAGACTATCTATTTTGCCATACAGGGGACTGTGGTGAATCTTTTAATGAAGAAAACAGGTACCTTGGTTTTTCACCTGGTGAAAATGGTTATACTTAGCAAGGCATCTTACACATTTTTAGAACTGGGCTTTGCATACACAGCTGAAGCAGTCCTCAGTACAGTCTTGATGACACTCAGATACAATCTGTTTGAGGTATGGCATAGCTGGAAAGTAGCGCAGCTATGATCATGGCATGGCATGCAGAAATTATTCATCTTGCATTGTATTTTGCAATCCAGTCTTGGATAACAGAAGAGACTGCTACCTTAGTGGTGCAGTAGGCATGCTCTGGTTGCTTTACACACTATTTGTGTTCCAAATATTCTAGGTGTGTTATATATGAAAGGCATATAAAATTCACAGTGCTTTACCTTGAGTGTAACAAATTTTCAGTACAAAGAAAATATATTTTCTATATATAAATATATATTTCTATATTGAATGGGAAGGGCAAAGTTGTATGAGCCCTCCCGGTATGTCTGTTCAAACCGAATCTTAAAATCTGAGATGTGAGGCATAATACACAGTGATTATTTACTATTATTTTGGGCATATCTGGTGTTAGTGAGTAACACAAATATGTACTACGTCTGTTAACCCAAATAATTAAGTCATTTATACGTACATCTCCCCAGAAGGCTCATCTTTGAAACATCTTCACAGTTTATTGGTAAATGATGAACAAATTAATAAACTGAATCTGACAGAATCATATTTTATAACCATATTTTCATGACAACATGATTCTAAAGAATATAAAATAGTAAGGGAAAAAAGGATAGGAATGTAGTTTTTTATAGGGACAGCTATTCTCAGCTACTTAAAGGAACAGCTACACGTGTTGCAGGGCAACTACACCTGCCCTGTAATTACTGTTACTGCTGATTTGAGGCTCTTAACTGAGAGCTTTCCTCAAAAGGTACATATGCAGTTTTCCAAGAAGGTTTTTCATCCCACCCAACAAAGGAGTCTAAAAATTACCTAGGTGTAAACTCATCTTTATCTCCCTTTGTAGTCACTGGAGAAAAATAGACCTCTGGAAGGGGTGTTTCAAATCCTCCCAAAATATGTGTCTAAGATGAATTTGTCTCTGAAGGAATCATTTCTCAACAGTGGCTTTAGAGGAAACCAAGGGTGATTAATGACTTGTATTTAGACATCCATTGAGATAAAACTTACTGCTGGTATATTTTCATTTAAGATTTCTTTGCACATGAAAAGTAGACTATATGTAACAGTAGTTTTGATTCAGTAGCTTTGAAATTATGTGATCAACCATTAGATACACGAGCAGTCCAAAATAATGACAGAGGCAATGACACTATGTATGTGATAGGAATTGACCATTAAGAATAGAAAGGCCTGCTGTGTTTTCTTTTACATTGTGTGAGAAAGCCTTTTCTTGTGATTAAGTTCTGGTAAATTTCTAAGTAAAAAATGAATTGTTATATTTTTATAAAAGATCCCCATAATTAGAGTACCTTTTTTTTTTTTTTTTTCCAAATATTGTAAATTATTTTACATATATGACAGAAATTTTAGCATTCTGATAATGAAAATCTCTGATTTGAAAAGCTTTGATGAGTCTGATCATATGGACTGGGGTTATCTACAATGGGTAAATGATAGGCTACATTTTCTTTCTCACAGATTACAGACCTGTGTGTATATTGGATAAAGTTTTCAAAAGCAACCACTGTAATGAAACCAAGAAAGCATACACAGTTTTAACATTATATACCCTTAGGTTATTCCAAGCTAAACACCGAAAGTTATTTGTCCCTACTGAAAATCTCATTAAAATCAACCAAATCTGGAGACATCTGTCTGAAATACATATGTAGTAAATACAGAGGTGTGTAAAACAGATTATCACACAAAATTTATGTTATTCTAGAGATGCAATTTAAAATGATTTCACATCTATTTGCCCCACAAATTTAATGTTTATTCCTGCAGACACCTACAAGATTAATTTAGGCTCTGATTAGCCAGTGGGTTTGTTTACATGTACATCCATGTGAAATTCCTTCAACTTTTGAAATGTTCCATTTTATTCCCATATCACTCTGTTTAAATTCTCTAAGTCTATTAATTTTATAAGCCTTTTTTTTTTTTTTTTTTCAAACCATTATTATTTTATTACAGATATTACTTTCCTAGGTAGGCATCAAAGCTTTCTCTCAGCAAAAATATTTAAATGATTAATAACAATCACTGTCTAGAGCTATAAATCTTAATGAGTTCATTTCCTCTAAATCAAGGCACTTCTTTCTTCTTATTCCCTTTTCTTTCCCTGTCAAATCTAATCTGAGTCAGAATTTCCTAAATCCTGGTCTACAGTCTTGTGTTTTACTGATTTGAAATTACATATTGCACTCCATGGTGCTAATCCAGTTTTACAGTTTTATTCTTTTTACAGGAGCAAGTGATTATGATATAGGTTAAATTGCATTAAAATTCTGGTTGTGTCTGAAGTTGTGACAGATCAGGTAAAGGGATGAAAAGTGAACTCTTTAGGGTAGAAAGGACAGTCTTATCTGATGTAGGGGAAACATATAAATAACAAATATTTCATGTTTTTTGAACATTTCATGTTCAAAACATTTGCCCTATAGTCAAAAATAAATAAATAAATAAAAATCCTGCTATGGCACCAGCCTCTCAGCCAGTGCTTATCAACTGAGTTTTCCGGGTCCTCTCAGTATCCCTCCCTGCCACTGAAGGGATAGAGGAAAACAACACCTGTACTCCTACTCCATCCACTAACACGGATGTTAGTTCTCTGAATTCCCTTTTGATAGCCTTCAGGCTTCCCTCAGTGACTTCATCTCTGGCAGCATGAATTATCAGTAACTGGAGGGGCAAACCAGGCCAGGAAGTTTCCTGGTAATGTCCCTGACCAGGGCCTAAGGGAGGCAGCAGACTTCCCTACGGGTAGGGTCAGGCTGACATATGGGCCCTTGGTTTCCCTCAGAAGGGAGTCATATACAACAACTACCCATCTTTCCATCTTGAGGCTATCTTGAGGTAATTTCCTTGCCTTAGAAAACCTCCTGGGTGGACCTTTTACCACATCCTCACCTAAATACCACTCAAGCTCCAGAGCCTCAAACGTATTTTGTAAGGGCACCTGGGAAGGCAAGGTGGGTAGGGAGGGGACTTGCCTGCGACACTAACCAGGGACCTGTTTCCATTCCTCCACATCTCTGAAGTCCTCTCCCTCTGTCCAACAGCAAGAGGACAGGAGGTACACCAATATTTGGGTTGTATCATCCCAGTGCCTTTCTCTCAGGCATGGCAGGGAGTTACTCCACCCATCTAACTCCTGCTCACTCTCCCTGATAATCTCTCCACCTCCTCCTTGAGCTCTGCCACCAGGCTGATCAGATCCTCAACCTGCTCGCACCTCACACAGGTGGTATCTCTTCCACCCTCTATTGGCAGCAACAGACTCAGGCAATCCCTGCAGCCAGAGCCAGAACAGCCACATTTTTGGGCAGGCATTCAATGTGGGTTGCCACAGTCTTTTGGCAAGAGCTTTCTGCCTGGTGGAGGCCGTGGCTGGATTTGCTGTCTGGGAGGCAGTCGATAGGTAAGCTGGTCTCCCGAATGGGGAGGGATACTTCACCTTGCCTGAGTGCATTGTCATGTAAACTGCCACACTGCTCTTTGTTTGCCACACTCCCCAGTGGCTGCCTTTGTAGGGCAGAGGAGTGGGTGCTCCTGGCTCTGCCCAAGCCTTGTCAGCCACCCTTACAAGGGCTTCTGTGTGCTGGTGGCGACCTCGGCTGTCTTGAGTGGCCTCGATGCAGGAAACCCCTGCAAGCTGTGATCCCCCGCTCCATTGCAGAATGTGTTTGTTTGATTCTTTGTTTCATTGATTCTTTGTATGTTCTTGGTTTTTGGAGTTACATAATTTTTATTGTAATGAATGATTCTTGCTATTATATTCATCAGGGAAAAATGTGGCAACTATTGTTTGAAAAGGCATTTTGTTGTTTTGTGCAGAGACATATTGCACGACTGTTGCTCATATAACATATACAGAATGAAGCAGGCTACTGTTCATCTCTGAAGGAATCCTGAGAATATATGGTCTCACCCTCTTTATGAACAATAGAAAGAACAATAGAAAGAATTGGAAGTAGAAAGATTTTGCTTATCCTCTTTAGCACAGTTCATTTTCTTGAAAGGCCTCTCATATAACCCTTCACGGTAAGCTTTATGTGTATGTAAGTGCAGAGTTAGGCAAAATCTGTGAAGGTTTAAGTAGATGTTGAAAGTTTGGGAGTGTTGAATTGCATAAAGCTCTCATGTATTTAATAAAAATAGAAAAAATACATACATTCTTCACTTTCATTATTCTGCTCTGGGCACTTTTGACAATGCATAATGAAAAAACAAAACAAAACAAAACATTTTGGTCATATAGAGTACTGTAAATTATTAATTGTAGGGATATCAGCTAACGCAATGAGTGAAACCATTCTTATTCAGTGACCTGTTGGACAACACCTATCTACTAATTTGCCTAGTTTTTATCATCTCAGTGATCACTATCCTGTGGTAGTAAGTAATAGGGAGGTTCACACAGCCCTACAGTTTGGAATCAGCATTTCTGGGTGAATGACATGAAATATCTCATATAAAGTTGAATGAAACAAATGAATGCAGTACCTATGCCAAAACTGCTTAGATTTTCTTGGAGAAAGTGGAAAAGGCGGGAGGGAAGAAGAGAGGTTCCTTCTGCTCATTCACTAGTAAATGCCTTTCACTATGACTACCTTCAGAGGATATAAACGAGAAGAACCTCCTTGACAGAAGAGCAGTGCATGATGTAGGCTCACTTTTCCACTTGATCTTTCTAGCATATGGAAGGGAAAAAAGTGCAAGGGAAATGCAAGCTGCCATATAAAAATGGCTGACATGTGGCCCCCTTAAAAGAGAGGATCTGAAAGTACTAGGCCTGTTAAACAGGGATTAAACCTCTCTTTTAGGCTGTGCTCACTCTTCATTACCAGTTCTTCAAGAGGATTAACAGAGATGTTCGGTCCAAAATTTATCTGTGTGAATTACTAACATCCCCCAAGAGAATGATCTTGGGAGATGGAGGGAATCACCACTGAAAGCAGAATCCTGTGTTGTAATCCAGAAAGATAATTATTGCTGTATTAGCTCATTTCAAAAGCTGTTACATCACTAGGGTAAATAATATTGCAAACAATATAGAGAAAGACGACACCTTATGAGTGAAAAAAAGGAGAATCCACTTATGATTTTGATTATTAGAATCAAAGAATATCCTTAGTTGGAAGGGACCCATAAGGATCATCAAGTCCAACTCCTGGCACCGCACAGGTCTGCCCAAAAGTTTAGATCATGTGACTAAGTGCACAGCCCAATTGCTTCTTAAATTCAGACAGGCTTGGTGCAGTGACTACGTCCCTGGGGAGCCTGTTCCAGTGTGCAACCACCCTCTCGGTGAAGAACCTGTTCCTGATGTCCAGCCTAAATTTCCCCTGCCTCAGCTTGACACCATTCCACAGGTCCTATCATTGGTGTTTACAGATAATAGGTTCACCTGCCTCTACACACCCCTTGCAAGGAAGTTGTAGACTGCAATGAGATCCCCCCTCAGCCTCCTCTTCTCCAGACTGAACAGACCAAGTGCCCTCAGCCACTCCTCATATGTCTTCCCCTCTAGGCCCTTCACCATCTTCGTCACCCTCCTCTGGACACTTTAACAGTTTAATGTCCTTCTTGTACTTCTGTGGTGCCCAGAACTGCACACAGTACTCAAGGTGAGGCCAGACCAGCGCAGAGCAGAGCAGGACAATCACCTTCCTTGACCAACTAGGAAAACGTGTGTCTTCTAAAATGCTGTTTCTTACACAAAGAATATACAAAATAGAATGAAACACATATGACCAAAAGCACTTGTGCATATATCATAAAGAATGACTTCAGAATTATATTTGGTGTTCACTTATTAGTTAAAGTGAAATTAATTTCCTAGGATGATCATTACTCCGTTACTGCACAACAGTCCAATGACAACTTTGTTTTTAAGCTGTATTCATTATAAGCTATAATCACACTATATTTTAAAAATACTAAAATAGTTTAAAGTAAATTCAGTCATGGAGATCATGAAAACAAAGAGAGGTTTTGTCATTGTTAGGAAACATAATAACTGAAGTTGTAACTCACAGGACATAGTTATCAAGTTCAAGCACTCCTGTAATATCAAAGTGCATTTGGGCTCTCAGAAATAATAGATATTCAAACTAAATCTTTACTTATGTATTTGCAATGCAAATTCTCTTCTGGGCATATTTTAAGTGGCATATAGTATTTCCTCCAAGTAAATAAAGTCATATACTATACTATGCTGTTGTCATTCAGCTAATTTTGTTGAAAAAATTATTTATGGCAAATTAATGCAAAAAGTAGCCATAATGACAGTAGGTTAGGTTAAGAATTTATTAGAAAAACACAAGGCATTTAAATTAACCTAAATGACCAGCGTGTCGGTTCAAAAGAAACATGTGCTTTAATTTGTTAAACTGTAACCTTTGCTATATTAGAAAAATACTTTGACACAAACACTTTACAAATGTCAGCAGAAAATCCATACTCCATTTCTTCACATTGGTTTTGTGACACAGTGTTTGCTGATATTCGTCAAGGGATAAGTTGCGATTGATTTCCTTCCACCCTTACTCTTTTCCCTTGTATTACAGGGAATTAAAGGGCAAAAATGACCTATTTTTTTCCTTTCCTTTCCTTTCCTTTCCTTTTTTTTTTTTTTTTTTTTTCCTGAGACCATTCATATGGATATGCTACAGTAGGTAAATGTAGCTGCTGCCTGGATCTTAAAGGTCAACAGAATCTCTCAAAAAGCTTTGAATGGTAACAGTTAGAGAAGGCCAGAGCATCTTTATACTGAACAAAGGTAACTCAGAAAGTGGAAGAGGTGACGTGAAAAGATATTACCAGGTTTTTGCCTCTGTATCTTTTCTGTATCAATTGCTCCTGTGTATTTACATACCAAAATGGATTTGCTGAAATCAGTTTGCTTTAAAGAATGAAAAATACTTATTTTCTTAGGATGAAATCTCTTATTTTTCCTAACCATGTTTTCTTTCTATCCCTTTCAAACACTTTTGTCAATGTAAGATTAAAAAATTTTTCCAGTTATACAACAGAGATGTGTTTCCTTGTTGGAAGAACATTGCCATTTTGCTAATGAATTTGAATTGGATGGAAAGGTATGATAAAGATGGATTGAAAATGACATTAAAAACAGATCCTGCAAATGATCCAACCATATAACATGCTTCAATTCCATGTCTACAGTTTCAAAGATCTGATAATGAAATTTTAATACACCTTGCAAATGAACGAAAATATATATAAATACATGCATTATCACACATATATGTACATCTCAGGCATTTTATTTGTCATGTGGTTTCAGAGATAATTTTCTTGAAGAAAACTTGTAAGAAGCAACATATAGCTTTCTTGATATGATATCAAGAAATTGTAATGAGGAAGATCACTTTTTCACGGTATATAAGATACAAGATTTTATTGGATTGTATTTCTTTTGAAATACACATTACATATAATACATAGCTCTTACATATTTACTTCTTCATTATACTTTATTTGCAATGAAATAACGTGGTCAAAATAAATACTCAGAGAAGATAACTGAAACCAGACCATCACAGGCTTAGCAAAAATGATTTAAATTGAATTAAATGGCCTTATTACACCAGGAGAATTTCTAGAATGGTTCAGTAGATATTCTGTCTCAATGATATTTGCCTTTTGTCTTTTGACAAAGATGGGCATTAAGAGCATTCTAAAAAAGAGATGTCTCAGATGGAGAAATGAAGTGGCAGAGAAATACCTTTCATCCAGACACAGAAAAAGAATATGTATGTAATTTAAAAAAAAAAAAAAAAAAAGGTTAGCAAAATAATAGTATATATATGTGTGTGTGTGTATAAAATTTCTAATGAGAATGTGAGGGAAGAACATCTAGAGGGCAGTATGCTAAGATATGCTATGCCCTGAAGTATTCATGCTGGTGGTGGTGGTGAATCATTATTTGCTTCTATAAATTGTCAGAAATTGGTAGCACAGGTTCTGTACTAGTCTTTTTTGATGTGTGAATGTTATGTCACAAGGTATGGTTCTCACCAATTGTAGAGAAATCCATGACAGACTTGCATTTTTAGATATGATTTAACAAAATATGTGACTCTATTGAATATAAATTACAATTTAAGAAAGAAAGTCAAAATACTTCTTTCTACTGAAGTACGTATTTGAAAAGAATAGCCTATTAAGTCTTCTGTGATGGGATAAGCCAAGGAGTTCCAACTCCTTGCACAGAGTACTTTTTCAAAGCTTGAATAACATGAAGAAAACAATGTGAGTTCTACAGTTTGAAAAGAGCTTGGGTCATCACAGACAGTAGGCTGGTCTAGGTGACTACTTCACAACTGAACTTGTGTGATTTCAGTTCAAAGAAATGGGATCCATTAGCTTTCAAACTATAATCAAAATAACAAAGTCTTAAGAGACATCATTGTGCACTTTGGCTTTCTGAATATTATTCTTCTCTATGCAAAATTACAAGGACCTTATGAGATCCTCACTGAAGATACAAGAGAAGGAAAAATTTGTTTGTTTCCTAATGAATAAATAAATTAAATTCCAGGGCTCTTTTTTAAGAGGGAAATGGACATTTATAAAAATGTTTACTTAGATTGAACGACCAAGTACATTAAGTATTTATTTCCTGAGATATATATTACCATATTGCTTAATAGATGTCAGCAATGGGATACTTGAACCTTTTTGATTAAGCTCCTGTTGAACTTTAGATTGCAATAATCAACAGTCTGTACAATTTAAATTTTAGATTATTTAAGAAGTCTTCAGAAGCACAGACATTATAATATGAGATGATTATTGTCGTTGTTATGAAAGAAGCTGCTAAATCCAGTGGGAATATTCATCAGCATACTGTAATCAGCAGCTATGGAGAATGCTTAATTACAGTTATTTAGGTGACATGTTGATGCAGTGGTAGTGGTGTTGAAAGCAGAAAAGTTGCATGAATTAGCACTTATAGCCATGTGAGAGGATATTAAAAGGCATCAATATCAATGTAAAATGTCTGATGATGTGGCTGTTTATATTAATTTGCCTTAGTATATAAACTACAGTGCTCAGCATAAAACACCATTGGGCTTACATTTTCTCTTACCTTTGATACTTTTTCAGAAGGGAAATTATTACATTGTATTTGATCAGAATTAAATGTGCATGGTAGATTTAAATAGCTTTAATGGAAAAACTATACAAAAGAAAATGAAATACATGTGTGGATAATTCTTGTAACTCTAAGCTTCATATTTAACACAGTTTTCCTGATTATGTTAGCTGTCAGAATTGGTCTGCAGGAAATTATGAATGTGTGTTTTTGCATATTTATGATTTTTTTCATAGATAAATTAATTTAGCCTAGTAAAAGTTGTTGATTTGTTTTACTGTTTAGGTGGTAGCTGTTGTTATGGACTTTTGATCTTTTAAGCATTAAGCTCATCAAACAATGGTAAGTTTTGCTTTAACACAGCAAATTCTTATGACTTACTTAATGTATGCATACACAAAGGAGAAAGTAGCTGATATTCCATCCTTAGTAAAACCAACATATATTCTCTATTCTGATGTATACTTCAGATTACTATCAGTTTTTGGCTCCATATGAAGCCAGTGTTAAGTATACCACTGCCTGAGAATTTCTGTTCTTTCTGTACTCTTTTCACAATTCAATATCAGTATTTAAATATTTGTATCTTCATAAAATAAATTGTGAATGTTATAAAAACTTTATAGTTAGTGAGGAACTGGCAACTGAATATAAAATTTCTGGACAGACATAAATATTAACACTATTTATTCATCAGCATTAGATATCTGTATGGTGTGACATTGTTCCAGAAATCAAAGAACTGACGCTAGAGTAAGTTGAAACACTGAAAACACTGACTGTCTAGTGCCTTCCTTCACATAAAACAAAGTGTATGTAACTTGTGACATACTTTCTGAAATCCTTTTTTTTTTTTTTTTTTTTTCCTTTCCCAGGGAGTTTCTTTAAGGCAAACCATTTTACATTCCGTATATTTAAGTGATTTTTTTTTCTTTCTTTCTATATTTTATATATTCAATCCAGTCTCCAGGCGGATTTTGTTTTCCTTGGTCATATACTCATGATTATATGATTATATTATATAATATGATAATATTATATTGTATACATATAATCATATCATAGTTGTACAAAGGTCTTAATCTGTTACCTGCATGCAGAGTACCTCAGTATGTGGAACTGGAAACACAAAATATGTGACATTCTTTTCAAAAAGTACTAAGGTCATGCAACATATTGTAGGAGAAACAGAAGATGCAACCTGTTCAGGTCATTTGGATTATGTGCCTACTCAGGGATTATAATTAGAAAAAGTACTTGAGGAGGTTATTAATTCATACCATTCAGAATCTTTAATTCTGTTCCTTAAGTACTTTTGTTTGTTTGTTTTTTCCATCACAATAAAAATAAATATTGGCTTATTCATTTTTTATTACACTTCAAGTTCAAAGTTTGCCTTTGTTTGTGATTGTATTCTTTACATGATTTCTGCTGGAAAAAGAAGTAGTGAAAAGACTTTAAGACAAAGATGGAACAGTGGAAGTAGGATTTATGTGTGCAGTGATGGATACAAAGTGTCTTGTTTCTCTGCCTGTTTAAATTGTTAGAGGAAGCTATTCCATAGGTTACCTTTTGGTGATGCTTGAGTAGACAGATCAGAAATTTCAAGTTTCAAATTCAGAAGTTCAGAGTTTTGCTTGTGTATAAGTAAATGAAAATATTCTTCAAGTGTTTTAAAAATTACCGTTATGTTTCTGTAATTCCACTTTCCCCATATCTAGTGACATTTTTTTTTTAGTGAGCTGCAGTATAACAAGAAACCTGACTGATGTGTAAGGCCAAGCATCTTTGATCTCCTTCTGCAGTCTCTGTAACTGCGAGATTTGTGTAACTGAAGGGTCAGAACAGAAAAGCAGTGTGCTGAGGAGATTTTGCTATGTATAAGGGGATAAAAGGACCAGGAAAGTGCTGGAGTTGTCTCCTTGTTTTATAAATTTGTTTTTAAGAGACAGACAGGATAACTTTCTGCCAGACTAAGGATTGAGATCATTGATAAGAATTGGGAATTCCTGTTCATGATAACTCTTGAAATGAAGGTATCAAATCACAAATCCCATTTCTCACCTGGTTATGAAACATCCTCCTAGAAGGATCAATAAACAATAAGATAACCAACTAATCAAGGAGAGAAACCAATGTTTCAGTTCTTGATTTTTTTTTCTTCTTTTCTTTTTCTCCTATCTAATGACTGTATCATTTTATAAATACTGTAAGAAGAAGTGACAGAGACTCTCAATTCTTTCATGGATACTAGAGAAAGCAAGTTCAGTTCATGCATTTTAGAAGTTGTGCACCATGTAAGTGGAGACTTGTGGTGAAAAATTGCCCAAGTTGCCATGAAGTTCTAGACTTCATTGGAAGTGTTTAGGAGCTTGCCTCTCTAGACCAGCATGTGTGACACTTTCAATTAAACCCGGAAAATCTCAGGATCTTCAAATTAGAAAATGCTGTAGACCTTTCAGCATTTTCTGACATGTAGACATTCTCAGTTGGAAGAACCTAAATCTCAGTGCTGAATTCAAGGATATTTTCAAAGCCTTGTGGACAAACTAGGGCAGAGACATACAGGAAACCCAGGTATGCAATGGTTAACCATTGTAAGAGGCTGTATTGCTAGTCTAGGTTTTAATTTACTGATGACTATTCCTTTATTGTTGCTAGTGGTGATATTCAACCTCTGTTGGTAAGTTATTCCTTACAGTAGTAATTATAATAATTATAATAAGGTAACTTCTTGATTTTTTTTTTGCCCCTATAATTATTTTTTCCTAAATTGGGGATTAAAACAATAGTTTATATATTTATTTTTATTTTTATACATAATTATGAAATTGTAACTTTATAAATGCAAGATCAATGGAGTTCAGCATACAGACTGCTGTTCAGAGTGTAAATAAATAAATAAATAAATAAATAAATAAATAAATTCTTTATTGTGTAGTAATTTGTCCATGATTGATGTTTTTATTCCATGACATCCAGACAAAATCTGAAGACAAACAAATGGGTGTACACTACTTCTTTGGCAATGTTTTACAATGGCTAACTGGAAATTCTACATCCTTTCTGAATTCACCCTGGATGAATGTTTGCCTAGAGAATTTTGAACCTTCTTTCTAGCAGTTTCTAAACAACAACTTTGTTTAGTATGTTTCTGCAGATTTTCTTTCAGCAAATAATAGATAATGTAATCATAATGGTAAATTGAGTTTCAGAGACTTTTCATCACCAAATTTATCCTTTTTATCCCCTGGTATTATTTAATTTGATCTGAAAATGTAAGAAGCAAAAACTAAGCAATCAATATGGAATGAGTAAGAGACTGATTTGTTAAGAGGACAAGTTAGTCATATAAAAAGTAGTTAAAATATAATGGACTGTAGATGCTACATAATCACAATATATTTAATTTCAAAGCAGAATACAGTCTCTTTGAAGAAGAGGCCTATTGCAATGTTTTTATTTCCCCTTTGTAAAATAACTTCAGTAGATATAATCATCGAAGTATGGTTGCTCATTCTACCATTACTAACTGAATGTATACAGAGTGGTCCATATATTGGATCTGCATATGTCTAGTAATCAAATATTTGATGATAACTAAACTACAAGTTAATACTTGATGATGATTTCTGATGAACCGATTTCTATAATATGCTAAATTCAAATTTTTCAATACTGAGCTCCTAAGGCTGGATATTTAGCTCTACTTTAAGACCCAAATATTGCCTTGAATTCTTCAAAAATAGGCCATCTTTTTAGATACTTATGTGAGTTTAGGTTCAGATATACTGGTCCACTACTCCAGAGCTATAAATAGCAACTATTACAAAAACATATAAATTGTTGTCATAGATTCCATTGATTCCATTTAATACTTTATAGGGTAGTCAAATGTTCTGAGACAGCAGTTCATACTAAGTTTACTAGAGATTCCATATACAAACATTTTTACTGTTTATTTATTATTTTGAA
The DNA here is from genome assembly GCF_963932015.1 of Anas acuta. Classification (NCBI taxonomy): domain Eukaryota; kingdom Metazoa; phylum Chordata; class Aves; order Anseriformes; family Anatidae; genus Anas; species Anas acuta. The sequence continues at coordinate 73,515,841 of NC_088981.1, forward strand.
TATTTCATTCTCTGTGGATACAGTACAGGAAAGAATAAAGAAATACATATACACAAAGCTGTTGATCTTCAGTAGCACTGTTTAAAAGGAGTTGATAAGTTTCATCAAATCAAAGTATATGTTAAATATAAATTATTTTTTTTAATAGGAGTTTATTCTATTTTCATTCTCCTTTACAGAAATGTCCAGGGTGATTCAGTGATTACAATTATGTTTGTCATATTACTATTTTTGGGCTCTTTTTCATTATATTTTACAGCCCAAGGGAGACTTTACTGCATGTCTGTCAAATGTGAGGCAGAATTTGATGCTCATCTTATTACTCTGAAGGGACTTTTTAAGTGGGAACTAACAAACAAAATACCACAAATCCTACCCTGAGCTCCTTCTTAGCTTGGGCTGAACCTACAGTCACTAGCACATTTCTACCCCCAAGCTCTTTGACCAGCTCTCTAAGGATATCATTAAAAGTACTGTATACGGTGTATAGAAAATAGAAAAGGCATAAGATGTAGGCTGTATTCCTTAGTTATATAATAAACCAAGTCCAATTACATGCGATGTGACATGTGGTTGGGAGAAAGCAGCTGCAGTTACACAAAGCAGAAAACTAATTTAGAAAGCCAGTGTTTTAGAAGTAGATAGAAAGTAGGTGGCAATATTTTCTAACAGACATTTGCTGGTAAAGTACAGGCTATTAAAAGTTTTCAGAAAAGTGTTTGACTTTTTTTATCATTAAGATATATTTTATAGAAGGTAAAGACTAAGTCACAGCTTTAGTTAACGGAGCAAGCTGATTGCTGACGGCAAGGCTACAAGTGTTGATACCACAGAGGAACTTGTCAGAATTCAAATGTCAAAAGCATGTTAGAGAGTAGTATTTGTGCTCCTTTATATCAGTCTTACAAGACCCCAATGTTACAGAAAGAGTTTATAATACCATACAATACCTCTAGCTGTTAAAGAGATCTCAGGAAAACATGCTAGCTCTGTTGAAATCAATGGCTCCTTTAGCTCCTGTAAATCTGTAGTTTACCAGCCATTCTGTTTTTGTAATAAAGATAAAATCTTCCATTTGAAATAGGGGTTTGAAAAACTTGTTTGTGCTTACATTTGCATAGTTACATCACAATCCAATGTTGAATAAAACAGCTTATGCATTTTGAAGAAAAATAAAATCTGGTTAGTAGTTGTGTAAAAGATATGTTCCAGTGTTACTTTGAATGGGGAGAGTTAAATAGTGGCATAACTGGTACTGTTGTTGGTATTATTTTTCTAAAACTTGTAAATGGTATTTTCTTCAAAGGATCCTGTTAGCTAAAATTTATTTTCTAATTATACTTGATGAATATATTGATTGTCATGCTAAGCTTGTCCAATTAAGTGAGATCAGTCAAGTATTACTTCAGGCTTCTTGAATGTGAATATCTTAACTTATATTAGTTCTAAAGCCAACCTCGTTACACGTATTGCAATTTCATTAACACCACCTACAAAACAAACAAAAACCTTCTAGCTATCTAATTTCTCATCCTTCACAATCTTAAAAAATACTGACATTTCCTAACTGTTACAGGGAACTGTCAAGTGTGCATATACGTATTAATTTTGAGCATGAAATATGCTCATATTTTGGAACATGATCAGTGTTATCAGAGTGAGCTTTTTGTGACAAGCTATAAATATCTGAAAGAATTTTTCCAATGCAGAGATACTTTCAGCAAACAATTGTTACTCTTGGTTCAAAATCTCACTCAGAAAACAGGACATTGTTAGACATTTAGCAATTTTTGCCCACTTGCACAAGTATAGTAAATATCCTGGATTTAGCCTTTAGGTTGGACTACTGAATTGAAAAGTATTTATACAGTTTTATCAGGAATTGAAACAGCTTGAGAACTAAGTTATTCATTTAAATTCTATAATATTAAGTTGGAAATTCTGAGAAATTTATCCTCAGAGAGAGTAGTCAGGTATTGGAACAGTTTGCCCAGGGAAGTGGTGGAGTCACTTTCCCTGGGGATGTTCAAGGAAAGGTTGGATCTGGTGCTTAGGGACATGGTTTAGTGGGTGACATTGGTGTAAGGTGATGGTTGGACCAGATAATCTTGAAGATCATCCAACCTTAATGATTTTCCAACCTTCATGATTCTACAATTCTATGATTTATTTCTCTCATGCTCTTTATGAACTTTATCTCTTAATATCAAAACTGGAAAAGAGATTCTTTCTAGAAGACAAGAATCATATTTGTATCATAACTAGCTAACTAGGTATTACTATCACTAAAAGCTCAACTCCTCCTCCTCACAATTCAAATCTATTAAACGCTGAATAAATAGTAAGAGCTGACTCCATATTTTAGCTGGCTGTTAAGCATCTACCAAGCTTTTTTTGTTTTGTTTTGTTTTGTTTTGTTTTGTTTTGTTATCGAGATATACCCCTCCAGAAGCTGATTCATCTTTCCTTCTGTTTTCTTCTCTGAGATTTGTAATATTTTTAGTCAAAACAGAGATTCCACAGAATAGTCCTCTTTGAAGTATACTGCCTCAGAATATAGTATTTGGTTTATTCTGCCAAATCCTGGGAGTACTCATGCCTAGGAAAAATAAATATGTTAAAAAATTTGAATTAATTTTTTTCTTTTCCTCAAGCATTGTTTATATTATGGAATATATGATGATTCATATATCACTTATCGGAATATATTCACATAGATCCAACTGTTAAATTACAGGAAATACTGTGTGAAGTATTGTTTTCAATTGGAAATGTATGATTTTCCTTTCAAGGGGGATGTTATTCTATATTTACAAGCACAGTTTTAGGGGGTTGCTTATAACCATCTCTACCTTTTTTTATTTCTAAATTCTTCTTTTTTAAAAAAATGAAGTTTTCTTGCAAAATCAGTGTACTGATGGCCTCCATGAGGAGTCCAGAATCTGCCTCATGTTAGATGAGGGCCAGTTTCAGCTGGCTCCAAAGGGACCTGCCACTGGCCAGAGCTGAGCCAATGAATGATGTTATTTGTGCCTCTGGGAGAGCAGATTTAAGAGGGGGGAAAATAAACAAACAAAAATGCTGTGCCACAGCAGCTGGGAGAGAGGAGTGAGAACCAGCCCTGCAGAGACCAGGGCCAGTGCAGAAGAAGGGCAGGAGGTGCTCCAGGAACACAGCAGCAGTTCCCCTGCGGCCTGTGGAGAGCCCCCTGGTGGAGCAGGCTGTCCCCCTGCAGCCCATGAGTCCCACATGGAGCAGATCTCCACGCTGCAGCCCATGGAGGAGCCCCCAGTGGAGCAGGTGGATGTGACCTGGAGGAGGCTGCGGCCCATGGAGAGCCCCTGGGCTGGAGCTGCAGCCTATGGAGAGGAGCCCACGCAGGAGCTGGGGGCCTGGGGGGAGCTGCTGCATGTGGGGGACCTGTGCTGGAGAAGTTTGCTCCTGTCGGATGAACTCTGTGTTACGGAGCCATGTTGGAACAGTTCTTGAAGAGCTGCTGCCTGTGGGCAGCCCCCACAGGCTCAGTTCAGGAAGGACAGCATCCCATAGGAGGGACCCCACGTGGAGCAGGGGCAGAGAGTGACCATGAAGGAGCAGTGGAGATGGAGCGTTAGCCCCTGTTCCCCTGTGGCACATGGGGGGAGGAGGTAGAAGAGGGTGGATGAGGAGAAGATGCTTATAGTTTGTTTGGTTTTGTTGTTTCTCTCTGGTCCAGCTTGTTAGTCATAGGTGATACATTTCATTAATCTCCATGTGCGGAGTTTGTTTTGCCTGTGATGATAATTGTTGAGTGATATCCTGGTCCTTATCTCAACTCTCGAGCCCTTCTCATCATATTTTTCTCGTCTTTTCCCTTTGAGCAGGGGGAGTGAGAGAGCAGTGATCATGGAGCTTAGCTGCTCAGCTGAGTTAAACCACCACAGCCTCACCCACACCCACATATGGGTGCTCGTAACCATCAGTCCTGTTTTGTATCTGCCAGTTATATCATGTCTCAGATATCCAGAGTTATCACAGATGTCACTGGACTAATAATTTCAAGCATTTTTTTTTAAATTTAGGATTCATATCCTATGTGTCTGTATGTGTACTAGGTCTTTAAACTAGACGGTAACCAGTCAGTACAATCCAGAGGGAAATTCCACTTACCAGCCAATACCTACTTACTTAAGAAAGAAGAATAATCCAATAATAGAATCCAAGTAATCCTAGAATGGCAACTAGCACAGCATTGGTGCACAAGTCCATGGGACCTGATAAGATACATCCATGGGTCCTGAAGGAACTAGTGGATGTATTTTCTAAGCCACTGTCCATCACATTTGAGAAGTCGTGGTAGTCCGGTTAAGTTCCCACTGACTGGAAGAGGGGAAACAGAACCCCCATTTTTAAAAAGGGAAAAAAGGAAGACCTGGGTAGCTACAGGCCAGTCTCACCTCTGTGCCTAGAAAGATCATGGAGCAGATCATCCTGAAAGCAGTGTTAAGGCACATGGAAAATAAGGAGCTGATTGGCATCTGTCAGCATGACTTCATTAAGGGCATATCATGGAGATCAGTAACAAGTGGTGTTCCTAAGTATCTGGGTTGGGGCAGTCCTAAACACAAATACAGGCTGGGCAGAGGATGGATTGAAAACAGCCTTGAAGAGAAGGACCTTGGGGTGTTGGTTGATGGACAGCTCAACACAAGACAGCAATGTGAAAGAAAGCCAACTTGTGTCCTGGGCTGCAAGAAAACAAGTGTGACCAGCAGGTTGAGAGAGGTGATTCTTCCCCTCTACTCTGCTCTTGTGAGACTCCACTTTTAGTCCTACATTCAGCCCTGGGGCCCCCAGCACATGAAGGACATGGAAGTATTAGAATGAGTCCAGAGGAGAGCCATGAAGACGACCAAAGGGCTGGAGCACCCATTCTCCTATGAAGAGAGGCTGAGGGAGTTGGGGGTTGTTCTGCCTGTAGAAGAGAAGGCTCTGTGGAGATATTATAGAGACCTTCCAATGCCTAACAGGGGCCTACAGGAAAGCCAGACAGGGACTCTTTCAGTGAGTGTAGTGATAGGACAAGGAGAAATGGTTTTAAACTAGAAAAGGGTAGATTTTGAAGAGATATTCAGAAGAAATTCTTTACTCTGAGGGTGGTGAGGCACTGGCACAGATTGCTTAGGGAAGCTGTGGATGCCCCATCGCTGGAAGTGTTCAAGATCAGGTTGGATGGGGCTTTGAGCAACCTGGTCTAGTAAGACATATCACTACCCATGGCAGAGGAATTAGAGTTAGATTATCTTTAAGGTCCAGCTCAAACCATTCTGTGGTTCTATGATAAATACATATGTTTTTGCATCCTGTACCGCATCTTGGTCTTATAGATTCAACTTTTCAATTTGCAAAGAAACACTGGTTTTGAATATCATAAATTGCAGTGACATAGAACATTAGATTTAATAATGCATAAAATTAACCAAGAAAGCATAATGATTCTCTACTGTCCTAACAAAACTCTTTCTTAAAGAAGCTAAAGTACTAAGAGTATTTTTACTTAGAACATTCAAAACTTCAGTCACATCTTTCATTGTTCATAAAAATAATGAAAACAAGTAATTGTGAATCATATGATAAGTTCATACAGTGCTCTCCATTCACTAAATTGAATCAATTGAAATATACAATCTATTATGATATTTATAATGCCAGTGTATATCTATTCTTAGACTTGGAAAATCAGTGTATTTGCTGGTATAAGCGTTTTGAACCATATAGCCTAAGCAGTAGTTAAGAATTATCAATGTTCTATAAATATATAGCATACAATATATTGAATAATGACTCTAGAATTATCCTCTAGCCAGTTAAAACAAAATGCACCTTGTTGCTAATTTCAAGAGACAGTTAAAGTGAGATAAAATTCAATATTTTTGAAGAAAAAACAAAACCAACTTTTACACCTGTGTCCATATTTGTTCCTCAGTCTCATGAATTACTACTAGTCCTGTATTATTTTCAGGGATAATTGTATTCCAAAATTCAGAGTGTCTTGAACTAGACTTGGAGTTAAAGCAAGCAACAGAATAATTTTAAATAATGCTTGTAGTCCAGCTGAATCAGAGCCTTTAAAGCAAACTACAATGTCTTGTTGAAGCAAATGCTTGACTGTAAGACTATCCCTTTTATCATTTTGTGTGTAAAATAAGAGGTTAGATGTATCCTGCAACAATGTAGTTAACACCTTTGATCTTGAGCTTACATAGATAGGCTCGTCTAAATTACAAAATATTGTATTCTGCCCAGTGCCAGAGAAATACAGTACACATCTTTTGCAGCCCCTGCAAACACTCACATTTCATTCCTATAAATGGTAGTTGTTTCATGCATGGAAGATTTGAAATATAAATTCAGATGAACTGCAGAGTAAAGTTTGAGCCTGTATAGAGTGAAATTGTACAGACCAACAGTAGCACTATAAAAGGCGTAATTAACTGAACCGCATGATTACATTTAAATTGAATTACTACTTGATTTTTATGTTAAAGAAAGGAATATGCTTATTTGCAAAATAACCATGTATAACCATGTATTACCACTAATGTCCACTTATTATTTTTGTAACACTAATTTCAAGAATATATGATCATTAAAATTGCTAGAACAGAAATTGTAAACATTAAATGATAAGCTGTAACTCTACAGAGTTCATTAATGTGTAATTGAATGACAAGTTAAGAATAAAAACTGCTAACATTTTTGGTAGTTTAAAAACAAAGTTTTATATTCATTTATGGTTTAATATAAATATTGCAAGCCTTATGTTATTTTGAGGGGCAGGTTTCTCCTTAATTAGCTGATAAGTTCTATAATATAGTATTAATTTGAAAAATATAACTTAAAGCCCGCATTTTCATTTAAATAACCAATTACACCCAAATTCAGAAGTTTTTTTTTTTTTTTTTTTTTTTTTTTAATGTTTATAATCAGAGGACCTTATTCTGAGATTTTGTATTGTTTTTCCATTAAGGATGATTTTTTTTTTTTTAACCTTCAGTTACACTGGAGTGAATGAGAGTAATATAGGCTCAGAATCACATTTATTTAAATTGGGGTGTGCTATATTGCAATCCTCAGCATTTAAAAGGCATAAATGTGTGAACATTTTTAAGCACACAAATTGTTTATATATATATATATACATATGGTTTAGTGGAGGACTTGGTTGGACTAGATGATCTTGGAGGTCTCTTCCAACCTAGATTCTGTGAAATATATAAGTAAATATGCATAGCTAGTTAAAATAACAAAACAGTTTTTACTTCTGGTTTCCTTTCTGTTACCGTACATCTTAGAAGAGAAGAAAGGAAATTTCTGTGTAGGAAAAATTCTGTGTAGGATTGTACTGTCATATCTCATCTCTGTCATATCATATAATGTATCATATTCATAAAATATGCTGCTCAAAGTTTTACGTAAGCAGTAAAAGGAATACTCTAACTTGATATAGTCCACATATCCTGAAAATCCCAGGCATAGGATGATCCAGGCTAATTAACTATACAGAAAATACCCACTCAAATGATGCATCTGAAACATGAGAAGTCCCCTATGCAGGTACAAAACCTCTGTGCAGTAGGTATGATGCAGATGCACACACACATTTCATTCAGGGAAATCTGATGAAAAGCCATACCAAGCCCTTCAAAACATGACTTAGTGAGTACTATTGCTAGAAATCAGAAATTACTGAAAAATCTTTTTATTAATAAAAATCACAATAAAGATGACTCAGCCTGTTTCAGATGTGGTGAAGAGGGTCCAAATCTCCAAATCACCTTGATTTAGCCAGTAGTTATTTAGGTCTAGCACCTTCCTAGCTGTCTGTAGCTGGCCAAAGGGTTCAGCAGCTGTGATGGAAGCCAGGGTGCAGTCTTCAGTGCCATTTGCAATGACATGCCTTCCCGTGTCTAACTTTGCCTGTTTCCTTCTTTCTTATCAATTTTCAGTAAACTATTTTCTGACCAGTTTTCACCTATGTGTTATTATATCTGCTTTACTAGAGGCACAAGAGAAAAGAAACGTTCTCACTGCTCCACCACTTTATGCTACATTATTTAACATAGGAGAAGGCTACTGCAACTTCAGTATAAAATCTGTTCAAAATCTGATTAAAAAAATAAAATAAAATAAACTTCCTTAACTAAGAGGAATGGAGATATTTGACATCTTAGTATATTTTAAACAATGCAAAGTATCTGGTGTTTAAAAGAATATGAAAGAACTTCAGAACTAGAAAATATGGGATACTTGTTTTTTGTTTTAGGCTTCCTCTTAATTAATGGCGTAAATCCAAAACAAGAGGTATATTATTTTATATGTCTATTGTTTTCTGTACCAAGAAAAGCCCAGCATTCTTCTAAATATATTTTCAATTTGTAGTTTTGTTAACTCTTTGTTATGAAAGTTGGAAAATCACTGGGGAAAGTAAAAATTAAATGAATCTTTAAATCACGGTAAAAGTATTCTAAGGAAATGTGAATGATAGTTTAATGAAAATGTTTACAGATCTAATTCTTGTTTATAATCTGGATTTAAATTTAATTATCCCCATTCATAAACTAAGAAACCAGAATTTTAAAATTAAATATTCATCCTCTCTTAATTACCAATTTAGTAGAAAAATCAATTTCCCTTCCCTTCCCTTCCCTTCCCTTCCCTTCCCTTCCCTTCCCTTCCCTTCCCTTCCCTTCCCTTCCCTTCCCTTCCCTTCCCTTCCCTTCCCTTCCCTTCCCTTCCCTTCCCTTCCCTTCCCTTCCCTTCCCTTCCCTTCCCTTCCCTTCCCTTCCCTTCCCTTCCCTTCCCTTCCCTTCCCTTCCCTTCCCTTCCCTTCCCTTCCCTTCCCTTCCCTTCCCTTCCCTTCCCTTCCCTTCCCTCCCCTCCCCTCCCCTCCCCTCCCCTCCCCTCCCCTCCCCTCCCCTCCCCTCCCCTCCCCTCCCCTCCCCTCCCCTCCCCTCCCCTCCCCTCCCCTCCCCTCCCCTCCCCTCCCCTCCAGGGAGAGTAAGTTTTGTTTTGTTTTAATTACTTATTCATTAATATTCTTGACTAGGTCTATAGAAACATGCAAAGCTTTACGTAGAATATTTAAATATGGATGCAAAGCCTTCCTACTTTAAATGATTGATGCAGATATGTAATCCATTTTTTTTTTTATAATTTCAAAAAAAGAAAAACAATTTTTGTAATATCACAATTTACACTTTTGTAATAATACAAGGCCGTGTTAATGGATGGTTTTCTTCAAGTCTTCAAACTTATATATAAATTTGAAGATTTATATATATATATTTTTTCATTCAAATTATGCATGTATGGTTTTTATTTAAGCAAAAAGAAAGATTTCATACAGAAACACTGATTCAGAAATGTCCTTTTTTCCTTAGAAAGGGGATACAAAAAATATTTATTACAAAATGAAAGGTTTCATGAAAATTAACTGTCCTTACCAAACAAAGAAGCAAATAAAAAAAAAAACAAAAAACAAAACCCAATACATTTGGACCATAAATATGGTATAGATTCAGTTTTTAACTGCCTCCTTAGCAGGCTGTTGAAACAGAGTTTATCTATTTTCTCACTATTATTAAAGCACTAGAAGGAACCAGGTACATTGACTTTAATGGGACTTCACTCATTTTACTGGCTATGCTCTAGCTGGTTAAATCTGTAGTCCAGGAATATTGTAGAGTTGCTCAGTTTTGACTTTAAGATAAGGTAGCTAATACAGTTTCTCCTTACACCTGTTTTTTGTTTGTTTGTTTGTTTGTTTGTTTTTTAATATCAGTAGCAGTTTGAAGAAAATTATAAAGAGAAATCAGAGGAAATTCTCTAGTGTAACAATACTAATGTGGAGGTTTATATAGAATTTGACAGGATTTATAGCATATAAAATTTTATAGCTGAACAGGTATATGTTTCCTACCCTAATGTGAGATTCTGCTCTCAGCTGCTTTGAATTTGTACCAAGAGTGCAATAAAAGTAACATAGATTCTGTATAGCATGTGTTGCTATATAATATTTAAAGTGTAAAGAATTTGAAAGGTAGTTAATAGACGGAAATGTTTATGCTAGAGGAGATAGAAAAATGTAATAAAGAGTAGGAGGCATATGGTAACTCAGATGAGAAGCATTTCATGCTGGGAGAGAAATTCCTCTTCTGTGGTGTGTTGAATAATCTGGTGTGGGTGTTTTTCTTTGTTTATATGATGTCCTAAGAGCATCAAAAGTCCTGTGAGGAAATAAGTATTTTAATGAATTTTAGGCAGTTGTGCCCTAAAGAAATGCATATCTACCTATAAAATATGCAAAGATAGCCCCAAATGAAGATGGCTTAATTATTTATATATATATATATATATATATATATATATATTTGTATAAATATTTTAAATAACTCAGTCAATATAAGAAGCTTCTATTTACATGCGTATAGGTATGCGTTTTTAATTGACATGTATTGTTTCTAGGACAGGAACTCATTTGATGAGAAAGCTTTAAAAACAGATTGTGAAATGCGTTTATGCCTAACTCTTGAATATGCGGGGGGAAGAGGGTGGTTCGTGGTGAATTACTACAATTTAAATCTTGCTCAAATGAAAGGACTCAAGTGTTGTGACACGGTATGGAACACCTGCCTCCTCAGGGCCTGAAAAAAACAGAATTTGCAAAGCTAATTTCAATTCGGTTCAAGGTGAGATTGACAGCTGTAAGTAGGTACAGTAAGTGCAAGATGCCCAAATAAATCAATAGGAAATGTGGAAGCACTTCTGAAATTCTTTCTCCTGCAGGGATTGCACTCACAAAAGATGGGAGCCAGAGTCCTGTTTTTTGGACATTTACCTGATAAAAGCGCTTGCCCAGTAAACAATGTTCTGTTTCCTGGGCTGCTGATGGAGTTTGTATTTGCTTCTTATTGGATAAAGAAATTAAAACAAACCAAGAAAAGCAGCCACTCAAGACAGTACCTTTCCCATTGGATCAGCTGAACAGCTAACATCTGCTCTTCTTTGGCCCATGTGGCTTTTACACTTCTTGCTCACAGTGACAGAATTATCCACAAAAAGGATAAAAGGCTGTTACCTCCCATAGCACTGTGATTAGCACAGTGTGTTATGATGTGCCAGCACCAATTTTAGCATTCCTTGTCCTTTGGTGGGGGCAAGGGAGAAGGAATGTCTCACAATGTATCTCCTGGAGCAGAGGAACAAGCCATTAGAAGTAATGGTTTGTGTAAATGTTATGTAATCTGTGATCCCTGAGCAAAATGGTGCAGTAGGAATTTTCAGGAGGTTGGTAGAGGAATGCTTGTTTTATGGACGTCAGGAGAGGACAGATCTACTGGAGATATAAAACACAGTAATCAGCTCAGCAAAGGCCATAAACAACAGTCCTCGTTCAGACGTTTTGAGAAGTTACTGTTTGAAACAGTAACATGTCTTATATGTGTGGGTGTTTGTTTTCTTTGACAGAATTGCATAATGGGTGAGGTTGAAAGGGACCTCTGAAGATCATGTAGTCCAATGCCTCTGCTGAGCATGATCACCTAGAGCACATTGGACAGGATGGCATCCAGGCAAGTTTTGAATATCGCCAGAGAAGGAGACTGCACAACCTCTCTGGGCCACCTGTTCCAGTGCTCTGTCACCCGCACAGTAAAGAAGTACCCCCTCATATTGAGCCAGAACTTCCTGTGCTTCAGTTTGTGTGTTACCTCTTGACCTGTTGCTGGGCACAACTGAAAAGAAACCTGCTTCATCCCCGTGACATCCTCCCCTCGGATATTTATACATATTAATGAGGTCTCCCCTCAGTCTTCTCTTTTCCAGCCTAAACATGCCCAGCTCCCTCAGCCTGTCAACAGGTGCTCCAGTCCTCCCATCATCTTCGTAGCCCTCCTCTGGACTCCTTCCAGTAGTTCTATGTCTCTCTTGTACTGGGGAGCCCAGAACTGGACACAATACTCCAGGTGTAGCCTCACCAGGGCTGAGTAGAGGAGGAGGATAACTTCCCTTGACCTTCTGGCTCCCTTTCACTCCTATGTCCCCTTTCTCCCTTTCTTTCTCTCTCTTTTTTTTTTTTTTTTTCCTCCATCAATCCTATACACTTCAGCATTAACTTGTGCTTGAGTCAGACTCTAAAAGCTCCTAGTTGCTGTGTTTCTACTAAATCCAGATACTCCAGTTAACTAAAAATGAATTTGCAATGTCATTTGCCATCACTTCAGCCGTGTCCAAGAATGTAAACATTTTTACTCAAAAGTGACGGCAAGGATTTTCTTCAGGTAACTTTAGAGGTACAGAATTTAAGCTGATGATCTGGAGATGAATGTTTTTCTATCTCTTTGCCATATCTAGACCGTGCTCCAAAAGGTTGCCATGAAACACACTAACAGGGGAGACATAATAAAAGCTGCAAAATATGTTAATTTCTGTAATAATTCCTTCTCTTAGATGTAAAATTGTTAAAATAAAACTCAGTAGATAAGTGACAAGTCTAGAGATAATACAGCCCCCAGCAACAGACCAGTGATTGATTGATGTGTTACATATTACCTAAAAATAAAAATGGTCCTCACATCTTTCCTCCTACAGACTAGATGTTAATCTTAGCTATGTTCTGGTCTAGCCCCCTGTCACAGAAATATTCTAGAACAATTTGAAAATTAGAAAACAATCTTCTATCCTGTTCACGTTAATAAGAGAATGTCACCTTTTCCCAGTTAACTGCAGAAAATATATGTTTCTGTCACACAGGAAATTTTTGTAAGGAAAAAAAGAGACACATCCAAAATCAAGCAGAAGGAATAATGTACTACATTTAGTTGGCAAGGAAATCTATATAATTTCAATAAGGACTATCTAAGCAAAAGCATGATGAACATATTTTTTTCTTGTATTTTTTTAATTATTTATTTGCTCTTCACCTGACAATATTTAAACGCAAACTTCAGTTCCAAATTTTATTTAAGACTACAGTGTCCAAAGAAGCAACTTAATTTATCTGAAACCATACAGTGTTCATATTTCTTTTTTTCTTTTTTTTTTTTTTTTCTTCTTTCTCTGTTTAAAGTTTGAATCCCCAGTGAGCAACATTCTGGCTTTGTAGTGAATATTCTGTGACTGTACAGAATAACACCAGGCCACTATTGACATTTTGTTGATAAGATTTGCATTAAAATATATTCACAGACAGCCTGTCTTGCAAATATATTTCACTGTATAACCTTTATCAGTTTCAGAAACACTCAGTCTTTACCATGCATAACACTTACGGAAACATTTGCCAACAATTATCCTAAAAGATGGAGAGAAAAAAAGTAAAATGTTTTATAACTGATCAGTTACCTGTTGTGTCAAGATGGAGAAAAGACTCAAACACGCAGTCATAAATCCTTGTTTTATTCATCTACGTTTATTTCTCTGCAAATGCCTTATGCAAATACAGACCATTAACATGTTCTTTCTAGACAGCCTGGCTCATATATCTAGGTGTCTTTCCTCAACTTTCTATTCCCTCTCTTCAGAGAATCTAACTGCAAAAAGATCTTTTCAGATTTTGTTGTTGTTGTTGTTGTTTCTATTCCCTTCAGAGTCAATTAGTGTTTTTTTTTTTTTTTTTTTTTTTTTTTTTTTTTTTTTTCCCCTGGATTATGCAAAATGCATTGAAAGCTACAGTTTACAATTTTTATTTACCAGTGCTGGGATGCAACATAGTATTACAGAGATATATAACAGTGGACAAACAAACTCATTCAAAGACAATCACACGGTAGTTTGATATTATCCAGCTGATTATACTAATTCTGATCCCATCAGATTCAGTAGTAAAACTGCCATTTGCCTCAACTGAAATGAGGTCTATTTTAATAGGAGGTATTGTTCAGGTCACTAATTAAATAAAAAAGTGGTTGTTGGCAGTTAATTAATCCTAGAGTGGTATGATTCAGCTGGTGGAATGAAATCTAGATGTAGACAGTGGATCATCTCAATCTGTCTTCTGCTCTCTCCATAGTCCAAGCAGCAAATAAAGGACTGACATTTGAACTCCCAAACCATGCAGGAGTTAGAAGTTTACGTCTTGTTGCTGTGATTCAGTTTTTCCATGAGTTAGCAGAACCTTGTATGCCTTTATAATTTTCCTTTGAAGTCTTCCATTCCATAGTTTTTCATTTGCTTGACAGCAAACCTGCCTGATTCTTTTTCTTTTTTTTTTTTTTTACAGTGACGTGACAAGATGGAGTGACTACCATTTGAAGTGCTTTCTGTACACACATTTATGAATTCAATCTTAATAAGTCCAATATAGTGGTTTTTGGTTTTGTTTTGTTTTTTTTTTTTTTTTTAGATTTAGCTAAAACACTTCGTACTTCCCAGTGCCCAAATCTTTTTATAGATCTGTATTTTATCTCTTCCCTTGAGTCAGTTCAAGTCCTGACTTAATATGTTGATGCATTTCTGAGCTGAGCTGAAGGTCAAAGAGGAATCATTACTTAGTCCAGGTGCAGCACCAAATAGACTCTGTTTTAATCTTGTTCATATGCATGCTTCTTTGCTGTACTGCATTGATGTTTTTGGTTCAGGTCAACATTGTCTTCAGAGCATGCTGAGAGACAGTGTAGTTGTTGTGCAGTGTTATTATTCCCATGCATCTGCTGTACTGAGCACTGGGACTGTTTCTATACTAGCAAACAAAGTTTGCCTAGGACCATTGTCTGCCACTGAGGAAAGATACAACAGAACTGTTTGCATCAATATGAAAGGATCCTTGCCTTATGAATTAGGGCAGCTGCAGGCAAGTTTTCTGTTGGGAACTAATCCTGACCAGTGCTAAGTGCTGAACTGTACTCATGAGTTGTTGGGGACTGCTATTTGGCACTGCCTGAAAGCATGCCAGGGGCAATTCTAATAATTGAGCTGAGCTCAGTGGAGAGCTGATCTCCTGAGCCCAGAAATGTTTCCTATCCCTAGTATATTCATACCCTTGGAGCACAAACTGCACTCCAGCATGGCTTCTTTTACCTCCCCAGCCTGCTCAGCTCTTTGCTGGGCGAGATCTCTTCTTTGATTTTAAGAAAAGGAAAAGGCATCATACAAAGTTTTACCAAACATTTCAGTGACATCCATTCACCCCCTCCCCCCTTTCTTTTTCTTGGTCAAGATCTTTCTTTTCTACATCTGTGTACTATAACCTGATTCTAATAACCACAGCATCATTGCCTATTTTCAATATTCGATGGTCCCAAATTCCTCACAAACACACCCGAGGGGCTTTTAAACCCTAAATTGCTTGGCTTTTGTGGGTTTAACTCTTTTATTTGAACATTATAGTTTTCTGTTTATTATAAAATAGCATTATAAATGCTATGTCTACAATTTCCAAAAGCTTTGTTAATCATGGAAAGAACTAAGAAAGCTCCAAAGCAATTATATCTTCTAGTTAGAAGAAATAAAAGTTCCCAAATAGTTCTTAGTGAATCACAACATTTACCAGTTTGTAGCCTGCAGCTATGTGGATGAGATTAGCTGCTAATTGGAGAAAGGAAAACAGAATGAATAGTAAATTAATTTTATGTTTTAAAAAAGCTTAGACTTGTATCTGATTTGCAATAAGAGAGTCTCTTTTGTGCTGTTGTTTTTTTTTTTTTTGTTTTGTTCTTTCTCTCTTTCTCTTTCTCTTTCTCTTTCTCTTTCTCTTTCTCTTTCTCTTTCTCTTTCTCTTTCTCTTTCTCTTTCTCTTTCTCTTTCTCTTTCTCTTTCTCTTTCTCTTTCTCTTTCTCTTTCTCTTTCTCTTTCTCTTCTTCTGAAACTGGGAAAGGAGATGAAATATGCTGTTATATATATGCATTAAAGCGTTTGCAAACCACAGCTATTTTTCAAAAATGAAAAGTGGGGAAGGTTGGCTAAGGCCTATCTGATGCTTACAGAAGCTCTGGCATAATAATTTGTCTTTATACATTTGGTGTTTTTGCCACTATCATAAAAGTAAGGCATCATGGAGACTTTAGGGCACATCAGAAGAAGGAGCATAGCAAGATTGAGTGAAGCTTCCATCTTTTACAAAGTCCCTAGAAATTCTTCAGCTATACAAAGTGTTTTTGGGTATCTCCTGTGGTCACATTTATGAGACAGACTGATATTTAGTGTCGGGGGTGGTAGCATATCCTTTAGATATTATGCAGTTCCAGATTTTGATCACAACCAAAATTTTATTATAATCTGTAATATTAATACAGAAAGTCTGTGTAGCTTTCACAGGCTGCAAATGGTATATTTACTGAGTGGTACAGTAACTGAGAAAGCTCAGTTCAGATGCTTAGGAACCTCATACGGAAAATTATGGAGACACAAAATTAAAGACAATATAGAAGGGTCTGTTCCTTGCTGTTCATTTTTTTTCTTTTTAACATTTTGCAATACTAATCTATTTAACAGATTTTGAATGTTTAGTTGCTGATAGCTTGAGATTTGATTCATCAGCCCTTCTTCCTTACAGTAAAAGTAATGTCTAATTAACATTTGACTGTCATACTATAAAGTTGATTGAGATGGTGGATGATATTTTAGCTTATTGTCATGCAGTGGAAATGACAGAAAATAGCAACTATCTTAGACTAACTGGAATTTGAAAGAGGGGGTTCTTCCAAAGAAAATCTTATCTTTATCACACCTAAAGAGAAGTGAGTAGCATATTTCACAGAAGATAAGGTTACACTACAGGAAAGGAGTTATAAATAGGTGCAATTGCTTTATTGTAGATCTAAGTCCGTGTAGCTCTCAAAGACCAAGCTAAGACCAAGCTAACCATTTCTTCGCAAATAAAAGGAATTGCTTAGATGAATTACTGTAGTACAGTTTATTTTCTTACCAAAGCAGACAAAGTAGCATAAATATAACATTGCTTTTTTTTTTTTTTTTAATGGGTTTGATTATTGAATAGTATGATTAAGGTATTATACTGCCAGCATCCATGAATTCTTTATGTGTTATTTCCAGCTAGCAGGGAGACCATACATGATGGCAATGAGGAATATTTCTTAATGAAAAACATTTTGATGGGAACCCGTTTGTATGCCAGTATATGAGATTGTCATGTATTTTAGAAATATGCTTTAAAAAAAACAACTTCCAGCTTAGCAACATATGTTTCTCTATTACATGTTAAGCAGGCTTTTTGGAACTGGGTTGAATGTACTGAACCAGCCCTGCCTAGTCCAGTGCTGTTAGATTACTTCTGTTTCTTGCTATCCTTGATCATTTCAGTTAAAATTTGATCTGGAGCTAAGCTACATAACTTGTTTTTACTATTAAAGATTTATCCAGAAATTTAATTCTTAGTCTTCCAAATTGTTTATGGTAGTGTGAATTTACATATCCTTGGTCCAAAGAAAAAAAGGAAAACATGGAAAAGTGAAGACATTTCTGCTGCTTCTTTTGACATAAGACTTTTTGCTCTAAATGGTGTGTGTGTAGAGTTGCAGACAGTTCAAATCTAAATAAATCTGGTTCCGAGTAGACATTTCAGTTGCCCACTGTTTTGCCTATACTGCTATTTGAGTCATTTGCAGATAGTCTGTCTTCCATGCCATAAATGATGTTGACAGTAAGAATACTGAAATTGAAATCTACTTGAAAAAGCAACAGAAATACAAATGAACCTGTCTGACTTCTTGTCACATGGCTGAAGACTTACAAATGTTTGAAGAAGGACATTTTTTTTCCCCTATAGTATAAATACCAGGATGTCTGAATATTAAAAGTTTATACCATCACCCTTCCTGTTAAATTCTGTGTGAAATCTGTTTCTGTTTAAGCAAAGAGAATCATTGTTTTCAGGAAATGATGGAACGTTTTGTATGAGAGAAAAGATGAATTTTATGCATATCATTTCCTTAAATCCTTTGAAATTCTCAGACAAAAAAATCTAAAACTGTAGTACCCTGTTGGAATAGGATTTGTTCATCATAGCTGCCTTATTCATTATTGAATAATAATAATAAAAAATAAATGAAAGGTTAATTATCAAAACTAGAATATTATGATATTGGAATTTTTTAGTAAAAGATCATCTTTATGTCAGACAACTTTCACAATATATTACTCATGATTTTGAATACTTTGACTTTGATTAGTCAGTAACTATGTCTGTTTTTTAATTAAAAAAAAAAAAAAAGAAGGAAGACTGGAGGGGCAGGGGGAAATTAGTGCCAGGGCATGTGGTATTTAAAAGGAACATAGTTATTCTATCATCACATCAACTGACAGTGAAATCATGAATTATTTGCAGCCTATATGAATAGCCACTTGAAATATCTCTTGAGGTTTCTACCATAAGGCTGCTTATTACTCTTTTTTAGTTCTGAAGACATCAATTAAGCTTGATAAAGCAGAAAAAAATGAATGTCACATTTGGTATACTTCTGGCTGAATGCATTGATTTTTGGCTTGTGAATAGATTCAATTACATGGTGCATTTCAAGCTTTTTGTGACTAATTTTGTTGGATATCCTCCTCCAGTAACTTCTCCATTTTCTAATTTCCCATGGGATGTCAAAGGTCACTCAGAACTACATTTTAAAAATAGCTGTGTATTAGATTTGTTAAAAACAAATTTTAAAAATTATGAGTTTAGTAAATGCTCTTACACACAGTTGTAAAAAATTGTAGAATTTTCTAAACAGATGGTCTCTCTGAGACACCCTTGCTGTAGAATTTCATGGCCTCGGACAAGAGTGTCTCACTATTTTAAGGAAGTCTGGGCTTGAACTGAATGGTGCTCAAAGTCTCCTTTCAAATTCTTGATGTGTGGATCTGGCTTCATGAGTATTCTCCTGACATTCAGGAATTTTTTTTCATGACCATTTCCCATCCATCCCTTACAGTCCCTATCAATCTGGACATTGCACGTAAAGAGAAGCAAGAAATGAGACACAATTATTTACCTTCAACACAACTCACTTGTGTTTTTTTTTTTTTTTTTTAATGTTGTTGTTTTTTTTTAACTACAGTTATGTTCTCTCTGATATGTGAACACTGATGTGACTCCAAATTTTAATGAGTACTTTCTTGGGTCTAGGAGGAGCTTATACAGTTCCTTAGTTGCTTTACCAGCTTCAGGTCAAGTGCTTTAGACAGTCTTTCTTCTGAGAGTCTACTAGAATAGGCAAATGCTTTTTCTTGACAAATTTGCAATATTGCAGACTGGTAGTAAGATAAGGATATATTTAATTTAGAGAAAAAAAATGTTTATTGTTAAAAACGATGCTTTATTGGTGTCATTTATATTAACACTGTTGATTATAGTCCCAAGAGAAAAAAACATGGGCAATGAGGCAGTGAGTGATTTTTTTCACTGAGTGATTGCCATCATAAAATTGTGTTTGATAAACAATACCTTACTCATAACTCCTTTATTTTATTTTATTTATTTTTTAAAAAAACAAAAACAAACTCTGTTCGATAACTTGAACAATTTGTTTGGGAGCCACAAAATTCTGAAATAAAATACTAATCACTCTTTTTCCTTTTTTATGTGTGTGTGTTTTGTTTGTTTGTATGTTTGTTTTAACAGCATTTTTGTTGAAAGTGAGGGACAAGTGAGCATGAAAATAAAAATGAAGCAAAATTAATTTAATTAAATTTAATTAAATTACATTCTTTATTCCTTAGTAGTCTTATGTCATGTTAATACATACTAATAAATATACAAACTAGATCATATTTTTCTTTGTTACAGCCCTTCAAGTTTGTTTGTTAAGTCACAGTGAACTGTTCAGTAAACTGTATTGAAAGTAAAGAGGTTACTTATAGAACTACAGTTTATATCAGGGGGGAAAACCAGAAACAACAACAAACAACAAAAAGAAGAAACAATAGTAGACAATTGTCTGAACCTGGGAAATGTGGGTTTAATGCCAATTCAATATCAAAATCTGTATTAAACTAATGCTTAAGCCCACATCCTCAGCTGCCTTATGGTTATATAATTCCCTGACCCAATGCTTGTCTATCACCACTTCATATTGAAGTAAAGAGAGATTTCCAAGTAACTTTTGACTTTGAAACTTTATTTTGGGCAGCATTGAAAAATTAGCCTGAAGTTCATAAAGAGCCAGCTGGCTAGACAGTGTTAAGTTTCTTCTTTGCCGGCAAATATCCTATTAGAAACTGGAGTTGTTAGCTGTCTCTGGGAGTTGAACAGGTAAACCTCATCAACCAGTAAAAGATCTGGATGCCAGACTTTGTCTGAGAGTTGAGAACAGGTAGAGAGAAGGTAAGAGCAGAAGGAAATGTTTCCACCTATTTCCACCTATGAGGAGGGCTGCATTAATTTAGCCCCTTCATCACAGTAAAGAGCTATTTGAAGGGGGTTATATAAAACTGTGAGTGCCATAGAAAAGGTGAATTTGGCTCGCTTCTTTACTGTCTTTCCCCTAGATGTGTAGTTCAAAACAGACAAACAAAGGTGATTATTTATGCAGTGGAATTTGTTGCTTTAGGGAACAGGATTGTCGTGTGTAGCAGATAATGTAAAATAAAATCATCCATGTTCCTGGGTTGTGTAGTATGCCTTTGTTTCATTAAAATAAGTTTTGATTCATTCATTATTTGCATGGAATTTATTTACTTAAGGTGCTTTGATGGTATAGGATGAAGTTAGTAAAAATGTTTGTTTTAGAAAAGTGACACAGGCAACACATTAATGCGTGTCTTTGTTTCATATTGTGAATTTCTAAAGAATACTTTGTGGTATTAGCTGGCAGAAAAAAAATGGAAATCTTTTTAAGGTATAGGAATGAATTGTTTTAAATGAAAACAATATTGTTGAAACTAAGTTTTTCACCCAGGGAGCCTAATTTACTCTGAGAATGTCATGGAGAAGAAATAAGAATGGTTATTCACTATTTCTCATAACAAAATAACTAAAGTATCCAATTAAATCAGCCTGCAGTGGATTTTATAGAAACAAAGGAATGCTTTTCCATACAAGACACAATTGATTAATGGAGCTTGTTGATAGAAGAAATTTTGGATATTAAAACTACAAATTGGATTTAAAAAAATCAAAATTCAGGTGAAATTCGTAGCTTTGTCTATTTAAGGCTACTAAGTATTGTGGTCTAGCTGCAACCACAAAATAAAATGGTGTTGCAGGTGAGGATCACTTTATCCATTTCCTGTTTCTTGTTCCCTTCCCTTAAGCATTGCTACTGATTTCTGTCATAGACACAGTCCAGGCTAAATTAACTTTGGGGCTGATTCAATGACAATATTTCCACTTTTTTAAAATCCAAATATTAATCCCTCATTATATAATAGTGGTTTATCACATGATCCTACTATATTTCCCCTATAGTTAGTCACACAATCCCAGAAAGGAGTTCAGTGAGTGCTTCTGTGTTTGATGGTGCTGCAGCTGTTAGCTGGTTGATTCTACTCCTCCTTCCACTCATTCCCATTCTGTAGGATCTCCTGAACCAGCTTCCTGAAGCTTACATGGTCACACTCTTAGTCAGGTCACCTCACCCATTTGGCTCAGAAAGATTTTCTTCCCCTCCAGATTAATTTTCTATCAAACTAATGAGCTGATCTGACTTGCAGTATGGTGACAAAAACTTCAGGACTGGTGAAGAGGGTAGTGGGAGTGAAGGTTTAATTGTGCCATAGATTGTCAGTCCTTAAATCTTTTTTATATTTCCTTTTAAAACATATTTTACTGAAAAAAAAAATAATATTAGTATCCCTGTTCTTTTAAATCTCAACTAAGAAAAAAACAAAACCCTTAACCTGGAATTAACTACTACTGAGGTCTACTTTGATGGTGGTCTTATCCTTAGGAGTAGCTTTTCTAGTTCCATCAAAAGTATTTTTCACACCAGACAGAGTTGTTCATTTGTTGTGTCTAAATTTCTGTACAAAATTCCTAAACCTGGACTTTGAAGTACACTTCAAAGCAATATCTTCAATGGCTGTAGTCAGCACATCTCACAAGTTAGCATTCAGTTTGTGAATCTGATATGATAGTACCGACAATAAATGATAAACTGTCTGTTACAGCTAATAATTTTATTTGATCTGATTCTTTCAATAAAATTAAAATTCCCTCATCTATTTTTTTTTTAGATGCTCAAAATGTATAAGCTATTCATCAACAGATTTTATCATTGTTCTTAACTAGAATTTAACTGCTTTTCTTTGGAATCACCAATGTACAGTTTAAGTTGTGAACTTCCTGTCAAAACAGTTTAGGATTATTACCATACTATCAAAATCCTTTATGTTGCTCAGATTACTTATCAATATTTTCATACCATATCCACCAGACATCTTTTAATTAGTAGCATTTTCATATTTCTGATTCGGGCATCTAGATTACTTGCACATCTCTCTAGAAACGTACGAATTTTAAGGATTCGTTATCTTTATTTCTAACAAGCAGGTAGTTTCAGACTTGCTTTTTTAAACTTCTGCCAAATAAATTATTTGTATTGTTTATTGAACTTTAAACATTGTCTGACACTTTTCTGTATTTTTTCCTCAAATTAAAATATAAACATATTAAAATAATGTAATTTTAGTCCTTTTTGTATATTATTAAAAGATTAAAATATTTTCCTGTGAAACTCCATATTCTTATATCGTGAACACTGAATTCATTCAAATTGTGAATTCTGAACTGGATGTTATAAATTTGATTCAGCTTTAATGTAACAACACATAGACAAAAAATTCTCAGAGAAAATTGCTTCTATAAGAAACAGAATCTGTGTCTTTTCAGCTGATCTGCTAGCACTAGCTCATTCTTACAATACCTGGTCTATATTAGAATACTCGTTGCATAAATTTCAGCAACAAGTTGCTTGATTACAAGGTAGAGGTACTTTCTCTCTACCCAAAAGAAGTTGTGTTGACTCTTATGGTCACTCAAGATAAAAGGGTACTTTGTGAGCATGAGTTGCTTTAGATGAGATGAGATGAGTTGCCTCAGGATGAGATGAATTAGTTTGCTGTGCTCTTCTGATTTTAAAGGAGTTCACATGACTAGTTCAGATGTAGGTGCCAAAATTAAGTAAGACAAATCCCATCTCTAAGTTCCCTCAGGAGGTTAATTGTTTTAGTTTGTAATACTGTAAGATTTTCCACTATTTGTTGTTGTTGTTGTTGTTGTTGTTGTTCCATCCTTAGGTAAGTTTTCTCTCTTTAGGTAGTGATTTTTTTTAAAATTATTTTTATTTTATTTTATTTTATTTTATTTTATTTTGTTTGATTGAGGGAGGGGGAAGCATTTTTGATTGTGAGTTTGTTGTTTCTCCTCCATGGTGACTAGAAAACATACATAATATGAGTCTTATATTTGTTCTGTGATTCCCACAACAATGAATACATCCACCTAGCTCTTTAATTTGACTATAGCCTACATCATGTCTGTACTCATTTGAGATTCCCCTGAATCCCAAGAAATATCAAGAAATATTTACAAGCTCAGCATTTTTTTCCCCCATCTAATGGCTCAACAATACTTATAGGGAATTATGAGTACTATTTCCCAATTAATATTATAATATTAGAAGGTACATTTTTTTTTTTCATATTTTTTTCTTCATATAGTTCTCTTAATCTTTAGTATGGATAATTGCAATCAAAGATGGGGTATAAGTACATTTACTTCTGTCTGAAAACTTCTCTAATATCTTTTCTGTCATTGCTTTAGACAGTGTATGGTTGTCCAATCTGAAAAGGATAAATATTCACTTGTTTTTGGGCTGCTAGTTTGTTTCATTTCTGATAAAATTCAGTACATTTCTACTATGGGGTATTCCATCATACTGTCACTGTTCTTCTATATATTGCGTGTACAGAGTTGGTATTTCTAAACTCTGTGAAATAGTATAAGTCACTTTTTTCACCTCGGGTCCTTATCTTGATTTAAAGGTAACAGTCTGCAGAGCTGTCTTCACATCCTTAGTAGCATGTCAGTCAGGCTGCACTCTGGGCTTCAGTCACTGCACTGGCATGTGAAGAAACTGCACGAGTACGTAAGGAATACCATAGATCAGACAGGAGGCCACTCATCTTGCAGGAGCATCTGAAGTCCAAGTGCATCCGGATGATCTAGATGATCCCAGAGGTACTATACACCAATTTGTAGAATATTATATTGTGCCTCAGATGCCTACTGACTCTGATGAGAGATTAGAGAGGTAGGCAATTAATCTTGAATTAAATTCTCTGTTAGGTCTTCAGGATAATTTCATGAAACTTTTATGAAACTTTTAAGACATTTATTTTTCTGGAATATTTTGAGTTCTTGTTTGAGCCCTGTTTCTTTCTGTGTCATTCTCCCTTTCCCCACAAATCATATACTTTCTGGTCTGCTTGTTTCTCATATTGTTAGCTAAGTAAATGTTAAACTCTTTGTGTGATTGCCAGAATGAACATTTACAGATAGGAGTTAGAAGGTGAAAGCATGAGGGAAGAAGGAAGAGTGGGACAGGGGTCAGAATTATGTTCTTTGAGTATCCTCCTTTCTCTGAGAGTGTATGTGTCTTGCCTTTGTGAGGTGTTTAATAGAAAAACTCCTGTTTTAATGCTCTGATTTTCAGGCATCTGGATGGGTACCCAGGACAGATAGGAAACTAAAATGATTTGTGCATATAGGCAAAGGCGACTGGACTAAGGTTATCTAAGATCACGGTGATGAGAGCTGAAACATGCCTGACCCAACCTAGTGCTTTATCCAATTGTTTGTTCTTCCTCTGAACACGCTTTCTGAAATTATGTTTATTAAAAATTTTCATTATTTTTACAGAATTGTTGTACACAGATACAGGTGATATCTCCTTGGGTAACTTGCAGTTTAACCTTCTTCCTTTATAAATTCAGATATAAATTCATGTCATGTAATCAAATCTTTACAAGACTACGTAAATACTCAATGTACAGATTGTGCACCTTCTTGATTGCAGTGATATTTTTAATATTCATATAAATAATTATGTTAATTAAATCATTCAGTACCAGCCTCTTATCAGAAAGCCTGAGCGTATCTGAATAATTGCCTGCCAGGCACTCATGAAACAGTTTAGGGTGACCAAACTGCTTTGATATGACATTATTTGTAATGTTCATGTATCATTCACTGCCTAGTCTGTCTAGGACATGGTTACAATGTCCAATAATTTTAAGTTTGTATACCTTTCCACAAAAATTTCTTTAAATATTAAGAACAGTATCTCTAAAATGAGTGGTATGAAGAGAGACATGTTCAGTTTTGTTCCACAGTTAGTCAGAACATTTACCAGTTTTATGACAACAAAAACAATGAAAACACACTAATTTATTAATTCCATTATACAGTGCCATTCTGATAGTAGCATACAGCTGACAGGAAACAGAGTATTTTCTCCATCTGCTCATCTATCAACAATTCCTTGGCATAAAACTTGAAAAATTTTGTCCTTAGGTAACACTGCAAAGACAAATATAAATGTGATTAATATTTATGGTTACCTTAAAATATGGTACCAATTTGACCTTGGTTATGGAGACAATATTATGTATATTAACTGCTAGTTATTCTAAATATGTAGCCAGTGATTAGCATGCCTATTTTTGTTACTCTTACTCTGTTCTCACTTGTTTTAGAAATATGGCCTTTAACATTCTTTCTGTTTTTGAGTGCAGAGAAACTGATAAGAAAGGAAAACTAGCAACCTGTTTTCCATGTCAGTAGGGATTTGTGTGGTTGAGCCTGCTGTGATTTTTGTGAAGGATGAATAATTCTGGTTGAGAAGCAGAGTAGAGGGAGTTATTTTCTACTTGCCAGCAGGTGAAAAATGTGATGGATGATCGCATCCAAGCGCATAACAAGAACTCTGGAGATAGGGGTCCAAGTCACTAACTTTCTCTCCCTATCAGTGCTCCATTTGTATGAAGGGAAAAGCAACATTTTCTGTTCTCATAGAAATGTTGCAAAGGTAAACGTGTTGCTATATATGAGTCACTCAAAGACAGTGATGAACACGATATTAGGGTAGAGATCAGTAAGTGTAACTGCCCTGACAGAATCTTATCAAAAATTCTTTTCTTATCCTTCTTTTTGTTTCTTCCCAGTCTTTGAGGAGTGTGAGTAGAGGGGCGCTGAATAATTGAAAACATGAATCAAACACTTCTATGACAGTGAGAGCTGCCGGTGTTTAACATCCTGAAGCTATTCTTCTAGGAGGAGGGAAAGAAGCCCTATCCATGGCCTTCTTAAAGCTAAACTCCGGTACTGGAGATGGGGAATGAGGAAGAACAACCTTGCTATTTTTTCCAAAACAGATGGCTCTTTGTTGGAAAGGTCTCCAGGTACTAACATTTTGCTGCAATGCCACAAATGGCTCTACATCACATTCAGTTACGATTGACCCTTTTCCCAGAATAAACAGGTTTGCTTCAGAATATGGGTTAATCAGCTAATCATGGACAAGCCTCAGCAGTTTATGGTATTGTAATAACCAGAAATAAGTAAGTTAATAATACAATAAGAAAACTTATGCCAATATATCATATTGCTGTCACTTTAAAGAAGGAGGGACCCATATGGATAGGAAAGGAGAAAAGGTATTCACATTCTGAAATTTTCTTAATTTTGGGGGAAGTATATTGTACAATGGAGGAACACATTCCAAAAGTAATGATTTGGACAAGAATTTCTGTTGAGGATGCACAGCTGAACATAAGCTCTTGTTGAACAGCTGGGGGCATTAGGAGAATAGAAACCCTTCCCCTCCCCCTCCCCCTTCCCCTTTCCTCTGTTTCCAGTGGTGGTTGTGGTGATGGGAGGGGAGAAAAAAGAGGCTTGCGAGTTTGCAAGTAATTCTTCTCTCTTTATTTCAACCCATGAGTTTTCTCACAGAATCATTGAATATCTTGAGATGGAAGGGATCCTCAAAGATCACTGAGTCTGAGAGTGTGGTCTAAACATTTCTTGAACTCTGACCGGTTTGGTGCCATGACTACTTCCCTAGGAGCAGGTTACAGTGCCTGACCACCCTCTTGCTGAAGAACCTTTCCCTAGCACCCAGCCTGACCCTCCCCTGTCCCAGCTCCATGCCGTTCCCTTGGGTCCTGTCCCTGTCCCCAGAGAGCAGAGCTCAGAGCCTGTCCCTCTGCTCCCCTCTTGAGGGAGCTGCAGACTGCCATGAGGCCTCCCCTCAGCCTGCTCTGCTCGGGGCTGAACAAACAGTGACCTCAGCTGCTCCTCATATGTCTTGCCTTCCAGATCCTTTATCATTTTTGTGGCTCTTATTTGGACACTCTCTAATGGTTTTATGTCCTTCTTATATTGTGGTGCCCAAAACTGTATGCAGTGCTCAAGGTGAGGCCACACCAGTGCAGAGCAGAGTGGGACAATCTTCCCTCAACTGGGTAGCTGTGCTGTGCTTGATGCCCTCCAGGGTGTGCTTGGTCCTTTTGGCTGCAAGGGCACACTGTTGACACATATGCAACTTGCTCATGAGCAAAATCCTCAGATCACTTTCTGTAGGGCTGCTCTCCAGCCTCTCATCTGCCAGTCTGTATGTATAGCCAAGGCTGCCCACTCCCAGGTGCAGAATCTGGCATTTTTTCTCCCTGTCCTACTGAGGCCAGGGAGTGAGTGAGCAATTATTTGGGCATTTGACCCTTAGCTGAGATCAACCCTGCACAGGGCTGTATAACCCTTTGGAGCACGTTCTTTTGCCCAGCATATTATCCATTCGCTAAATGGATAATATGATGAAACAAAGTCCTTGTTATGAAGGAGATCAGAGTAGATGGTGTAATCATCCTTTTGGCTTTAAGCTTTGAAGCCATGAAACCTGTTAAAGCTTTGTGCACAGCTTGAAAGGAAGACAGAGTTTAACTTATGGCCTCAGCTATCTCAAAGTTTTATAATACTGGAACTGTTTATGGTTTAGTGAGAAACTTGTTAAATTTGACAGTTTTGTGCAGATTCACTGAAGCAGTGCCCTTGCTGTGGGTGAAAAAGGCTAAGTGGTTTAAAGGGTCACTCTTAATGAGGAGATGTGTGTGTATAAAAGCTCTTTGGGAATGGACTTTCAGCTTTGTATTTGTATACTGATTAGGAAAATGGGAACCTGACCTGTGGCTGAGGCTTTGACTGCTCTTGCAGTGCAAACAAGTAGTTCTGTGAGCAATGAATTAATCAAGTCTGGTTTATTATGGATTTATATCTTCTGGTTAATTATGTGCTTCAGTGGAAGCTATACCTGTGATCAGAACACCAATAAGGCCTTTGTTACTAACTCTCTGGTGTCTAATTTTAGTCTTTCTCAGTAGGTATCATTCTATGACAACTGCTGAGAGTCATAAGGTCTTTCCACATCAGCTACCTATTTTTCACAAAGCTTTTATATACTTTAAATTGTCTTTATATTTCACCTCTTCTGTCACATTTGGCTGAAATCAGATGATGTGTTCAGAAGTTATTAGGGAACCACTTTTTCTTTCTCATATACATACACAGTCTCAGTGACTGAACTGAATAAACTCCAGCTTCATTGGAATCTAGGCTAATAAATAGCAACAGTGAAAGATTGCCTTGTTCAACGTGTTTAGAGTTTGTGATGAATGTAATGTGTACACTCACAGTATTCAAAAGGACATAAGTAAAAAAACAAAAAACAAAAAATCGACAAACATATATGCATGCACAGCACCACAATAGAAAATATTTCACTACAGATCCTCATACAACTTGAGCTGGACCATGCTAATCCATCAGTATGTTAGAGCAATATGAGAATAGAAGCAAAAAAAAATTGAAGTTTTGCCTAAGGCTTGTTGCCTCTGGCGATTGATCAGAGCAGTGCATATGTGCACTTGAATATCCTCATGGTTCTAAGTGGAGGAGAAGACAGTGACAAAAAAAATGTGGAAATCTCACAGGTAACACAAAAAAGAGAGAAGATTTGAAAAACCAAACCTTGCAGTTACCTGTGCTGGGACCCTATACATATGAAAATATCCTGGTACTTCTGAACCATGAGAAAGCTGCAGACCCTGGCTGATATTTTGCAATCTTAAAATATGAAATAGATCTCTGATATAAGAGCAAAGGAAGGGCTCTGAGTGATCTTTTCAGACAAAGACCTTCTTTTTTTTCCAAAAAAACATTACTCTCTGTCCTTTGTTTCTAAACCCGGAGCTTCTGAATGCAATGCACGAGACTAGAAACTCTTGTAAATAGAAAAATTGCTGAGCATCTGAAAAGGAGAAAGTGAGGGATCAGCTACTGAAAAATGAGTTTCCTATTAAATATTGTAAAATTTATTTTCACTTCACTATAGAATTTTTAAGGTAAACTCAGTGAAAATACAATCCTGACAACAACTCTTTCTTAAGTCATTTGGAAGTTTCAAAGCTACCTTCATCCTTGTGAACTCCTAGAAAATAGAAAAGACTCTAACAGGTACCAAGATGGGTATATCCGAGATGTTGATAGGTCTGAGGAATAAAGATCTGTAAGAGTAGAAGTTGTGCCTATCATTCACAGGTATTTTTATTAAAACAGCTATCAGAACAGCTGAAAGAAGTACAGAGGGGTCTTATGAGGGGTCTTATTTTTATTTATTTATTTTTTCTCATATTTCTCTTCCTTTTTTTTCTTAAAAAAAAAATAAAATTATTTTTAAATTGAATAAATCTGGACAATGAAAAGATATGTTTTAGTTCTGAGCCTTATCGGGCTTGCATTTAAATCATCTTGATAAAACTATTGCACAATCTGGGACTCTTCACTGAAGATATTCTGTCATTTGTATTTAAGAATTTGAGAATTAGACTATTAATAATACAATACAAAACCAAAACACATTATTAGTAGTAAGAGAATATTGCTAATGTCTGATATTTGTTATGTAACTTGTCCAAACACAGACCTGTAGCTGACATCACTGTAATTTACTTACTCTGAGCTGCAATGTGGAGAAAATACAATGAAATTTTACTGAATCAAATATGATATAATGTCGTGGTTTAACCCGGCCAGCAGCTAAACACCATGCAGCCTTTCGCTCACCCTCCCCCCTCCCTCTCTGGGACGGGGGAGAGAAATGGAAAGTGAAGCCCGTGAGTTGAGATAAAGACAGTTTAATAAGAC
Source organism: Anas acuta (assembly GCF_963932015.1). Lineage (NCBI taxonomy): Eukaryota > Metazoa > Chordata > Aves > Anseriformes > Anatidae > Anas > Anas acuta. The sequence goes on from NC_088981.1 coordinate 73,546,022, forward strand.
AGGAAAATAATAATAACAACAACAACAACAATAATAATAATACAATGATGATAACAGTACTACTACTACTAATATGTACAAACAAGTGATGCACAATGCAATTGCTCACCACCCGCTGACCGACGCTCAGCCTAACCCCGAGCAGTCCGGCCCCCTCCCCCAGCTAGCCACCCCTATATATTGTTTAGCATGACGTCAGATGGTATGGAATACCCCTTTGGCTAGTTTGGGTCACCTGTCCTGGGTCTGTCCCCTCCCAGCTCTTACTGCACCCCCAGCCTGCCTGTTGGCAGGACAGAACAAGAAGCTGAGAGTGCTTGGCTTGGTATAAGCACTGCTCTGCAGTAATTAAAACATTGGGGTGTTATCAGCACTCTTCTCATCCCAAGCCAAAACACAGCATTCCACCAGCTACTAGGAAGAAAATCAACTCTGTTCTAACTGAAACCAGGACATATAATAATAATGTATTTCAGCTGGTTGAGGAAAAACAAAACAGATGAACAAGCCAAAACCAAAACAACAAACAAACCAAACACCAACAATAACAGAAAAACAAAACAAAAACAAACAAACAAACAAACAAAAATAATTAACAAACAAACAGAATAAAATTAGAAAACATCACAAAACCAAAAACCAAAATCACATTTACCATGAAGAAGACTTGATTTATCTGGTAAGCATATATCATTATGATACAGATTTGACCCTTCTATATTTATTTTTACTTTTGGATACAACCTACTCTGTTGAAGAAGAAACCTTTTGAAAGAGAGAGATTCTTTACCATTATTATTATTATTATTATTATTATTATTATTATTATTATTATCAGGGAGTGTACTGATAGGACAAGACATAATGGTTTTAGACTAAAAGATGGTAGATTTAGATTATGTATAAAGAAGAAATTCTTTACTATGAGGTTGGTGAGGGCACTGGAACAGGTTGCCCAGAGAAGTTGTGGATGCTCCATCCCTGAAAATATTCAAGGCCAGGTTGGATGGGGCTTTGAGTGGCAGGGGGACTGGAATTAGATTATCTTTAAGGTCCCTTCCAACCTAAACCATTTTTTGGTTTATTTTAATTGTTACAGCATAGGCACAAACAAGGCAAAACTATGAATTCATCAAATGTCGCCAGAAAAGTCAGTAGAAATTACTTCAAATTAGAGTGAGGAAACTGGCTTGAACATCAGAAATCATTCACACTTAAAAGTAGGCAAAAGAATTAACACAGGAATTGCACACTTTTTTTTTTTTTTAAGCTTTTTTTTTAAAAAAAAACTAATGTGTTTTAAAAGAACACTTTGGAATTTAATCTCTTCTGACAGATTTTTTTTTTTTTTCCTTTCAGACTATATTGGAGGCAGAGTTATGCCTGATCATTTGTTCTGTGTTAAACTAGATGTAACATGCTGCCAAATATAATGAGGCAGCAGGTGGGAGGTAAAGGAAAATAATATCCAGAACACACATTAAAGAACAGCTGCTTTTCAAAAACTGAGGAATATGATTGGAGTAATCCTGCAGTAAAGAAAATTAAATCCATACCTTGTTAAAAACAAGTGATAGCATTGTCTTGTTTCCCAAATTTTCAATAATTTCATGCTTTTATTCCCCCAAGAAAATATTCTGGAGAGATTGAAGCTTGTAGAAGAAAAAAAATCATCAATTAAAACATAAAACAAAAGCCCTCTCTGCCTGAGATTATATAATACACTGTCTTGAAGAATGTATGTTAAACATTAGAAAATCTCTGAAATATAATTTATTTGTTATGAGAACATAGCAAACGTTTGATTGTAGTGACCTAGTCAGACTTAACATCCATGACAGAGATATTCTGAAGTGAATAATGCCTTCATTGCCTAGGGTTAAGCCCACAAGTCTCACTTCTGCAGAAAAAACGGATTTAGATATATCAAAACAGTGATCCTACAGCAATAGTGACATGCAACTGTCGTGAAAATAATAATTGCAGTTGAGTTTGTTTATTCCAATACAAAAGTAGGAAGAAGTTGAACGTATAAAACCACTTTTAATTAGCACTTTAAATTATTTAAATAAACATTGTAACCAGATGCTGTACTACAGAAAAAAAAAACACTGACTGTGTAATAAGTGATTAACCCATGACATGTTATTTCAAACTCTAAACATAGAAAAATTTAATGGCAGGAAAAAGTTTCATGTTACACTGGTGAAAAAACCATGTTCTAGGTTCTACCTATATTCAGAAAATAAATGCCACTCTTCTTCCTGTTTCATAAATAATCTGCTTTAATTAATTTTCAAGGCATTTAACTTCTGGTCATACTTCTTTTGTGTAGTTTGAATGCACAAATCAAAACAAACATCAAATAGTAGGTGGTCTTGTATTTCTTTCCTTGAATATCCTTATGAGCATGTTTCAGAAGCAAATCTAAATCTTTTCTGTATTCTTCAAGGTAAGAGATACTTCTCAAAAAATGCAATGTCCTCACAGTGTGGAAAGCTTATTGTAAACTCTGACCAACAGCTTTAGCTAGCAAATCATTTACCATCCATGCCAAATGATGTTTTTATGATTCTTTTACAATAATAATAATGATTTTCTGGGAAGGACTTTGCAGTTCAACAAGTCCAGTTCTTGATATTCTAGACATGTTACAGGGAAAATCTGCTCAGCTCACATAGTTTAAACTATGGGAATTGAAGTGGTTTATAGATTTGTCAATGACACATAATTAACTGGCAATCAGTGACCTGTACATTCAGTATTAGTATCAGCAATAGAACAAAGAAACCACAGTAGCAGACTCTTACAGAATGCTAATTTACAACTATAAGGTTCTAAACACCCCTCTGTATCTAATCCCCCCTCAAGGCTGTTCCCCATTTAGTCCCCCTTCCACCAGCCATGTGGTTTACATACATGTGCACATGGATTCACACACGTGCCCTCCCCCCCTCTCCCAAAGCTGTAATGTTTCCCCTGTTACGAGCCCTTCCTGGGCAAGACAAGGGGGCACTGTGTGCCCTCGTGGTTGGTGGCTGCTCCTGGCTCCCTCCCCATGGGGAGGCTGCATGGTCAGGCCCAGAAAGGATAGGGCATCACTGTGTGAATGCTGCTCTGTTACCTGCTGTCTGCACTCTACTACAGGTCTACTACTTATTTTCAAGCTTATGTACAACTGATCAAGTCATCAACAGATTAAGGTCTGTCTTTAAGATGGAGGTGGGTTTAAAATTAAAAAAAAAAAAAAAATAATGTAAAATCAGGTTGCATGGTTACATTCAGAATTGTTCCAGCTTGGAAGATTAAATTATTATTATTATTATTATTATTATTATTATTATTATTATTATTATTATTATTATTATTATTATTATTATTATTATTAAAATAATAATTATTATTATTAATATTACTATAATATTAATATATTCATATATTTTATATTATTATATAATTAATTTATATAATTTTATATAATAATTATTATATAATTATTATATAATTATATTATAATTATATAATTATTATATTATGTTAATAATTATATTATTATATAATTATTATATAATAATATTATAATTATATAATTATTATATTATATTATATTAATATTATTAATATTATTATTAAAATAATAATAATAATAATAATAATAATAATAATAATAATAATAATAATAATAATAATAATAATAATAATAATAATAATGTAAAAATATTTATTTCACACTACAATAGATTTTTATTTTAATTTTATTTCAAAATTAAAATGAGATAAAAATTAAGTTATATCCAGAACAAATCTGTGTTGTTTTTCTGTTTGTTTGTTTTTAAGTCTTTCCACTGAAACAGATGCCTCATTGCTTTTATAGTTCACAGTGATTTCTGTGGGCACAAACTCATATTCCATTAACGATAATTGTGCTCTTTCTGTTCAATCATTGTCAGAAAACAGCATCCATGAGTTTGTTCCTGGTGTTAAACAGTTCTCCACATTATGCTTATCGTGTTACGAAAATCCAGAAAGTTTTAAATTTGGTTACTTACTAACTCAGAAAGAACAGGAAAAATCAGGAGAGGAAACTGAAAGTCTGAGAAAGCCTTAAAGAAATCTGTGTTTACTCTCTGGGAGTAGATTATTTTCATAGTCCTATAGAACATACACCAAGGGACTTTCTTCTCTAGTTTCTTGTACATTTTTGCCACTAAAAATATCTCTTAGCATTTTTAATTTATTGCTCTAGGTGAATACAGAGAACAAGGAAAAAATATCCTGTAAACAAACAAGTTTTTAAGAGATTCTGGATATGTTGTTTATAAATCGTATTTTCCTATTTGTGAAATAGGAAATATCATAGTGTTTCTTATTTATCCTATTCAATTGACTAAATTGCTTGAGCAGAAAATTGTCAGTATTAACTGGCTTGGAAGGGTGGAGAAATGTATAGCTTTTGTTTTGGAGATTCATTGTTATTCAGACACAAATGTTTTGGCATTTGGCCACAATAAATTTAGAGAGCATTGGTGAAGGACTACCAGCAGAGAGGTTTTATATCTCCAGTCTTTCATGAGACTCACAGGAATAAGGGACCCTAATCATGTTTCTGTTCCACATATATTAGATTTTGGAGGGGATCAGGAAAACCTGCTCTTTGTTATTGATTTGTCTTCTGAGTATTACAATGACGCTGAAATGTCATGACTATTAATTCTTGGAGGCTGTATATAAGTGTCTGTATGTACTATCTAACAGGTGAGACAATTGTTTGTATTTTTTACATAGCCATCACTTTTCATCCATGGTAAGAATTTGAAACATCTGAAGACAATTCCTGTATTATGTTTTGGTGCCCTAGTGAAGGACAACAGTTCTCAGAAAGTTGTTCTTTACCACAGTTCCCAATCTATTCACTACGTTTATGAAAATACTAATCTCCATAAAGGTCACAGCAGTATTGTGCCCCACCCTTTGTTCTCCAAAATGTTCTGTAGTGGTTAACCAACTCTTGAATAACACAGACCACAGTTTAGTCACCCTAGGGAAAATTTATATAGGTAGGTAGCCAGGAAAATGATGAAGAAAGGAGAAAGTGAGCCCATATTGAAGAAAGCTAGGGATGAAAGAGAGGAATATTTATCCTTTTATCAGTTGTCAGGTACACACAGTTAAAGAATATGTATAACAGTCAGTTAGAGGTAATGTGTAACATCTGGTTGTAAACCCACAGATAAAATCTCAGAAATTTCAGTAATATGCTAGTAAGCAATGACAGGACCCAAACATGCTTTTATGTGCAGAGCTATGTGGTGAAGTCAAGCTGTATTTATAATATAATGTAGAAAAATCATGTTTTGGTGATGTTTATTTTGAGCTGGATAGGAGTGTTTGGGTTTGTGTTATGCAGCCTTGAATGGTGGAACGGAATGAACTTGCCTTAGTTGGACATACCTAGTAGCATGGACCTGTAACATGGACACACGCAGTCACATAGTTCTCTTCAGCTTGGTTTACAGTAACAAACTGACCTTTGAGAGAATGTTAACAGAGGAAAAGAAACTTTTTCTTTTTTTTTTTTTTTTTTTTTTTTCTCTTCACTTTTGTAGTAAGAGCTTAACACTGGCCAAGTGTTTTTTTTTTTTTCTTTTTTTTTTTTTTTTTAACACCAAGTTTGAACAGGCAGTCCTACACAGATGTACAAGTTATTAATTGTCTGCAACAAACAAAGAAATGAACAAACAAAAACAAAAAACACAGATGTAATACTGTTGTTTACTTTCTTCCCTGATGATTTCTTATCACAATGTTATCTATAAAGTATTCAGAAATTATTCTGTTAAAAAATACCACACTATGGTCTGGCTATATTAGTATAGCTTTTGCACATGAGAAAGTAACTTGTATTTGAATGAGAAAATTGCAAAATACATAAATAGAGAGGTGGATGTTTTAAAACTTCAGACACTAATTACTTTTTTTTTTTTCCTGTTTTTAGTGGGTATTTTTAATTTTTGCCTCATATGCATGTAGTCAGTGATCTCAGATGTGTAAAAAAATGATACGTTGCTTTGGGAAACAGGAATCAGCCACAAATATAAACAAGACATGTCTCTCTCACCTCTCTCACTCTCTCTCTCTCTTTTTTTTTTTTTTTTTTTTTTTTTACATTAGAGTACTTCCTTTTGGGCCTCACTAATATCCTATAGTTTTCTTGCTATTGTATGCTTACCACAGGGACAAGACACTTCACATGTAACTCAGATCTGAATAAAGGGTTATTCAGCTTTGTGGCTGCTTCCAATACATGTTTCATAAACAATTACTTCGCTAGATGATATTATTATATGGAAAAATGTTATTTTTAATCCCCTTGGAAGTTCTTTCTCTAACTGATGGATTTAAGGTACAAACCAATTATGGAACAGATTTCTATACTTTGCTATAGTGTGACTATAGTGTGACTATAGTGTGACTAGTGCAGCACGCTAGTCTAGTGACCAGTCCAAATTCTATTTGCTCGATCAATTTCACTTTGATGGCAGGCATCAAAAAAACTTTCTTTTGGCTATGACCTTTACTAACTTCCAGATCCGTAGTAATGACATAAAGATTCTATATACTATTTCCAGTATAGGCTCATCTGCCTGTGCTATAAGTTTTGACCTTTTTGTCCTTGAAACCCCTTATAGTCTCCAAATTCATCTGATACCACCGGGAATTTAGTAAAAATACATGTATGAATTCTTTATTAGTCTTTTAAGAAACATTGTCATTCCTACACTACTTTTAGTATATGTTTTTAATTTTTCTTGTATTTTTATGATTCCTGTGCTTTGTTTATTACACATTTCATAGAAGAAATGTTATAAAATAATATTATAAAAGATAAAACATCAAATCCACGCTTGAGGAAAAGAATAAATAAATGAATGTATTTACATTTATTATATTTATTTTGATTTTGTATGTATTTTACTGTACGTACATGTATGTATTTTACGTTCCTATGAGCTTTAGGATAAGATAGCTGTCAGAGCTCCAGGACCTGTTGCTTTTTTACATCTGTATAAAGTAATGCAAAAGACTAGAATTCTGGGAGCATGATTCCCATAGCCCTTGACACCACAGCTGAAACTCTGATTTTGAGTTTTAAATGAAAAAAATATCCCCTTTGACTCACAGTAAATGTGAGACAATGTGGGTAAACAGTAATTTGAGCTTTACTTCAAGGTCAAGACCTGAATTGATATTCTAATTGTGAATATACCAAGACATTCTCTGTTAATGTAGATCCCAGAAAACAAAACAAAACAAAACAAAACAAACAAACAACAACAACAACAACAACAACAACAAAAAAACGAAAGAATAATGATCTCTTTCCTAAACAGATCATTAGGAGGTACACTCCATATCTGCAATGTCTTTTGTAGATTTTTAATGGGGAAATTCACAAAATCTTTTTTGCATTAGAAGATGCTGAAACTACTGTTGGTCTTGCTGACAAATCTTTTTGATCTGAACTTTAACCACCATATCTCAAGTCACAGTTTGAAATACTTTAAATACTTATGGGAATACTTGGGAAGAGAAAGCCCTAGGGAAAAACTGTTTTGCTCATTTAACTTTTTTTGCCAGTCATTTTCAGGTCACAGCTTGGATTTTGTCACCATCCGTTAGGAAAGTATTTCTGTTCTCTGGAGAAATGTGCGAGAGATAAAAACTCCACAGGGATATTTAGGATTAAGCCATAAATCCTGACTGACTGGTGTTCTTGAAACACCTGCTGTAAGTCTGTTCCTGAACTTACATTTTTAATTCACAGTATTACTTTTGTAAAGATTCTAATGAGTGCAAGAAAGACTTTTTTCTTCCAGTTTCTGTCAGCAGGTTTTTTTTTGGTTCTCATTCCATGACAGTAAGATCAACAGCTTCTTACAAGAAGGTGCCTGCAATTTCCAATGTAATTTCAGCTGGTTGTGACATCTTGGTGATCCAAATGATAACATAGTCACTAAAACTCTAAACTGGCCAATACAGGATGAAAAATGCAGTGTCATAACCTTGATCCTAAGTTAAAATAAGAAAATATTTATATATATATTTTTCCTTTCTTCTACTACTTTTACTGCTCAGGCAAGATGGTAGAAGTGTTTCCAAGAAAATTAAAATTAATTTTTTCTGCCATTAAAAGAACAGGTTGAACACTGTTCTCCCACGTGCCTGGTGACAGGACGAGGGGGAATGGGCTTAAGTTGCACCATGGGAGTTTTAGGTTGGATCTTAGGAAGAACTTCTTTACCGAAAGCGTTGTTAGATGTTGGAACAGGCTGCCCATGGAAGTGATGGAGTCACCATCCCTGGAGGTCTTTAAAAGACATTTAGATGTAGAACTTAGGGATATGGTTTAGTGGGGACTGTTAGTGTTAGGTCAGAGGTTGGACTCGATGATCTTGGAGGTCTCTTCCAACCTAGAAATTCTGTGATTCTGTGATTCTGTGATCAAAAGTTGGCAAATTCAACTAGCTTTTAGTGCAAATTGTTCAGCAGATAAATTGTATATACTCTAAAACCAAAATATATTTTACAACAGTTGTTAATGTTAATGAGTCTGTCAATTTCCTGGACACTTCTATTCTTTCCCAGAGCTCAGGATGCTGATTTTGTAAGTGGTATGTTTGGTGCTATTGTGATAGGAAGAAAGTATGGAAAACTTCTGTTATGAATGTTAAAGATACATTCTGTGTCTTTAGGGAATTGTGTTTAGCTCTTTGAAATAATAATTTATTAGTGACAAGTTCATACTTTCCCCTGTGAGACAAATCGACAGCCAAAGGGATATATTATTTTGTACTTATAATGTTTTCTCTCCCCACTTATTTTTTTTTTTTTTCCAGAAACTGTCACTGTTTATAACCAATCTTAAAACATTCAAGAGTGGACATTATCTCTACTAGTATATTCCAAATTACTTCTTGTAAGGTTAAGTCAATGATCAAGTTTCAACTTCTTTGAAATTAACTTCCTTTAAAAATAAAACATGGAAATAAAGGTAAGATGAAAATTACTTTCTGTCAAACTGCTTGTTCCTCATTGTGGAATAATCTAGGTTGGAAAGAATTCCTGAAAGATATACATGCCAACCTGTTCCTCAAATCAGGGCAATCAATGCTTGTGGCCTTGTCAAGTTTTGAATGTCTCCAAAAATGGAGGTCTGACTGTTGCTCTGGTTCTAATTTAGCATATTGATTGTGACTTAGCTTATAATTTTCATTCTTCGACCACGAAAGGGTTAATTAATCATTTTATTACCTTGCCTTCAGCTTGTATTTATTTTTTATATATTTATTTTAAATTGTATCTCTGTATTTTCCAAATTGGCTAACTGATCTGCTTCCTTTTGGGGTCTCAGCTGGTCAAGATTGTCCCGAAGGTACAGGCCCAGTGCATAATAAACCTAATATTAATAAAGATATGTGCAGTTTAGATTTGGATATAATAAAGTGTCCAGAAGGTTAAGAGAAATAATACTATTTTAGGTGAACTCTGTACGTTGACGCACACCCTTTGTGTTAAAGGCTTAGAATAGCACTTGGCTTTTGAAACTGAAATTTTCCTGATAGTCTGAATAAAGAACCAAGGAGATATAAGCCTCATTTGCCAGCTCACATAGCATAATAAAAAATAGCACACTGAGACAATAGCACACTACCATCTATATATGTTACTACAAGAATGCAATATCAGAGGATGCAGGGACTGAAAAGGGATCATTAATTTTCTAGTCACTTGAAATCTTGAATATTGTCCTCTTCTTTTCTTTTTTGTTTATTTCAACTATTAGTTTATGAGTTGATTCAAGGTCACTTTTGGGTTACTTAAAACTATGATTCGCAAATGCATCAACTTGTGAGCATTTATGTGTATGTGAGTGAGAAACTATGCATACTTCAATGAAAAAAGAGATGGGGTTACATTAAGCATCATGAACGTAGTAGCTGGAACAACTAGTTGGTTTTCTTGGTCCAAAAGGGTTGCCTTGGATATCTTTTCAGCATTATTCTATGTTGACACCATAGACAGAACTTGGAAAAAACACATCTCAGAGATTGCTATTACTCTTTCGTGAAGATAGATAAAAGACTATATGGAGACCAGGGACTTTGCTGCTGATTTTATGTTAAAGCAACTTTTTTTTTTTTTTTTTTTCCCTTGTTTTCTAATTTCTTCACCAATAACTGGAGTGACATTTAATGTAATTAAGTTTTTACAGACTATGATTAGAATAGTCATAGCTAATGGTGATTCTTCTTAATACAAATATACTATCTACTAAAAAAGAAATTTTAAAACATTAAACTGTTAAGTTCCCAAATGTTATGCACTAATACCTGTACTATGGACAGGTATTAGTTACTGCTTTTCTGTGGGTCTAATTCACCATTCTAAGTGGAAAATTGCCATAAATACAAATATATTTTACAAATAACTTTCCTCGTATACTGTCACCCAGCCACCACAGCCTGGCATAGCTTCATGTGCTGGAGCTGTATTTTTCTTGATTGTGGCACTCAAGCCCCTCTGAGTCGTAGCTGCCTTGGCAAGGAGTAACTCTGAAGTACAACATTTAACACAGTTTGAACAGCAGTTCTAGAAGCCACTATCTGTTATAATGTCTACAGATTGCATTTGGCTTCCTTTATAACTATAACAGAAATACAGAAAGAAAGAAGTATTATCTCTTTTCCTTTTCCTTTTTTTTTCCTTCCTTTTTTTTTCCTTCCTTTTTTTCCTTCCTGCCTTCCTACTCTCCTTCCCACTCTCTCACCTTCCTTCCCACCCTTCTTCCCACCTTAATCAAATTACTATTATCCCAACAATGCATTAAACTCCACTGGATGCAGAGTTAGTAAAAATATTTCAGTCAGATGTGTCCACATGGGATGAGAAGGAGCCTCTTCAGAAGTAATCTGCAGTTCATAAAAAGTTAGTGAGTTATGCATTAGGAAACAAGGATACGGAATATGTGGAGAAAAGTGTTGAGTGAGTCATCCATTTTTTGTTATTCTGAGACACTGGCCTGTAGAAACCTATAATTAGAAAGTCTGTAATATTGATGTTCACCACTATTTTTTTATTTTTATTTTTACCTTTCCTCCTTTAGCTGTCACAAAATTAAAGTAGAGAAATTCACATTAAGAAATTGTGGACTATTGTAATTGGATACTCAAACCTGGATACATGCAATATTAATATCTCTCATATCAGACTTTACTACATGAAAACAAGGGAAAATAAAATAGAAATGAGTTGCAGTATGACATTTTCATGGTAAAATCTAAAATTAGCTGTGAACAAAATAAAAGAAAAAGGAATATTATGTGTGTGGGGTCACATTAAATATATTTACTTTTAAACCTTTTTTTAAAAAATAAAATGAATTAAAATCTTTTGGCTTCCTGTTGCTGCCATACAAGATAAAAGTCACAGAAGACTTTGACTGTAATTCTCAGGCATCTCCATATGGAGAAAAATATCTTCTCTCCATGGATTAATTTATTTAAATGATAGCATGTAGGAGCTCCATTTTCATAAAGTTGTTTTTGATATTTCTTGTTTATTTTAATCCTCAGCTCTTGTTCTGCATCACTAAGATAAATAAAACACAAAATTGAAGCCTCTATTTGGGGGTTGTTTCAAAATTTAAAACAAATGACTGAGTTTGTCCTTGCATTAGAATTAATTAAGCATGTCTATTTTTGTGAAGTATTTTCAGGGGGATGGTAATTTCTAGACATTTCTAATGAAAACAGTTCATAACAAGATCAATAGCATGACTTTCTAATTATTAAGTTCTTGCTATTATTCAAGCACTCACTATAATCAGTTTAACTCATTTACCAGCAGGTGGCTCACAATTAAAAATTTGGAAGGGTTGAAATGCAAAAGCAGACTGCAGTCTCCTTGTTGCAAACACATATTGTTAAGTTGCTTGACATCTTAATACAGTAGGCTATCAAAAACTATCCAGCAATACTGCTGCTACACCAAAGGCTGTTAAAATAAATTGCTAGATATTCCTCTAGGAGCCTCACTGATTACAGGTATTAGACAATTTTCAACTTAAATATAAACCTATCAGATTAAACATGTATCAGAAAAACAGCATGAGATATACTATGGGCACCAGGCAGTTCATTATCCATCACTGTAGGTATAGTATTCACATGATGCTGATATCCTAGCGCTCACTGTCTATGGTTTAACAGGGCACGGGTCATTTTCTAGTCAACTACAAAATCCAGAGGTGTTCAGTGACTGCAGCAAAAAAAATTGAAAAAAATATAAATCTGTCAATCAAAAAATGTCAGTGCATTGTTATGGAAAAGAGTTGTTTCTGAACTTTTTCATACAGCTTTTTTGTTGTTGTTGTTTGTTTTGGTTTGTTTTGGTTTGTTTTCTTTCATGGACTGGTAATGGCAACCTTCCAGTCTCTTTGGATCTTCTTTAGTAAAACATAATTTAGTGCTGTTATGCTAGCAACCTGGTAATTAACATCACATACAGAGTGAGCCAATGTGTCTCTGTCTGATAAATATAATGTACACAAACAGAGGATATTCACATGAATGTAGATATATCTTGACAGCCTTAAAGATGAACAAATTTTAACAAGTCTAAAGGTATTCAAAGTTTATTCTGACCAATTTATTATCATTGAGATATAAACTATACTGGTAAGTATTCGTGATTACACTGAAAAAGCAAGGAAATATATGGAAGAAAGTCAAGTAACATAAAAATATTTTTATTTCAAGTATTCATAAGAAAGGAAATATCAGTTGCTGCTTTTTTTCCAGTGTTTCCCAATTTGTGACAGGCTACACTGATTAGCTGCATGTTGCTATCTGATTGTTACTGTCAGGTGCAGCTATGTCCAGATTATTTTTTGTTTGTCTCTTGCCAGTTAAGTGTGCATGTGTTCGTGTGTGTGGGGTAATGGAAAACATTTAGGGATATTAAAATACAGTGATTTCAACATGGTTTTGAATTACTGAAATGTTCAGATAGCTATTTAATAAAAGTAAAGGTAATGAAAGTGAATTCAGAAACTGCAACAGGTAGAGGAATTATTTCTTACTCTGTATAGTATATTAGGAGTCACAAAACTCAAGCAGGATGTAGAATCCATCTCAAACACTTTTATTTATTTTTATTTTTTATTTTTTTTATTTTACTCTCAGTGAAGAAGGAGAGAAGGAGAGGGAGAAATATTTGTCTTTCATAGCCAAAGTACAGTCCCAACACCAAGGATTTTAAGATATCTTAGGTTCTTGTGTTCTCTACATGAAATATTTAGGTGTTCTTTAAAACATCAAGCAAAAGTTTAGGTTTGTAGTTCAGTTGTCTAAACCGTTACCTAGCTTCCAAACTTTAATACAATGACTATTAAATATTTAGTAAAGGTAGAGAAGACAGAGTCCCTAGGAGAAACTGACAGCATCTTTTCTCAAAGCATACCATAGGGTAGTGGTTAGGATATTCTTATTGGATATGCTGGCTGAGATCCCCAAAGAAAAACAAGGGAGTTCTGTCATGCACACTAACTGTCAGTTAGGACTGACAGTCCTAACCACTAGGTATGGAAATGAACACAGCCTATGCTATGGGGTTGCAGTTCTTCTCTTTCTTTTGTTTCAGAAGTGGGGATGACTGTTTTTTGTTACTAATCTATCTAAAAAAAAATTCCAAAACAGGAAAAAATATCATTTAATTTCAACCAACATTCTCATTGCTTCATGATGAATTTTTCATCATGTGAGATTTTTTTTCTGAGGTAAACATAGGTTAACATAACAGAAAATACCATTTGATCATGAAACAAGCCACCTGTGTGACTTGAATTTAAGTATTTCATTCATTTGTCTTGGTATAAAAGCCAATAATTTGTTCTTGGCAAAATTCTCACCACTCCAAGGAGCAGTATTTTCTTTGATTTCAAAAAGGAAAGTAATGAAGATTTTATATTTACTCTGGTTTTGGTTTCAATGGTTAATTATTAAAGTGAGTTAGAAACAATACAAATGGTATTTTGTAAAAATTAGAAACTGAAATTGTGCTTGGTGGTGTTATAGGATGAAATTAAATCTTCCAATATACATAAATGAAGTGTAAAAGATTCATGTCTGCACAACAGTCCAGCTATAAGGGCTCTCACAATTCAAGTTGTTTTTCTGAGTCAGACTAAAAACTGATTTTTTTGTATTACTAAGGATGATTTGTATATGCAACAATGCATGTTGCCTGTGCTAGAAAAGCCTTTTGGGAACTGAAGAACACTTCATGTCATGCAGAAAATGTGGAGTTTCCAAAAAGGAATATGTACTTTGAAAAAAAATGGAAAGGAGAGGGAAGGGGAGAGGAGGGGAGGTCAAAATATTCAAATATTCTATACTGCTCACTGTCAAGGGTGACGTTAACTTTTATTTATATATTTATTTAAATTTAAATTTCAATACTTAACTGCTGTAAACAAACTATGTCTCAATATGTTCTTTGCTAAACTAGGTCTCTTGAAGCTTCTTAGCTGTATTTGTTTTCCTTATTTTCCAATCCTGTTTTTTATTTTGTATATTTGTGCTTCAATATTACCAGTATCTATTTTATATGTGGACACACAATATCCATACTAAATTCAAAAATTTAGTTTCCACATGCTAAAATCACAATAAAATTATTTTCTATTCTCATTGCATCATATTTTATTATTATTATCTTTCTGTAAGAGTACAGCTCTTCTCTGTCACAGCTATAATGGATACTATCATTGACTGTTGTTTTAGCAGTTACTAGATATTTTCAGAAACATTAGGTTCATTTTTTTCTTCCCAAACTATGCTATTGACTTTATTAAAATGTATTTCTTGTGTATATGCTTAGTTTAATATGTAGGAAAAGTTTCTTTGAATAATTTCATTCTTGATCCTTTTGTTTTATGCCAATTTTTACTTCTATAAATTCATCAACCATAGAGCAAAGGTTGGACATGGTGCTTAGGTACATGGTCTAGTGGTTGATATTGGTGGTAGAGGTATGGTTAGACCAGATGATCTTGAAGGTTTTTTCAACCTTTATGATTCTATGATTTATTTATTGATTTATTTATTTTTTCCCAAATTACTGCTAAAAATGTTGATAAAGGTAAGATTAATCCTAATGGACATCAACTAAAATATTTTTGATTGTAATTCCTGGTGGTGACTGTTTTATTAAATCTACTAGCAAACTGGCTCACAGAAGTACAGAATCACAAATGGTTGAGGTTGCAAGGGACTTCTGGAGGTCATCTAGTCCAACTCCTTTCTCAGGCATAGCTACCTACAGCAGACTGCCTGGGATCACATGCAGACAGGTTTTGAAAATCTCTAAGGAGGAGACTCCACAACCTATCTGGGCATCCTCAGTGCTCAGTCAACCTCACAGTGAAGAAATGCTTTCTAATGTGCAAAAGGAACCTCCCATGTTTCAGTTTGTGCCTGTTGCCTTTTGTCCTGTCACTGGGTATCACTGAAAACAGCCTGGCTTTGTCATCTTCGCACCTTCCCTTCAAACATTGATATACATAAATGAGATTCCTCCCCCTCCCCCCCCAATCCTCCTCTTCTCTGGACTAAGAAGCCCCAACTCTCTCAATCTTTCCTCATATGAGAGATGAGTCCAGTCCTTTCATAATCTTCGTGACCCTTTATGGGACTCTCTCTAGTATGTCCAAATCTCTCTATGTGCAGAACTGGACACAGTACTCCAGGTGTGGCCTTACCAGTGCTGAGAAGAGAGGAAGGATCAACACCCTTGACCTGCTGCCAATACTGCTCCTAATGCAGCCCAAGATACCATTAGCCTTCTGTGTGGCAAGGGCACAGTGGTGGCTGATGTCTAACTTGGTATCCCACAGGTCCCTTCCTACAAAGCTGCCTTCCAGCCAGTCAGCCTCTAGTGTATTGTGTTTTTAATTCCCAGCTGCAGGACATTGCACACAACCTTTGTGAATTTCATGAGGTTCCTGTCAGCCCATTTCTCTGGATTGTTGAGGTTCCACTGAATGGCAGCCACTCCTCCCAGTTCTGTGACATCAGCAAACTTCCTGATGACACACTCTACCTGATCATTCTGATCATTAATGAAGTTTTTGAACAAATTGGGCACAGTATCACACAATGCACAAGTTAATGTCTACTCCCAGCATTTAATACTTAATGTGCTATGGCAACATGTACACATTATACTGCACCTGTATTATCAAGCATATTACACTTACATAACTGTCTTAATCTTTCAAATCCGTTCTTTCAGTGCTTGAAATACAAGTTTGCTTGATACAGTATTTTCCATAAGACTAGCTCCTTCTCTGTAGTTGCCTATTGTACCAACTCTTTTGCTATCTTGTGATGAAGTTAAGAATTTGAGTCTTTAGGGAAGCAAAATGTGATATTCTACATCCTGCACATAAATAAACCAGCATAAATTTGGGATTTCAAATAGTGAATATTCAAAATAAACTATTCGTGAACAGTCTACAACCTAGTAATTATTCATGTAAATTGAAGAATAGGAAAGATTTGTTATGAATTATTCAGCAAACTCTCTTGGATGTGCGTATGTAATCATTTATTAAAATCTGTATAATATATTGAACAAGTAAAATGCTATACTTTTTAGGTCTAAAACATGATAGCGTGCTAGGAGTGGAAAATTTTCAAATGAATGGAGAAAATGTTTATGAATTTTAAATAAATAAAAGGTTCTTTTGGATATAAAGAGAACAATAGGACAACAAAAACATTTGGATACACAAATCTGAATACTATAAATAATATTTTATGTGGTTGAATATTAATGAGTTAGCTATAATTTTCTAGTGAGATGATTAAATATAAAAATAAAGCTTCTGAGCTGCCCTCACTTTTTGTCAAATTCAATGTAAATTCAGTGAATTAATATCAGAAAGTAAATCATAGCATTATTAGTTGAAGATTAAAAAAAAAAAAAAAGAAAAAGAAAAAGGTAGCCTGGTAGTGAAACACAAGTTTTATTTGGAGACAATCAATAGATTTATTATTTTTTTTTTTAAGAGGATTTTAAGCATTCTGTAACAGAGACAAAAAAAAGATAAAATTAAAAAAAAAAAAAAAAAAGATATTGAATGGCTATACGGTCTTGAAAACTAATAAAATTCCTGGACATCCCTCTGTTCAGCTGAAACATTTTTACTTGCGCCTGCCAAGTCAACTTCAGCCAATTTCTTGATGGGTTACTGGGTTACTTAAAGTAACAGACAAGCTAAAACCTATGTATAAAACTAACCCTTTCACCAGTGCAGCTGTGGAAGGTTTCTTTAAAAACAAACATATAGTTTTGTAAAGTTGTCTGGCTACTATGTGAAGTCTTATTTTATATTTTTATGTATTTGGTATGTGTCTACATGCATGTATACCTGTATGTATGTTCTAGCTAGGTAACACCTTCAGCAGAAGTGTCAAGAATCCTTGTTCTCATCCTGGAGGTATTGCTTATAAGTGTTCTGTTCTAATATTTCTCCCTAAGGGTCTGCTTCGGTTACTCTAGGAGACATGATAAGCATCTAGACTGATTTTTGGCCTAATCCAGTGTGACCACTCTTCTGTTCTCATTGACAGTGCCTTCTCCCAGCTCCATGGTAGATCATGCTTCTCTTTGAAGTCACTTACTGCTAATACTCCATAAACTTGGGTTTGGGAGTGGTTTCCTAAGTGGACAATTTTGGAGGCAAATAGTGGGATGCAAGTTCTCTCCCGAGGTGACACAACCCCCAAGAAAATGCTATGATTGCCAAGTATATAAAGATGTGAAAGTTGTCCTGATGTTTGGAGAAAGAAACATAAAATTGAGAGAGTCAATGGGTCTAGAGGGAGTGAAAGGAAGAAAGAGGCTGAAGTAACATGGGCTCTGCATATGGCCTGAAAAATTCCAAGCCTTTTTTGTCTATGTGTTGGTACATGAATTGCTTTCCCAAGAAATGAGGAAGTTTGAATCACAGAATCATAGAATCATTAAGGTTTGAAAAGATCTCCAGGATCATCTGGTCCAACCATCCCCTTACTACCAATTTCACCCACTAAACCATGTTTCTAAGAACCATGTCCAAGCTTTCCTTAAACACTCCCAAGGAGTCAAGTGAAGTGACTCCACCACTTCCATAGGCCTGACAGTTCCAATGCCTGACTACTATTTATGAGAAGAAATGTCTCCTAATTTCCAACCTAAACCTCCCTTGGTGCAACCTGAGGCCATTCTCTCTTGTCCTATCACTAGTTACCTGCAAGAAGAAGCTGACTGCCAGCTCCCAACAACTTCCTTTCAGGTAGGTGTAGAAAGCAATAAGGTCTCCCCTGAGCCTCTTCTTCTCCTGACTAAACAATCCCAGTTCCCTCAGCTGCTCCTCATAGTACCTGTGTTCCAGGCCCTTCACCAGCTTTGTAGCCTTCTCTGGACACATTCCAGGCCTTGATGTCCTTCTTGTAGTGAGGAGCCCAAAACTGAACACAGTACTCACGGTGTGGCCTCACCAGTTCAGAGTACAGGGGGACAATCACCTCCCTGGTCCTGCTGACTACACTATTCCTAATACAAGTCAGGATGCCGTTGGCCTTCTTGGCCACCTGGGCACACTGCTGGCTCATGTGCAGGTGAGCATCAATCAGCAGTGTCCAAGAATGCAATATATTGACAGAAGTAAGTTATAAAACATAAACTTTACTAAGACCTGAATATTCTCTGCCTTGGGTTATTGCTTAATTATCTTAATAATTGAGCTTCATTATTGTAATTACCATAATAACTTAATGTTATCTCAACATACAGTTTGTCCTTAGGAAGATATCTCCATATCACAAAGGGTGAAACGAGGCACACAAAAACAAAACGATTATCTATTAACCTTTACTTCAGTAAATATAATTTTAATTTATATTTAAACGTGAATCTGTTGCGTTGTAAATGTGTAAAGAAGCAGACAGAAATTGTCAGAAGTAACAAGAAAAACATCATTGCACCAGTAAAAGACAAGTCTGAACTTTAGGCAAAGTTATGCACATTTTGAACAGTGCAAATTTAAGCCAGACCCAGTCAGCATATAATAATGCTACTTAACTTGAGTTCTCTCAGCCAGAACAGTTCCAGCAGCTCTAGACATATATGTACATCTACACACAGGGGAAATTAAAACTCACAAAAAGAAAGGAAACTTGGAGGAACAGGTATTGATTTTTCATAGAAACGTTATATTAGTAGAGATGGTCCTAACCAAATTGTTTTATAAACCCATATTAAGATGACAGTTGTAGTTTAAAATGTTATAGTCTGTACCCAGAAGAGCAACTATGCCATGTTTAGCTGCACTGGGGGTAATGAAAGGAGAGTCAAATAATCTCTGCCTCTTCCAAACAAACACTATCACCATCAGCTAAAAGGCTGCCAGGAGCATTTTGGTGTTTCTCACCATACCTCTTCTAACAAACCTGCAGCAATGATATGTAACTGGTATGGGAACAGACTGATACAGTAGTGAATGTCTTCTGGAAAACAGTTGTATTTTCATAGGTAGAATGCCTCTACTTCCTCTCATTCTCCCATCCCCTGTGTACCAGAGGATGTAAATCTTAGTTTGTAGCTATAAGATCTTGAACTGAACTGAGACCCAGTTTCTTACCTGGACCAAAGCTCTGCTCAGCACAGTGAGAGAAAGGGGAGAGGATAGAGTGTTTTTTTAAATTGGATTACTTCCAATTTTTATTATTATTTTTCTTTGAAAATAAGAACTGTCCGTGAAGTGTTTGGAACCCCTTAGGACAATAATTTTCTCAAACTTTGGAAATACCATGAAATTGCTATAAATCAAAATTTTGTGTGTTTTTATATCCTTTCCCATAATTAAAAGTTAGCTTTAATGTTTAAAAGGAAAAAGCATACCCAAGAGTGAAGTAGATAGAAAGCATCCATTTATGATACCTCTGCAAACCAATGTAATTTACTTCTTAGTAATATATAATAGCAATTAACCAAACTTTTGTTAAAAATCTTCCTTGTAAAAGGTCTAAAACAATCAGTCCTTCTTTACAGGTTAACAGCAAATCATCAGAGGTGAAAACTGGGAGCAGAAAACCCTGTGGTTTACATTAAAGTTGTTGGACAATAAATATGTTGTAAAAAGTTGACAAGTTGAGAACAAAAAAAGTATTTGAATTAAGTCCATAAGACTAGGAACGGATCGGGAGGACTTGCATAAAACTGCAGTGAATCACTGCTAGGCAGTTATGCTACTCTGTGTGTCATGTGGTAAATCAATTTGATAGGGTGATACCAAGCTACAGAGAGTGCCTTGGTTCTTGGCTCTGATTCTGACTCTCACTACAACTTTCCCATACCTTTTTCTTGGTTTCCTGCAGGCTAAAACTCAGATACACAGGCAGAATGATGATCTCTGTCTGGTTCATCTGTTTATAGGACAGGGTCTTAGCATGCTGAGAAATGGGACTCTTTAGTCTTGAGAAGTGTCAGGGGAATCTAATGAATGTATATAAATATCTGATGTGAAAGAGTAAAAAAGACAGAACCTGACTTTTCCCAGTGGTATCCAATGAAAGGACAAGACGTAATTGGCACAGACTGAAGCATTACAAAGTCCTCTTAAACACTTAATCATAAAGCATTTTTTTTTTTTCTTATATGAGAATGATGGAATGCTGAAATGTTGCCCAGAGAGGTGGTAGAGTCTCCATCCATAGAGATATTCAAAACCTGGCTAAGCAATTCCCTAAGCAATCTGCTCTAGTTGACCCTGCTTTTAGAAGCAATGTCAGACTAGATAATTTCCTTTCCAACTTCAACCATTCTCTCATACCCTAATTCTCTGATATTAACACATATGCATGCATATATTCACGCACACATTCACATATTGGATACATATCTACATATATACATCCATAAACTTGCGTGTAGATCAGTCATATTTAATTTACACATGGCATTGCTTTTATGGGAAGATGTACCCAGAAGAGACTTGTATTTGTTAGGATATTTTCTGCTTCTATCCTCCTATGTAATTGTTGATAAAAGCTCTCAATTATAAATGATTGTCTGAAAAGATGTTGAGTAACATTAGCAACTAATGACTTCTGTATGTGAATATGTGTGTTGATCTCTCAGATCTAATTCACAGTATGACTGAATGTAATTGAAGAGTCACATACAGAAAAGTTATGGAAGAAAATAAATATGGAAATGTTGGGAGAAATATTTTAAAAGGTGATACAGAAGAATCTATGGCTACTTTTGTAGTTTAAAAGTTACCTTTTCTGACTTTTGGAGTCAAATTACATATGACACCCAAAATGTCTGCAGCTAAACTCTTTTCTGCCATGAAAACTAAGTGTCATTTCTCCAAGTTATGATCATGCACTGTCTAGAAGAGGACTACCTGGCACAGATTATACTAGAGGGTATTGTCAATTACCAGATAGTTCTAACACCTGTGTCCTTGCTCCTTTTAACATATGAACATAGAGAAAGAACAGTTAAATTAGAAAATAAAAATTAGTCTCATAAAAGGGTGCAGAGTAAATCCTGAATAATATTAACAACAAATTAATGAAATGTTGCTTCTTATGTTGATATTTGGCATGATATCATAGTTGAGTTGTATGTCTGAAGAGTATTCTATAAATATTCTTTTTGCAAATAATACATTTCAATTCATTTTAAACAGCATGTTTCCATGTGTTTCAAAATTTTCATTTGTGGTTTACTTTCCAATAATTCTTACTACTTTCATAATATCTTTTACTGAATAACAGAAGGTAAAATCAATAAATAAATAAAACTATGCAGATACGAATGCACCCCTACAAAAATATTTGAAACAGAATAAATAAAACCTTCAAATGCATATAAAAATTAATTAGTAGCTGTTTTAGAGCAAAACACACAGAAAGAAAAATGATGCATCATAGGTTTTGCTGGTTAGGAATGTGGACTGTGTACACAGATTCAGAAATGGGCCTTAGAGTCTAAACACTTTTCCTTTGTGTCTCCAGCCTCTCTTCCCCCCTTTGACCTCCTCCTCCACCCCTCGCCCCCCCACCAGTGAAGTTTGTATAACCTCAGCTACTACGTGAAATGTCTTTATATTTATTTTGGATTAACAAAGGCTGACTGTACATTACTTTTTTGGTTTGAACCAGGAGTGCATTTGTGAAACAAATCTCCTTCTTGTACCCATTAATTGTGTTTTGATTTACACTGTAAAGAGGTCTTGCAGTGTATGGACAGGGCTCCTTTGGATTAAATAAAACTGGAAATATGCTCCAGGATTTCAGTTTATGAACTTTACATACAAATATATACTGAGTTCAAAACACAGTCCTGCTACTCAGAAGTGAAAATCACCCTTCAATGTGTTTATTTTGGATGGGATGGTGTTAATTTTCTTCATGGCAGCCCACATCTTGTTAAATTTTAGATCTGTGATCAAGACAATGTTGATAACACTGTGACACTTTAACTGTTCTTGAGCAGTGCTTGCACAGCACTCAGTCTTTCTTTTCTTCTAACTCTGCCTCCATAGCAAGTAGGCTGAGGTTGCCAAGAGCTTCAGAAGGAACACAGGCAGTGCAGCTGACCCAAGCTGACCCAAACTGATGAAAAGGATATTCCATGTATCATGTTCAGCAATAAAACTATAAGGAGCAGTCTTTCAAAAGTAGTTGTTGTTCAGAGACTGGCTAGTCTTTGGTCTGCTGGTGAGACATGGTAAAGGATTGGCTGTGCATTACATGTTTTGTTTTGTTTTGTTTTTAATCTTCACTTTAACAGTCTTTATCTTAACAGTCTTTATCTTAAGCCGTGAAATTTTCTCACTTCTGCACTTTCATGTTTTCTCCATCCTGCTGGGGGTTGGAATGAGTGAGATGCTGGTAGGTGCTTAGTAGCTAGCTAGGGTCAACCCACCACAAATGTATATGAACAGCATGCTCTCATCACATCCACAGTTTTTCTCCACAGATATACCTGTACTGACCTTTAGTACCTCCTAATGCAAATTTACATACCATTCTCACTGACTGTGTTTCCAAGGTAATCAAATTAGTGATTCAAAATAAATCTTAATCTGGATGTATTAGTTCTGAATAAGCTTCGAATAAAAGAAAGAACTTCAGAGAAAAACTGCCATGTTGAAATACAATGAAAATAAAATTTAAAAAGTATTTTGTTTCAAAAATAAAACATAAGAACGTCAGATATCTTTGATATGATTTTGTACAGTTCATGTAAGTGTTCAGAGCATCATATGCTGTCAAAGTTTAACCAAACTAATAGTGGCTGTTTATTTTTATTAATTTTGCACTTAATTGCTTAGTAGTATGACAAGAAAAGAATTTGTTAATGAAATATATCAATTTCCTCAAACTTACCAATAGAATGATTTATTTTTTTTTCTCACCTTTGTAAACAGCCTCATGAGATTTTGAAGCCAGTTGCAGGACTCTGGACAAATTTATTTACATGATTTATATTGTAGCTGATCTGTGGAATATGATCTTTCTTCTGGCAAATCTATCATTATTGGATACCTTAAGAGATTAAATAAAAAAGAAGGAAAGCAGTTGTAGAGTTTTGATGAACTGTTCAAGCACAGCACTTTGGCTTTTGTAGTTTGTAATATTCTAGTAAGAAGTTTATTCTTTTCCTCCTTGTTTGTACCTAACACATTCCAGTTAAGAAATCTATAGGATGTCGTTAGACAAATCTAATTTTCTAGATGTATCTTGCATTAAATCCTTTTGTAGCATTTCCATTTCTTTGTAGCATTTCTTTCTTGAAATAAACATATTATCCAAAGTCTCCATGAACAGGTAGATTTATTGATAAGCTTAACTCTATGAATTCTAGGTTTCATCCTCCCTAATTATGAGAATAAGATTGAGTCCTTCCAATACAGACATCTGAACAGTAAGAACTCTGCCCTAAACTAATTTTCCATAGCCATGGTTACTGAATGGATTAAACTGATGATTTATTGTCTGGAAGTTTTTTCCCTTTTCATGAATTAGAGAGGACTATTGATAAATGTACATATGCATAAAATTTCTACTCTTTGGTGGAATTTTATGTATTTATATATGAAGCATTGTAGACATACAAGACATGGGTATCACTAGTTGAGCATTTTTTTTTAACATGAGGAATTGAGAACTTTTAATTTTTACAATCAGCTGCTGCCAATGTCTTCAATGTCTTCAGTGTATGGTTGCTAAGAGTTTTGTGTACAAATTTGAGTGTATATATAAGTAATTTTTCAAAACATTCTTTAGAAGCTTCTGGAAGTGGTTTTCTTTTAGGGGAGTCTCGACCCCAGTTTGGTGGGCAAACCTCTCCATGTGTTTCCCTGCTTTCACCAAGAAATATGTAGATATATATTAGATAAACAAAGCATGTAGAAAACAATTCTAAGTTATTTAAAGAAAGCTTGTGCTGATACTTCAGACCCCACAGACTGCTGCTGACCATATCCATGTTGCATTATAGTTCAGATATATGTTAGACTGAGTTACGAGTATCTCAAAAAGCACAGGATTACCCAAGGGAGATGAATCTGCTAATTTTCTTCTGGGGTGAATGTTCACATGAGGTGAAGATAAATTTGCTCTTTTCCACCAATAATATTTGCCATTTACAGTAGTAAATGTCTTACCTTTTTTTTTTTTTTTTAAATCGTTGAATTTTCTCAATATTTGTTAACCGTGATTAAGACTGCTAAATGGAAATGCTAGTCTGGAAGCATTTAATCCAGGTTGCTAAAAACATTTTTAGTTCTTGCCAGCAAAGTGATAGGAAAACACAAGATCAAAAAAATCCTATTTTAAGTTTGTTATCTTATGTATCTTATTTTGAGCAATATATGAAAGAGAAACTACAGAATACCACTAACTGCTAGAGGTCTCGGCTGAATTAGAGACTCTTTGTGTTACATGACAGAGTGTTAAAGTCCATAATACTATGCAAATAACTAAAACTGTCTATCAGTGTGGATAGTTAAGCTTCAGTATTCCTATCCTAGTATTACACAACAGAAACCAAAACAAAATGTTTGCTGCATCCAAGTCTGTACCAGAAAAAACCTTTGCTTTTTAATTCAAGTCCTAGAAAACCAGTTTCACTTCCTACAGGAAGAGGCAATTTTTGTGAGACACAACTTTGGAATCTCATCATAATCCAGCTTCTTTAACACAACATCGACAAATACCTATCTATCATGATTGCATTTTTACTGCTTTCAATGCAAAAAAGTAGCTATATCACTGGTATATGGAACACACATAGTAGTTTGTTAGATGATCGCTAAGATGATTTTTCTAAGCCGATGATCTCCTAAGAAAAACTAAATCAAAATAAGCCTGCCCCTAATGTGAAAAAAAAAAATAAAATCAAAAAAATGGAACACCTTAAATGGTGACAGATAGTTTCTTGCTAAAACACCAAAATGTTAGCTCAAGTAATTTTGTTTGCTTAAAAAATGTCTTTGCTTAAGTTGTGTGCAACATGGATAATAAATCTTTGGCACAAATGTGGGGTTTGTAACATGAAATGTACACTTGACTTTAGCTTGTAAATATTTTATTGATTAAGTATTGCATAGTCAGTGATATTACAGATATAAGTCATAAAACTTCCACAGTAAATCATACAAGACCATTAAAGCTTAGAATTATGAACTACATAAATCTAGTGTTTGTCATGTATATCTTAGTTTGCTTATGATTTAACTTGAACTATGCAACATATAGAACTTTATAAAAGTAAGCTGAACACAGTAATTGCAAGATGAAGGGTTATTATTTTTATTAATAACTTTGCAGTGATTTGTAGGGAAGAGGCAGGGACGAAATGTTCATGTTCATGTAATTTAAATTTCTCAGATATATATTTTACTGTGGGCCACAGTATAAATACTATACGTGTACCAAGGATGTTCCTGATTAGCTGTGTAAACAGGTGGCTATGGCCATCCAAATCTAAATACATCTGTACATGCTTGTAATGTTAAACAGATTGTTTTCTGGAATTCAGCCATAGTTCTGAATCAGTAGTAGAACATGCATCTCAGCCAAAGAGTCTTGTTAGTCTGGGAACCCCTAGTACTTTTTACAGGTCTTCCAAGTGTTTTCCTTCTGACCATATTGGCACGTTTCCCTCACCTACCCTGATACTTGGGTACTAATTACTAATTAGGTAAATTGATGGATTAATATTACATTTATATCTGGTTTAGTAAGTTCTCCTGCCTTGGTATAGTCTCTTAAGGACTTAGGAGGTAGTGCAGTGTGAATATTGCCTATAAGGTATAGAATACTTCAGGTTTATCTCCTGTCTCCCTTACATGTTCATAGTCGCACTGAGTTACAATATGTATATATTTGTATACATACATATGTATATATACAGTGCTTGGAATCACTGTAGGTTGATCATGCAATTCAGACCAACCAAGCAGTCAGGTTAAGTGTCATTACCAATCATCTGTGTTATGCAGTTCTTCGGTATAAATGACCCCTTTCATGTAAAGCCTTTACTATTTGAAAGTAAACAATGTTTTTTTTCTTCATACATTATTAAAAATAATTTATTTCCAAATAATACTTCAGATAAAAAATAACTTTCAGAGTGAAAGGTTTTATCATGTCATAACAAGTTTCATCTATGTTAAAGAAGGAATTTCGGTAGGTGTGACATCTAAAATCTATTTCACTCTTGCTAATTTACTCTTTGTATATTATCACTTTTTAGAATTCAGAGTTAAGATAATAGACTTGGAAATATACTTAATAAGTCCTCACCAACATTGACTTTGTAATATCTTAGTTTCTGATGGTTTTGGTCCAACTAAAAGCTAATATTCACTGCTCATATTCTCTTAAGCTATGTAGGGAATAGCAGTCATTTCAAAAAGGAAATCAATCCCCATGAAATTATTTGGATCCTATTCAAGATTAATCAGTAGGAAATGTTGTTTATGCTTTCAGGAACATAGTTTTGCAGGGCTGAGCAGCAAGTAGATAACTCTATCCATTCTGCTCCAGAACTTCATAGTACATAATTGGTCTATTAAAAGCACCTTGATTTCTGAGCTGAATTGGAAGAAGAAAAGAAAAATAAGGTAATGGTAATGATTTTGTAACGTCATTTGGAAACAAGGAGGTGTTCAATGTCCTTGCTACAAGAATTATTTAAGACTTTCAGGTAGTGATTACAAATGATGAGAATAGGATTAGAACCTCAGTTTATAAGCATGACTGCAATATTGCCTTATGTGAGATTTGGACACTATTCCATAAATTTTTAATATAAGTCTGATACAGAGTAGTGCTGTCCATGTGTAGATGGAGAAGTAGGAAGTATAGCACATTTTCTTGCCTTAAAAATGAGGTGCTCAATTCTAAAGAGTTTTAATGCTTCCAGAATTCCATTTAACTGAAGGTGGAAAGATTATAAAGGCTGGACTGAATGTCTGTTTTGGCCTGAGGAAGAAAATATATGCCTACTACTGTGAATGTATTAGGTTCAGTCACAGCTAAAGGAATCACAGAATCACAGAACTGTAGGGGTTGGATGGGACCTCGAAAGATCATCAGGTCCAACCCCCCTGCCAAAGCATGTTCCTCAGAGCAGGCTGCCCAGGTAGGCGTCCAGACAGCCCTTGAATATCTCCAGAGAAGGAGACTCCACAACCTCCCTAGGCAGCCTGCTCCAATGCTCCGTCACCCTCACTATGAAGAAGTTCTTTTGCATGTCAGTGCAGAACTTCCTGTGCTCTAACTTGCAGCCCCTTGTCCTATTCCCACAAACCATTGAGAAGAGGTTGGCTACATCCTTCTGTCCCCCACCCCTCAGATATTTATATACACTGAGGAGATCCCCTCTCACACTTCTCTTCTCCAGGCTGAACTGACCCAGGTCTCTCAGCCTTTCTTCATAGGGAAGATGCTTCAGGCCCCGTATCATCTTTGTGGCCCTGCACTGGAATCTTTCCAGGAGATCCCTGTCTTTCTTGTACCGGGGAGCCTGGAACTGGACACAATACTCCAGGTGAGGCCTGATTAGGGCAGAGTAGACGGGGAGGATCACCTCCCTTGGCCTGCTGGCCATGCCAGGGATCCCATTAACCCTCTTGGCCACAAGGGCACAGTTCTGGCTCATGGTCAACCTGTTGTCCACCAGGACCCCTAGGTCCTTCTCCTCAGAGCTCCTCTCCAGCAGGTCATTCCCCAACCTGTACTGATACTTCAGGTTGTTCCTTCCCATGTGCAGGAAAATTTCAGCTGCTAAGAGAGTTGAACTTGTCAAATTTATTTTTTTCATTTGGCATGTGATCACTGTTTCCTCTCAACCAGGCTGTTGGTCCTTATCACTGCAAGGAAACATTGCAAGATTTATGTTCTGCTGTTACTCCCAGCTGTTAATGCTGCTGTACTTTTCATTGCATTGAGGGAATAAGCACAGATTATTGTTCACAAGTTACAGTAGGAAAAGCAAATGATTCCATTGAGAGGAGTTATATCTTATGCCTCACCCATCCTATTCAGGCTCAGAAGGATTTTTCTGCATGCATAGGGAAGTATTCTGCAGAAGCAATGCTTCCCAGTGGTTAGTCACATTTTTTTCTACCTTGTCCTGTGTACCCTGGACATAGAAATATGTTCTTTGGCCTTTATTGTTTTTTGTTTTTTTTTTTTTTTTTTTTTGTTGTTGTTGTTTTTGTTTTTATTACTCTGAGGTAACAAGGGTAATTTTCACCGTGACATAGTAATGCATATGCAGTATTAAAATTTAGTGTGTCAAGTGCCATTAAATATCAGTAGAAAATCAAACTGAGTATTTTGCATACAAAATCATAAATGTTATCTCTGAAGAAGAAAAGACTTTTCAGTAGATCTAGATAAAACATATGAGATGACTATCATTTTTTTTTCTGTTCATCTAGTATCAGTGACAATTCTTTAATTATATTATGAAACCAAAGAATAAACAGTACTCCATGTGGCAAACATAATAGAAAATACTAAGACTCAGAGGATGCTGAAACATTCAATTATTATTGATTGAAACCAGTGATTCTTAAGTAGGTTATTTTTGTCTCTGATGGAGAGGAATATATTCAGTGACTTCATGTTTTATCATAACTCTGTAGCTTTACCTAACCTGGGATTTACTATTTTTTTTTAATTGTGACTAGAAAATGTCAGTATTGAAGCCACTGGCTATTTATCAGTGTTCACAGTCAGAAGAAAGTGTGTGGAGAGTTCACACTATATATATTAAAGTAATTATATATAGTTGCATTTGGTACTGATTAGATTCCAGGTGGATGTTTGGAATTGCACATATATGTTTGTGTAGGTTTCTGTCTGTCATGAATATAGAGGCCACTGTCTCTGAGAGATTTTATTTATATATATTTTTTGTTATACTATGTCTTTGATAAAATTTCTAATTCTACATAAAAGCAAAGGGACACACAATATCCAATATTTGTTGACTGGGAGTTCTATACAATCTTTTGTATTATTAGGACTAAGTTTACAACATAGACAATATATTGTAAAAGGAACATTTTTCATTCTGAGCTTTGATCTCAACAGTTCAAATAGCCTTTACTCACCATAGTAAATTTGTTTTGTTCCTTCTGAATTACAAGTCTTAAAAGTCTTTTCCCTTTTTCTTTATTTTTTCTTCCTGAACAACAAAAACAAAAACACACACACACACACGCACACACAAATAAAAAAATTGGTTTTGCTGTTGTTCTTCCACAAAAGCTGACAGTCTTGTCAGAAAGCCACTCCCATAAGTTCAAGCTGGCTGAAGGGATCTTTTTTGTTATTTCTTTTATTTGGTTAGTCTATTTCTCAGCTTCTGTTATTCCTACAACATCTCATGTCTCCAAGCATTGTAAATATACAAATACTATTTTTTATATTTAGTGCTACTTGTTCTTTCAACATTTAGTCCTTCCTTTCCTTATCCTATCCTATCTTCTGTCTTTTCCCAATCATCTAAAGTTGCTCCTGCTGCTTCTCCCTTTTTCTCCCAAGGACTTTTTTTTTTTTTTTCCTATGTCCATTAACTTCTTTTCTGATTTCTGACTTGAACAAGTTTCACTGTTTCACTGAGAAGACAGTTCTTGATTTTCATACTTCTAATTTTCTATTGAAATAATTGTTTTAGGAGGTTGTGAAAAAGTAGCTTCTGTGATGTTGAGCTACAAAATAAACAAGAAAAACACTAATCATCTAGTGAGATGGAGAATTTTAAATGATATGCCACAAATGCTTGAATCTTAACAAGAAATGAAATAGAAGTTGCACTTCAGATGCACTGAAAGGCTGATGGTAAAAAGTGCTGTCATATCTAGGTAGAACTACTAGTCAAATTCTTTAGAATTTAAGAACTCCTTAAATTTTTGCTGTAACAGTGAAAACAGAAAGATAAACTGTCCTCACAGGGCCAGAATCTCTTCTTATCACTACTGAGAAGAATTATGGGAAAGACAAATAACTGTTATTGGTAAGTAGTAGATAAATACCTATCACTAGCTTCATTAGGTAAATAATAGCTATCACTAATTTTACTGACCAGTATTAGTAGCTTGCAGATAACAAATTTTAATAGCTAAAAAATCTCTATCATGTGCAAAACTAAAACAATTTGTAGCATTGATGCTTTAATTCTTTTCTCCACAATTCAATGAAACAAACAAACAAATAAAAATCCAAACAAATCACCAAACACAGAAATATATCAATGTCCATTGGGATACACATAATTCTTGAACTGTCAGCAAATGTAAACTGAATAAAGAATCTTTTTTTTTTTTTTTTTTTTTAAAGAACTACTTGAGGATTTTTCTTAATAAAGAAAACTACTGGAGACCTTTTTGAAAAATAAGTGAATTTTCTGTTGGGACGTATCATCTCACTGACACTCACTATCACACACTCATCTTCACATGGGTTGGGGTGGAGAAACAAATCTTTCAGAGAAGAAAAAAAATAATAAAAAAAAAAAAAGTGAGGAAATTAAACAAAAAGATAGAAAGGTCTTAGTACAGATGTGCCAACAGTTCAGACTTCAGATCACTTACTTGGAGAACTGATATTCCAGACCGATGATCCAGGTTCCTTTCTGTGTTCAACTCAAAACAAGCAAATTCAAATTTATTGAGCAAGTGTTGTAATTAGTTGTTAATTTTATGATGAATCTCTTCTCACTTAGTTTAAAAAATTTTCAAGAAAAATTTACCATGTTTCAAGGAAGATGCCCAGATATGGAATTATGTCTGTCATTTGACTTTTTGATGTTATTATTTATTTTTTTTTAAATATACTTTCAACCCAATACAGAATGAGAGAAGTTTTGGAGTTTAAATGTCAGTAATGGTGGAGTAGGAAAAGCTTTTTCGCCATCTCCTAAAATAAAGTTTGTTTTTTTTTAATATGAACTCTACATTTATCTGCTGCATAGCACAAAATGAAACTGGTACAAAGCACTTACTTTTAGGTGACAACAAAATAATCAAACAAACTAAACAAACAAACAAAACAAAAAACTCCTTTTGATAATTATTTCCTTATAATGAGTCATACTATAAAAAAGTACCTCAAGAAATGTATAAATCTCGTGTACCACACCATGCAAAGGTTAACACTAATGACAGCAGTATGTTAGTAGTAATGGAATAAAGTTCACAATACTATTTTCATTATCATTATGAAAATTGAGGCTATTGTAGAGATTATTGCTATAGCTCTTACTTTGTTGGGTTTTATGTGAAAAGGTAGGTTAGGAAGTTAAAAGCTGGATAGAGGCTTCCAATGACATTTCAATTTATTTCTGGTGTAAAACAGATAATTAATTAATGTTAGTTTGTACTGTGGTTGTTTTTTTCTGTTCTTACCTCCTTTAGCTTGATAGCTATTTTCCTCCTAATTTTCACAGAAAAAAAATAATTAAGGAGTCATCCTTATTTTAGAACTTTGTGATAATCTTCTTTCTTTAAACCTTCTTAAACAAAACTGTTGCAGGAAGAACGGCCAAAAGCATGTCAGACACCAGTATGGTCAGAACATGCTCCATTTTCTTACCTGAATAGCCTAGCTTTTATAGTGAACTTAACAGGGGCGGATAGTGTCTCACACAAGATTGGTCAAAAGCACTCAGACAAACAACTACAAGAAAACAACCCTCTTGTGATTAGCAGTCACGTAGACCTTGTCCTTGGAGGCAGCTGCTGGCAACAATATTTCTCTAAATTCCTCAATTGAGCGATGTGGGAACACTGTCATGGGAGCTTCTCATAGTCATCCTGGTAGCTTGGTTTGCTCAGCTGCAACAAGCCATGGGATCTTTGGTGTTTCAAAAATCCCTCAACACAAAACTACCCTTGAAATTCCATTTTTAACTGCAAAAATGAGGGAGATATACCTGTGTGTACTTGACCTGTCTGTCTTGAGAGGTACTGTAATGGTAAAGTTGCTTGAACTAGCAAAGCCCCTCAAAGTATAGAGTAGACATGGAGATTATGTTTATTATAGCTTATTAATTTTTGGACAGATTCCATAGCCACTTTATACAAAACATTTCTAATGAAATTAACAGAATCTCAGTGGGAGTTCTATGAGTAATTTTAACAAGAGATGATTAAAAACAAAGTACAGTGAAGCAGGGTACTTAGACTAACTGTTATAAAATATGAAAATTTAGGTCCTCACAATGTCATATTTATTTGTGGTATGTTATTCTGCCACTACACTTCTTTAGAACATCCAAGGGAGTAAAGAGAATATTTCCCAATAATTGAAGAATGTCAGGTTCAAATTCAGGTTACAAGGAGTTCTGATTATTTTATGCATTATAATAGTATTCCTTCAGTAAACACATCTAATTTCAATTAAAAATAATTTTAAATAATAATTAGTTTATATAATATAATCAGAAGACGTTTTTTAAATTATTTATTTATTTTTAACCTTTTAAAGTCTACTACTATACAATCCAAAGATGATCACATTCTTTGGAAGTTTTTCAGTAGTAGGCTATTTTTAGGACAAGATTTATCTCATACTTCTTTATTACTTAGTTCACACTGATACTCATAGGCTCCATAAAAAACACATTCTCTTCTTCGAAGATCCTTCAAAGCTTAGTAATGTTTAGATTTGTGCTTCATTCCTGACCTCTGTTATCTTTTGGAGTATTGTCTGATGTACAACTTCCTCATCAGTAGAGAAATGTAGGAAAATTAAATAAGATTTTTCTTAAAAAGCCTTTAAATACATACCTAAATGTAATCCCCTGCTTAGTGACGAATGCGTATGTCTTGGTCCTACTGTGTATTTAAATGAATTTGTGACAAAAGGAAAAGAAAAATAATCATAGCCTGAGACAGATCCTGTGCATGTGTGTTGCACCAAAATATGTTTGTTTGCCTGATATTATGACTCCTAAGGGTATGAAAGGCTTCTGAGTTGAAGTACCATGCTGCTGATGTGTATATATGGGTATATATAGACCCACTTTGACTCCAAACACCATGAGAGCAATTGCCAGACTTGATATACTTGGGATATTCCTTATCTTGGGGCTCTTTTAGAGGAACAATACCAAATTGTTGTAGTTTTCTCTATGTTCAAACAAGCAAACATTTCATAACAGTTTTAAATGCATCAGTAATTACAGAACTGGTAGTTTTGGGTTTGTGTTTGATACCTTGCAACACTGGGTATGTTTGACTGTAAGGCCAATGTATATTATGGTGGAACCAGGACTCTTTTCTAGAGCTACATATGTAGCAGTAAATTAAATAAAGCAAAATACAATATATAAAAATATATACTATTAGCAAAATAGCAATAGCAAAATATAAAATAGATATAGCATAATAATACCAAAATATAAAATATAAAAGAATCACAGAATCAAAGAAGCACAGAAAAGTTAATGTTGGATGGGAATTCTGGAGATCACCTAGTCCAAGTTCCTTGCTCAAAGCAGGGTCAGTAGGTTGCTCAGGGCTGTGTCAAGCTGAGTTTGATTATGTCCAAGGACGGAGACTACATAACCTCTATGTGTAACCCTTGCCAGTGTTTCACCATCCTCACAGTAAAAAGATTTTTTTTTTGTGTATAAATGGAAAATCCTATATTTCGGTTTGTGCTCTTTTTTTTTATCCTTTCATGAAAAGTGCATGGCTTGGTTCTCTTTGTACCCTCCCTTCAGGTTTTGAAAACATCCACCCTGAATCTTGTCTTCTCTAGGCTTAACAGTCCTAGCTCTCTCAGCCACTCTTCACAGGACAGATGATAAGTTTTTCATCATCTTCATAATCCTTTGTTGGACTCTCTCTAGTATGTCCACATCTCCATTGAACTGGGGAGCCCAGCACTGGACACAACACACCAGATGTGGCTCCACCAGTGCTGAGTAGAGGAAGGATCACCTTCCTGAATCTGCTGGCAATACTCTCTGCCTAATGTCCCCCCAGGATGCTATAAATATCCCCCTTCTTAACTGCAGAGAATCATAGAATGTCTTGGGTTGGAAGGGACTTTAAAAATAATGTAGTTCCATACCAAGGCAAGGATGCCACCCACTTGATCAAGTTGCCCAGGGCCTCATCCAAACTGACCTTGAACACCTACAGATTTAGAACATTCAGAGCCTTTCTTGGCACCCTGTTCCAATGACTCACCACCCTCTGAATGAAGAATTTCCTCCTAACATGTAATCTAAATCTCCCTTATTTTAGTTTAAAATCATTTCCCCTTGTTCTGTCACTATCTGCCCATGTAAAAAGTGATTCTCCATCTTTTTTATAAGCTCCTTTAAAGTACTGAAAGTCTGCAATGAGGTTTCCCTGGAGCCTTCTCTTCTCCAAGATGAATATTTCTTGTACTGGGGGCCCCGGACCTGAATGAAGTACTCCAAGTGCAACCTCATGAAGGCAGAGTGGAGGACAATCATTTCCCTTGGCCAGCTAGACTCACCTTTATTGCAGCCCAGGATACAGTTGACCTTCTGGGCTACAAGCATAGACTTCTGGCTCATGTCAAGCTTTTCATCCACCAGAACTCCCAAGTCCTCTGCAGGGCTTCTCTAAATGAGTTTCCTCCCAGTCTGTACTCATGTCTGGGATTGCCCTGACCCAGGTGCTGCACCTTGCACTTGGATTTGTTGAACTTCATTAGATTCACATTGGCCCACTTCTCAAGCTTGTCCAGGTCCCGTTGGATGGCAACACTTTCTTCTCTGGTACCAACTGCATGACTCAGCTTGGTGCAAACTGCAAACTTGCTGAGGGTACACTTGATCCCTGTCTCTATGTCAATGATAAAGTTATTAAACAAAACTAGTCCTAAAATGGTCCCTGGAGAGACACCACTCATCACCAGCATCCACCTGGATGTAGAGCCATTGACTGAAACTTTCTGAAGACATCCATTCAGACAATTCCTTATCCACAGAATAGTCCACACTTCAAAACAATATCTCTCCAATTTAGAGAGAAGGATGTTATGTGTATGTTAGAAGGATGTTATGTGTTTTATATACATATAAAAATATGTATATATTTTTACCCATGAGCTCTCAACCTGTTTGTGGCTGTTTCTCAGAGGCAGTTAATCACAATCTACCATTTCTTAACATAGAGGGCAACATCCCCTACCCCTACCTCCTTTGCTTCCTATCTCTTCTGAAAAGCTTGTAGCCCTCAGTTTCATTATTCCAGTTGTGTGATTTGTCCAATCACATTTCTGTGATAGCAATCAGGTCAGAGTTTCCTAATTGTTCAATGGTTTCCAACTCTTCCTGCTGGTTTCCCATGCTGTGTGTATTGGTGTAGAGGCACTTCATGTGGGCTGTTAGCCACGTCACCTTTTTAGAGGAACTATTCCTAATTCCTTTGGGAAAATTCACAGGAATTTCCCTGTTGCTTCCTAAAATGTCCATGTCCACTCAGAAGTACATTTCTTTCCCTTGCTGAATTTAGTTTAAAGTTCTTCTAATAAGCCAGCTTGCTGCCCAGAACACTCTTGCCCCACCTGGTCATGTGTACCCCATCCAGTATCAACATGCCTAGGTTTTTGAGGGTGCATCCAACCTTCATCAAAACAAAACCCCTGAGAGTGGCACCAGTGGTGCTTGGCACTATAACAGTAAACAGAAATACCCTCCTGCATGCAGGCTGGGAACTTCTCACCAAGTAGCTCACCACAATTTCTCACACCGTGCTAAGCTGCAGTGAATATCTGGATGCCAGGTGTTGCTTACAAAAGATAGACATTTGAAATATGCAGCTGAAGTCCCCTCCCCTGTCCAAGCCCAGCACACCACTCCATTGCTAGGTTTGTGCCAAGGGAAGACATCTACCTGTGGTGCCCTGTCACTGTTGCCATTCTCATCAGCCCAGGCACAGAGGAAAAAACTGAGGAGAGTTATAGTGATTCTAAATGATTTTAATGCTCTTGCCAGGGGAGGGAAGAAGGGGTATCTCACACATAGTGACTCCGAGCAGCAAATATACAGGAAAGAGACATGCCTGGGGGAGGGTGAATCTGCCATCTCCCATAGCAACTCAGTGGAAAGGAATGGAAAGAAAAAAATCATCATCTGATGGATTACGTCTGCCTAGCAACCAGCTATGCCTTGGAGCAGGGGGTCACCCCAAAGGGTAGGTGGTGTGGAAACAGCAGAAACAATCATACACACACTCACACATCCTGAGCAGGACTGATGCTGTTAGTAACCCACACATTGCCATGCAAGTGATCGTCTCCGCTTGTTTCAGTAATCTGTATGGGGAAAAAGAAGCCATGCTACTCACAGAAATTATATTGCACACACTACTTGCTCCTCCCAGACATACATGTCTATCACATTCCTGAAAACAATAAATGCAGTAATAAATACCAAGTGTCATTTAATTTACAAAGCATTATGTGGAAGAACTTGACACCATTGATCTCCTTGCATCTCCCAACTTTCTCCACCCTCCTCCTCTTCCTGACACAGGTCTGTTTTTATCCTTTGAGTTGCTCTGAGGTCTTGAAGAAACCTGGATAGTGCCCCATTTCCAGACAAATCCTATCGCTATGGCATAATCCATATTTAACCTGTCATGTTATGGATAAAAAGTCTGTGCATCATCTCAGATTCAGGAGAAGGTAAAGGTGAACATTTTTTTGTTCCTCTCATAAATCAGTCTATGTATCCAATGGGTATGGATCTGATAGAGGTCCTTTTAAAAAATGTTGTCATACCTCCTCTGATGTCCTAGGTATCCCTTCTGCACAGTTATAGGCATTGAAGTTAGAAGTGTGTCAGCTTCACAGACAGTTGAGATCACAGAAACCCTTCCTGACTACTCATTACTGACAGGGCAGCAGTGCAGCACTAATCACGCACAACAGAATGGTCAGCATAACTTCCATTCCACTGTAAAGCATCTTCCACTTGGAGCAGCATTGCTTACATTTTTTCTTGCAGCACCACATACTCAATCTACTTCCCATACTAAGTAGGCAAGAAAGGAAGAGCAAGGAAGTCCAATGTACACAGAATCCATTTTACAGCAAAGGTGGCCCAAATATACTACCTCTCACCTTGCCCACAGCTCCTTCTTGCTGCTGTTCAATTTTTCTGGTTATTACATTTGGTCCAGTACACTGCTATCCCACCACTCTGAATGAAGTCACAGTCACAGGTTGGGGTCATCTCACCAAGAGCTCTCTCCTGGTTTTTATCCAGCTTCTGCAATACGTCTAGATCAGATCTTTCCATGCATTGTTATAGACCTGGCCTTCAAATGAATCTAGTTATAGCAAAGATGCTATGGGAGACAGTGCACTGCGACACATGTGCCTGGCTTATATGAAGGATGTCACGTAGACATCTGGTGATAAGGCCTAGAAAACATCTAGGACAAGCATGGAGACTTCCCTGAAGAAGGGCATCCTGTAATACTGGTTTGAAATCCCTTAATTCAGAAACATAGGCTGACCTTCTGCTGGCCTTCTTACCAGCTGAGGGTAGTAACCTCAGCCACATAAGAGATTGACTCAAGTGACAGAGAAACAGGAAGGACCTTCAGGTTTTATTGACTGTCTCATCCATTTGAAAATTTACCCTCTATTTGTATGGGACTATCTCCTGTGGCTCCACAGATTACATTGCATGCACACTGCCTATAGTGGCAAGGGCCTGTGAATTAATGCGGCACATTTTTAATGTATTTATTTATTTGTGTATTTATTATTCCTGGCTTGTCACGATCCCTTCTTGCTTTGTAACTACTTTTATTCCCTTTCAAATACATCTTCTGAATACAAAAGTATTCTACAGTAACATTTGCAATAGGTTTATGTTGTTTGGTAATGTTGTTGCCTGGTGACTAAAGGATATTTAAGTGCCTGGGTAGATGGCACAAGTACAGAAGACAAAGTAGTATTAGAAAGAATTACCAGTAAGAGTAGTGATGATCTGACCATGACAAGGGAGCAAAAAATATTTTGTGAGTATTTCTTTCTGTGTAGAGCATGGAGAATAAAAGAACAAAGACTGCTGAAAAAGAGCAAGGCAAAGAAAGAGCAAAGAGAGAGGACAGTTGAAACCAAGCCTTGCAGCTATGCCTTCTGGTGAGAGCAAGGGGCTGTGGCTATCACCACACAGTGCGGCAAGACAGAGCTCACAGACCCAGAAATTGAGTGCGGAGGGCAGGAGGATGGGGATGACTATAGTTGATCAGTAAAAAGAAGAGAAGAAAAACAGATCAATTTTTTTAGAAAGATGTAAGTGAACCACAGTTTTTGTTGCTCTAATGGAGCACAGATGGTTCCTTGCTGTCAGGAGATCCTATGCGGTCAGGTGGGACAGGCTGGGCACCCAGGAACGGAAGGGCCTCATTCAGCTCTGGCTGTT
This sequence comes from Anas acuta, assembly GCF_963932015.1. Taxonomy (NCBI): domain Eukaryota; kingdom Metazoa; phylum Chordata; class Aves; order Anseriformes; family Anatidae; genus Anas; species Anas acuta. The sequence goes on from NC_088981.1 coordinate 73,585,091, forward strand.
CCTTCTTGAGTGGATTGTCATTCTCTCTTAAAGCTGTATGAGGGAGGTGCAGTTTGCAGACAAAGAACTGACAGCACAGAGTCTCTGGTGTCAAGCCTGCCTTATGCCTGTTCACTGTTGAGCAGCCAGCTGGCTGAATATCTCCTGTGAGATCCTGCAGGAGGACAGCGGGCCCAGATGAAGGGAACATATGGCCCATAGCTATTACCAAATGTCCACATTATCCAAGATCATATCAGGTAACTATTATCTGCCAAGATATGGCACTTGAATCTCCTCTGGGGGCCTTTATCCATAGATGGTATCTTTAGACTATCTGAATGTCAGAAACTTAACCAAGGGTTTTACACTATGTAGTGCCCAGTTCTTATTTGGAGATCTGTGATATTAACTGCTTTGGCACTCTCAGTTTATTTAGATAGGATTTGATATCTCCTTTTTCTAAGTGACTACAGAAATTTTCTTTCAAACCTGTTTTTTTTTTTTTTTTTTTTTTGAGATCTGGTTTCAGGTTGCACTAACTCTCTCTAGCTTTCTTACACCTTTGTTACATTGTTACATTGTTTTCCTTTTGGTGCAGCTACATATTTGAAAACAACAGGAAAACCAAAAACCAAAACAACAACAAAAGAACCACACTAATAAGATTGAAGTATTTTCTTATCGTTATTCTATTTAATGCTTTTTATTTAGTCATCTAATAAATTCTCCCTAAATAAATTCTCCCCTCCTGCAATCACCAAATTAATTTATTATGAAGGTTTTCTCATTTGCTCAACTTCAGCTATTCATGCCATATGCTGAAAATCTATCTCCACTTTTGGACTTAAGACTTGTGTAGAAAACTTATTTCTCATCAATATCTTGCAAGCAATCTTCAGTGGGATTTATCTTACTAAGTATTACAATTCAGAAGCTGATTGACTAAGATAGAGCTAGTTAGAATAACGATTCAAGATAAGTTTGTTTTTCCAGTATTAGACACACAATTTAGGGTAAGGTGAATTGTCTATGACCTTTCACAGCCTTAAAAAGATCTTAAAGTGGTGAACTGAAATTTATATCTTTGATGTTCAGAAATTCAGATTAATTAAAAAATGTCAGTGTCTTTTGCACTGAGATTTCCAAACATGAAAATCTTGTAGGATTTTTATTGAGTATATTGATTTTAATTTTTTCCATCCTGGAATTTGTTCTCTTAAGATGTGTTACAATATATACTGAACATAAGAATAGCTTTGTCCATGCAAACAATGCTGATAGCATGGCATGATGTACATTTATTTTACATTTATTCTCAAAGATGTTTTTCAAGTATATTTCAGCATCAGTTCTGAATGTTACAGGGCATCTCCTCATGATCTAATGGGATATATTTTCTTGCCTCATTGTTTTCCTTTACCTTGTTCTGCATATAAGTGAAAAAATACATATATATAAGAAGTCGGAAACAGAAATCTTCAGCTATCTGTGTGAGTTTCTATAGGGAAAGATGAAGTCAACAGGTACTGCCTCCTACAAATCCAGAATTTTGGTTTATTTGGAAAAGGACAGAAGTGCTTGAAAATGTCTTCTTGCATTGTGGAACTATATTTTTATTTTTTTTTTAATTTGCATTTTGTGGGTTATTCTTAATAACTCTTTTGCTCTTTGGAATTTCATATGTCTATAATATATATCCACTTTGTATATGGAGCCTGTCTGTATACAGAATGTTCTGCATTGCTTTACATGTTACAGATTATGTATATGGCAAATTCATCATTTTAATACTATTGTTATGCATTTCTTTTATTGGGAGGAATCTGCTTAAATGACAGAAATCTTGACCTATAAAGAAGGCCAAGCTAATTCAGAATAAATTATTGTAAATATCAGAAGCACACATGGCAGTCTGTTCCAGCTATGGCAATTGCAAGAACACACATACACAAAAAAAAAAAAAAAAAAAAAAAAAGAAAGAAAGAATACTAAAGAATACTCTTCTAGCTTCAGGTGCCTTCAGGTTTGCTTGGTTATCCTTTGTACTCCACTGCACCAGAGTAGAGACTCTTATTCTTTCTGTAGCTCATGACATAATTTTGTCTTTTTATGAAAAGGCCTTTGGAAAGCCATTGTTTTCAAGGGACTGAAGTAGCCTTTTGGTGTCTTTTTCTATCTGCTTTGCCAAACTTGTCATTAGAGAATATGTTTTCAGATATTCCTGTTTTTTTCAACAGCATGTATTAGACAGTGAGCCAGCATAGTCATATCTGCCAGGCCCTACACAGATTTGATCAATTTATTTTTTCCTAAACAATTTCAGAAATAGTTCTGATTTTAAAATCCAGGTGCTGAGTATTTCTGATCATTATTCTGTATGAAAACCATCACTGAATATTTTTTTCTTCAAATATGATTGTACTGGTTTTGCAAAAATTTTCAAACATACCCGCTCAACTGTTCAGCTCAGCACATGTGAATTAAACTTACCAAGATGTTGCAGTATCACAGAGTCACAGAATGACTGAGGTTGGAATGAACTTGTGGAAGTCATCTGGTCCGAGCTCACTGCTTAAGCAGGGAAACCTAGAAAATGTTGCCCAGAATGTTCTGGAAGTTTTTTGAATATCTGCAAAGAGGGAGACTTCATAACCTCTCTTGGTGTGCTCGGGATCATTCACCCTCACAGGAAAAAAAAAAAAAAAGTGTTTCCAGATGTTCAGGCAGTAGTCAGTTATTTAACTATGTCTGAGTAAAAAACTCAGTGAACATGGTGTTTTTTTATTATTATTATTATTATTATTATTATTATTATTATTATTATTATTATTATTATTATTATTATTATTATTATTATTATTATTACTGTTATTATTTATTTTTGTGTGTGTGTGTGTATGTTACAGACTATGATTGTAAGATGTGATGCTGGACTAGAGAATCTAATTAATGAGTGAGCTCTATAATTCTGTCTGATATCTAAATAGAAGTACATAAACCTGCTAAGGGCTCTTTGGGAACCTTCTCTGGGCTTCCCTAAGTGCAGTAGCAGGTAAAATCGTCAGAGACCAATTTAGAGAAGAAAGGAGGTATCAGATTGTAAGAACTCTTTCACAATGGATACCATAGAGTCAATTTCTGGAGTACTACATGCCCTAAACAGCAGAACTAGCAGCATGTTAAAGAGCTGTCCCCAGTGACCCTCTGGCAATGCCAGAGTTTGGAGCAGGATCTTGTCACAGTGGCTGAGGACCCCAAAGAAAGGGAAAAGGTATTATCAGGCAGCTTTCACTCTGTTTGCTAAGGGCTTACATATTCCTAGTAGAAGGCATTCTGGGGCTGACAAATTATAAGTTCTGCACAAACTGGTCAATAGGCTACATATTCTTATACTAAAATTAATATAATAGAATGGAATGGACTAGACTTGACTAGACTAGACTAGAATAGTTCAGTTGGAAGGCACCTCCAGAGATCATCTGGTCCAGATGCCTGACCAGTTCAGGGCTAACCAAAATTAAATCTTATTATTAAAATCATTAGCCAAATGACTCTTGAGCACTAGCAGGTATGAGGCATCAACATTCTCTATAGGAAGCCTGTTCCAGTGTTTGACCAATCTTAAAGTAAATAATTTTTCCTAATGTCCCTAACTCCTTCCACACTCTGGGGTGAATCCTGTCAGGTTCCATGGACTTGTGAATGTTCAGCTGATATAACTGCTGTCTTACAAATTCAGTAACCACAAATAAACAGTCATGCTCTGCCAACTCTAAGGACTGGGCATCCCATGAATCCTCATATGTGAATTTATGTCTTCTGCTTTTTATAGTTGGTGCAGTATGATCTTTTTTATTTTTATTTTTTAGATTCTTCTGTGACTCTACAATACACAGTTGACTCAAATGATGATTCTCAGTCATTATGTTTGTTTGCAGTTCTCAGTTATAGTTTTATGCAAAAATAGACTCTCTTTTTATTATATTTCAATCCTTTTCCTGGGGATTGTACACAATTTATAAGGTACCATGATTTTTAAGGCAATCTTTACTTTTAATGCTTTCTAAAAGTTTTTCTTTAATGGTCAAGGGGAGACTAAATGTCAAGCACAGTAATATCTCACTTAAGAAGGAATTAATTCAGGTAACACATAATTTTACTGCATCAGCATACTGAAGATGTGCCCATTACAGATATGTCATTTAAAATCCTGAATAGGCAGGTTTTTGAGTAATCTTACAGAGAAACTAACTCTCACTCTGCATGGTACTGGGGTGGGATAGGGTGGGTGGGGGAATTAAAAGAGACTTAGTTGCTTAGTTTGTATCCTTGTTGTTCCTAAAAAATTAACTTAGGAAGGCATTTTGCCCTTCTAACATTTTTTTTTTTTTTTTTTTTTTGGCTTGGCATAGCCTTCCTGAAATAGAAAAATTGAAAAAATGAAATAGAGTTAAAGTACCCTTGTAGCATCCACAGTTCAGAAGAATATGGTATTTTCAAATGTCTTGCTTATTTCATGTACCTTTGCACTATCTCTGGAAAGAACTTTCTACTTATTCTTACTCCAAACTTTACCTCTTTATGTGATCATTTCAGCATAATGGATTCTGTTTGATCATACACGTAACCACCATCCTACCGCGTTTTATGAAGCCTTCAAAAGGTAAGGCCTGTGCTTTAGAAACTTCTCTGTGAGAGTGGTGTTTTTTTTTTTTTTTTTTTTCCAGATTATATGAACATGAAAGAGAGAACTACTACACACCAATATTTTAAGATATTTTTGCTCCCAGCTTCGATCTTTCATTTTGAAACTAGAAGCAAAGTTTGTGATAGCCCTGACTTGATGATTACAAGTAATACAAAGTTTTTATTGAGTGATTAGTACTGGGCATTCCTTTTCTTGACCACTGCATATTTTCAGATTTCCCTTGTTCCTTGCTTACCCATCAAACACCTACAAGCAAATAACTGCTGAGCTGCTAGATTCTTCCTGAGAAAGGTTATATCATACAGTGCAAAGAGTGTGCAAGCAGTCTTTCCCCTTCCCTTCCCTTCCCTTCCCTTCCCTTCCCTTCCCTTCCCTTCCCTTCCCTTCCCTTCCCTTCCCTTCCCTTCCCTTCCCTTCCCTTCCCTTCCCTTCCCTTCCCTTCCCTTCCCTTCCCTTCCCTTCCCTTCCCTTCCCTTCCCTTCCCTTCCCTTCCCTTCCCTTCCCTTCCCTTCCCCAGAAGTTTTCAGAGCTGCTGAATACCACAAATATTCCTACTGGATCACAACAAAGCTATTTTATTTTATTTTATTTTATTTTATTTTATTTTATTTTATTTTATTTTATTTTATTTTATTTTATTTTATTTTATTTTATTTTATTTTATTTTATTTTATTTTATTTTATTTATTTTATTTTTCTTTCCCTGTAGTTAGGGTACTTTAAAATAATTCACATCATTCAATGGCTGTCAGTCTTTATTTTTTTTCAGTAGCAAAATGTTTCAGCTTAGGCAATTTAATGTACAAAGATATGACACAAATAAGAACACTTATTAGATTTCACACAAAATCTTTGTAATTTGTCTCTAATTTAAAAACTGTTTACAATAATTGTATTATTAACTAACTATAAAAAAGGGAAATGTAGTTTTCATATCAAAAATATCACCCTATGAAAGTAAAAGATCTCTTGAAGACATAAGTTGGAATAAAGAAATTTTATATAATCAAATGCTAATATTCTTTTTCTGGCATTAAAACATGGAAAGAGCATTTTCCCTGAGTATATGTCCAGTGACACTCAATGCAGACAATAATGTGAGTCTGTGTTGTAATTATTTATTTGATACATTTCTGTGAAAATATGTAATTATTATCAATTTTGTAAGGATAGAATTTTTAAAAATTATGGCAAACTGAAAAAATAATTTGTTGTATTTTCTCATGTCATCATTGTGGTAGTTCAGTACAGCAAACATTAGTCATTCTTAAAATACATGTATCTGTGAACACATCTATTTCAAATATATTGAACAAGCACTCTGAAATTTCCAGAGTCGAGCAAGTAAATGCATCCAAAATGGGCTGAGTTATGAAGGTGAAGTGTCGATTTCCTTTGTCTCACTGAATATGATCTTCCCCTGCTTATGGTCATATTAAGGTGAGAATGCTGTTTCTTGTGAATAAAGATCAGAGTAGCCTTAACAGTACATTTTTACACAAGCTTGCATCTAATCAAAAAAATGAATAAAGAAGAAAAAACAAAATCAGTGTTTCTGCAAATCCAGCTGATAACAAAGATCTCATTTAGCTAGATGAAAACTCTGTATTATGAAGTGCTTATCTGGATCGCACTCTAAAACAAATCATGTTATACAGTGACAAAGATTGGGGTAGCACCAACTAGTAGCTAAATTCACAGAAGTTGTTAACATGACAGGAAGTATGTAAAATGTAGCTTTTCCCAGAAACCAGAACTTTAACTTGCACTTAATCTACCATTATGTAATCAACTGATGAATATTTAACACGTAAACTCTCATTACTAGTTTTCCAGTACATATGTTTTATCTTTAGTGTCTATCTACTCTATCTGACTCTATTCCTTTCACAAATAAATTTGTACACAAAAAAATAAATGTAGTTGTGAAGCCAAGAAAGAATATTCTAACATCCATGAAACAATCATATTAATGTGTAGAAGCAACCATATTAGTGTGAGAAATTCCGATGTTTTTTCTTTTGACCTTGTTTTCTGAAACACAGAGATCTACTTCATATTCATGGTTCTATTGTTATAAAAAGTTGATCAGAAATGTACAAATCTCTACTATTAGTGCTTAATACTGGGGAACTTTTAGTTCATTTTTATTAGATTTCAGAACGTTAATTAGCTGCTGAGCTCCAAACTATGATGAAATTAGTTATCCAAGAGATACAATGAATCTAATAACTCTGCACTGCAATGTTACCAAAATGTAAATAACTGTGTGTTATAGAATTCATAACAGAACTGTTTCTGCTTCTTCTGAACCTAGTGCTCTTTCCTGATATCAGCACTGTGCTTGTGAACAAGAACTGGCACATCTGAGAATCCTGAAATCTCCACAGAGAAAGTCTGATGCTTACCTGGGGTCCACGTTAGCGACATTACCAGGAAACTCCCTGGCCTTTTTAACCCCTCTGATTATTACCCCTTAGTGATAATTCAGGCTGGTAGCAATGATATTGCTGAGAGAAGCTTGAAGGTTGTCGAAAGGGACTTCAGGGGACTCGAGCGGTTACTAGATGGAGTGTGTGTGCAGGTGGTGTTTTCCTCTATCCCTTTAGTGGTGGGGAGAGATATTGAGCAGATCTTGAAGGCCCAGCTGATCAATACATGCCTGAGAGGCTGGTGCTCTCACATGTGTCACATGATTTTTTTTATTTTTTTTTATTTGTTCATGGGGAGGTTTACTTGGCACCTGGCCTGTTGGTTGCTATCAGGTCCTATCTGTCTCAAAGGGTGAAACAGATTCTAGTCCGGGAGCTTGCAGGGCCCATTAAGAGGGCTTTAAAGTAGTTATGAAGGGAGGTAAATGAGGCTCAATGGAGATAAGCTTGGAGAAGTAGTCCCAGGGTTGGAGTGAGGGCAATGGTGTGATTCGAGTGCCTCTACAGCAATGCACACAGCATGGACAACAAACAGGAGGAGCTAGTCACCATCACTGAAACGTCATGGAACTACTCCCATGACTGGAGTGCTGTGGTGGAAGGCTATAAACTCTTCAGAAGGGACAGGCAACTAATGAGGGGCAGCAACAATGGCTTTCTATTTTAGGGAGTGTTTTGATGCTGTTGAGCATTGAGAGAGAGAGAGAGAGTTGGGAATAACATGATAAAGTCCCTGTGGATAAGGATCAAAGGGCTGGCCAACATCCAGGTGAACATCCTGGTGAGGTTCTGTTATAGACTGCCAAACCAGGATTAAGAGACGGATGAGGTGTTCTATGAGCAACTGGCAGAAGTTGCTCAATCTCCAGTACTTGTTCTCACGGGGGACTTTAACTTCCCAGACATATGCTGGAAATAAAATACAGTCCGGAGAAAGCAGTCTAGGAGGACCATGGAGAGTGTGGAAGACAGCTTCCATACTCAGCTGTTTAGTGAGCCTACCAGGGGGGTGCCTTTTATACCTGCTGTTCACAGACAGGGGAGGACTGGTGGGAGATGTAGTGGTTGGGAGCTGTCTTGGGCAGAGTGACCACAACATGTTAGAGATCTCTATCCTTGGTGAAGTGAGGAGGGGGGGCAGAAAAATTGCTACCTTGGACTTCCAGAGGGCAGACTTTGAATTGTTCAGGACACTAGTAGGAAGGATCCCTTGGTAGTCAGTCCTGAAGGGTGAAGGGATCTAGGAAGGCTGGGCACGCTTCAAGAAGGAAATCTTAAAGGCTCAGGAGCAGGCTGTCCCCAGGTGCAGTAAGATGAGCCGACAGGGAAGAAGACTTGTGAGGCTGAACTGGGAACTTTTGCTGTTTATTTGGGAGAAAAAGATAGTTTATGTCCAGTGGAAGAAGGGACAGACAACTTGCGAAGGGTACAATGAAGTTACTAGCATATGCAGTTTAAAAATCAGGGAGGTCAAAGCCCAGTAGGAGCTCAACCAGGCCACTATCCACTATGGTTAAGGATAAAAATAAATGTTTTTCTAAATATATTATTGGCAAGAGGAAGGCCAAGGAGAATCTCCACCCTTTACTGGACACAGGGGATACATGACTACTGAAGATAAAGAAAAGGCTGAGGTTCTTAATGTCTTCTTTACATCTGTCTTTACTAGCCAGACCACTTATGCTCAGTGTACTCAGCCTCCTGACCTGGAAGTCTGGGACAAGAAGCAGAAGAACACTGCCATAGTTCAGGTGGAAACAGTTAGAGAGCTGCTGCTCCACCCGGACTGTCACAAGTGCATGGGGCCAGCTGGGATCCACCCGAGGGTGCTGAGGAAGCTGGCAGATGTGATTGCTCGGCTACTTTCTATCATCTATCAGCAGTCAAGGTCATCTGGAAGGGTCATAGATGACTGAAGACTTGCTAATGTGACACCCACATATAAGAAGGGTTGTAAGGAGGACCTGGGGAACTACAGGCCTGTCAGCCTGACCTCGGTGCCCGGAAAGGTGATGGAACAGGTCATCTTGAATGCAGTCACACAGCATATGTGGGACAACTGGGGGATCAGGCCCAATCAACATGGCTTCAAGAAAGCCAAGTCCTGTCTGACCAACCTCATTTCCTTCTATGACTGGGTGACCTGCCTGTTGGATGAGGGCTTGTTGATGTAGTCTACTTAGACTTCATCACGGCTTTTGACACAGCCTGCCATAGTATTCTACTGGAGAAACTGGCAGTCCATGGCTTAGACAGCTACACTCTGCTGGGTTAAGAACTGGCTGGACAGCCAGCCCAGAGAGAAGTGGTGAACAGAGTGAAATCCAGCTGGCGACCGGTCACCAGTGGTATTCCCTGGCAGTCAGTGTTAGGGCCCATCCTCTTGAACATCATTATCGATGACTTGGATGACAGAACTGAGTTCCCCCCATTAACTTTGCAGACAACACTAAGTTGGGGGGTTGTGTTGATCTACCGGAGGATAGAAAGGCCCTGCAGAGGGACCTGGACAGGATAGGTTGATGGACAGAGGCCAATGGGGGCAATGGGATGAGGTTCCACATGACTAAGTGCCAGGTCCTGTGCTTTGGCCACAATGACCCCACACAAAACTACATGCTTGGGGCAGAGTGACTGCAAACCTGTACAGAGGAAAAGGATCTGGGGGTGCTGATTGATGCTTGCCTGAACATGAGCCGGCAGTGTGCACAGGTGACCAAGAAGGCCAATGGTATCCTGGCTTGCATTAAGAATACTGTAGCCAGCAGGACCAGGGAGGTGATCGTCCCCCTGTACTCTGATCTGGTGAGGCCATACCGTGAGTACTGTGTTCAGTTTTGGGCCCCTCAATACAAGGACATCAAAGACCTGGCTATGAAGGCTACGAAGACTAGAAGGCTACAAAGCTGGTAAAGGGCCAAGAACACAGGTACTATGAGGAGCAGCTGAGGGAACTGGGGTTGTTTAGCCTGGAGAAGAAGAGGCTCAGGGGAGATCTTACTGCTCTCTACACCTACCTGAAAGGAAGTTGTGTGGAGCTGGGGGTCAGCCTCTTCTTGCAGGTAACTAGTGATAGGACAAGAGAGAATGTTCTCAAGTTGTGCCAGGGAAGGCTTAGGTTGGAAATTAGGAGAAATTTCTTCTCAGAAAGAGCAGTCAGGCATTGGAACTGTCAGGCCCAGGGAAGTGGTGGAGTCACTGTCCCTGGGAGTGTTCAAGGAAAGTTAGATCTGCTGCCTAGGGACATAGTTTAGTGGGTGACAGTGGTAATAGATGATCTTTGAGGTCTTTTCCAACTTTAATGTTTCTTTGATTCTATGATTCTATGAAACTAAGCAATATACATATGTTTTTTAAAACTGAAAATTGTGCTTAATCGCTGTGAAGAAAATTTTATTAAGATTATATGTAACATCTGGTGGCCAAGAAGGCCAACAGCATTCTAGCTTGTACCAGAAATAGTGCGGGCAGCAGGACTAGGGAAGCGATTGTCCCCCTGTACTCAGCTTTGTTGAGGCCACACTTTGACTATGGTGTTCAGTTTTGGGCCCCTCACTACATGAAGGACATCAAAGTGCTCAAGCATGTCCAAAGAAAGTCAACAAAGCTGGTGAAGGGTCTAGAGAAGAAGTCTTATTAGGAGCGGTTAAGGAAACTGGGGTTATTTAGCACAGAGAAAAGGAATCTCATTGTTCTCTACAACTACCTCAAAGGAGGTTGTTGCAGGGTGGGTGTTGGTCTCTTCTCCCAAGCAACAAGCAATAGGACAAAAAGGAATGGCCTCAAGTTGTGCCCTGAGACAGGGGATGGGGTGGAGTTAGGTTGAATATTAGGAAAAAAATCTTTACTGAAGGGTTGTGAGGTGTTGGAACAGGCTGCCAAGGGAAATGTCTGAGTCACCATCCCTGGCGATATTTATTTAAAAGATGTATAGATGTGGTGCATAGGGATATAGTCTAGTGTTAGACTTGGCAGTGCTACATTAATGGTTTGACTTGATCTTGGAGTTTTTTTCCAACCAAAGTAATTGTATGTATGATCTGGCAATGCTTGCTGCACAGGTATAATACTGACAGCTCCTAGAGTACTCTCATCATCTTATATATATGAATTGTCAGCATACTGTATGATACATGCATTCTCAGCTTCTTGAACTGATGTTGAATTTTACCCATTCTGAGTTTCACTTATACTTCAATGTTTATTGCCAGAGTATTGAAGATTCAGCACTGCAAGCTAGAGAAGAAATGTCAAGAGGTACAATCAGTAGGAAGAGAGTTCATTTGGAGTTGTAACTGAAACCACTCAATAAAATTTCTCTTCTCTCAATTAATTTATTTTAGAAACCTATTTGTATTTGAATAAATATTCTAGTACTTAAAACAATTAATGTTTTGAAGTCACTGTTGGAGTGTTAATGCATTCTCCCAGCACTGTTGCCTTAGTCTCCATGGTAAAATATTTCTTAACACAGACAAGAAGTAAAGAAGTAAAAAAGTAAAGTAAATACATGAAATAGGATTTTTCAGATGAACTGAGGTGACTTAGAAATATAAAACCTGTCAAATATAAAAGCTAGATTGCTTAGTCAGTTGTGACTGCTTGGAGATCTCTAATGACTCTCTGCAGTTCTGATATAAAATGATGCAACTTTGGTGTTGTACTCCCTTTCATGATATCTGAATTTTGCCTTCTGGTGGGGTAAATGCCATGGTGCAGTTGTGTTTGCACTTGAAGCAAGAACTTTGAAACATGTGGTATACTCACCCAATTTCATACAGTCACTTTTCTGTAGAAAGTTTAGGATAAGAATGGCCAGAAAGGCACCCTAGAGGTTACCACTTAGCTGAGAGATTTTCCTACCCTGCTGCCACTTGGCCAAGAAGAAATGTTACAAAGAATGACTCATCCTGGAGGCATGCATGTACAAAAGGCAGTATGGTGAACTAATTTCTTGCTATACAGCTGGAGATTCAGGCTCATTATCTGCTAAAGAAAGTTTGGACCTGCCTGATGAGATACGGTTCTTGTGAAGCAGACCGTTAACTTTGGACATATTTGGCTAGTTAGCATTTTATTTAGTCTGGAATCATCTGGTCACAACTATAAAGGTTATTCAAGTTTTGTCTTGTTGCAGAAACACTTTGAATGCCTTGGTTTTAGTTATTGCATGGTGCTTCAAATTATGTCTCTTTTTTTTTTTTTTTTGTCTTCCACTAGGAGATATTGCTTTCAATTGTGTTTTCACTTGAAAGCCTGCAGTGGAAATAAGCTATTGCCCATAACATGCTAAAGGAAATAAAAAATAAATCTACATTGTTCACAGCCCTGTAAAACTTGCACCAATTAAGTGGGTTATTATGTCTCATTCTTGTTAATTTCCTGTCTCAGTATTTGTAAAAAACTTCTTCTGGTCCCTGAAAAGACAAACATTCATGCTCCTAATACTAAAGGTTTAATGCTCCTTAGATTTAACTGAAAATGAATTAGTCTGTAGTATATTTCAAGCATTCTAATGGAAACTAAACTAGCTTGCTTCTACACTCTTGTTTTTTTTTAGAGTATTTGATCTTTGGTTAATCTGTGTGCTATACCCTTTGAAGGGATTATGTTGCCCTTTCTAGCTGATATGAAGGATGCAGCTTTTAGGCTTCAGAGCTCTTTCCGGGCTTTATCTCCCAAAGGGACATGATTGTTACGAACAGCCATCTTTGTAAAGGTGGCAAAGCTGAGTACCCAAATGCCTATCAATATGTAAAGTTTTTAAATATCTGAAAGCAAATTCCTGGTGTTCTTTTTCTTTTTTTTTTTTTTTGTTTGTTTTTGTTTGTTTTTGTTTTTTTTTTGTTTTTTTCCTAATGTCTCATGTCTTCTTTCATACTGACTGAATCTCATACTCGTTCATCGGAATGCAAATGTTGATTCTGCTTGATAGCTTCAAGAAACTTGGGAGAAACAAGTAGAAAGGAGACAAATATACTCTACAGGTAAAAAATAATAATTAAAATATTCACTTCAAATATTCACTTTCTCAATTTAAAGGAATTGAAATAAAAACTTCTGACAAGCGTAATGCAGATTTATGCTTAAAAGCAACTAAGATTAAGCTGCAAAAAGACAAAGATCTCAAATAGAAAAATGCATGACCCATCATGGGTTAGTACCAAGGATAGTACGAAAATTTCCAAGGTATCTCTGTTACTTATAATTTAAAGATTTACTTCTTTGTTTAATGTTTTAATGTGTTTTGTTACTATTAAGGTAGTTGCTACTAAAACAAGCATATAAATAACAAATGATAGGCCAAACATAGCCATATACGGTTGTAGCATTTATGTCCAATGGTTTCTAAGTTCAAGTTATCATAAATTTATTTTTGAGCCATGACATTTCTTATGAAAACAATTTTATTAAATATCAGCAAAAAGAACTCATACTATTAAAATTATAGTAAATGCATGTAGACAATCAAATGCACCTTAAACAGCAAAATGTCTTCTTTCTGTAATGTCTTCTTTCTAAACTGGAAACAAAAATCTACTCGTACACCCAAGGGAGCAGAGGAATAATGTTTGTTCAAACTTCACTTACTTATTTCTGAAGAGATTTCTAGCAAGAAAAGAAGATAGAATACTCTTTCTGTCTGTGTGTCTGAAACAGACTTGTGCAAACTGCCGTATCCTAGGTTTCACTGATGATATATATCCATATATACATGTATAACTTCTAAAAATAAGTAGTATAACCCTTGAAAGTCTCCTGACTCTATAACTGAAGTATGCCAAAATATAAACTGCATAGTATAAATGTTAGAGAGTCATAGAAATTAATGATAATAATATAATAATAATAATGAGATTTTAAAAGTTTTTGGAATACATTTGAGCTTAGGGGTTATTCTGCCTGATAATACTCTTTAGAGACTTGAAGCTGGTGTGCAGGATTGTAAAGAGAAAGGTTTACATTTTTACTTCAGACTCTGCAACTTAGCTGCTTGATGAACTCTACACAATAACACTACTTGTCTTACACTTAAAAGTTCTCATCTGTAAAAGAAGTCTAAAGAGATGAGGTTTTTTCATATGTCACTTTGAAAGCAAATATTCATATTCTCTTGAAAACTTGTATAAAATAAGTAGTAGGCCATTTGCTCTCACTAACTCTTCAAATCATGGTATACAGATCTAGGAGAAACCTACACCATTTTGCATTTATTAGTAATATTTATGTATCATTTTCAGATTGCTGAATGGGGACAGATTCCCAGTATGGCTTCCCACATTGATAAGAAAAATGAAAGCTGTTGAGTTCACAACTTTAGACGTAATTTTGGTACATGTTCTGCTAAAAATATAGTTCAGAGAAACTTTATGATTTCAGTACTTTTGCATAAAGTTCTGTAGTCCATGTGAAGGAAGATATCAAACAGAAAATTTCTATATTAAATCTTTTAATCTCACATATATGAATTCTCATTTGTATCCAATATGCACAACAATTTCATTAAACAAATAAACAATATAATCTTGTTCATTATGATTCCTTTTTGTCATTTTGCTCCTTATATAAAGATGCATGATTAGATACATGTGACAAACTTAACTCAGCTTTGATAAATTTATATGCACTTCCAATTTTTTTTTTCAAATTTAGAATGAAGTATCTTCACAAAAACCTTTTTAATTTTAATTTATTTTTAATTCATTTTTAATTTATTTTTAATTTATTTTTTATTTTTATTTTATTTTTATTGAGTACATATATTTTATGTCATGCTTACTATAAGGTAAGAATGGACATGATCTGTTCACACATTCCTACAATTTAGTGAACTTTCAAGACTTCTAAAGCCTAAGTCAATAATCAAAGTATCATAGAATCATAGAATATCCGGGGTTGGAAGGGACCCTAAAGGATCATTGAGTCCAACTCCTGACACCACATAGGTCTACCCAAAGATTCAGACCACATGACTAAGTGCACAGTCGAAACACTTCTTAAACTCCAATAGGCTTGGTGCAGTGACTACTTCCCTGGGGAGCCTGTTCCAGTGTGTGACAACCCTCGAAGTGAAGAACCTTTTCCAGATGTCTAGCCTAAACCTCCCCTGCCTCAGCTTGACACCATTCCTGTGGGTCCTATCACTAGTGACTAACAAGAATAGATCAGTGCCTCCCCCTCTATTCCCCCTTGTGAGGAAGCTGTAGACCGCAATGAGGTCTGCCCTCAGCCTCCTCTTTTCCAGGCTGAATAGGCCAAGTGACCTCAGCCACTCCTCATACTTTTTGCCCTCTAGGCCCTTCACCATCTTTGTAGCCCTTCTCTGGACACTCTCCAACATCCTTTTTGTACTGTGTTGCCCAGAACTGCACACAGAGCTTGACGTGAAGCCACACCAGCGCAGAGTAGAGCAGGACAGTCACTTCCCTCGACTGACTAGCAATGCTGTACTTGATGCACCCCAGGATAGAGTTGGCCCTCTTGGCTGTCAGGGCACACTGGTGGCTCAAATTCAACTTGCTATCCACCAAAAGCCCCAGATCCCTCTCTGCAGGGCTGCTCTCCAGTGTCCTTTCCGCCCAGTCTGTATGTATAGCCAGGGTTACCCCATCCCAGGTGCAGGACCCGGCACTTGCTCTTATTAAACTTCATGTGGTTGGTGATTGCCCAGCTCTCCAATCTCTGCAAGGCCTTTCCACCATCAGCAGAGTCCACAACTCCTCCAAGTTTAGTGTCATTGGTAAATTTGCTCAAAACACCTTCTAGTCCTATATCCAAATCATTTATAAAAACGTTGAAAAGGATTGGCCCTAAAATGGAGCCTTGGGGGACCCCACTGATGACCGTCCACCAGCCTGATGTGGCCCCATTTACCACAGTCCTTCGAGCCCTGCCCATCAACCAATTGTTCACCCATCGGATGATGTCTTTGTTTAGCTGTATGCTGGACATTTTGTCCAGTAGGATCCTATGGGAAACTGTCAAAAACTTTACTGAAAGCCAAAAAGATCATATCAGCTGTTTTCCCTTGATCAACTGGATGGGTGATCTTATTGTTAAACAGGACGTACCCCTTGTGAACCCATATTGGCTGGAATTTAGTTTGCAATCTGCATTTTTATCTAATTTATTTTTGTTTGAAGCAATTAAATATGACTGAATTTTGAGAGGAAACAAAATTACGACACAGGTAGAGAAAGAATACATGAAAAATTATTCCAAACTTCATTCTATTACCTTTATTTTAATATTTCATATTTTGAAATCATACACAGCTGTGGAAAACTGCTGTTAAAACACTACTGGGTTTATAGAATGAATCATAGAATAATAGAATTGCTTGTGTTGGAATGTACCTTAAAGATCATCTATTTACAAACCCTTTGCTATGGGCAGGGTTTGCAATAGGCACCTGTCATTAAGCCAGGATGCTCAAGCCAACCTGGCCTTGAATACTTCCAGGGATGTGTCACTTCTCTATGCAAGCTGTTCCAGTGTGTCACCACCCTCTGAGTAAAGAATTTCTTCCTAATATCTAATCTAATTCTCTCCTGCTTTAGCTTAAAACCATTATCTCTCATCCCATCACTACAGTACCTGACAAAGAGTCCCTCCCCATCTTTCCTGTAGGCTCTTTTTAGGTACTGGAAGGCTGCTATAAGGTCTCCCTGGAGCCCTCTCTTCTATAGGCTGAACAACCCCAAATTTTTCATCCTTTCTTCATAGGAGAGGTGTTCTAGCTCTTTGATCATCTTCATCTTCTCTAGACCCTCTCCAACAGGTCCATGTCCCTCTTGTGTTGGGGCACCAGAACTGAACACAGTACTCAAGATGGGGTCTCACAAGAGTGAGGTAGAAAGGGAGAGACCTCCCTTGACCTAGTTTTACTTCCTTTATACAGCCCAGAACATGATTTGCTTTCTGGGCTGCAAGTACACGTTGCCAGCTCATGTTAAGCATCAACTAAAACCCCCAAGTCCTTTTCCTCAGGGCTGCTCTTATCCCATTCTCTGTATTTGTGTTTGGGATTGCCCTGACCCAGGTGCAGGACCTTGCACTTGCTCTTGTTGCACTTCATGATATTATCACAGACCTACCTTTCTAGCGTGTTGAGGTTCCTCTGGATGACATCCCTTCCCTCCAGCATGTCCACTTTTTGGTGTTGTCCACAAAGTTGCTGGAGGCACAGCCAATTTGGGCATGCCAAACTGTTGCATGTTTACTGTGTTTTTGTTATGTTGAGTCTTAAATAACATTGTTTAAAACAATGGAGTTAGATTCAAAGACTTTTCCTTCCAGAGTTATCAGAGTTATTAACTTACCTTTCAAAAATTTTTGTAGTTCCTGTTTTGTTTACTTTCCTGTGATAAGTACTTTATCCTGGCCTATTAATGCAGGCATTACTGAGTGTGTTCCACTATCTTGGTTATGCAATCTAATGAAACTTTTTTTATTGAAATTTTTTTTTTCTTGATTTGAAGCAGAATTGAATCACTAATCAGCTGAAGGTTAGGTTATTTGATATCTGTAGAGTTAGACTTAACATTTAGTTATGCCTTTTCTGGATTAGAAACAGCTACCAAAGCAATTACTTTGATTCACCAGGGATGTTGACATGTTGACAGGAAGAATTCAAGAGCTGATGTTAAAACTGGAAACCTGTCATTCAGGATTAATCCTGTATTCAGGATTAATTTTTTTACTCAAAAAAAAAAAAAAAAAGACTTTTCTGGTTTAATTTCTTACTACATTCTGGGATGTTTTTCAGATGAAACTTGGTTCTCCGGTAATAAATCAGAATTCATGGAAATAAATAAAGTTACACCATAGCTGAACTTGACCCTCTGCTTCCATAAGAATTCAGAGAAGGAGAGGGACTACTGAATCCATATATTTTAATTTTTATTATTTTTATTATTATTATTTCTCAGAATGGCATTTGAAAATAACAATCCAAAATTACTTACATATTTTTTAGACTTGTACCTCAACACATGTTAAGCTTTAGTGAAATTAAATATAATTCACTGCTTGTGCAATGTGTAAGGATTGTGGTATAATTTTTATGCATTGACATTCACTGTCTTTTCCCAGGTTCTTTCCTTCATAAAAGAATTAAATGCTTCTCAACAGAAAGACACTCAAAATATGTTACTTTAATAATACATGAATTATTAGAAATACAAAGCAAAGAAAGGCTCTGAATCAGTCTCATGTTCAATATTCTTTGAGAGAACTGAGTTTACAATTGTCCCATTTAAAAGCAGTAAAGAAGGTAGCTAGAAAAAAGCAAGGAGCCTATTTAAATTCCCCAGTAAACACAGACTTGGTCCTGAATTACCCTTTGTGAATGAATTAATGATGATGAGCCTAGAAGTAAATTGCAGTTTTCCATAGCCCCTTCACACAAACTCTATTCCTTGAGCTTTTAATGGAAGTCTTTCTGTAAAACAGTATGGAAGATAATAATCTTATTGTTACTGAATGCACCATCTAATATAAATATTTGCTTAAAATGCCAGTACACTGAACTAGGCTATTTCTACTTTATCCTCCAGAAACATTACAAGACATTCTAATTAGGTAGATATACTGATGGATGCAAGGAAAAAATGATATTTGATTTTATTAAAATTAATTTAGTACCATATAATTACCCTCCACATCAAACACGAATGAGCTATTAATTTGGATAAGAAGACATTTGCATAATAGAATTTCTTCCCAAGGGGAAAAAAAAAAAAAAAAAAAAAAGGAAAATGCTCATGAGATGTATAAACTTCATAGATATTAATGGAAAACTGTAATTAAATAGAAATTATGATAAATCTGTTACATAATATAAGCATTATTGTTATAGTATAAATAATTAAACTGGTTGATGAAACTAGTTAGATTCATAAGTGTATATGGACTTATACATCTTACAACAAAATCTCAGGTCATCTAATGAAGAGAGAGGCAACTACTTAAATTAGGTGGACTAGATCATTTAGGTATAGATTTTAGCTTCCTTCACTAGCTGGATAGTAATTACAAATGCTTGATTTAGGAAGGCAAAACTGATAACCTATGCTAATGAAATGAAATTTAGACAAAACAAATATCTATGTTATGCAACTAAGTTCTCATCATGAGAGTGGAATACCTTGTTAGGTTGAGTTTTACAAAATAAAAACAGAAAACATATCCTCTTATGCACACAGTTTCACCAATGCTGACAAACATCCCTGCAAAAGCAAATCAAAGAGAAAAAAATGAACCCCAAACTAAAACAAAACAGAACAAACAACAACAACAACAAACAAAAACAACACACATACAAAAAAAAAATCTCTACAAAATATTTTTCACTCATAGTTGACACAGACAAAGATCAGGCAGCCTATTAGACAATTTAGCCTAATTCAAGAAGTGTTACCTAACCATTGTTGGACACGGCAAGATTTCTTAGGATGGTTATAGCAGTCCAACTAGTAAAAGTTGTTTATCTCACTCCAAAAGTTGTATTGTTTGCTCTGTCAACACATAGAGTTTTACATGTGCCTTAGTGGCCCATTATGTCATAAAAGGAATGCCTGTAAGAGTCAAGAAACTTACTCTCAGGAGATATTAATATGGTTTTTTTCTTCATGTATTTTATTACATGAAATTTAATTTTTATTCCTTGCCATTTATAAAGAAGTAAAAGGAGATAAAGACCTTTATATATAAATATTTATATATATATATATTCTTTATTTTGGTGTAAAGTGCCAATTGATTTTCTCTCTTCTTTTGAAGATGAATTTCACAATAGTGTTACATAAACACTGTCTCAGTAGAGAGGGTTCTTGACAAGGATGAATCTTTCATTTCAAAGACACTTATAAAATGATATAGTAGCCAGACTGTAGCTTTGGCTTTACATATTAAACTATCTTGATCCCAATCCAAAGTTTTCTTACTTTTATTTTTCTGATTGTTTTTCCTAACCCATCTGGGGGGAATGAGCGAGCAGCTATGTGGCATTTGTCTGCCTACTGTTGTTAACCTAAACAAGATTAAAATACTATTTAGGAATTTCCCAGTTAACTTTTTTTCACTTTGGAGAAGAAACCCTCAAGAACCCTAAAATATCCTTTAGTTCCAGGAGAACCTATGGTTTGTTTAAACAAACCAAGCATATTCTTTCTGAAAGGCACTTTCATTTTTCAAGTAAATCTCCCAAACAATGTTTACAGGCATAGGAGATAGCAATCTCTTAGCTTCCTAAGCATTGTCAGGCTATTTGATTTACTGTATCAAAGGGAACACTTACAGAATCACTTCCGAGAATTCTCCTTGTCACATATGAAGAATCCCAATGCTGAATACTGATTGTAAACAATATATTTTAAAGATACTTATATAGAGCTGCAATAGGGAGGAAGCACTTCTCTTCAGAATACCTTTGATGTCTTTCTCTTTTGGATTCTTGGTTCTCAGGACAGCTAAAAAAAATACTTCTAATAAAATGATAAATGATAAATGGGATACTATTATAAAAAATGATAGAGAAATAGAATGATACCTTCTAGTCATATTGATTTGGTCAAGAGGCACCAATGATTTATATGGAATATTTATCTTCCAGTTGACTTGTCAGTGCAAGGAAAGGGAGAACTGCAAACATGAAGTGTTCCCCATTTTTGTCCAAACACGTTTTTTTGTCATCAAATTTGCCCAGAGGTGTGTCAGAACATGAATCATTGGTATTTGGGTTCTTAAGTGTACCACAGGAACTTTGCGTTAGTTTTAGTGAATTATTAATGGACTTAGCTTGGTCAATTGGTATAGCTGTTAATTATCAAAAACATACTCCCCCCTCATTCACTCTCTGGTGAATGACTGTATCTGAAACAGAAAGCCCTGGTGATTTTTGCCTATATTCAATCAGCAAAACAAAACAAAACAAAACAAAAAACAACAACAACAACAACAACAACAAACAAAACATTCATAAAGCCTGAGAAATAATCCGGTTGAATTAATCAAGTGTATTTAATAAATAATAAATAAATAAAAATAAATAGCCCAACAATAATTTGTAATTTTCGCAGCACAGGTGTTTTTGTTGTTGTTTTGTTTTGTTTTGTTTTCTGTAGTAATTCCAATTGCTTGAAAATCAGTTAAATCCAGTACAGTCAAGGGATGGATCCTAGGTCTTCAGCTACTTGTATGTAACATGAGAGTATTAGATAGTTTATTAGTAAACCGTTGTAATCTAAACTGTCATAATCAACTGATTTCATGAAAAATATAGGAGACTGTTGGAGAAATTTGGTAGTCAATACATGCAAAATTGCAGCTAGAAGTTGCAGGTATTTGAAAGCAGTTTATAACATTGTTGAATACACTCTCCTCTTGTTGCTCTCTGTGTGCATAACAATATATATTTACTTTGATATTGTGGATGGTTGATTACATTTATCTGAGGGAAACAAACCAACCCAAAACCAAACTATGGTCTACTTTCAGAACCACAAGGTCTACAAGGAAATATATATTTATACGACTAACCTTGACATTACAGCTCCTCAATATTCTATTTTATTTAGCTGAAAGCCAATGTATAATTTACTAAAAAAAAATAAAATAAATAATAATAATAATACTTTTGAAAAGCAAAAAGTGCACAAATATCATAAATACGGCTTTTAAATCTTTCACATTGTTCTTCAGTAGACTCAGTCTTTCAACTTTCTACTGCACATTTTGTTCATTTATTCCTCAAAATGTCTAGATTTTTATAAAGAATGATTACGTATTTTACAATTATTTTAAGGAGAAATACATATACAATGTTGTTATTTCCCCATCTTTAGACGTTGACATAAAAGTAACAAAGAAATAGGTTTTGACTTTACTTATTCATCAATATATATGTAAAATTTGAATTATATCTTTCCATGATCTGAAAAAATAATATATTTTATCTAAGACCTTAATCCAGTTTCAGTGAGTTGGACATCTGTATGGCACTGATTTGGTTTATACTAAGCAAAATAAGCTAATGATCCTTACTGTTCTGCTTTTTCAAGGGACATGAACAGAGCTCTTTGATTTAACATCGTCAAACTATGCCTTATTCCAACTGGCTGAGAATTACTTGGATGTATCTTCAAACTTCTGACAGCAGATTTTAAAGAGTAGCTGTGAAAATAGAATACTATGCTTCTGTTCCCTCTAAAATGAGCAATTTTCCACATTGCAATTCTCTCCATTTCCTCTTCAACTGTGGCTCAGATTACTGTATGATATTTTTAAGTGTAAATACGTATATATATTTTTAAAGAAACAAAGTTATTGCAGATGTTTTCCTATTTGAAGGTAGATTAAGTCTCCTTTATTTGATGTGAACAATGGCTCATAAATTGAGGGTGTCTCTATTTATTCACGTAATTAATGTTAATCCAAATTGACTTTAAGTTAGAAGGCTAAAATTAATTAAAAATATGAACTATATCTATTGGTATAGTTAAAAATTCAAATTAGACCTTTAAAAGAATATGGTGTATTCAGTTCTTAGAGACACTTGAAAATGTTAGGATAATTCAAACAAAATATTGAATCCTGATTGACAAGTACAACAATATTTGGCCCTTAAAAGATTCGAGTTGAAAACAATACCTTTAGTGACTTTGTACTGGACCAGTTAGTGATTATCAATTTAACATAGAAGTCTTCTCCCTTCTCTATCTTAAGATCCATCTTAATTACAAGATTCAATACTGAATCATCATTAACCATCAGTTAAGGATGTCATATGGTTTATATCCTAATTTTATTTATTTTTGAATAACTAATTTGAAGTGAACTAATTTGATTTTCAGAGAGAACTGTTTCAACACAAAAAGTGTATGATTTAGCCATGTAACAAGCCCAAAAATGTTTGAAAGACATGTCATGTATTTGTTCTTGAGGTTCTCAGATATTAAGTGAAACAGTAAGAAACCATGATTCAAACTTGAATGTGATTAGACTTAACAATTTGCTTGAATGTAAAATGTTTTTCTGAGTATTTTTAATCCAACTGGCATCCAAACTTCTGAATCAAACCAGAGAATCATTCAAACATCAAGTATATTTACAAAGGTTACTATTAGTTATAGTTTTCAGTGCTCTTTTAAATATCCCTTTAGACTTATCTGAGGGTAATAACATTTTATTATTTATTTTATTTTATTTTATTTTATTTTATTTTATTTTATTTTATTTTATTTTATTTTATTTTATTTTATTTTATTTTATTTTATTTTATTTTATTTTATTTTATTTTATTTTCCGTTTCCTTACATCTTGTTTCTCCATTTATTTTAATGTATGTCATAAAAATAGCTTTTCAAAGGGGTTATTTCTTGCATTTAACCTTTTATTTAAAAACAAAAATCAATTTCAAATTCATCTCTAATTAGCTAGGGTGGAATCCCATGGGATAATAAAAAACACATCATATAATTTTTTTATTAATAACAAAGGTTAAAAATGAAGATTAGAATTATGATAATGACATACAAAAATGTGACTGTGCATGTCTAGTAGCAAAGTTTAGCATTAAATGTTGTATTCATTTAAAAGTTTATTGCATTATTAATTATCACATAAATGGCTACATTGACCTCAGGTAGATCAATTTATACATACTTGTCAAATCTAGTTAAGTTTTAAGACCATTGCAAAGACAATAAACGTAGGGAAACACATTTTTGAAAATCCCATGTTTTGGCCAGTTTGACTGTTGCAAAAGAAAAGGAAAAGGAATGAGTATTGAATTTCTGTGCCAAATTTAATCCAAAAAGACTGGAAATAGCTGAGAACTTAGAAGCTGAAAAATGTAATTTATAATGGAAATGCTAAATGGACCTTAACTCAGTCATCACAGAGCCAGTGAATGCTGCAGCAACACAGGATATAAATTGAACTTCTGTGTGTGGCAGGCTCATCTAACCATAGCAGAAGGTATACTAATGGCCTAACTTCAACAGCTTGTTATGTAATGAATTGCTAATCCATTATTTATGAAACTTATAATTAAGTCACTTCTAAAAAAAGGACAGATAATCATTAATTTTCATCAAGTAATTTGCTATTGCCTAGCTCAGGATGAAACTATAGACAAGATAAAAGATAAAATTATTCTCACCTTCCATTATTAAAACAGCCTTTCATATGAGAACAGATGATTAAAACATAATAGTTCAGATTCTGACTGTATACCCATTTTTGCTCATGGTGCAAAAAAGTCTGTGTTTTTCATTTTGACAATATTTGTACAAAATTTGTAGAAAATTTTTATATAAAAGGACAGGTACAGACCTTGTCTATCAACTTTTCAGTGTCCATGTTGTGATTCTTTTCAGTACTGTTTACAAACTATGGCATTGACTGACAAACAGAAAAGTTGCCATTTTAAGTTGACCTCATTTTTCTAAAACAAAGCGGCTTTAAGGACAGCTATATAATCAGCCACTGTCAGAAATACAACAAGCTTTGAGAAGCTGGACTTTAAGCTCCAAGATGCACGTAAGTTAATTTTTTTTTTTTTTTTTTTTTTTTTTACATCTGAAGAATTCCAAAATTAGTCTCCAATTTTTATTTATTTATTTATTTATTTATTTATTTTAATCTCAGAAAACAGTATGGTGTTTCTATAAGCTCTGGGTAGGTATACCCTGACATTCTATTTCTATTTTAAAGGGAATGTTTTTGGTTTAGAGGAAATTATAAATCAGTTTTCAAGTAGAGAGATCTGATGGAATCTCTTGAGAGCAACATAAAAGTGTTCTTAGGAACAACAGAGAATCTCGAAGCTTCATTGAATCTGGAAAAACAAACTTAATATGATAGATTGACAAATTCTGCATGAATTACTATTTTCCATGAGGTGTAACATTTCCAATTGAATTGGAGATTTATTTATTTATTTATTTATTTTTAATTTAAACATAAAGAATGGACTAAAAACTGAATCATCTGAATTTATTTCTTTCAAAGCAGAATACATGTATTGCAACATTTTCATGTCTAATGTAATGGATATTGAAATGCTTTTAGCAAACTAAAATTGATAAATAAAGGAGCTCCACTTCAAAGGCCTTGTTGGTCTATCTCAAATCTTTTTAGGTTTAAATTTATCTAGAGAGTTGAAGAACTTAAGTTTGAATCTGACATTTTCAAGAAGTGGTTGAGCACATAAGAGGGACAAAGCTGTACACACTAAGTATACATTTCCAAACTTCACGTATACTGAGGATTAAGTGTGATGTATGTTTACCAGTTTGTCATTTTTCAGTCACCAGAAGTGTGACAATTCATTGTGTTTGCCACTGTCCCTAACTTGGTTCTTCATAGGTCAGTCACAGAACCTTAGTCCAGCAATAGCCTCTGTACCTTGCCCAGACATTAGGTTGTGGATATTTCCATGTTTTCCTCTTTATGTACAGACAATCAGTTCTGCAGTTCTGCTCATCCCCCAAGGCAGAAAGGGAGACAGATAAGGACTAGGTACTTCCAAGTTTATTTTGAATTTTGACATTTACAGCTTGGATGTGGTGCCTGGAAGATTTCTTCTAACACCTGCTTCCTAAAATGGCATTAGAAATTGTGTTTCAGCATCTGAATCTCATTCTCTGTTCCTTTGTGAAAATGAAGTCCTAAACTGTATATGTTTTAAGAAACTATTTTTTATTCTTATGTTACAAGAACATATAATTTTATTAACATAATACATTTTAAAACACATTCTTCATTTTTATTGAATTTTATTTTATTTTTTATTCAAGCCATAAGTAAAATATTTTTTATCTTCTAACACATAAGAAAAATGCTTTGCAAAGAAAAATTGGACTCAGAATAAAAATAGAAAATTAGAATCCTTTACATAAATGTATATAGCCCCTTATTGGTTAAGAGAAGAAGGTGCTGTATGGGTGTTGGTTATTCCATATATGTTGCATGATGGAGATGTTGCTGCTAGAGCACAGAAATGTGTAGCAGAAGTATTGAAATTGATACAAATGAAAGATGAATGGAAATTTGTGAAAATACAGGGAGAAACAGTATCAGAAAGGTTAAAAGAATGACCAATATTGATAATGATTGACATAATTCCCAGTGGCTTTCCTAAAATGTCACTCCAGGCAGTAAAACTGAGGAGCACATTGCTTGTGTTAAGACCAGGAAGGCATGTGATCCCAAAAGACTGCAGCATAAATGACCCATCTGCAGAAGACCCTGTACCGGGAACAAGAGAATGGCAACATTGCAGCAGCATATCATTGATACTATTCCTTTCCTGGTTTCCAGGATCACTTCAAACACATACCTGAAGCAATTTAAAATCTATAAGAAAGCTTATGTCAGAAAAATAAACTTAGACATTTGTAGATAAATGCCACCTTCCTCTTACATTTGGTCTTTTTAGCGTGGGTGGGTGGGTTCAATTTAGTTTCCTACAGTAAAATAATCCAGAAACGAAAGATCAGAAATAAAACTGTAATAGCAGTAAGTCTGAAAAGGAAACTATTTCCTTGTCACGATTTCCTGACAAGGAAATAGTGACTTGTACAAACTGTACTGCTTATATGCAAATGGTGGAGTTGACCAATCTTAAGAACTCTTTGGTTGAATTTGTGACCCTCTTCTATCACATCACTCCAGGCCCTTTGCTTTTCAACTTTGTCTTTTACTACCTCAGGGCTTCTGACAACTCTCTCCCTACTCCATCCTATTATAAATTCCATCCTATTCCTATTATAAAGCCCTAATTACCAGGTCAGATATCTCTCTTGCAGATACCTTTGCCTCACTTAGTAATGTGTATCCCATTTCTCCCAGGCAGATACTGATTGTCAACAAGGGTTGTAGAAACCAAAACCACATCACCAATGACAACTCTGCAAACAATTGTTAACATTCAGTATCAGTCCCTTCCTCTTCCCTTACTTGCAGGATTGAGGAGAACACCACTTAGTCCCCCATGCCCCTGTCTGTCCCAGAGCTCTGTAGTCACTTTTGGCTCACTTCTATTCAACTTTGAGGAATGTGAACCTGTTTTGTAGTTGTGTTGTGGTTTAACCCTGCAGGCAGATAAACACCACACAGATGTTCACTCGGCCCCCTCCAGTGGGGTGGGGGAGTGAATCAGAAAAAAAAAAAAAAAGATGAAAACTCATGGGTTGACATAAGGACAGTTTAATAGGACAGGAAAGGAAAGGTTATTATTATTATTATTATTATTATTATTTTTATTTTTATTTTTATTTTTATTTTTATTTTTATTTTTATTTTTATTTTTATATTTTTATTTTTATTTATTTTTATTTTTATTTTTATTTTTATTTTTATTTTTATTTTTATTTTTATTTTTATTTTTATTATAAAATAAAGTACAAAACAAGTGATGTACAAAGCAATTGATCACCACCTGCTGACAGATGCCCAGCCAGTCCCCTGGCAGTGGCCTCCCCCTTTCCTGGCCAGCTCCCCCCATTTACTGTTCAGCATGACATTGCATGGTATGGAATGTACAATGCATGGTATGGAATGGCCAGTTTGGTCAGCTGTCCTGGTTCTGTCCCCTCCTGGCATCTTGTGCACCCCCATCCTCCTGGCAAGTAGGGTGGTATAACAAGCTGAAAAGTCCTTGACTTAGTGTAAGCACTGCTCAGAAACAACTAAAACATCATTGTGTTATCAGCGTTATTCTCATCCTAAATCCAAAACACATTACTACATGTATATCAGCTACTAACAAGAGAATTAAAAATATCCCAGCCAAAACCAAGACAAGTAGTAAGCTTTTAGATGAATCACAACTATTGGTGCCAGAAGTCCCCATCTTCTATTCTTCATCTTCCCCACAGGTTACATTTACTGTGATGCTATGGATGAGCACTGCTTGTGTCTCCACTGCAGTTGGGGTTCTAGGTTAGAAAAGACATTCTAATCATTAAGTCCAACCACCAACCTGACCGGCCGAGTTCTATCACTAAACCATGTCCCTTTACGATGTGTCTACATGCACCTTAATTACCTCCAGGGATTGGGGTTCCACCACTTCTATGGGCAGCCCTTTCCAATGCGTGACCAAACAGATCTCTTAGAAGATTCTGCCTGTTTCTCTTCCATCTTCTCTGATGCTGAGCAGCCTGCCTGTTCACTTACACCTATAACTCCACCACTTGGCAATGCAACTTTTCAAAGACATAACCTCCCTAAGTGACGGCCATCTCTCTTGTCATTGAAGAGTCCCCAGGCAGTCCTTGCAGTTTGCAACTTACATCCATCATCCAAGCTTTCACCTGGTTTAAAACCTTTTCCTCCTGCAGGGACATTTGTTCCAATACCTGCTGGTTATTTGCAATGTCCAGCAGTTTCTTCTGTTGTACTCAGCAGTTTCTCATTGTCCATTGTTACCTAAACCTCAGGACAGGGCCTAGTCATCTGCTTATATACCGTAGTAATATTAAGTTGAAAGTATACCAGATTCATACACTTCTATGTAAAATATTAATGGCCTCAGAAATTTAAATTAATCTTCTATTTATTCCAGTAAGATCACTTGTTTGATATTAATGTGAATATCAACTTATGAGCCCTATTACGGGCTCTTCATTCACTGCAGTTCAATTTTAACTTTTCATTTTCTTTCAATGGCTTTCACATTATTTAAATCATCAACCAGTACACACACAAATAAGACCAAAAAAAAAAAAAAAATGGCCTTCTTAACACCTGAAATGATCTTTAATAACTTTGTAGTCTCTATACTATTGCTGTTAATGTTAATTTAGTGAACTTTTGGTTAACCATGGAGACTGGAACAAATACACCAAATGTATAATGTTAGTTTTATTTATGCAGAAATCACTCTTTTTGGTCTTTAAATAGTAATGTTAATTTATATTGCTTTTAGCCAATAAACATGGTAAACACCAATACTGTAGTCCCTTCCAATTGCATCATATATATTAATGTACATGCATATATTATATTTACAAATCAATGAGAAAACTTTTTGCTGATTGTTCCTGAATGCTGAAGGCTGACGTTGAAAAAGGAAAAGCAGAAGAATAAAGGAATCTTATTCATGATCATGAAAACTGTAATGACACAATATAAAAAAATGTATTTCGGAGAAACAGTTATATTATAGCACCAAGCCAACTAACTGACTAGCCTTAAATCTATAACTGTTATCAAATTCATCTTGGCTACAGTAAATCAATTCAATATCCTGCTCCTATTATATTTTACTGTTGGCTGGCATATATTTAAAATCCTTACAGAAAAATTTTCATTAACTTTGATTTCACATTGCTAAACTGCATGACACAATGACAGTGATTACTCTAAACGGTGAAATAATCAGTTTATTATTTATTTATTTATTTTCACAATCTCATCTCTATTTTTCCCTAAACCATAGACATATTTTCACTTCTGTTTTAAAGAAAAAAAACCTTCAGCTCAATATGTATATTTGCTATATATAGCAGATACATTAGATACTATATAATATCGGATTAATAAAATCATAATCATTCTGAAGACTGTACAGCAATCTGGTTGGTGAAGCTATCAGGGTCATATCAGTACAGATGGTTCCAGGTGTGCCTTAGATTAAGAGCAGCAGAGAAGATGACAGGAGACGTAGCATAGATGTGGTATTCATCCAAATTGAATACATCGTTCATGCAAACTTGGGCTGCATATCAAGTTCATGTGGATCATTTACTTTTCCTTTGTACTAATACTTTGGTGCAAAGGCCTACACATTTCCCTATACTGAGAACTGCTGTTTGACATATACTTATAAAAACATATTTCTGTCTCTTTCACTGTCCTCTGTCATCTTGGTAGATATCATGGTAGATATGGGCAAGATTTTGGAGAAGAAACATAGGTTGAGAAATATAAGTTCCTGAAAATCACTGATGACATGCAAAACTTTGCCTGTTTTAATATGTAATTAGTACCTCTAGAATAAACACCGTGCTTTAAAAAAATACTGATTCATGATGTCTTTCCTCTTTCCTACAAATACAAATGGAACCAATTCATGTTTATTAGGGAGGTGACCTCTGTAGATCCCACTGTGCTAGAAAGTCCCCATATGAGCTTCCTGGATATAGCAGGATCAATGCTGATAATGATTAGTGATTTCTCCAGATACATACTTAAATATGCTTATAGGACAAAGATAAGATTATCACCAAGCTCAGTTCTTACAATTGACCATACTACTGATAACTGAAGATCAGCACACTGGAAAAATTTACTTATCAAACAAACTTTTCACAATTCCATTTGTGAACTCTCATCAATGTGCTGGAAAGTGGACTTATTTTGACTGCTTTATTTTAGAATCCTTTTGAGACTGCAGACTGGTTTTTAAGGGTCCTTGAAAGTTGTACAAGAAAGGCCTTGGAGAAGTTGTAAAATTGAGTCTTCACTAATCTACCTCTGTTTCCTCTTGCTATATGAAGTTTCTGAGAGGGTTAATTGGAAGATGTGGACTGTCATTATGGTTACTTCACATTTTATGTTTTAGTAATTTACTACATCTGCTTGTAGATACTGACTCTTATAACATCCAGATCATTCTGGGATCAATAGAGGCAGTGCTCACGGAAGATGAGCATTAAAGATTCTTGGTAGGACAATCCCCAAGTACTGGAATTCTTCCAGTTCTTCAGTCCAAAATCCACAATGTTCTGAACTTGTATTTGTGCTACCCAGTATCTCAGTTCTCCTGGAGAACAAGTATATATGCACAGAGGAATGGATGTTTTATGTTTTCTTTCTAGGTTTAAAAGAAGCTAATACATTTGTGTTTGCTTTGTAATTTGTGACTGATGCTTTTGAAAATGTTATGCAGTAAATATATTTATATAAACAGAAATAAATAAGCACCTATGGTGGGAAGTTCATTCCTCCTACAAATAAACTAAAAAAAGTGTAGCTTAAATCTGTGAAATATTCCCAGCAGAATGACGATAGGCCTTAGGCATCGTACACATTGAGCAATGATTGATTTTTTCCAGGTTCATTTTGTCCACTGAAAAAACAGTTTCACAAAAGTGAGAGAGAAAGGGATAGAACAAATAAATAAGCCAGGAAAGAGAAAAGCTGGCAATATTAAAATGCAAGTCAGATCAATGATTAAGTAGAGCCTATGTCTTTCTCAATGGTATTTATGATTATAAGACAGAGTTAAAAATTAAAAACTGTCCTACATCTGTAAAAAATCTTTATTATTTATGTTTTATTCTACAAACAAATCAAGATCAGTACCTGGGGTGTAAGATCCCCAATTATCAAAGTCATATACCTTTTAGGAAGAAGGAAAATCAGCCACTCCAATACATTTTTATTAGCAACACATATCAATAAAGATAACTGCTTTTCATTTGATCTGTTTTTCAGGTTTAATTACCGTTGAATGTTCAAGACAATATTAGAAGTAAATGTTGTCATGTTTAGTTTCATAAACTGAAATCAGATGTTAGCACAAAAGCTTGTAAGCTAACAGTATCAAGTTCTAATAAATGTAGGAAGAACAACAGTAAATTATTTGATTCTGATAATTATGATACCGGGTCCTGTTCTCTAGAGATTTTAAATAGTCTTATTCAGGAAAGAAAAAATACTGACAGTTTATTTCAAAACATGGTTTAGTTCTTGCATGTCAAAAGAAACAGCCCACTTATTTAATTAAAATGATCGAAAAAACATTTAGAAATAAATAAATTCTGTTCTATCCTAAGAAGTCTAGATAATATTATTGTTGTAATTATTTTCCATCTATGGAATATGTGCTTGAACATCAGTACAAGAGAGGAAGCTTGACCAGCTTATGCTAAAATAAATCTGTTGTCTGTTGCAGTTTAAAGCTGATGATGTGTTTTAGATTGCAACCAAAACTATAATCTGAAAGTGTGAGGTATTGCTTTCCTACTTGTTATGATTTCTGTAATTTCTGTCTGGGAGAGAGTTTAATTATACTGCTCTCTGATGAAAGGAGGGTGACTGTTTTCTTTTTCTTTCTGCTACACCTCTATGTTATGTCCAGCATTTGTAGAACTGCTTAAACAATGATTTAATGGTTTGAATAAAGCCTGAAATGTATGTTGGACTTCATAAACTTTCATCTCTTATTTTCAATAATTTCTTCTAATTCTGTTTACAAAATCTTGAATTCTGTTGTTCACTCTGCTTTGTCCTTTCCCCTTACTATAATAAAGCCTTTGTAGGTAAGGAGCTATCCCTCCATCTTCATCATTATTTTAATAGGTGACTACAGGGGAAAAAAAGACTCAGCTAGGTTTTCGTGACTTTTTTGATTTTTATATATATATAAATTTTCCTTTAAATTATAGGAAGGAAACTCTTCAATAAAACACCCAATAACAAAGTTAGTAAATCAACATTAATAGAACAATATGTGTTACTAAATTATAACCTCATTAAAAATAAGAAAGAAAAAGTGGGAAACTTTAACTGCATTAATAATTTCTTTGAATTCAATACAGAAATTTCATATAGGTGTTCCAAAAATTAATGGACAGAACTAATAAAAGGTAGTGATTACACTGACTTTAATGGTTTTGTCAATGGATGTGGCTATATTAAGTACTCATAATAGTTACAAAATTTACTGATAAATAAGGAAAAATACTGATTTACGTTACAACCTATTGACCAAGACTGCCGGGAAAACAAACAAACAAACAAATCTATCACTTGTTCTATAGAACTAGACATGCCCCACCCCCCCCCCCAAAAAAAAAAAAAAAGCTAAATCACTGAAAAGTTGTAAAGAATATTTTTAAAGTGCATTGAAATATTAAACTTATCTACCACATTTCTGTTTAAGTTGCCTTGTTTTCTATTTTCATGAGAACTTGCTGGGAATTCTTAATTACAGAATTACAGTACACAGTTCAAATCAATCGCAATTAAATTGCTTCATATGAAACAAAGTGTTTTATAAAAAATATTAAAAAATATTTATATAAATAAATAAATAAGAATAATATTTTTTTAATGTAGTTGCATCTATTTAACCTGTAAAGTAGAACTCAGATATCAGTCTTCCTTATCTGAAACAGTAGAGAATGCATGTCTTAATACTTGAATGACTTATTTCCCCATACTAAAGACAAGAATTCCCAAATAATTTTCTTTGAAAAATCATCTTAACAACCCTTGATTCTCCTCCTTCCACAATTACCTTCTCCAGTAATATTGGACTGCAGGATTTTCATACTTTCAAATTAAAAGCCAGTAAATAAATTTATAGAAGTTGGAAAAAACAGACAGTCATAGTTTTGCAACCACAGAAATGAGAGAAAAGTCAGAAACTGAAACACGAGATGCATATAACATCTAAAGAGAATAAATTCTGCATCTAAGGTGGAAATTAATAGCAGAATTACATTACTGTAATTTTGTTCAACTTATTTTTAATGATTTTATTCTATATATATATTTTTTTTCAGTGAACGATAGATAACAGCAGTTATTAAAAGTAAATTATTAAAAGTTATTAAAACTTTCTTTAAGTTCCTTTCCTTAAAACTAAACAAATAACTTAAAGGAGATAATATTTCATGATGATAGCAATTTTTTAATTTACAAATAGTTATATTATTCAGGTGGAAGGTAAGGACTCTTTCTGGGAGCAAGAAACCTGTCCTTCCTTAGAATCACAGAATCATATAATGTTAGGGATTGGAAGGGACCTCAAAAGATCATCTAGTCCAATCCCCCTGCCGGAGCAGGATCACCTAGATCACATCACATAGGAACGCGTCCAGGTGGGTTTTGAATGTCTCCAGAGAAAGAGACTCCATAACCCCTTTGGGCAAAGGGGTCACCCTCACCATAAAAAGTTTTGTCTCATATTTAAGCGGAACCTCCTGTATTCCAGCTTGCACTCATTGCTCCTTGTTCTATCATTGGATGTCTGAAGACAAGAATAGCCTGGCTCCATCCTTCTGACACTCACCTTTTCCATATTTATAAACATTAATAAGGTCACCCCTCAGTCTCCTCCAAGCTAAAGAGACCCATCTCCCTCAGCCTTTCCTCGTAAGGGAGTTGAGCCACTCCCTTAATCATCCTAATGGCTCTGCACTGGACCCTCAAGAAGTTCCCTGCCCTTCTTGAACTGAGGGACCCAAAACTGGATGCAATATTCTAGATGTATTCTCACCAGGGAAGAGTAGAGGGGAAAGAGAACCTCTCTCAACCTACTAAGCACACTGCTTCTGATACACCACAGGATGCCATTGGACTTCTTGGCCACAAGGGCACAGTGCTGGCTCATGATCATCCCACTGTCCACCAGGACCCCAAGGTCCCTTTCCTGTATGCTACTCTCCAACAGGACAGTCCCCAACCTATACCTGGAGTTCTTCTGGCCCAAACACAGGACTCTACACTTGCCCTTGTTATATTTCATTGATTTTTTCCCCTCCCAACTCATCTAGGTTTCACTTCTAGGCTTTTCTAGGTGTCGCTGGATGGCAACACAGCCTTCCAGTGTGTTATCCACTCTTCCCAATTTAGTGTCATCAGAAAACTTGCTGACAGTACACTCTATTCACTCATCCAATCATCCATCATCCTTAAAAACAGATAAACTTCTTCAGTTTTATGTGTAAGGATTAATTTTGGAGATGTTGAGACTAGAGTCTTTTAGAGATTTTTTTTTTTTTTTTTTTTTTTTTGAGTATTCAAATGATTTGTCATCCTAATGCCAGTTGTAAAAGACAAGGCATACAGAGAAGGGTATGTCACTGAGTCTTACACCAAGGATGGTTCAATTTGCAGCTGGATTAGAAGACTATGCCTAAAAGGAACAAGAAAACTTGGATAACATTCCTCTCACCACTTAGTCATTTCAGACTTATATGCTGAAAAATGTTAAATTCTTTCAATAACTGTAGATAACTGTAGAATGAGTGCAAAGTGATTGAAGGTTCTGTTGATTTAAACTTTGTAAACTTGACAATTAGATCCCTTTAGAGAATGATCATGAGTAACTGAAATTGCTTCAAATGTTATCTTACTGTGGCTACTGAATTTGCCAGGACATTTGTAGAAGGGAAAAGCAAAAACAAACAAACAAAAAAAACCAAACAACCAAACCAAAATCACCTTCTTTGCTAAGATCTGCTTCTATGGAAAACAGAAGAGCAGAGCAGTGAAAAGAAAGCAAAGGGACAAAACTTTCACAGTAGAAAGAGTGAGCTACTTCTGATCTTTTTCAGGAAGTAACTAAAAGGGGAAAAAAAGGCATGGAATACACCAAGTGGATATCCACTATAGGAAAATGGGTACAAATAGTTAAATTCCTTCTCTTGTGATAATCAGTCTGTTACAAACTACAGACTGAATCTTACCAGGCCCAAAGAGATTATTCTGCCTCCGATGTATAGCTTTCTACTTACTCAAGGATTCAGTGGATTTATTTATTTATTTGTTTGCTTATTTATTTATTTATTTAGATAGTGTTCTTTCATATTGTGCATTGTGCTTTTGGCTCTTTTACTAACCTTTGAATTTGTGTTTTCTGTCAGAAAGTATGATCTGAAATCGGTTTAAATAGTTATGTACTTGTAATTATTTTGGGTCTCAAGGCCTTGGCTCTTTTCTGAATTGTGGTGTGTCTGACTTGAGGTACATGCTTTCTGGTTTTGTTCCTTCTTCATTTCATGGTATTTACAGATAGTGAACACCTCATAAATAATGTGAAGACCTTGCCTACAGGCAACACTAGCCACATTAGAGAGTGCAGTATTGGTTTCTGCAAGAGATAAATGAGCTGCCAAAACTTCTTAACTTTTGGATACATGTGGTGTATTCTTGTTTCATTAGAATCTGGAAACAGCAGCATCACAGATTACTTTGTGACTGTATATTTCTTTCAAAATATTTTGAAAATTTAAACAGAATGTGACACATGCTATGACAAGTCTGTCTGTCTGCCTATCTATCTATCTATCTATCTATCTATCTATCTATCTATCTATTTTATGGCCAATCTATTATTGCCTGACCAATCTGGTGGCTTTCTATGATGTAGTGACTGCATCGGTTGACAAAGGAAAACCTACTGATGTCATCTACCTGGACTTCTGCAAGGCCTTTGACAAGGTCCCATGTGACATCCTGGTCTCCAAACTGGAGAGATATGGATATGATGGGTGGAACATTCAGTGGAAAAGAAGTGGTGGTCAATGGCTCTATGTCCAAATGAAGGCTGGTGACAAGTGGTGTATCACAGGGATCTGTTTGGGGACTGGTACTGTTTAAAATATTTATCAATGACATAGACAGTGTGATTGATTGCACCTTCAGATAACACCAAGCTGAGTGGTACAGCTGATACATCAGAAGGAAGGGATGACATCCAAAGGGACCTGAACAAGCTTGAGAAGTGGGCTCACATGAACCTAATAAGGTTCAAGAAGTATAAGTGCAAGATGAAGCACCTGGTCTGGGGCAATCTCAGGCAGGAGCACAGACTGGGAGAAGAACACATTGAGAACAGTCCTGCGGAGAAGGACTTGAGGGTTCTGGTGGATGAAAAGCTTGACATGAGCTGTCAGTGTGTGCTTGCTGCCCAGAGGGCCAACTGCACCTTGGGCTGCATTGAAAAAGGAGTGTCCAGCATGTCAAGGGAGGTGATTGTTCCCCTCTACTCTGCCCTCATGAGGCCCCACTTGGAGTACTGCATCCAGGTCTGCGGACCCCAGCACAAGAAGGTTGTGGATCTATTAGAGAGGGTCCAGAAGAGGACCACAAAGATGATCAGGAGACTGGAGCACCTCTCCCATGAAGAAAGGTTGAGAGAGCTGGGGCTGCTCAACGTACAGAAGAGAAGGCTCTGGGGTGACCTCACTGCAACCTTTCAGTACTTAAAGAACAGAGAGCAACTTTTCACTCAGTCAGATAATACTACAAGGGGGAATGGTTTTAAACTAAAAGAGGGGAGGTTTAGATTAGAGGTTAGGAGGAAATTTTACACTCAGAGGAAGGTGAGGCACTGGAACAGGTTACCCAGAGAGATTATGGATGCCCCATCCCTGGAGGTGTTCAAGACCAGGTTATATGAGGCCCTGAGCAATGTGATCTAGTAGGTAGTGTCCCTGCCAGAGGGTTTATCTTTGAAGATGGTGCATAAGAAAATCTTCACAGGTATCTGGCTGTCACTTTAAACACCACTCTAGGGGGTGCACAAGTTGCTGTGAGAGGACAGAACCAGGACAGCTGACCCAAGCTGGCTAAAGGGATATTCCATACCATATGATGTATGGTATGTAATTAATTAATATGGGGTGGCTGGCCAGGGTGGGGGGACTGCTACTTAGGGATGGGATGGGCATTGGTCATTGGGTGGTGAACAATTGCACTGTGCATCACTTGTTTTGTACTTTATTATTATTATTATCAGCATCAGCATTATGAAAGGCAAGTCCTGCCTGACTAACCTCATCTCCTTCTATGACCAGGCAACCCAACTGGTGGATGAGGGAAAGCCTGTTGATGTAGTCTACCTAGGCTTCAGCAAGGCCTTTGACATGGTCTCCCATAGTATTCTCTTGGGGAAACTGGCATCCCATGGCTTGGACAGGTACACTCTTTGCTGGGTTAAAAACTGGCTGGACTTCACAACCTGTCTGGGCAACCTGTGCCATTACTTGGTAAGTCACACAGTAAAAAAGCATTTCCTGTTGTGCAGAGGGAACTTCCTGTGTTTCATTTTGTAACCATTGCCTTTGTCATGTCACAGCACTGAAATGGCTCCATTTCTTTGTGCTCTTCCTTCAGATATTTATAGACATTGACAAGATCCAACCCCCAAGCCTCATTTTCTACTGTCTGAACAGTTGCAGTTCTCTCAGTCTCTCCTTCTAAGACAGATATTCCAGTCCCCTGATCGTCTTAGTAGCCTTCCACTGGACTCTTTCCAATATATCCAGGTCTCTCTTGTACTGGGGGCTCAGAACTGGACACAACACTCCAGGCATGACCTCAACAATGCTGAGTAGAGTGGTAGGATCACTTCAAGACATTCTCATGTGGCTGGTAGGTCTAACATAAAACCTACAAGAAACCCACAACATTTTCAATTGGCAGCTAGAGATTGGGTGAGATAGTGTATGACATCTAAAATGGCCCCAGAAATATTTATTTAGGAAACTGAACCAAGTCCTACATCTCTGTTTTTTGGATGTCCACAGGACCTAAAGATACCACTGTGCAGAGATCTCCATTTAGATGTCATAATCTCAAGTGCTATACTATTCCTAGTAGAGAAGTTTGAAGCTAGATTAAGTATATATCACATTAGACTGTGCAAGATACAAACTGACATTATTTTGCTCTTGCAAATCTTCCTGCAGAGAGGAAAAGGAATGATTATTGTGTTACCTTGTGTTAACGGCTGTCCTCATAACTTGTCAGAAGCTGTCCCACAACATAGTTTTATTTTCTTATCAACAAAAAACAATAATAAAAAACAAAGGGACATATGTTAGGAAATAATTACAACTTTCTATGACCAAAAAACTTGTACTTGTTATCTTAATTGATGCTCCAAGATTTTATTATAAGAGCATAACCTTAATTCTGTGTAATTCCATCCATACAATAAAGGACTGTTGTCAAAGGTGTCACTAAAACTGTTTAACCTCTCTAAGTGTGTTTTGCAAGATGTAGTGATTGGGGGTTTGAATTTTAATGTGCTATGTTTTGTTTGGTGTGTGTATGTGTAGGTTTGTTTGTTTTCTAGAAAAATAATATTCTGAATCAAGAATGAAATAGCAAATGAATTCAATACTGAGATTCCTCAGTATTTAATGATGAAATATATACCTTTAAACAAAATTGCACTTGTAGGACATGCGCTAAGTAATAGCAGTTAAACTCTACCAGTACACTGTTGCCAGTGGGGTATGTTGCCATGACATTGCAGCTCTAAGAATTGTATCAGTAGTATTGCAGCAGTCTTGGAGATTTTTCTGTCTCTGTCTGGCTTTGGAGACATCTAATTTCCCAGACAGTGTGAGTCACACTGCTCAAATGTCTGCAATGCCATTGATAACATGGAAATGCCATGAATGTCATGGAAATGTGCTTCTCAGGCTGGGACTCCTGGGGCTTTCAGGGCCTCAGAGCCAAGAGTACAATTTCACCTAAGCTTCCAGCCCTGTGTGCTTTCCAGGCTCCCTGTTCCCTCAGCAATCTCTGTAAGAAAAGAAAGGGAAGCTGCAGAATGTGTAAGTTGGAATTATGTGCTCTGCACCCCTAAAAACTGAGAAATGGCAGGAATGGATTCCACCTACATAGTTTTATTTTCTCTGAGAAATTTCTAGTAGTCATAATTGATCAAAAAGAAAATTTGCTTTATACTATTGAAAATAACTTTTAGAAGCAACTAAAATGGTGAAAGAAAGGTTAAAAGTTCTTGCTTATACCCTCCATTTTCACTCTTGAATTTATCTTTGAACTTATAAATGATGGAAATTTTCCAGAAAATTTTCCCATCAAGGCTACTGTGAATCATTCCATCTAATGGAATGGTTAAAAAATTGGAAAATTCTCTCTGGCACTCTAAAAGTAATACTTTATAAAGAGATAATTGTTCATGAAATTATAGGATGCCAAAGGATTTTGCACTTTGGAAGTTGAAGATTTTCCTTGACTTGGAGTAATATGTAGTTTGTCCTGGGGGAAGAGTCTTATTCCATACTGTTAAGAAAAAATATGCTTCTAACTGTTTAAAACTGTACACAAAAGTCATAGTGTCAAGCAAAGTGTCATATAAATGAAATTTAAACCCAAAACTTGGATATAATTTCTCTTGCAAGACTGGGACATAAATTGACTCTAAAATTCAGAAATTCTCTTCCTCCATAGTACACAAATTTAAACAAGTGTCTTCTAAATCCAAACTCTGATATGTTTGATGGTATCTCACATTCTCCGTGGTATATTGTTCTAGTTTTGCCATTAAAATCTTTAAGGAGAGGTGATATTTGTCCTCTCTTGATAAAATACCAAGCACAGTAGGCACACTTAGAAGCTGAGGTAAAGATTTCTATCCATTTTCTTTCTTCAGTAATCATTACTTTCTCTTCATTTCTAGCACTACATCCAATCAAAAGGCAGACACCTGTTTTTCAGCTTTTCTTCATCTAGCTTATAACTACTCTGGAATCATTTGCAACCGATGGCATATCATCTTATACTGTGAGGTAAGTAATTAGCAATTCTAATCAGAAACGGAACTAGAAGCAGAAAGCTACACTCCCACAATAAATATGCCTGATAATTTGTGAAAACCAGGGCATGCAGCACTTAACAGATAAATGTAGTTAAAAGGCAAAATATGTATTTGTGCCATTTGGAACAAAACCCATCTTATTATGGAGAAAGTCAACCACCCACAATTCTGATAATAGGACCATTTTCTCTGTTTGAAGTTATTTACTGAATCCATTAAGACAGAAGAAATTCTGCAGAATTTAATAATAAAAATTATTTTTTTATTTTTTTAATTAATGTAATAAAAAATTTCTATTACATATACACACCCTCACTTAGTAAGTTAATAGTAATAATCCTTTAACCTTGTTCTGGAAAACAAAATAAATAAAATAGTTGCAGGCCAGATCATAGGAGGAAATCTGTGAGACTCTTGATCAACCCTATTTCTTTTCAATACAGTTAAAGACCTTAATTGTATTTTGTTTCTATTGAACAGATGTTTTCCATGAATGGCTACAATGATGTACACGATTTATTTCTCTCAAATAAATTCAGGATGCAAGTAATTTTCATAATTTCCTCTATTTTGCATTATATTATGTTTGTTTGTTACAAAATATTTTAGTCACTATTGGTCTAAGTGACTGATTTCATCAGTCAGATGATGAAGGTAGCTGGCCAAGAAATCCTGCAGGATTTAATAAAAATACTAATAAACACTACTCCCGGAGGGAGAATTCTTTAATTCCATGGCTAATAGAAACAAAGGACCATTTAGAAAAAAAAAAAAAAAAAAAAGAAAAAGAAAAAAAAGTTTAAAAGATCCCTGGGGATCATTCAGGACAACCTGCTGTTCAGAGCAGTGTTGGCTTCTAAGTTAGACCAGGCTGCTCTATCTTACCAAATCAAAGGTAACTATTCTACAACCACTCTGAACTGCTTGCTCCAGTGCATTCCCAGTGCAAAGAGTTTTTTTTCTTTTGTTCAGTCAGGATTTCCCTGGTTTATGACCATTGCATCTTGCCATTCAATGTGCACTACTGACAGAAGTCTGTCTTGTTCTTTCTACAGTCACCCTTCAGTGGAATTCTGCAGCAAGACCAAATAAAATAATGTCCTTCAGCCTCAAAGTGTATATAGTCCTTGTTTCTGCCCCCTAATCATCACAATGACTTGCTCCACCTTATTGTGCACTCTGGAACATAAATTTCATGGAAAAAAAAATCACTTCCCTTAACTTTTTAGAATCATAGAATGGTCTGTGTTGGAAGGGACCTTAAAGATCCCTAGTTCCAAGCCCTCTGGCAGGGATACTTTCCACTAGACCAGGTCACTCAAAGACCCATCCAACCTGGCCTTAAATACTTCAAGGGACGTGGCATCAGCTTCTCTGGGC
This sequence comes from Anas acuta, assembly GCF_963932015.1. Classification (NCBI taxonomy): domain Eukaryota; kingdom Metazoa; phylum Chordata; class Aves; order Anseriformes; family Anatidae; genus Anas; species Anas acuta. Next base: position 73,626,915 of record NC_088981.1, read on the forward strand.
AACCTCTTTCAGTGTCTTACCACCCTCAGAGTAAAGAATTCCTTCCTAACATCTAATCTAAATCACCCCTGCTTTAGTTTAAAGCTATTATCTCTTGTCCTATCTCTTCACTCCCTGATAAAAAATCACTCTTGGTCTTTTGTATAAGCCCTCTTGAAGTACTGAAAGGCCCCAATGAGGTCTCTCTGGAACCTTGTCTTCTCCAGGCTCAACAAACTCAACTGTCTCAGCCTATCTTCCTTCAAAGCAGAGGTCCTCCAGCCCTCTGATCATCCTCATGGCCCTCCTCTGGATTTGCTCCAACAGGTCCTTTGTGTACTGTGGACCCCTGAGCTGAAAGCTGGACTTCAGACTCTCATAAGAGTGGAGTAGAGGGGGAGAATCACCTCCCTTGACCTGTTGGTCAAGGGAGCCACCCAGCCTCTATTTGTGCTTGGGATTGCTCTGACCCAGGTGCAGGAACTTGCACGTGGCCTTGTTGTACTTCATGAGGATCGCACATGCCCTCCTCCCAAGCCTGTCAAGGTCTCTTTGAATGGCATCACTCAAGCCTGTCAAGGTCTCTTTGAATAGCATCACTTCCCTTTAGCAAGTTGACTGCACCACACAGCTATGTGTCATCAACAAACTTGCTAAGGCTGCACTCAGTCCCACTGTCCATGTCACCAACAAAGATGCTTTGCTATGCTGTGCAATGCTTTGACTGATAACCCTATATGGTTATATATAAAGTTTATCGTGAGGTTTATCACATCTTCAGCAGCTGAAGCATGGTCACCTTGCTGTTTGACAGGCCCCGGTTCCCTTTTCCTTGTTCAATCAAGCTTTGTATATCCTCACTAAATTCCTTTTTAGGGTGTGACCATGTTGTGTCATGTGTCATTATATGAATTACAGATATTCCTATAGGTATTATAGGAATTCAGAGCTATATCACAGAACTGGGGAAGTTTAGAACAGACCAATAAGTAAAGAATAAAAAGATCAGATCAAACTACCTACCGCTTCTCTTCTTTCTTCCTCTCTCTCTCTCTCTCTTTTTTTTTTTTTTTTCCCTGCATTTCCCTTCATTCCTATTTGCTAAGACATAGAGCTTTTACAGAGTTTAGATTATATGGTAAGGTTAAGTCATGTTTTTCCTTCTTGCTCATTATTATACATTGCTTTTTATGGATGAATATATTTTAAATGGGTGAAGTAACTCGTCACAATAAAATTCACATAATTACTCCTTTTGTATCTCCCCTGACCAAAAGCCTCTTAAAGGAGTTGCAGACAATGTCTATATGTTTCATCAATGACTCAGCTCACATCCTAAGATACACTCTTACCTTAGTCTGCCCAGTCTGTGTTTATGACACTAATAACATCAGTAAGAATACTTAACAATAATACAATCCACTTGCTGGATGATGGTATGAGTCAGCAGCTGGGCTTGGGAACTTCAGATGACTCAAGCTTATACAAAATGGTTGATGATGCATGCATGACTATGCTTTTCAGAATAAACCAATAAATAAGAAAGTTAATAGGCAATTCAAGGGCTTGTTGCATCACTGCTGCAAATACTGCCAACCAGATATAAGGAAGGCACAAATGATGATATGGACTACAGCAATGATATTCCTGCCAAACACTTGAGTACAGTGGTATACAATTGCTCTCAGTGGCAAGACAAAGAAGAAACAGTATTCATAGCTGTCTTTATAGGCTGCTATGAGCTGATACTGCTGCCATTCAATATAATACATTTTATTCCAATATTTTAGCTATTCTACCTGGCACTTCTGGTGGTTGGTAATTTCACAATATAAGTAAGGCCAAAGCAGTGTGCATATATTTATACAGGTTATTAAATCATCCTAGTGTGATCAGAGGTGGAGTGTGACTGGTACTCACTGTCATGTGCATAAGCTTTTTAAAGGTGATCGTTTCATCTTTTTTTTTTTTCTTTCTGTTTTTCTTCTGACTTTCCTTCATCCCAAGATACAGATTTTCTACATTAGCTGCAGTTGTAGCTCCCTCTAACGCATACTGGGTCTGATATTTTTCTATGAAGCCGTGCATGTAACATCAAGGTATCCTGTGCTCTCACACCGAAGTCTAAGAGGACAAGAGTCATTTACCAAATGTGAGGTTCATTTGGCATCTGTTTCAGCCAATGAAGTTAATAAGGCACTTTGGGGACATATTTTCTTCTAAAGTAGATATCTAAAATAAGTCAAATGCCTGATGGCCTGGTGTTGTTTATTTTTTTCTCATTTACTATAAACTAAGCTTAAACTAATCAAGATACAGATACCTACACAGTAAATACCTAACTACCTGAGATGAAGTTCACTCCACATCTGTGACCACTAGTGAATTTATTTAGATTTTAAAGTGATTGAAGATAAGAACCTACATTCTCAACAATATTCTTATTTTATGAAATGCATTGGTTCCTGTTCCTTTTTTATTTTTTTCAAACAGTTGTTGGGGAAGCATAAAGCTTTACAGTGAAATGCTGACATGCTGACTCTTCTGAATTGAATGAGATTTTTTCACTAATTTTAAAGGTGTGAAGTGTCTTATTCTATTTTTAATTAAATCTTGCATGGTTGTCAAGAGCTGGGCCATGTGGGTGTTCAGTGTTATACTTTGTATTTGGCAACAGTACACATCTATACTGTAAGTGCAAAAAAGTGTGAGGCAGTAGAAAATAATTCCCCAATAATCTCTGGATTTTTTTTATTATCATTATTCCCATCCCCTAATAATAATAATAATAATAATAATAATAATAATAATAATAATAATAATAATAATAATAGCCACATGATTTTATTTTTTTTTTCTGTTTTTCTCACCCCATGGTTACTCCACCTTGAGATTGCTTTCTTGCAAAGACGTAGAGGAATGACAGTACAGCCTTATTTCAATTTTTATTATCTTCCTGTAATTTTAAATGAGAATTTAAATCCCTAAATGTCAGATTTCAGGATATATTTAGATAAGGTTAATGATCTAGTCTGGAGTTCTTTTCTAATGTGTATGAAAGCAGTGAAGAGCAGCTATTGTGCCCTGTTCCCAGAACCACTGTTGCAACTGGACCTCCAGTTACTTCAAAAGCAACAAAGGTCCTTCGGGGGCATATTATTATAAGTCACTGACAGAACAGCAGAACAGCTGATGCACCAATTTTACATATGACAAATGGCTATGATAATTTTTTAATGTGTCTATTCCAAAACCCCATCATCCTGGTTTACTTTATTCCTGTAAGGGAAACAAAGACAGAACAAGGACTTAAGGGGTTAAAGGAGGACCTCTCTAGTCTCTCCTCTAGTGCACAAGGGAACTGTGACTGTCCAGCAGCCCTAGATAAAGAAACAGAGAAACAGAGGTCTCAGACACATGGGTGTATGAGTGCCTAATAATAAGTAGTATTAACTGCATTTCAGACCTGACTTGCTGCACAACTGTACCTATTACAGTTTATTAATAAAGGAAGACTAAGCTGTTATCTATGCCTGTTGTCATCCATGTCTGTTTTCTTGCAAATCTGCCTGATGCATACGATTATTTCATTTTATATATGTCTGGCACATGTCAGTATTTAAGAACTTTATGAGTGCACTGTATTTAAACTGCATTTTGTCAAGCCAGGTTTAGAAGCACTGTTTAAGCAGACTACAGACATAAAACAAAACCATTCTTCTGCACTGCTTGAACAGACAAGCAAATATAAAAAATATTTATAGCTAACCAAACAAAACCAAAGTGGCAAAGGCAAATGTTATGTTCGCATGTGTCTTATAGGCTTTTTTGACTCAAAACTACCTTTTTCAGCAATGCTGGTAAGTGTCCTCTTTCAAATGGAAATGTGTATCTGAAAAGATTTCCTGAAGGTACTTTAAGGTATGACCTTTATTTCTCAGATTGAGAGGAAGCTACTCTGGCTACATACCAATAAAGCTACTTGCACTGAATAGGAGGACACTTAAATGGGATAGGTGGATTCTGCATGGAAGTCTCCTTTGTTCTGAGTGAGACTTCTAAACTAAGGTGGTAAGAACCCAAGGACAGAACTCTGCTGGTGGTTATCAGTTAAGAAGCCCAGGCTTTACTGTGGTGCTTTTGGAGACAGATCTGTGGGTGTGGAGTTGCACAGGTGATACAAGTAGTTGAGCATATGATTTATAAATTACAATGAGATACAACGAACTGCTATGCAACCACGGCTATTAGGCAAAACTTCTCTTATCAGCACAAGATTTCTAAGATCAGTGCATTCTGGTATGCTAGAGGGAAAACTATCAAGCTCTTTTGCAGCAGTTCATTGATATAGAGCTCTAAAGTCAAGATTTCTATTGAAATGAAATCTCTGAAAGCTTTTCTTACACTGATGGATAAAGAATGTATAAAGAGCACACTCAGAGAAGCCAATGTCATAGTACAAAAGAAAAAATAGCTTTTTTTTTTTTTTAATATATATAACTGTTCAGATAACTTGGAAGTTTAACACAATGAAAGTCTTAATAGGGAAGAAATATGGAAATATGAAGTTATCTCATGCTGAAGTATTGTTAGAAGAAGGTGGTCCATTAGTGGAAAGAAGCAGAAAAGACTACATTCTCTTTATAAATAAACTCTAAGGAAGCCTAACATGAAATTGCCACAGTGGTAACTGTGCTGTATAACCTCACATTTAAATTTGTCTTGTTACCACAGGAAAGGAAGATGATAAATATAATGTCATTTTCACAAAGATATTTACAAGAAATCTATATGAATACAGACACTGGTCTGAGTACATTTGGCTTTTGTACCGAGCAAGGCAGTCAGAACTGCAACAAAGAATAGAACTAACTGAATATGTGTTACAAAGATAGTCAATACAGTTTCTGTAGAATGAAGTCCCACAAATTTTTCAGAGGTCTTTAGTAACATCGATGAACTTGTCAGAAGAGTTTGTAATACTATATGTGGATTTCCAAAATGCTTTTGACAAGCTCATTTGGGAAAGAGGAACAGTCTTGTCACAGATAAATATTTAACTGAAAGACAGGAAACAAAGGCAGAAAAAGAGATCAAACCCTGCAGTAGATATTGTAGTTAATGTTAAGAATCATATGGGGGCTTGCATTGGACCTAGGTTGCTCATTCTATTCACGAACTGCCCATAGCAGGCATGAGGAGTAAACGACAGTGCTGGATGAAGATGCATAATTATATGGGCTACTCAAAACTAACACAGACTGTGAATACCTGAGAATTTGAATCATGAGACTGATTGGTAATGAAATAAATTGAAAAATATAATAAATGTGAAATCCATATATAAAAGCAATTTTACATAGAGAAAAGTAATCTTAACTAAACATATACCACAGGAGGCTAAAAATTAGCTACTATTTTGCAGGTACTCTATGCCCATGACATTGAATCCTTGTGAAAACATCACAGCAATGCTCAAAGATGTAAACTGAATCTTAGAATTTACTAGAAAAAGAAGTGTTGTGGTTTAACCCAGATGGCAGGGAAGCACCACACAGCTGTTCGCTCACCTTCCCTGTGGATATCAGTAATATATGTATATAGGCATGTCTACATGCAATATAATGATAAAAAGTCAGTACAACTTATACAGTCTACGTAAATATCTGTTTTAAAGCAGGAACTTGGTAAAAATTTGGTAGGAAAAGGTTGGTTATCATTTCTCATGCTACAAGAAGTAGAGAGCACTTAATTTCTTAATAATACAATACAATACAATAAATAAAATAAAATAAAATAAAATAAAATAAAATAAAATAAATATATTTTTCACATAATGCATTCTGTATCTCAATGTCTTAGGATGGCTTTTATAACAAAAATAAACAATTCAAGGCAATAGTATATTAAGTCACTGAAGTCATGGAGAGATATTAATGCATAACCATACAGACACAACCTGTAGTTTTAAGAGGGCCAAAGTGACAGGATGTTGCAAGCTGATAGGACTTGCAAGAAGTTTCACTAAGTCCTCTTCCCATTCTCAGATTAAAACTGGATGATTGAGGAGTGTTACTATATCGTATGTGTCAAGAGAGCAACATAGAATCTTTGCTTGTAGCATGAAAGGATGAGCACATGCCACTTATGGGTTAACACTTATATAGCTACTACTGATTCTTTTGTAAAAAGTTTAATGGAACAGCATCTTGGCAGGAAAGGAAATTCTGGGAACTACCATTTGCTGAAAGAGATGATACAGTCTCCCAGTGTTTTATGTTGTATTTGAATTCAATGGAGAATCGTTTTGTTTTGTGTATCAAGGTGTTCTTGACAGTTCAACTGCAGGAGTAAATGGGGTACTTGATATAGTGGAGCAGTGTCTGGTTAAAATTCTAACCACAGTGGGATATTTTAAGGGAATAAAAGACCACTTGTCCTTACGAAAGGAGCTGTATTCCTCACTGAGGAATAGAAAATCCTTTCCCTTGAGCAAAAAATTTTGTCTCTGCTGTTATTGCATTCTTACCATACCCTTAGGTTTCACTTTGTAAAACAGAATTATAGGAGTCAAGGAATAGGTTTTCATTGCATTCATGTAATTAATTTATTAATTTATCTTCTATAAAGACTGTTTGCTAAACTTCTGGTGTTGGCTTAGTTTATCATGTGCTGTTACTTCAATTACATATAACTTCATATAATATAGCAAATGTCATATCCATATACAATATTATAATATGTTAGTTTGACAAAGAAAGATATAGCTTCAATAAAAAAAAAAAAATGTTCTTACAACTTAGATGTTTATTCTAAATTTACTGATTGTGATACATTTTAACACATGAAAAATACAAATGAAAGAGAAACTTTATATATAAATATATCCATAATTGTGTCATCAGTAAATAATACAATTTTCTCATTAAAGAAATTACTCTAACAAAAGGTAATTCTGCAAAGTATGAAAGGAAATCTGTGAAGGAATTTTTAAATCACTAAAATATTTAGGTTAGATGTAAAATTTACATACTAATGCCATGCAAATGAACCACATAATTGAAACAAAATACTAAGGGCAAGTTTATAATGGAAACAAGGCAGTGAAGTAGGCAGAATAAACAAAAATTGACTGCTTCTAAAGTAAAAGCCAGAATTTATACACAAATGTGTAATATTGCATGCATATGGCTAGTTTTGCAGTTATTTCTGTGCCAGTCCCTAATTTGTCAAAATCTTGTATTTATTTTGCATTGATTGTAGAAGGAACAAGGAAGTCAAGACCTGAAAATATGAGAAATTTTATCTGCACTTCTTCATTTCTCATCCTGGATAGACACTTCACCTGCTGGCAGAGCTGATCTGTCTTTACAGAGACCAAGTGTCTGCTGGGGCCTGAAAGATATAATGTGACCAATGTCTGAAAGTTCTTTCAAAGCCAGAGTTAGGGTCATTTAAGTTAGAAGAATATATGCGATATGATATATGATGTGAAGGGTATCTCTGATGTGATTAAAACCATCAGTTCATGTAATACCAAGTTTTAAAGAAAAATGCATACATTTGGTATTGTATTGAATTGTACATGGTGATCACAAAGACCTTGCTGAAGTTATTTAAAAAGGAGTTTGCTGCATTCAGTGGAAGAAGAGTTTGAATTCTAAAATTCATTAAATCTTCATTCACTGGAGACCAACATCAGCTCCTTACGTTTGGCCTATATGTCTCCTAATGAAATATTAAAATTCTGTATTAAACCAAGGAAATTATTTTAGCATTATATTTCGGAGAGTACAGATGGGACTTGAAATTAATGTTATCTGTTATTAAAACAATGAATCTGTCTCCTTGTCAGAAACACAAGAGGAAGTAAATACTGCAAAAGAGAATAACTGGTTTTGCAAAGAATTTGCATTTGATTTCTTATGATGAATTCCATCCACACTCCTCAAACTCCAACAAGATCATCCCAGCCATGAGATAACCTTAATTTGCAAGATCACATTATTTATCCTCAAAACCTACCAGAATCATATTCTAAGTGGTCTTCTGACCAGTTTCAGTTAAAATTATTTATCTGAACCTGCTATATTTTCTGTTGTGTGAGGTAGCACTCTTTAGCTTGTAGTTAAAGAACTCAGAGAGGGAGGTTTAGGGTTTCCACAACCTTGTTCTAGAACAACAATTTCTTTATTGTAAAATACAGAAACAATCTTGAAGTCTGAACTGGAACCCAGGACTCACTTAAAGGCCTTCTGTCCTTTGCTCAAAAAAATATGAGAATTAAAGGTTTTAAGTCCTTTGCTCAAAAAATGTATGAGAATTCTTCCATTTAGTGCCACAGTTTTACTGGGAGGAATAGTGTCTTACCATTTAAATGCTTATATTCCTTATTAATTCTGTCTCTGTAGTAATGACATTTTTCTTCTTCCTTTTATCTTCTCACAAGAGTTTGAATCACTCCTGTGCCTCTCTAATCTAAGACTAGCTTTTAGTAATGCTACAGTTCCATTACCAACAACTATAATTGGAAAAACGTCTCTGTCTTTTTAATGGTGTTGTTTTTCTTGTCTAATACTCCTGCAAATCAATATTAGTGTGAATATTTAAATCTACAAACTCTGCACTTAGTCTATTTGAAAAGCTGTTTTCTTATTCGGTTCCTCCTCCCAACCTAGTCAAGTTTAAGCTGTAGAAAAGTGTCAGGTATGTGATTTATTCTCAAAGCTTTTAGCTTTAATAGCCTGTATGCTGTATGGCATTTATTTATTTATTTATTTATTTAGTGAAGTAGTGAACATACTTGTTCCTAAGGTGCATAGGAAATAAATTCATAATCTGAGTGAATGACAGATTCTCAGGTAGAGGAGAAATGAAAGTTGGAGAATACATTTAGCTGGGGACTTTCCCCCTTATCCTTAAATAAAAACAAGCAAACACACGCACACGCACACACACACACACACAAGTAAAACAAACAAACAAACAAATAAAAACACCCTAAGGCTTCAAAAATACTGCTGTTTCTTTCTCAAGACTCTTTTTCATCCTTTCGTTTCTTTTTCCTGTCTCCAGGAAATACATTAATGTTTTAAACATACAGGTTGGGAAAATACTGAAATGTATTTCAGAAGCAAACTGTTTGTTCTTTGAAAGGAATCTCGACCATCAAGTTTCTCTGGGCAAGCTATTCTATACATGTGTACTGTTGTCTTTGTTGTGTTCAGTGATGCAGAGGCTGTCACAACAAATATATATGACTGAAAATATACTTCTCTCATCTGAGAATGACTTCTGTCTTTTGAAGGACATATTTACAATGCTTATTTAAACACCACAGACCACTAATGCCTTTTGGTCTATCTTTATGGATCTTTTGTTCATATATAGTTAATCCTTTTTGTTATTTCTTTATGAAATAAATACTCAAAGCCTAAAGTACAGATTGGGATTTAGTATACAATTAATCCAAAAGAAATCCAAATCCCTCCTCAGAAGGTGATATGCCCAGTTCTCCAAAACATTATGTGCATTACTTTCAACCAGCTATTTACTTCTTTTAGGTTGAGGGGTGGTTTTGGGGCAATGTTGACCATAGCCAAAAATCTATGAAGGATCCAGATATACAGATCTCATTTAAGAGGAAGGAAGATGAAGAAAGTGTTGGGCAACAGCCTATAATCTGAAGCTGATCCTCCTACACATAAAGAAAAGCGAAAGAAAGGAGAAAGTGTCCTCCAAAAGCACATTTGGAGAAGCTAAGTTAAATTGCTGACTGGACTCTCTCACCATCAGTTTGTGTTGATATGCATAACCAGTTTTCTGCTGATATCTCTACTCAGTTCTTTATTTCTTAAGCAAAAATAGTTATGGTTAAATGTCTTTGTGCTCCACAATGCACCCACTATATACCTTGGAAGAGCTAACCTATATCTGTCACTTCTAGACTTTTGTTTCTGTGATCATTTGGAAAACTCAGGAAAACACTCAGGAAAACTGAAGATGTTTGAGAGAGGTCATTAGTATTGTCTTCTAAGATTCCTAATCCCAATAAATAGACATGTGAGTTTTTTGTGCTATGTGAGCTTCGGGAATTATTCATTAAGAGGAGCTCACACACATCTATGACAGTTCTCTTCCCTCTAATGCCTGGTTTCTAGGTAACATAGTTCACAACGCAGCAGAGCAGTACATAGAGAGCTAATTCAGACTGTATGAAATCTCCTGCTTCTGTGCTTTCTCCACACAATTACAAGGACAAAACATGATAGAAGATTTCTCTGCCTTCTCTCCTTCATGCACGACCTCCTAAATGATGGACAGAGACAGTGTGATGGAGGCAGCCAAGGCATATCTGTGGAGAATACACTTTCCTATTCACCTTTGAGGTTAGCTGCCAGAAGTATTTTTTTTTTTTAATTAGTTTCTAAGAATATCAGCTAGTACAAATACTACTTTTTCTGTGATTTCAAAGAGAATGTTACATTTCTGATCTGTAATTGAAAGTATACAGTTTACATTTAGAGTTTTTTCTATTCCCTCTTGTCCTATCGACAGTCTGTTTTCTATTAGAGTCTTAAGTGCATCATTGCATTTAACTGCTGCTGTTCTTTACAGACAGTAGGATCTGGAAAGAATAGTAGTATACAGATATCAGCTCATAAAGCATAATACAAGTTTACTTACTGAGAATCAAAGGCTAGTAAACCTGCTTTCTGTTCTCTCCTAAAATGTAAAATATGTTTCATCTTATTTCAGAGGTTCAATAACTGTGTCTATCACTACTGTTTTAATTTATAAATATGTCAAAAAGTGGAAAGCTTCTGTAAGTCACACTCATGTAAAAGTATCAAACAAGTAAACAAAAACAAATATAGTTCTGCTTCCCTAGAACATCATCAAAGACATGTATATATTTGTGTGATTATAAAGAGAATAAACAGCAATTCTTGGGTTTGTAAAGTCCTTGAATATTTTCAGTTTTCTGTAGGGGGCAGCAGAATCTAAACAAAATAAATATCAAAGTTGTGAGGTTGGGGTAGCATAAACACTGAATTACCCGTTTTTCAGTTTGAAGGTAAGTAGGTAGCAATATAGCTGAATTGCTACAAAATTAGCAACATTCCCTAATTGTAATTCTTTACATTAACAAACACAGGCTCTGTGCATTTCTTTTTATCTAATCTCTTGTTCTATATACAGAGCTACTGAAGCTGAACAAAACCAGTGAGATAAAATTAATACACAAATTGTTTTTCCTTCCTTTGGGCAGAAAAATGAAATTTACAAGGAAAATGCAATTATATATAAATATTTATGAAACAAAAAAAGTCACACAACATCAGTAGGGTTTTGTAATAATATATAATGTAATAATTAATATATGTGTGAGGTAGAAAAACAACAACAACAAAACACAAAATGCAACCACCACCAAAAAAAGTTAGCCGATTTGATTTTCGCTACATCCCAATGGAGAACTTATTCTAGAATAGGAACATTTTGCTATTTGTTATTTTCCATAAATAATTTGTAAATGGAAATTCAGAGTGTGAGGAAAATGAATTTAGTTTTTAATTAACTGGGAATACAGAGCAGTTCTACATTTTCTGTCATGGAAATAAAGAAATTAAAGGCACAGTACCAGGACATCTATTGCGCCTACCCTGAATGGTAAGGTTATGGTAAAAATATATTAAGAAAGCAATAGGGTAAATTATTTTCTTTATTATTCTGTTGGCAGAATGTACTGTGGTCTTAGGTTTAAATGATATGACTTTAAGTAAAGAGTAGCATTTTTCATTTAATGAGACTTCTCAATGGACAGTGTGTAATCATGTGACTAGAAAGCTGTAGAATTCATTATCTCTCACTATTACTGCAGTTGGTCTTTGATAGAATAATTTGACTGTGTAGCTGTAGGTAATTAAGTGCAAGCAGTACCTGCAATTCATAATACATTGCTTAGCAGAGGTTCCTTCCTTCCTTCCTTCCTTCCTTCCTTCCTTCCTTCCTTCCTTCCTTCCTTCCTTCCTTCCTTCCTTCCTTCCTTCCTTCCTTCCTTCCTTCCTTCCTTCCTTCCTTCCTTCCTTCCTTCCTTCCTTCCTTCCTTCCTTCCTTCCTTTTGACTTTCATGGTTTTACTTGATTAATGAAAGACTTCTGAGTCTCCCCAAGATTTTGATGAGCTACTTCTGAAAACTCTACTGAGAAGTTGATAAAATTATAAAAACTACAATTTCAAAACTACAGCAGTTGCAGGAACAACAAATTTGTAAATAGTAAAATGTTTTCTTGGTAACACAATAAAACTATGGTACAGTTTACCAATACTTTTTAAAGCACAGAAATCAGTGTGTTAAAATGGAGATATTTCCACACTGTGGCACACACAGAATCAAGTTTAATCATAAATTAAAACTGTTAAGTTAAAATCCACTTATAGAATTAAAAATAATGCTTAACATGCAGTGGGAGGCAGTTATATATGCTTACATCTCAATCTAAGTATGTGAGATGAATGTTAAACTGCCTTACTCCCCTTGTAATAAGAAATCCTTTCCTTGAAGCCCAATAGCTTTCTCACATTGTTGTGGTTTGAAACTAAATATTAAGCTGTTATGCAATGCAGTAACAGCAAACTTCAGAACATTCATAGAGTCTTTTAGCAAAATCACCACAGTAGGATTTAGTTTTCCTCACATAAGAGTTACTTATCCAGCCAGAAATAAACTTTGAAATGAATGAATAGAATTAAATGATTCTACAGGCAAATGTAATATTTTTCTCCCTCAGTATCCTTCCTATGATCAGGTAAACACAGCCACTTGAGGCCCAAATGTGTTTTCAGTAGATGTTTGGTTCAGGCAGAGTGGAACACTGAATTCCTAGAACCTACTATTCATTAGTAAGAATGGATATGAATTCTCCTCATTCCCAAACATGCTTATTAAGAAAAAAAGTGTTCTTTGTTTCTGTGTAATATAAATGTTTCCACTCAGAATTTAAGATCAAGATAAGTACACAAATGGGACACATGGGACATTTCTAATCTCTGTAGTTTTATTTATTTATTTATTTTTCATCCCCAGTAGACCTTCTAGTTTGCTGGATTGGTGGACACCCTATTTCAATAAAAATGAAGACTGGGTAGAAACATACTGACAATAGCATTAGTGGTGGTGCTTTTTTTTTTTTTTTTTTCTCAGACTTTGGATTACACTCTTTTGTCTTGTAAGTACATAATGCAGAAAAGTAATCTAATAACAATAAAGTTTTGCAGTTTTTAGGCTTTAAAGAGAGAAAAAGTGAAAGGGAGTAAATGGTCATTATTGCTTGCTTCCTACTAAATACATTTCAGAATCTAATTAACAGAAAGGTATTATGATACACCAGTCTTCCTGGTTAAAAACTCAACTTTCTTCTGCTATACACATAGGAAGATCTTATATTTCACGTCCAGAGAGAATGCAAACATACTCTACTGTAAATGAAGAAGAGTAAATCTTCATGTAGATGAAGATTCCTCATTTTATGATACTTCCTCATTTTCTGATAATCATGTACTAGAATTTATGTATAGTTGACAGCCTTAGCCCATTGTTCTCATTTCAGAAAGCCATGGGTAAGGAGGAACTTCACAAACTGGTCATAACCAGGAGGTAGGAGATGTTTTTGCTCTGTTAAGGTTGTTTTCACATCATTGTAGGATGGAACTTCATTGATCATTCAACCTTATTGTCCCTGTTACTTCACTTCCTTGTGCAGAAAAGAGAGGATACATAGCTTTACCACTGTTGCACAGAATTGCACAATCATGGGAGATGTACAGATCATGAGCTTCATCCTGGCTGTTTGTGATTGTAGTAAGTCTAAAGCCTAACTCCAACTTCCGGGTAATGACCTCTCATGAAAAGCAAGGATCCTTGAAACCTTCACATACAGAATTGTTGAATTGTACATAATCATCTATATCATATTTTTTCTTCCTTTCACTTACACAATATCTATGTGTAACAATATATCTTCCTTACACAATGTCTATGTGTAACAACAGGACTATCATGAGTCTATGTATTGCATATATGCAGCAAGTAGTGAGTAGGAATCCTCCAAAGATCTACTGCCAATCATTGTAAGTTACATTTTTTTTTTCATTCGTTGTATGCATTTTATGTATTTTAAGAGATTTCAGTGACAACTAATTTGAATTATATTTCTGAACACTTTAAATTCATACATTTTATGAAAAAAAGCAATAAATACAAATATATAATACTAATATATAGTAAATAATAAACAAAAATAATAATAAAGAACCGTGGTGGAATAAGAGCTAGCTTCAAAAAGTGTATACATCAGCCACAAACATTTGAAAGTTTTCAAAGAACTTTTGGTTTAAAAATTGTCTATAAACAGTTCATGAAATATAGAGAGCTTGTATTGATTATTCATATTCAAAATTGCTAATATACAAGATAAAAAGCTTATACTGTTTCTAATGGTGTTTCTCTTTTTTATCTCCTTGTTTATAAGATTTGTATCTCTCTGTATAGCAATAACGGATAAAAATACATGATTTTTATTTTTCCTTTGTGAATTCAGTGTGCTTACAGCACAAGGTCTACTAACCTACATAAAATAGTCAAAAATTCTTTCTATGTCCAAACCTCTTTCTTTTGATATCTTCAGTTTTGGGCCCCTTGCTACAAGAAGGACATCGAGGGGCTTGAGCAAGTCCAGAGAAGGGCGACCAAGCTGGTGAGGGGTGTGAAGAACAAGTCTTACGAGGAGCGGCTTGTTCAGCCTGGAGAAGAGGAAGCTCAGGGGCGACCTTATTGCTCTCTACAGGTACCTTAAAGGAGGCTGTAGCGAGGTGGGGGTTGGTCTGTTCTCCCACGTGCCTGGTGACAGGACGAGGGGGAATGGGCTAAAGTTGCACCAGGGGAGTTTTAGGTTAGATGTTAGGAAGAACTTCTTTACCGAAAGGGTTGTTAGACATTGGAATGGGCTGCCCAGGGAAGTGGTTGAGTCACCATCCCTGGAGGTCTTTAAAAGACGTTTAGATGTAGAGCTTAGGGATATGGTTTAGTGGAGGACTGTTAGTGTTAGGTCAGAGGTTGGACTCAATGATCTTGAGGTCTCTTCCAACCTAGAAATTCTGTGATTCTGTGATTCATTTTTAGTCTGTTCTGAAGGCTCATAGAGTCATATAAATCAAAGACAGGAAGAAAACACTAAAATCAGCCATAACCTTTCTTGGTGGGGTGGGGGGGAGGGGAGGGCTGGTGATGGATGACACTGCTGTCAGTCTTTTCTTTTTGTTAGCCTTTGAAGTCATCATATTCAGGAGAAATTTAGCTAAATGAATGAAATATAAAGAAATGAATGGAAGCTCAGGTTTGGTTGTAACTGTACAAACAGAAGGGTCCTTACATGTAGAATCTGAGTTTTGAAACAATAAAATTTTACTTTTTTTACTGTCTGCTGTTCTGACTCAACATCTATAACTAGTCAGAGGGTAAGGAGATCACAAAGTGTTCAAAAGAAGTATTTTTCATAGAATTAACAATTCTATGCATTTCTATCCAGATAAATAACTACCTTATACCCTTATACCTTTTTATTTTATTTTATTTTATTTTATTTCATTTTATTTTATTTTATTTTATTTTATTTTATTTTATTTTATTTTATTTTATTTTATTTTATTTTATTTTATTTTATTTTATTTTATTTTATTTTATTTTATTTATTTTATTTTATTTTATTTTATTCTCCCTGTATCTTTCATTTAATTAAAAAAGTTGCAGGGCGATTCCCTCCTGATCAAGTGTTCCCTTGCAGGTATATTTCTGCACAGGGATTGCTGCTACTATCATAATTCTTCTTGCTGCCCAGGATTAAAATACAACAAAAGTAATACAAATGAGACACATGGGTTTCATGAGAGCCATATTCAGGTCCCTAAAGAACTATAATTTGAGCACTACTGCCTTAGAACATCATTATTCTAGGCTATAAGTTTGCTGAATGTTGTTAGAAGACCAGACTATACATTAAACAGTGTTTGTTCTGCTTTGTATTTTCACTACAATATCCAAATTTTTGAAATAGAATTTCTTGTCTTAGAAAGAGAAAGACACAGTTACAGATATTTAAGACTTCCTAAATCTTCATTTATCTAACTTGATTTATAACAAGGGTGGACTTTATTATGAATTTCTAACATTGGTTAGGAGGATAGAAAATTCACCAAAGGGGAAAAACCTCCTTTATTTAATTTGCATATAAAGTAAAAGTGTCAGCATAAAGACAGATTCACAGTGACACTTTCTTATCATAGAATCACAGAACATCCTGTGTTGGAAAGGACCCATAAGGATGACTGAGTGCAACTTCTGGCTTCATACAGGACTATCTAAAAATCAAACCGTATATCTGAAAACATTGTCCAAAGTGTTTCTTAAGTCTGGCAGGCTCACTGCTGTGACCACTGCCCTGGGGAACATGTTCCAGAACCCAATCACCCTCTCAGTGAAGAATCTTCTCTCAACACCCAGCCTGAACCTCCACTGTTGCAGCTCCATGCCATTCCCTTTTGAATTTACAAAAAAAAACAATGCACTGGTGGTTTTGGAAATGAAGATGCTGTACATTAATTTAAGCTAATGTCCTTTTAAAAAGTCATAACTCCCTGAGGACAGAAAGCAGATATTGTAACCTTGGCAGATGGCTTTGAAAGAGGAAAATATTAGAACATATCTGAGAATATTTTACCCAGTTTTACCCTTTATACCTCCCAGAACTGACAGCTAAAACTATGCATACACACATACCACACACACACACACAAACATAAAGCAAAATTGTCTTGATTTCCAAAGAGAAAATATAATTTCTCTTTGATCATAAAACCAATTGAGATGGTTCAGAATGTAACAAATGGCTCAGTCTTCAAAACAGGACTATAATCAAAGTTTACAATTTATTAAAGGAATAGAGGTAAGCAAACAGTGCTGGGTGCGCCAGGAGTCTCTGCTCCACCAAGACGCACACCAGTTACATCAAGCAGCTGATTTTTATGCTCCTAGGCTAATACATATTCATTACTACTTCTAAAAAAAACAGGGCTACTATAATTAGTTTCCAGAATCCAAACTCTCCTACTGGAGCATGTGTATCAGTCTCCGGTGGTTCCTCTGTAGGTCTCTGGGGGTCTCTCATGCTGAAGGCTCATAGTCTTCCTCCCTCTTGTCCTTCTCCTTTGTCCAACTTGGCTGTATGTCAGAGACTTGTGCAGCATCCCCTGCAAACTTTGTCTTTTAGTTGTTCTTCAGCTCTCCCCGTCTCCCTAATCTCCTGGCCAGATATCAGAGACTTGCATAGTGTCCCATGCAATAGTCATAATAGTTAGCAGTTATTCTGAAATCCCTCCAGATATCAGAGACTTCAAGGAAAAGCCTACAAATACATTTCCCTTCAAACTCTCTATTGACACAAATTGCTAAAACATTCCTAAGAACTATATACATTAACCACTCTGATTTTCTTAGACTTGTGGTTATACAAGGGTATGTAAGACAGAAGGTCACATTCATCATACCATGCAGCCCTAGCATTGTTTCATACTGACACGAATCAGATGAACATATTTCACAAGAACAAGCGTCCATCTGTCCCAGTATTTTGTCTCCACTGGTCAAAAGTAGAGGTGAAGAAGAAGAACAGAAATAAGATAAGGCTATATTGGACTACCTCTCAGCAATTTTCCCAGTATCTCTTTTCAGTTCAGTAGATTACCTAAATTTCTGATGTTTATTTGCTAAACATCAGCCAAACATCATTTGTCTTCCATGTATGTCTCTAGTCTATCAAACCTACAAAAACTGCTTACATCCACATAATACTTTGGCAAGGAATTCCACCATTTTGTTTCCCGTTTAGTGGAGAGCATGTCTTTTGATTATTTTGAACTTGAAGTTAAAATCAAACTATTAAGTTCACGTTTTGGACATTAGTTACCTTGAAAAAGTCAGGGAGCAGTCAATTGCAATCTCTCCAGGTCTTCTGTCTACTCTAGGTCATTGTTGATTTAATAGACCTCTATCCTTTTTCCATTTATTTTCCAGGCTGATGGATCCAAATATATTCAAACATTCTTCATACAAAAAGCACAACATATCTTTGATGATGCTTGTTGCCATTCTCTGAACTTTCTTTAAGTCCTCATAACTCATTTTGGAGGTAAGAGACCTAGCACTTTATACAGAGTATAAGGAATGAGTGAGCCATGAATTCACCATTCTGTCTTCTATTTGGTTCTGTTTCTTTCCTAGCATAGGAATTTGAAATGGTATTTGATTTCTTTTTATTGCTAGTGGTTAATAACAAGTCCATCCTATTTTCATAGAACTGTTGTAATCCTAGTGTCTTCTTCTTCTGAATGGAAACAATCTATTCATAACTCATCGCTTAGGAAAATTGAGTGAATTTACCAATGATGTGAAGGATTTTTTTTTCTATTTACTTTCTTACATAAGAATATGTAAGAATATGTAAATATTTCTATTTACTTTCTTTATATAAATGAATTAAATTTGCTGTCTCATTTTCTACTGATTCAGTTCTGTTAAGCTTCTGGAATTTTTCAGTTTGGTCTTGCCTTATTGCTTTGAATAATATTAACAATTGTTTTTCCCCACACTGCTTCCTCTGTTTTGTTTGTTTATTTATTTATTTATTTATTTATTTTTTTCTGGGTTACTTAAGAAGCATGTTAGCACCCTCATTCTAGCCCTGATCTTTGCAGAACTGCACTGCTGAACTGACTCTGTTGCAAGATTAATCTTTAATCCTACTATGTTCCTAAAGGATCCAATGCATTTTATAGCAATGCCTCAAACTTCTTTATTCTATGACTGCTTAGTTTCCTTGAAAGTATTTTGTGAGGGGCTAAAAGACTAGACATCTAAATAAACTATATAAGTTTTATTTTGAGCTGTCTGAAACTGAAACTGTGAAACTATTCAAACATCTGTCATTTTAAGGACTTCTGTATGTACTTTATATACTATATAGAATCAAACTACCAAAACTAGAAACATCTTCAAGTTTTGCTGGACAGAACATTTACATGCAAAAATAAAGAGAAAACTAAATAGGATATTTTGTGATGACTGCCATTACAGTATAAGGTTATGTCAAATATTGTTATTGCTACATTTGGACTGAGTTTAAAATTTATTTGGAATGGGGTTTGGACATATAAGTGAACTGTATACAGATATTTCACTATCTAAAGCAAGTGAAATCATAATTTGTTCACAGCTCTATCAAATACACTCAAATTTGAGACTGAATTTCATTGTTATACCTGCTTCAGGCAGATGAATCTTAGAATCATAGAATGTCTTGGGTTGGAAAGGACCTTAAAGACCATCTAATTCCAACCCTGTGCTATAGGCAGGGATGCCATCCACTAGAACAGGTTGGCCAAGACCCTACCCAAACTGGCCTTGAAGACCTCCAGGGATGAGGCATCCACAACTTCTCTGGGCAACCTGTTCCGGTGCCTCACAGTGAAGATTTTCCTCCTAATGTCTAAACTATCCTCTTTTAGTTTAAGATCATTCCCCCTTGTCCAGCCATAATCTACCCAATTAAAGAGTCCCTCTCCATCATTTTTATAAGACCTCTTTAAGTATTGAAAGGTTACAATGAGGTTTCCCCATATCTATCTCCCATAGATATGTTGACATAAACATAATCCTGAATAACATACTCTCATAAAAAGTAGAAAGAATTGATAATCTGTGCTAAACTAAACTGTCTACATCTAAGTAGTAATGTAATGTACAAGTAATGTAATTTATTGATTAATATCTACAGAGCACATTGTTTACTGCTTTATGATGAGTGTGCATGACTAGAAAGCAAAACTTTCAATCAAGTAATTTTTATTATTTTTTTTGAATATTTCCCATTCTTTTGTGGATATTCTATTTATCAACTCACTCTAGTCAATTATCATCAAACATAATTCAAGCTGCAAAAATGCTACCACATGTTTTATTCAAATATACATATTTATTTTATTTTATTTTATTTTATTTTATTTTATTTTATTTTATTTTATTTTATTTTATTTTATTTTATTTTATTATTTTTTTACTGTGAACTGGGATTACATGAATATCTGAGAAAGTTGCTAGAGGAATATTTTACTACCTAGTTATGATTTGAAATAATTTTAGTGCATATTCATATAAAAGTAATTGATTAACATCACACATCTGCTTTTTTATGATGGGGTCAAACAAGTGAATCTTATCTAGTTAATGAAATTCAGCATTTCATGCTGATTGTCCATTAAAACTGTTTACTGGAAAAGCTACAAACGAAGATTAAGAAATTTAAAGTCAGGGTAATCAGAGTGCTCATGAACTCTGCAGAAACAAAAAAAAACAAAAAATATAGCAACAACCCTTTTAATTTCATTACCTGTGGATGAAGCATTCAGGGTCTAGGAAGAAGCAACGGTCTCTTTTGACTTCAGTTCTTACAGGGTAATTAATGCTCTTGGAATACAATACTGTTGTCCTCAAGTTCTGCTTGTTATAAATGGCTCAGGATTCAAATTAGGATTAAATAAAAAAATAGGATTTATTAAAAGAATATAAAGGAATAGAGGTAAGCAAACAGCGCTGGGTGCACCGGGAGTCTCTGCTCCACCAGGACGCACACCAGTTACATCAAGCAGCTGATTTTTATGCACCTAGACTAATACATATTCATTACTACTTCTAAAAAAATAGATTATTATAATTAGCTTCCGGGGTCCAGTCCCTCCTACTGGAGCATGCGCATCAGTCTCCTCTGGGGGTCTCTAGGGGTCTTTCATGCTGAAGGCTCATAGTCTTCCTCTCCCCCTTTATACTCACTTGGCACCATTCCAAGTTTATGGAACACTTTCTACAGTTCTTGTCTCCCAACCATCCTTCAGCTTCTTTTTTCTTCCTCTTAATCTCTTGGCCCCCTGGCCAGATACCAAAGATCCACATGGTATCCCATAACAGTCACTAGTTGTTATCAGTTGTTCTGAAACTCCCAGACATCAAACACAAACAGCTTTCTTATTTGACGCTTCACAAGTAATTAAAACATTCTTCCCCAGCCATTCACAGACACATCTATATCAGTGTTAAGTTAATCTCGAAGAAGACAGGAAAAAAGGCTGTAACTGTTAGAAATAGAAGTCCGGAATAACAAAAGCAAACAGGTTCATAAATTTAAGGAGTGTTTTCTGAAGACGTGATAAATTGACTAGAATGAGGGGGAGACTGGGACACACTGCATCTGTGGTTCAAGAACTAAATTGCCAGTGCAGGGCCCAGAGGCAGACAGGATTCAAACAGAATTGTTCTTTATGGACACGAATTTATGGACACGAATTGGAACTGTTAAAACATTCCTCACATGCTCATGCATGCATATAACTAAATATACATGCATACATTGCAGGAGGATCTGGATACGCTAGACTGATGGGCTGAGGTCAACTGTATGAAGTTCAACAAGGCCAAGTTCTGGGTCCTGCACCTGGGGCACAACAACCCCAAGCAGCACTACAGACTTGGAGATGAGTGGATGGAAAGCTGCCTGACAGAGAAGGACCGGGGAGTATTGGTTGATAGTCGGCTGAGTATGAGCCAGCAGTGTGCTCAGGTGGCCAAGAAGGCCAACAGCATCCTGGCTTGTATAAGAAGCAGTGTGACCAGCAGGGCTAGGGAAGTGATTGTCCCCCTGTACTTGGCTCCGGTGAGGCTGTACCTCCAGCACTGTGTTCAGTTTTGGGCCCCTTGCTACAAGAAGCACATCGAGGTGCTTGGGTGAGTCCAGAGAAGGGTGGCGAAGCTGGTGAGGGGTGTGGAGAACAAGTCTTACGAGGCGTGGCTGTAGGAGCTGGGTTTGTTCGGCCTGGAGAAGAGGAGGCTCAGGGGCGACCTTATCGATCTTTTTAAGTACGTTAAAGGAGGCTGTAGTGAGGTGGGGGTTGGTCTATTCTCCCATATGCCTGGTGACAGAATGAGGGGGAACTGGCTAAAGTTGCACCAGGGGTGTTTTAGGTTGAATATTAGGAAGAACTTCCTTACTGAGAGGGTTGTTAGGCATTGGAATGGGCTGCCTAGGGAAGTGGTTGAGTCACCATCTCTGGAGGTCTTTAAAAGACGTTTAGATGTTAAACTTAGCGATATGGTTTAGTGGAGGACTGGTTAGTGTTAGGTCAGAGGTTGGACTCGATCTTGAGGTCTTTTCCAACCTAGACAATTCTGTGATTCTGTGATATACATATGTATATGCTTTTTACTGCAATAGCAGTAAAATAATATCTATGAAATTTAAGGATATTTTACAGAATCACAGAATCACAGAATGATGGCGCAACTTAAGCCCATTCCCCCTCGTCCTGTCACCAGGCACGTGGGAGAACAGACCAACCCCCACCTCGCTACAGCCTCCTTTAAGGTATCTGTAAAGAGCAATAAGGTCACCCTTGAGCCTCCTGTTCTCCAGGCTGAACAAGCCCAGCTCCCTCCGCCGCTCCTCATAGGACTTGTTCTCCAGACCCCTCACCAGCTTCGTTGCCCTTCTCTGGACCCGCTCAAGCCCCTCGATGTCCTTCTTGTAGCGAGGGGCCTAAAACTGAACACAGTACTCGAGGTGCAGCCTCACCAGAGCCGAGTACAGGGGGATGATCACCTCCCTAGCCCTGCTGGTCACACTGTTTCTGATACAAGCCAGGATGCCGTTGGCCTTCTTGACCACCTGAGCACGCTGCTGGCTCATATTCACCTGACTATCAACTATCACTCCCAGGTCCTCAGCTCTTCAACCTCTCATCTCCCAGTCTGTAGTGCTGCTTGGGGTTATTGCGCCCCAGGCGCAGGACCCGGCACTTGGCCTTGTTGAACTTCATACAGTTGACCTCAGCCCATCGGTGCAGCCTATCCAGATCCTCCTGCAGTGCCTTCCTACCCTCGAGCAGATAAATATATTTTAATATATTTAAGCCTGCAGTATATTGCTAAAATATTCAAGTTATTGTCTTTTGACTAGAAATTACTAAAAGGTAAAATAGTAGCTTAAAAAAGCTAGAAATGCTAACTTATTAGTTCAAAAGTAATTTTCTGCTCTCTTTAGAAGAAATTTATTAGCTAACTCTTTGGATGAAAACACATATTTACGTAATGTTATTTTATATGATGCACAATTTTTGTAGGCCTACAACAAAAGCAAACTCCTCACTGTCAGTGTCGTCTTTAGTCTTTCCTGTTAATTGAGCAAGTCAAAATATAAACAGAATTAATTTAATCCAGTTAATGCCAGTGTCATTTATTAGTTTACTATCAGTTTACTACATAGCCATTATTTCACACTGCTTAAGTCTTGCTTTACTGTAAGTACAAATCTTGATTTAGATACTACTTACAGAGAAGCGAGCATTCTGGCAATACCTCTACTGCAGAATCCTGCTGGCCAAGACAGAAGTCAAAGGGGAAATCTGAGGTGACACAGCTGAGTCCTTTCTATTACTTGTCTGCAAAAGAGCATTTAATGACCCTGGTTATGTTTGCAAATTTTTGGTGGGTAACAGCAAAATCAAACCAAATCCTTTATCTAGAAAATTTAGGGAAGAGGGCACTGAGTGGAAACAAAAGCAATTTCCCACCTCTAGCTCTGAACTAGTATTTACTAGTGTTATAGAGAAACCACATGACTCCTTGCATATCTGTTGTACACATTATATACCATATTTCATTCTAACATCTGTGGCCAAGAGAGCTTCACATGTAAGTATTTCTAATGAACCACTGGCAATCCAATATGCAGCCTGAGGGAAAAATTATATGATAATTATATGTTATTAAAATGAAACAAATCTTCAATAATCACAGTCATATACATATACATATACATATACAATGCCTTTCACATGAAATATTTTCTTGTCTGCATAGCTGGTGCCATGCAGAATAGAAAGGCTGTGTTCTTTGCTAAGGAAATAAAAGTTCAAAATAAATTGTTTTACTTATGTTCTTTAAAAGATAATTTAGCATACTATTTTGTTGTATTCAATGATTGATTGATTGATAGATAGATAGATGGATAGGTAGATAGACAGGCTGATAGATAGATAAACCCTGTATACATTCTTTAAATGAGCTGTTTTCATTACGGTACTTTTTCGGTGTGAAATAATATCTGGAAATTTAAAATCACCCATTCCAAGGAAAATGTCTTCAAGGGTGATATCTGACAGAGGCACATCTGACTTGTATATTTATGTTACACTTGAATGCATTCCCTCTATCTTCCAGCAAAGAATGGAGCTGCAGCTGTTGCAGCTTGAAGTCTTGTAAATAAATTGTGTGGTGTGGACCAGCTAGCATACCTTCTTTTGCCAAAGGAACAGCTCATTATACTACCACAGTCAGATGAAGCATCTCTGGAGAGGATATAGGTTTTTCTAAATGCTTGCAAGGCTTTTTTAACGATTTTTTTTTTTTTTTCCTCACACTCTGTCTTGTTTCTTCCTATTCCCAGCAATATCTTTTACAAGAAAAAAAATATGGTAACTCTACAGTAACTCCACGGTTTTACAGACTGCAATTCTGATGTTTATTTTGAGTATTGCATCCATTAGAGAATGCAACAGAGATATATTTCTCTATGATTTACCCTCTGATGCTCATTTGAGGTGTACTTTTATGTTTACTTTTAGAGCCATATTCATAATGATTTCAAGTACCTCAAGCTTTTGTAACCAAACTCTTCTTACATGTGCATGCACACTGGAGTATGTAGGGCATACTAAAGATCAAAATAAAAAAAAATAAATAAAGTGAAAAGATGCATTTTTATTTGGCTGTGGGAACGTGTATTTATTTTAAAAGCATTAAAAATAACAAATGGCAAGTAAAAACAACACAGGAAAAATGAACATATCACCTTAGGACATATATATATATGTATATTCTAGTAAAATTCAAAAGTGTAAAGATAAAATTCTGCCCTAGCTAAGTTGTATCAGTTTTGATTTAATGTGACTCACAATGTCACTAGACATTGTGAGTGAAAATATAAGGCAAAATTTTCTCCTAAATTTGTCTCTGTCATACCACGACCCAGTTAAAAATAAGAGCTATTCACATCAAGATGATCAAAACAAATACCCCAGGACACAGAATTAATCACCTCTACTCCCCAACACAAACTACTTTTCCTTAGGGTTAGCCTAAAACATTATATAAAATACAGGCTCACAGAACTGACAATGACATACCTAATCAATCATTCTCTCTCTCTCTCTCTCTCTCTCTCTCTCTTTTTTTTTTTTTTTTTTTTTTTAATCTTGATACTACAATGAAGAAAAAAAGGTCTTGCTTTCTCCTGGCTTTATATGAAGATCACTCAAATCCATGTATGACTCCTGTTGACTTCATCTGGACTGGCTCTGAATGAGCAGTATTTGTCATCAGAATAGCTTAACGGTGTCCTAAATGACAAAGTTGTGGCTCACTGATACTGGAGTTGATTCTGTGGCAGAATCATTCCCCAAAATTCCCAAAAGATATACCTTTGTCATTGTATCCTTCAGTTTTTAAGTTAAAACCATTATATTTCTATCAGCTTCAATTTATGTGTACAAATGCTTTGTATATTTGTTTTAGTCATGCTGTGGGCTCATGGTATGGAGAACAGAATTCTATTCATATTATTCATAGATGTTGCCTCCATCTAAATTTTCAGAGAGAATTTGTACCGGTGAATTCAATTAAATTAAATATATATACATATATTCTACATGCTTTGGAAAAAAAAATATTTGAAAACTTCCTAGGAATTTAATTGTACTCTTTTTAATATTTTGAATACTGATAGATCTAATTACATTCTGTTAAATAAAATTACAGCTTGAATATCTTCCATAAAGACTTCTGGGTTTGAGAGGAAAATCAAGAAATTTCTTTTTGCACTCTATATATTCCAGATGACAGATACAGGAACTGGGTGGATGTTTCCTCAAATTTTACTATTTTCATTGCTTTGGTCTATCAGATAAGATAATTTAAACTTTGGATGTGCAGTCTCAACTATTTCCTTGAGGCCCATAAGCAATAAGATAATGATGTTAAGGTAGAAAAAATAAAGCCTTTGGAATACGAAGAAACAAAATATATGGAACCAGAGGCATTAGAGAGGAGAGGGATATGATTCAGTGGGAGTTGAACATAATGTGTGAGCCAGAATTTGAAGCAAGGAAAATTATTTTAGTTCTAGTCTGAATCTTTAATAAGGATCCTCAGTCAGAGATAAGGATAGGAGGTAGAAAAAGGGTTAATACAGGGTCAGATGAAATGGAGGCAAAATGGTTAGTATACCTGTTCTCTGTGACATAAAATATAGGTCTGACATAGTGAGTTTCAGTGTTCCTCTACAACCAGCATACTGGCTAATAAAGTGTATCTGCTCTAACTCGTCTAAAAAGAAAAAGAAAACCCACGGGTGATATCAATTAGTTCATTAGCACAGATGTGATAGATCCATAGTATATGTCCATAGACTTAACTATTTAATATGATCCATGCAATCACTAGCATTGATGCACTGTGTGCCATGTGCCTGGGGTTTATAATTAGTTCTTTAAAGGTTAGAAAATCACAGACAAATAACCTTTGTTGAAAATTTTTACAGATTAAATAATCACCATCTTTTGTGACATATCAGCATTACTGGATCTTCATTTAGGTCCCTCCAGCATTACTGGATCTTTATTTAGGTCCCTCATATGTCTCATGATACAGAATGTAACTACAGTTATTATTTCTCTTCTATGTATCAGAAACCATTGTTACTTGATACACAGCCTAATTCTTCAACAGCGATGAAAGAAATGAAGGAGGTTATAATCTCTGAGACCCATTTGCTGATGAAGATGGATGCTGTACAAGCATTTGGGGAATGGGACTCTGCCATAAATTTCCCGTGAAACACTGGGCAGGAGTCTCAAGCCAGTCTTTTCCTTTCCCTCCCTGTTTTTTTTTTTCCCAACGATATGAGTCAGACAGGCAGAGGTAAGCATAACTGTTTAGGGATTGAAGGCAGTGAAACCAGAGCAGTGAAACCAAGAAGGCAACAACTTAGAGCCTGTACCTAGAGTGTTTGCCTATGCCCTGATGTAAGTATTCAGCACTCACAAATAAAATTAAAATGAATGATAGTTGTGATCTGAATAGAGTTGGTGGTATAAAGAACTTATATTTCATAAGCAAAAAGTGAAAATAATAAAAAGCACCTCACATGCTCATTAATAATTGTGAAATTCTCAAATAGTGTAGTGGAGAACAATGTAAGTGAGCCCACATCTGCAAAAAAATTATATTTTCTCTACATAGACAGTGCAGCCCTATACTCAGTATAAGGAGAATGTGAAACCTAAAGAACTGCTTCTAATTGCAAACTATTTATATAGATTACTAGAAGAGGATTACGTCCTGTGAAGAAAATAACATAAGGAATATGTAAATGATTATTCAGGGAAAATTTTTCAGTCTAGAAGTGACCATAAAGTATGCATCCAAACAGACCAGTTTAGGAAAAAAAAAAATTTCTTTGTAATAAAATATTTGTTTTCATCTTGATATATATAAAAAAATAATGATAATAATGAAGTGTTCATGTGGTAAAGCCCTGTAGAAATTAAAAGTCTCTCTCCTCTCCTCTCCTCTCCTCTCCTCTCCTCTCCTCTCCTCTCCTCTCCTCTCCTCTCCTCTCCTCTCCTCTCCTCTCCTCTCCTCTCCTCTCCTCTCCTCTCCTCTCCTCTCCTCTCCTCTCCTCTCCTCTCCTCTCCTCTCCTCTCCTCTCCTCTCCTCTCCTCTCCTCTCCTCTCCTCTCCTCTCCTCTCCTCTCCTCTCCTCTCCTCTCCTCTCCTCTCCTCTCCTCTCCTCTCCTCTCCTCTCCTCTCCTCTCCTCTCCTCTCCTCTCCTCTCCTCTCCTCTCCTCTCCTCTCCTCTCCTCTCCTCTCCTCTCCTCTCTTTTTCTTCCACAGTAGTTATAAAAGTACTTATAAACCAGGAATTTGTTAAATTGTTATAGACTCTAAAAAGGTTGTATGAACCTTTTTAGGTTTTTTAGGTTGCTTAACTTTCCTTTCATATGGAAGTTCAAAATAAGAAGAGAGAGAGAGCAATAACAGGACCATTGGCTAGTCTAGTTCAAAGAGAAAAAAATATCTTCACTGTGATATTGAAGCTATGTTGATTCAGAACACCTACATCTCAAGCTATGGTAGGTTAACATACTAACTAACACACACATGACTTTCAGAGAAATCTATACTTCAATAAGTCTCCCTGGAAGGAAAAACATTTCAAGGTTACTGTATGATTATAAAACCCTGAAAGTTTAACACTCTTTAAAAGGATTCCTAATATCAAAACTAGGAGTGAGGGTATGGTATTCATTACCTTTTGGAACTTTCGGTCCGAAAGGTCTACATCTTTGTTATAGAGTTGCTTAAGAGATGCTTTAAAAGGAAACAAACCTATTGGGGAACTTCTTGAATAGCTGCTGCCTGTGGGAAACCCCCACAGGCTCAGTTCGGGAAGGGTGACATCCTGTGGGAGGGACCTCACATGGAGTAAGGGCAAACAGTGACCATGAAGGAGTAGTGGAGACGAAGAGCTAGGGACTGACTGAAGCCCCCATATACCCATATACCCATTCCCTTGCACTGCTTGGGGGGAGGACATAGAAGAGAGTGGATGGGGAGAATGTGTTTTTAGTTTTGTTTTTAGTTTTTCACTAAACCAAGAGTTCTACAGAATCCAGCTTTTTAATAATATATCATAAATTATATTAATCTCCCTATGTTTTTCCCGTGATGATAATAGTTGAGTGATCTCTCTGTCCTTATCTCAACCCTTAAGCCCTTTTGATCATGATCATATTTTCTTCCCCTTTCCCTTTGAGGAGGGGGAGTGAGAGAGCAGTTGTGGTGGAATTCTTTTGCCCAGCTGGGTAAAACCACCACAAATGTACTACTACATCAGTATTTCAGAACTTTCTAAAAACATTAATAAAAGTAAAAATCAAAAAAAGGAAACAATCAAACAAAACAAACAAAACCCCAAATAACACAGAACACTCAAAGTATTGCTGACAGTATGCAAATTTTAACCTAGGACAAGTAGAGAAAGATCCACAATGATTTTCTTCTTTTGAGCCTATAGTGCATCCATTCAACCCCTTTCTTGAACTCTACCCATAATTTAATAATAGGAAAATGCACTTCAAAATTATTCCTTCACACAGCTCAGAGTTTCCTTTACCTACTAGCAAGGCTGAATTAGAGATAAGTTTACTGTAAAAAGGTGGGACAAGTCTGCTCACCTTGCTATATGACTAGTTCTACTGACTTCATCATCTCACACGTTACGTGTTATATAGTTTAATTATCATTGAGCAGATATGTGCTTAAATTTCTCAATCCACATTTTAGTTCCAGGATTTGACATGATGAAAATGATTTAGATTAACTTTATTACTATTTTTTTTTTTTAAAGAAAAAAGAAGAAAATTGCTCTGATAAACAGTAGTGTAATTTATCACTGAAATTGACTGTTCTGAAACCATGTTTGGCACAAATCTTCAAAATCAAGATAAGGATTAGAAAAGCGGTATGGAAAATTGATATACAGTTTTAGAATAATTTTAAGTATCTGTAGGCCAGATACAGTAATTTTATTCCGCATTTAGCTAATGCTAAATTCTCCCAGCTCCAGTGTGAAGACTACGGAAGTTAAAATCAATTGTAATACACTTTTCCTTGTGGAAATGTAAACACATCAGGAAAGATCATTTTGCAAATGTGTTGTATTACAGGGTGCTTCATCTGAGATTCAAAGACTGTTGAAAATTGGTTGAAGAAGCATTACATTTATAGCATCTTCCTCTCACGCCATCTCCTAAGCATGCTCAGTTCTCTCAATATCTCTTAATACAGCCCTTCTGGTCCCATGGACTTGTATGTGTTGAGCACTCTCAAGTAATCTCTTGCATGATCCTCATACACTTTTGCTGTTTCTCCTCCTCCATACATTTACGTACAGATGCATGAGGTGGTTGGGGTGATGGGGTTTCAAGCTGTTTGATCATTATAGGCTAGTGATAGGACAAGGGGTAATGGGTATAAGTTGAACCACAGGATGTTTCATCGCCATATGAGGAAGAACTTTACGGTTCAGGTGACAGAGGAAAAGGCTACCCAGGGAGGCTGTGGAGTCTCCTTCTTTGGAGATACTCAAAACCCACCTGGATGCAATCCAGTGTAAAAAGCTCTAGGTGACCCTGCTTGAGCAGAGGAGTGGGACTAGATGATCTCTGGAGGTCCCTTCCAACCTCCACCATTCTGTGATTATATATATACTTATATTTATATATATTAAGTTTCTATCACCATATCAATAAAGAGATTTTTCTTGATCATTTTCCTGATCTTTGATTTCCATCTATGTCTACTATTTCCTCATTAAGTGTGGGTCATAATTTCTTACCCACATTTTCCTGTAACAGAGAATAGGGATGCATATGTCACTTCTCAGTGCAGTAAAATGTACAGGCCATATCAGGACAAAAAAAAAAAAAGACCACAAACCACAAAACCCTAGCTCCTTAGCTGTCTAAATTGCTTAGTAGCCTAAGTCAGTTAGATAAATTAGATATCCTTTATATCTCTGATGATGCAATCAAGGCTGGATAGTGATGTCCAGTGGTATTTTAACCAATTAAATTGAAGTATTCCATTGTGCATTGAAAGATATTAGCCGCTAGTACTGTCTGTGGAGTTGGCCATTCATGAGTTATTAATGTCACTTGCAAATTCTTACATTCCAGTATTCTTGGATTCTAACATATTACTGTGAGAGATTAAAAAGAATGAAGAGTGAAAGTAAAATTATAGCAGAAAATAAAAATTTTATATCTGAATGTTAAATGCAAAAAAAAAAAAATGGGAAAGAACACAGTGTTTCATGTAAAGTCACAAAACATTGAAATCCCTTTTTTTAGTACATGGTATTTTGTCTGTTCTTCATAGGACATAGAAACAGTACATTAAAACAAACAAACAAACAAAAACAAACAACAAAAAAATACGTCCGCCAGTTTTTAATACACAGAACATAAAAATATATAAAAATATTAGGATTCAAATAATTCACCGTAGTGACAGAACTTGTGCCAGCAAAAAGTGGTTCATCATAGAAACACAGAATCATTAAGGTTGGAAAAGACCTTTAAGATCATCTGGTCCAACCATCACGCTACTAACAATGTCACCCACTAAATCATGTCCCTAAGCACCAGGTCCAACTTTTTCTTGTTCCCCAGGGACAGTGACCCCACTACTTCCCTGGGCAACCTCTTCCAATGCCTGACTACTCTTTCTAAGAAGAAATGTCTCCTAATTTCCAACCTAAATCTACTCGGAGTTTCATGCTCATTCTCACTGTCAATGTGAACTCAGTTAACTTACTTATGGCTATTGTACTCCCTACCATAAAATATAAAGTAATTAAACATTATATCTACTAAATACACATTATTTGACAAATATTGTAGCAGTTTCTCAAATATGCAGGAGGCAAAAATGTTCTCTTAAATACTGTGTTGTTCCATTCTTACAGAAAGTGTCACTTCCAAAATGAAAAAGCATTCAAATGCACAGCTGAGAAAATACTATTTCTACCTGTCTTTCTGGTGGAATATTCCTCTAAAAAATGTATTCAGGAAGAAAACATCATTTGGGTTCATCACTATGTGTATCTCCTTTAATCCTTTCACTCAATTCTTCTGTAATCTTTATGGTACAATTGCCAAACGTCTTTTCCTTTTCCTTGTTCTGCTCATGTTTGAACAAATTTTTCACTCTGCATGGATTCTTCCTCTGGAGTTTTCAGACAAGATTTCCCCTCTGTTCTGTGTTTCTATGTTCTCTAACAACTCTGAAAGCAGTGACTTTTGGTTAGACTCTGGCATAAAGTATTTAATGGATTATCTAAAGATTCAAGATTCATGATCACTAACTCAACTCTTTACAATGAAATGTTCATTGGAAAGTTAAAATAAGCTGCCAAAAGTTCAAACATAAATGTCAAAACTGATATTTCTTCAATTGTGACTTCCAAACATAGCAACGTGTACATACACAGTGTTTATATTACTTTTTTCTGATCTATGATCAGAAAAAGTGACAGCAATTTATATATATATATCTTTCATATTTTTATCTCTAGAAAGGATATCTCAATTTCTTAGTGAAGATGGCTGGTAGAATTCTCCCAGTTATGTATTATTTGATAGGAATCTTCTACTGGTACTTCACCGTTGTGGCTTTTTTTTGTTTTTTTTCATTCATAACAAAATATATTATTTTTCTTTGTCATCTGTATCTGAAATTCCATGGATTAAATAATTTCCTGTTATGTAGAAATAGAACAAAAACTACTTATGTGGCATGCTGATGAGAAACAGACTGATGAGCTTGGTCTCAAATTACTTTATTTAATGTTTCAAATACTCATTTATGTTTTATTTTCCACCATGTTAACATCTTCTCAGGTATGTTTTAGAATTCTAGCTTTTATGACTCAACTCTTGCATCTGTCATTTTGAATAATCAAAAAATATGAATCAGTCCCACATATTTCTTCACAACCATTTCACAACATCAAGCAAGTGCAATACACATTTCATGGAGCTCCTTAATTTATGTATTGAATATTTCTTAAAAAAATTAGCACATATGTCTATTAGTGTTTTTTATTTATTTTTTTACTATCTTTTTTACACCTTTTCTTCACTTTCTACTTTTTTTTTTTTTTAATTTTTATTTTTTGCAAATCTGTTTTGTTTGATGTTTGTTTCTGTTTCTCCCCTCTTTGCCTATATTTGCTAATTTGTTGTACTTACCATTTTTTTGAATGTGAAAGACTTCAATTAAGTAACATTTTGCTGTTTTCTGCCTTGTATTTTCACATTCCTGTAATTCTGTTCTACTGTTTGAATATAGTGAGTAAGGAAGCTATTGTACAAGATACTGCTGTAATGCCATAAATAGAAATAAAAAATACAAAGTAACACTGAAGACATCCTACCAGATGCAAACCAGCAAGAAACTGAGCATTCACTGCATCAAAATTGTTTACAACGGATGGAAAAGAAAAATAATACCACCTATTCAGAAACTCTGATTATGAATAGACTGTGGTTTAAAAGACTGATCACTGCAGTCTGGCAAGGAGTTATTATAAAGCACATTAAAAACCCAGAATGAAGAATTGCAAGGCTATTTAAAAGGTTGTACAAAAAAGCAGACACAAAAAGGAAATTTCTGTAAGCAAACACTTAGATAAGCTGACTAAAAACATTCCAAACACTTCTACGCAATAAAGGGGAGGATAAAGAACCAAGTGTCAGAAAGATTACTGAAAACTTAAAATTAAGCAAATGCAAACAAACAGATAACAGCACATTCCAGAATAGTAATCAGGCAATGGCAAGAAATAATTAACAAATCAAAAAAAGAAATTAAGTATTTTTGACAGTGAACATACATGTAATTAAAGAAAAAAAATTCACAAAGGGAATGAATTAAAGCTCTGAACAATCCCTGGGAAAAGCAGGTCATATGCTTTCAATCTGATATTGCAAATTGGAAAATTTTTAAATAGCACTATTTAATTAGAAATATTATTTGAAATGTGCTTGCTTTTTTTTTTTTTTTTAATTATTATTTTATTTTTCTTTTCCCTCTGTATGCACAGCAATACATATTGAAGACCTGTTGCAAGAATTCTTGTATAGGTAATGCTTCTAGCTGACTCAATTAAAAACTGACTTATGAAAAGCTTGCAGAATAGTTTCTTTTGCATATGTGGATAATTCACTATCACTCTGATTTGTTCTCTCTTCTCTAGTAATAGCTACATATCACAGATAAGCCAGCTATATAGCACTGACCAATATTTTGTTCTAACCACTAGATACCCACACATTAAAGAGCCCATCTACTGCTGCTAAATTTTAAAACTCACTGTGTTTGCAAACTTGAAGACTATCTCCCAAATGTTTAAACTCAAGAAAATAAAAATGAACAAATGAAATAAACTCAACAAATATTGCTGAAGTGGTTGGCCTGTCTGTCATTCTATGTAATTTATCTAACATAACTTTTATTCTGGGTAGATTTAGGCGTCAGCTGTAGATGATGCCTTTTCCAGGAACACAGCTAATATTTCAGTTTTAAAAACTGAATTTAGTTTTTAGGGTCAAAAGATCCGTGTATGGCTCAAATGTTGTAATTTCACATATTTACCTCAGATTTCAAAAAGCTTCATTATAAATGTGGTCTCATATCACTAGATATCTTGTTTATTAATAGCCTTCATTGTCTCTTTTTACAATATTCAATTAAATTTAATTTGAATTCTTTGGAAGGACCTGTTTACATACCTTTATATTTCTTTTTAAATTTTTTCTTTTATTTTCAGTTTTACAAATAATTTTTTGCTTTTTATATCTGGTAAAACCACTAGTAAGCATGGCATTGTTTCCACTCTGCCCTTTCACAGAACAACTGCGAACAACTAAGTGTTTGTAAGAAGGGGCAACAGAAGATGATAATGATTTCGACCATCTTTAAACATTAAAACTCATGCCATGTATTATTTTGCTCAAAAAAAAAAAAAAAAAAAAAAAAGAGAAATTTTTAGAGGGTGTCAAAACATTCCACTGAAGCTAATATTGTCACAATTAAAAATGAAACAGAAAACACAGGTTTTGGAGCTGCTGATACCTTATACATTTGTGACTTGTGCTAACACCATTCTCTCCTTCCCTCCACTCCCCCCAGACAACATAAAAAAAAAGAAAAAAAAAAAAAACTCCTTCAGAATTTCTAACATCTACCAAGTGTTATTTAGACACTTTGGGGCACTTAGAAAATTTCTGTTCTTTTATGTTGACAAATGTGTATTAAATACTGCCTGTGTAGAACTAACTGGGGGCTTATTTCCACTAAAATCAAAGGAAATCTTGGATAGGTGAGGTTGAAAGTCTGCTGCTAAAGCTGATGTAACAGGCTTAAGTTGCAGTATGGATCAGAAGCAGTCTCTTAGTGTCCTTTTTCAGACAGAGAATTTTCTTATACTGGGTTTATGTCTCACAGGGGGAA
Organism: Anas acuta; assembly: GCF_963932015.1. Lineage (NCBI taxonomy): Eukaryota > Metazoa > Chordata > Aves > Anseriformes > Anatidae > Anas > Anas acuta. The sequence goes on from NC_088981.1 coordinate 73,662,189, forward strand.
TACTATTTAGCTTGCAATACTCTTTTACACAGAATTTGAATAAGTCACCTTCTTTTAACACTCTTGCAAAGTTTATGACAGTAAACATGAATGCTACAAATAAATACAGCTTGATTTTTGATATCATGTCCAATACAGTGGCTGACTCAAAGCTTCATTCACTTTGGAAGCTTTTAACAAAGGTCTTTGTGGCGGAGTTTTTTTTTTTTTGTGTGTGTGTGTGTGTGTGTGTGTTTGTTTGTTTGTTTTTGTTTTTGTTTTTCCATTATCTCTCAATAATATTATGACTGCTGTGAATATTTTCTACATGTTCTTTCCTGTGAGTTAGCTTGCTGCAAAGAAGAGTGACATTTGTTGTGAGTGGGTAAATAGTAAATGTCAGTCCTTATTTTTCTGATGTCTGTCGTGAACTTTCTTTAGTCTTTGTGTCAGAATATGACTGATAGGAAACAAAGGTGATGGTGCTTTCTGGTTTGAGAAGTCATATTACTTCAGCATCATTTTAGCAGAAATTTTGTAATGATTCTCTGGGTCACTATTGCTGAATAACTTTTTGCAGCATATAGAGACTACAGGCAAGATTTTTATGTATCTGTGGTATACAGTGTAATTATTTATATGTAGCAGACACCTTCTTGCTAACTAGTGACTAGGCTGTTCATTAACATGCTCACCTCCCCAGACAAGATAACTTGTGAGTTTCTGCTGGTTTGGTGGTCATCAGTCCACTACTCCTTTAAAAAGGAGTTATCTCTAATTCTTTTAGCTCATGTAATTTTTCATGCCTTCCCCTCAATTTTATCAATAAAGCTGAATTAACTGTACACAGTTGTGCTGTTTCAAATTGGTGTTGGATTGCAAATGGCTCACAACCTACAAAAAAGGTTTCAGTCTCATCTTCAAAGTGTCATTGAACAACTCAAAATTTTCTGCATTTCCATTTCAAAGCAATAAAAAGCAACAAATACAGAATAAACATACCAATAGCTTTAGATGTTTTTTGGGAAACTTCCAAAGGAAGAACGTTAAATCAGCAAATTAAAACCAATACATGGTTCTGAGGCAATTTCTTGAAATATAAGGCCAGTTTAAAATTATGTTACATTTAATGATTGTCCTTCTAAAAATAAATAAATAAATAAAATTGGAAAACAACAATAAAAATACATCAGACAAGTAGTGAAAAGCTAGAAATAGTAATATTTTTAAATAAATAATTGTGATTCTGCAGTTTCTAACACTACAGTTTTGATTGATCATGAACACTTCAGTCTCTAAATGTAGCACTGAAAAAGGCAAAATGATTTCAGAATAATTTTCAACTCCCCCCCCCCCCCCTTTTTTTTTTTTTAACAAATGCACTGCTTATAAATTTGGGATGTATTTTAGGACATGATATGCATATTTCTGCATAGTACATTATAGTTGCTGTGCTAAAATTTAATACAGAAAAAAATAATTTAGTTTCAAAGCAACTCACTCCATGATAAATCTTGCTGTGTCAGTACATGCCAACTACTATAATGGATACCCTTGCCAGATGAACAGTCTTTGTGGGACCTTGTACTGAATGGGATACCGCAGTAAGGAAGCTGCCTATACAACAGGTTCTGCACTCTCACATATGACAGTTTATGTAGCTGATTTGTTTCTTTAGATGGTAAAAATGCAAGATTCTGATATGACTTTTTTCTCATGTAACATTGACTTGATTTTTGCAGAAGATTTTTAAAGTCCACCAACTTGAGTTTTTCAATAAACCTAAATTTTAAAATAGAAGTGCATTGAAAAAAAGGCCACTGAAACACTCTTTCAGCAAAAACACTCAAAAAAAGCTGCGAATTCAGAACTCCTTTGTCCAAGGTGGTTGCTGCCACTGAGTAAATCTGGGAGTTTCCTGCCAGGTAGCCTAGTCATTCCCAATAGAAGACTGAATTCTCCAGTTGATAGTTATGGATTGTGAGAAGCCAAGGAAGAAGGGAGGAATTTCAGACCACATTGTTGGCACTGATAACTCTAATCACTAATCACTATTGATCAGTTGTGCCCCAAAGAATCGTTTTTTTTTTTTTTCTAAATTATTATATAAAAGGGAAACTCAAATATGCTCTCAAAAGCCTAGCTTCTGGCTTACACTTTTTATCTCTGTAAAATTTTTCAGATACTTATAACTTTAAAATGACTGCGGTTGATGACTGCATAAAACCAAGTTCTTCGGTATATTTTCAGTACATTATACTCTCAGTTTTCATTAAGAAAGTGATAAAATATTCCTTTGGCTCTGTTTTTGAATAGAACCAGCTGTAGCTTCTCTGTTTTGTTTAGTATTTGGTTTTTCTAATATGTGCTGGACACATTAAAATTCAGCATTCAAGGATCTCTGAAACTTAATCTTTTACTTTGGAGGTTCTAACCTGGCTGCGCTACAAAAGAGAGTAGCAATCTCAGCATTGCTAAAATGGTAATAGTTCCAAGCATTAACAAAAGCAGATTTGTTGTTGATTAAAGAAACATTTTAACAATCACTTAGGATTCTATACATTTTAAGTACCCAACATTCATGCTGAGCTTTTAAAAAACACATTCTAAAGGACTACTCTAAAATCATACTAGATCAGATTTTGTGCATTTTGTTCCTTTCATGGTTCTGGGCCTGAGCATCAGATTAGAACTATGTAGGAACACACAGCTAACAACTATTCTAATTAACTGTAATTAAATGTAATGCAATTCAATTAGATATAATTAAATTAAATGCACCCATTTCTATTTAGAATATGTAATGAGAACAATACTTGTAACCAAACTCTTGTTTCCACAGAGAAAAGTAAATAAGCATTAAGAAAGCTCTTTTGTCTATTCTTTTTCCAAATCCATTAACATCAACTTGTTTTTGTTTCCTAAATAAAGTTGTTTTCTATGGTAATAGGCGTAAAGCTTTAGTCACCCCAAACTTTGTATTTGTGGTTTCATAGCTTACAGATTTCACTGTCTAGAATCTAAATAAAAGTAGCAGCTTTAATTGGATAGATGTGATTTTTTTATTATCATTATTTTATTATTTTTTCTTTTATTTCTCATATAAATGTTGCTTTATGGAATAAAGAAAGAAGAGTTTATAACATATTCAGCTGTTTATACATCTGCCAACCCTTAGAATATCCTGCTCATATTGGATAACCACTTTTGAAACATTCTGGTAATCTTTTTTTCAAGTTTTTGAGCATTGAAAGTCCTGAGTCCCTTCTTCTATTTAGTTAACTGGCAGAGTTAGTGCAAGTCACAAAAAGATATGTAGACCATATATTACACATTTAAGAAAGTTCTAGGAAGAATTTTTTTTTTTTTGAGAGCAGTAGTTTCATTGAAACATGCTATAACCAATACGATATTATATCTTGGTCTGCTTGTAAATAGAAAAACTTTTAGTTATTCAACCATCTGAAGGTTTATGGTTAGCTGAATTCTGTGTTGCATTCACCAAATCACAAGTAGACAGAGATTAGTTAGTTTTTCAAGAGTTATTTCAGGTCCTGCTCACAGAAGCTCGATGCAGGCCAGCCACCTAAGCTTTTAGACAGCTTTTAAAGCAATTTTAGCAGACTACATTAAGCACCATGTTTCCATGGCTACCATGCTCCCAAGACCACTGCTAGCTGGTTTAATGCTAGCTCAATAGTTCTACAGGAATGGCATCCTCTGAGATGGTCATGACCTTCACAAAATACCAGTCTTCACCCAGTAAACCCCTCTGAATCAAAACCAAACAAATCAACCTTCAAACAATACAACTTTAATAGAAGACCTCTCTCCACCACCAGAAATTCTGTCCTGAAAATGGAGAAATGACAGACATTTTGAAAAGTTTATTAAAGGACTTCACGGCAACTTATTTTTCATGGATAGGGCTTAGATTTAGAAAGACATGGCAAGAGATGTTATTAGATTTCATTTCACATAAATTTAATCTGGCAATGAGAAGTGCTCTGGCAGTGAGGGGCTGTTGCTATGGTGAGGTTGTGGGAGCTCCAACATTCCCCACCAACTGCCTTAAAGCAGCTTCTGTGTGAATAAGGAATGTCCTAAACAGCTGCTCTTTCTACTTGCTTAAGCTTCTCAACAAGCATTTTGGCTGGTAAGCTGGACTTTCTCATCTTAAATCATGTAGGCATCATTGGAGTAAAAATTTACTGTAGTTACATTAAGTCTGCTTTACAAGTCCAATGCTCTGTATGCAAGAACATCTGGCTTTTAAGGATATTTCAGTTTAACGGTGAAGCAGGTTGAAGTAGGTGATTGTCCCCCTCTGTCTGCCCTCACGAGACCCCACTTGGAGTACTGCATGCAGCTCTGGGGGCCCCACCACAAGACAGACATGTATGTGTTAGAACAGGTCCAGAGGAGGGCCACAAGGATAATCAGAGGGCTGGAGCACCTCTTCTATGAAGAAAGACTGAGAGAGGTGGGGATGTTCAGCTTGGAGAAGAGAAGGCTCTGGAGAGACTGCATTGTGACCTTTCAATGCTTAACAGGGGCCTATAAAAAGACAGAGAATGACTTTTTACTTAAGAAGGTGGTGATAGGACAAAGGGGGTGTTTTTAAGCTAAAGGAGGTCAGATATAAATTAGGTGTTAGGAGGAAAATCTTTATTCAGAGGCTGATGAAACACTGGAACAGGTTGCCCAGAGAAGTTGCAGATGCCCCATCGCTGAAGGTGCTAAAGAGCAGGCTGGATGAAGGGGAGGGGAGGGGAGGGAGGAAAGGGAAAGGGAGGGAAGGGAAGGGGAGGAAAAACTTTTTCAGGTGTGTGTTTGTTTATGTACAAGTTCTGCTAGCTAACTTGAAACTGATCTGGGGAGCAGGAAGAGACTACTCGTGAAAAAAAAAAAAAAAAACAAGATCAGAGCCAATTATTGGGTAAAAGATCCACCATATGTATCTGCTCCCCTTATGAGGAAGCTGTAGACTGTGATGAGGTCTCACAGAATCACAGAAGATGGTTGGAAGATCACCTAGATCACCTGGAGCCACCAAAGGTTGGCTCCAAGATCACCTAGTCCAACCTCTGACCTAACACAAGTCTTTCACTAAACCATATCACTAAGCTCTACATCTAATGCCTAACAACCCTTTTGGTAAAGAAGTTCTTCCTAATATCCAACCTAAACCTCCCCTGGTGCAACTTTAGCCCATTCCCCCTCGTCCTATCACTGGACACATGGGAGAATAGACCAATCCCTACCTCACTACAGCTTCCTTTAAAGTACCTGTAGAGAGCGATAAGGTCACCCCTGAGCATCCTCTTCTCCAGGCTGAACAATCCCAGCTCCCTCAGCCGCTCCTCGTAAAACTTGTTCTCCACACCCCTCACCAGCTTTGTTGCTCTTCTTTGGATTTGCTCAAGCACCTTGATGTCTTTCTAGTAGCGAGGTGCCCAAAACTGAACACAGTACTGGAGGTGCGGCCTCACAAGAGCAGAGTACAGGGGGACAATCACTTCCCTAGACCTGCTGGCCACACTGTTTCTCATGCAAGCCCAGATGCTGTTGGCCTTCTTGGCCACCTGAGCACACTGCAGGCTCATATTCAGCCAACTATCAACCAATACTCCCAGGACCTTCTCCACCAGGCAGCTTTCTAACCATTCATCTCCTAGCCCATAGCGCATCTTGGAGTTGTTGTGCAGGGGCAGAGAAGCCACTCCAACTACCAGTCTTGCAGCATCTCGCCCAGGTGCAGTCTCTCGCCAGCATAGTCCCTCCACAGTACGACTTCCTGATTTTCTCTAAACAACCCTAGATTTCTCATGCACATTCCCACTGTCTCTGGCCAATTTCCACCTTCCCTGGTGATAAGTTGTTCCTCGGTTTCTTGTTGTGTCCTTATCAATAGTGGATCACAAAAAGGCAAAAAGGTAACTTCCCAAGACTCATTTTGGAGGATTAGAAAGCACATATTCTTGCTGGATATGTGGGGGATAATTCTGCTGAACACGTACACCTGAGCAAGACAAGGAGTACTTATTTATGGTATGGTGATATACATATTCACGCAGTTCACAAAAAAAGGGCAGGAGTTATGTTAATGGTTTCCCAGACCTAATTATCATATTGTCCATCCTACTATTGCAGGTGCAGTAACCTCTGGTGGTTGCACTTTGGGGGCTTTCTGATGAAGGCTCATAGTTTTCTTCATCCTGTACTTCTCTCCTTTCCATTTTACACATGCTCAGTCATTGTTTAACTGCTTTATCAGTTTTGATCTTTTATAAAATCAGCTAACTTAATTACGTTGTACTTTGGGCACTGTGTTCCTTCTTCAGCCTGGATTTTATGGATAGAGATGAGCCTTTTTATCACGTTGTCCTGGGTCTGGCTGGGATGTTAACTTTCCCTGAAGCACCCCATACAGTGCTGTACTCTGCACTTGTAGCCAGAACAGCAGTGGTATCACACCAGTGTTGTTTCTGTTGCTGAGCAATACTGGCACAGCACCAGGACTCTCTCTTACCCTCCCAGTCAGCAGGCTGGGGGTGGGCAAAAAGTTAGAAAAGAACCAGGGCAGCTGACCTAAACCAACCAAAGGGATATTCCATACCATATAATGTAACACTCAGCAATAAAAGGGGAAAAAAAAAAGAAGGGAGGGGTGGGTTCTTGTTTCCCCTTTCCCCCTCCCTTTTCCCCTTTCCCTTTTTTTCCCTTTAGTTAAATTGTTTGTATAATAATACATAATAATAATAATCTGTCCTTGGTAATTATTTTTCCCTTTAATTAAATCATCCTTATCTCGACCCATGAGTTGTTCTTTCCTTTACTTCTTCCCCTCCTCTTCTGAGGAGGGGGAATGAGAGAGTGTTTGTGGTGGAGTTCAGCTGCCTGGCAAGGTAAAACCACCACACACGTGAGGCTGATACAACAATTGAGCAATTTCAGCAATCCCTTCAGGTTATTGTTACATGTTTTGTGTTTTATACTCGTTTACACAGTCTCTTCAGGGTGTCTGCAATGCTCAGGTGTCCAGCTGCACGTCAAGGACATCCCTGGCTCCCAAGGCAGTTCCCAGACTGCAGGCCGACCTCCTGGCCTGGACCCCAGCCTGGCAGACATTGCTTCTGTCAGCGTGGAGCAGCCATTTCACAACAGCATTTTCTCACAACAGCCAGGTGACCTGTGTTAGCGCTGCCATCAGGGGCACCCTGAGACCCCTGTGGTGTGACCACAGGGTCACTATCACCCTACGACCTCACAAAAGGTGGCTGGCCATAAGTGCCCTGAGCATCATACCTGCATCCAATCCAGTTGTTGGTACTTGAGAGCTCAAGGTTTTACTGCTGGAAGTTGAAAGGCGGAGGTGTTGCAGGAGGCACACGAGAAGCCCTTCTTGTTGCACGTGAGCCATTCAGATCCTTCAATAATGTTATCAAATATATATATATATATATATGTACCTCATCTGTCCTAAGTGTAGTCATGCCAAGTATAACCTATCGTAATCATATTTGCCATTCAAATAGCAATGTTTGTAGTCCATACACAGATTATTTACTGCTGCAGTACTCTAGACAGCTTGGTTGAACCTAGAAAGCTAATGTATATTTGCAGCTAGAATATTTACTTCCTGGTTCTGTCTGTAGTAGATCTACTGGTGGCACGCAAGGCGTTGAGGTCTTTCCAGTGATCCTCAAGGCAAGGGAGGTGCTGAGGACCGCAGGCTGCTGCTAACCGCCTGGCCCCAGGGCAGCCTACCCTAGGGGACGACCATCTCCATGTCGCGGCGGCCACAGGAACTATGAGCCAGCCACAGCAGGAGCAGCCACAGGAGGCCCCCAGGGACAAGACATGCCCTGTCTGCCTGGGCCATCCAATGCAGCTCGAGTGGACCCCTGCAGGCACTCCTTCTGCCTAGAATGCATCCAGCCCTGGGCTGCTGAAAGAGACATCTGCCTGCTGTGCCACAGGCCCATCACTGCAATTGTGCGCCTGGCCTGACAGCCCCACAGAAGGATGCATCACAACATGGGGCTGGGGTGGTGGCAGCAGCAGCAAAAGCAGTGGCAGAGGAGCCCCTCCAGCTATTGGTCCTGCAGTTTCTTGCCCAGGCACAGGGAGCGCAACCTTTCCATGGCATGACAACTTGCCTGAAGCTTTTCTTGGCACTTGGGGAACGACAGGCACAGACTGCCATGGTCCCCACAAGATGCCAACACTGCGGACGTATTCTGGCTTCATAGGATCCAGCAAGAGGAACTGGGAGTTGGGGACCACGTGGGCTGCCAGGCCAGGTCTCAAGCCTGAGCAGGCAGCTGGGCCTCACCTGGGGATGGGCTGGAAGTGGCAGCCACGGTTACACCATTATTAAATTATGACTTTTCCACCCTGCAAAGCCTCTGCCTGCACTTATTCCTGCATGGGTCAATGGGGGGGAGGGGGGGAAGGGGGGAGAGGGGGGGCAAACACAGACCTCTTCTGCTGCCTGCACTGCAAATTGGTTTGGGGATGTCTGCTTTTGATGGGGAATGGCTGCGGGTGGCTGGTGCCCAAGTGACACTTGGAGATGAGAAGTCATTTGGGAGATGAGAAGTCATCACGGGAATGGAAAACTGTTGGGGATGGGAGCAGCCACAAAGGTGACCTGGCCAGACTGAGAAAAAGGCTGACAACAAAAGACTCCTAAAAGCCTGCCAGAATAGAATGTCTGCCAGCTGGGGAACTGGGCCTGGCAACCTGGAGCATCTTTGGAAGGCTCTGCTGGCCTCCTGTAAGTGAGTACCTAAGGGTACCTAAGAACCGGAGACTTCCTGAAGATACCACCACCAAGGGCAAAAGCAAGGAACTGTAAGAGCAATGGACTGTCTGAGGAGGAGGAATTGCTCCGGGAAAGGTGCCATTCTCAGAGACTAGGAAGCACCAGTGTCTATCAGTGCTTTGTAATATAATGGACACAAAATACTTTTTCTAATCATATGCCAAGGCACATTTGCATATATTCTACCTTCTGTGCTTTTTTCCTCATTATGGGCACATTTATTCACAAAAATATTCTTTAACTCTGAATCCAGGATCTTTGCAAAATTATTTCTTTCAAAATATGGACTTCATCACTTTGTAGTCTCATATACACATATTCATGTTGGGTTGCACACTGGACAGCATTTGTAGCGCTTAAAAAAAAAAAAAGAAAAAAGAGAGAGATGCATATGAATTAAATACACTTTCCTCATGTTGTTTATAGATAGCACAGGTAGCACACATCACCTACTAGAGAGTTTTCCAGCGTTTTTCAATACAGGCCCATTTTCAGTTGATTGTAATTTTGTCATAATTTAAATACAGCTTAACTATGAAAAAATTACACATCAGGTGTGTGCCATAGGCTGAGGATTATGTTCTTTTGTTTTCAAAGGTAAAATGCTTCATTTGTTTCTGACAAGGCTTGAGAAAACTCACTTCTTTGATTAACCATCTGCATCGGTCTTAGAACTTAACGCACCTCAGGCATATCCTCCACCTTTTCTACAAGTCTCCATAGGTACACGGCTACCTTACAAGCCTGGGGGAGAGCAGGTAGGTATATTATGCAGCCTCACAATAGAGGCTCTAGCTACTTGTAAAATAAATAAATCCTAAACTTTCCACAAAGTTTCTATCTATGCTGAAAAGGACTTGCTCTGCAACTGTTGCAGATCTTGCTTGTACCAAGCACAGGCATCTGTATTTAAAGAAAACATATCTTTCTGTCAACTTCTCAGCTGTCATCCCTACTATTGGTTCCAAAGAATGTGGGTGAGGCTCCTGATTTGAACAAAGAACATCACTGAAAGCCTAAAGACAGTTTGGAAGGACGTGTCGATTTGGCCATGGAACATGGGAAAATGTCAGTGGAGGGTCCAGAATGTGTTCAATTTAGTCTACCATTAATGTACTGCATGTGCTCAAAGTGGCCAAATCAGGTATGAGCAGGAAAAGTTATTTTTAACTTTTTCAAATTTCTGCATACTTGACTATCCTATTTTATTTTCATTTTTATTTTTTTTTTCTATTAGTAAACTGTCTTTTTACATGCATGCCAGTACATATGAGAAGATTGAGCCTATCCTGGCATACAAATCAAAGCTTCCTTCCAAGCCAAACAAAATAATGATAAAAAATGCACTGTTTGCTTACCCCACCACCACCACTCCTGGTAGGGGTATATACACTGAAGCAGCAGTGCAGATAACCTTATGGGCACAAGGCCCATACATTAGGAAAGACACAAACCCAAGAGCAAGTTTACGTTCAACACCTGCTTCCACCTCTGAGATTAGCATTAAATTGATGTTTATTGGACACACTCAAAAATTCCTTGCTTCCTACAAGTTATTTTGAAATTTCTGATGAATTACCTTATACTGCCATGACCAAAATCAGTCATCTTTCAGGCTGACTGTAACTGTCATAATGGACACTGCTATCTAGAAGTTTTTTTCTAATGCTAACGTCAAGAAAACCAATAACCAGCTACAGAAGTTAGTATTAACAAAAACTGTTGCCCCTCAAACTCCAAGAGATGATATATATCAACAAGTTGTCTCAAAAAGCAATTATAGCTTCATTCACTATAGCTCAAGAGATTCTTACTGAAACAAGAAACTGTAAGGGTATTACTATCTGCATTCATTCAAATGGTAAGACTGAGCCATGTTTTAATTGTCTTCCTACTGCTACTGTAAAGGTTCCTGCAAGAACCAAGTAGTTTTTATGAAGTGCATTTATGCATTCTACAGAAGTCGCTACCAAGGCATGCCAAAATTTTAGGGGGATCAAGTTGTGTATGCTTGTAGCGACTGTGGAGTTTTGTTTGTTCTTCCAGAGATACTTATAGATGTTTACATATAGCTCCCAATCTTTGGATTAAAACATGTAAGTAAAATAGCACCACACATTCACATCTAGGTTATAGAAAATATACAAACAGTTTTGTTAATTAAACTAGTCCATGGATTTTTTTTTATTTTATTTTCATGCATTTCCTATAGTGCAATTACCTCTGCTTTCTCCAGTCCACACTTTCTTCAGTCATTTTCCCTGCAAAACCTCTGTTTTCCCCACAATCTTTAAAATTACCTATCTCCCTCCTTGCTTCCAGACACGCATTAACTTCTGCCATCCCCAAACCAGCTCCAAGCTGCCTGGATATTGACTGGTCACCAGTACAAATGCACTGTTTGGCTAAGCAGGAGATTAGTGCTTCCTCTTAGTGGACTGCTGAGCTAAATACTTATTTGGTTCTCACCTGTATCCAGCTTCTGATTACAGTGTCACTGCATGCTCTGCCACTTTAGGTAACTCAGCTGAAAGGCTAGAATCATACCAAGCACCTTGCAGGCACACAGCACGATCACAGACTTCGTAAGAGTCAGGCTAAAATATTCCACATGAAAATTAATCACTGAACTTACAGCAATGCATAAAAAAGTAAAAATAACTTTCAAGCTTCTTATATATTAGGGTGACTACAAGAAATGATAATAGGGTAAAAGCAAAAACAGAATACTATTGCCACCACTATGTTAAATAAATAAATAAACCCTGTTCCTTAACTGTTGCCAGATTCTCCTCTGCTCAAAACTGTAGCTGTGACCGGGACTTCTGTGGTTCATATGTAGCTGTTGTACAAAATGTGTTACAAAGGAGTCAAGCTAGTTCTGAGGCATGACAAGATGAGTTATGTCCCCCTCAGCTAGGAGTGACCTATTATACTCTATTCATAAATTTACTGTAGTAAATTTACTCTTGCCTCACTCTCCTCTTCTCTAGGCTGAACAAACCATGTGAACAAAGCCACTCCTCATATGTCTTCCCCTTTATACCCTTCACCATATTTGTTGCCCTTGCTCTGGATGCTAACAGTTTTATGTCTTTTTTATCTTGTAGTGCCCCAAACTGCACAAAAATACTTGAGCTCAGTGTAGAGCAGAATTGAACAATCACTTCTTTCAACTGGCTACCAATGCTGTGCTTGATGAACCTCAGGTTACAGTTGGCCCTTTTGGCTGCCAGAGCACACTGCTGACTCATATTCAACTTGCTGTCAAACAGAACCCCCAGTTTCCTGTGTATCCTCTGTCAGAGGATTTAACTTCTTTTATATCTTGATTTACATCTATAGTGCTATCTATACACCCAGAGTAAAAATAGCTAGATGTAACCATTTGCAAGAAAGAATATGGTTACTGTTTGGGTTGAATGAAGCATAAGAAGTAGGATTCATCTACCCTTTAAACACTTCATCTTCTCTACCATAATATATTCTTAGATTCATTGAAGTGAGATCAACAATCAAACCATAAACAATTGCCTAAAAGAGTCAAAATATAATGCTTGTCTAATTGCCTCTCTTCTTAGACCACAGGAAAAGGCTACACAATGATTTGATACCAAATATTTATTAAGTTATAGAAACTAGATCTTAATGACCTAGAATCTTCTGGAACAGAAATAAATGCATAAATAAATAATGAAAAATCTGCCATATATAAACGCCTTAAAAAAGACAGAAAAATAAAGTAAAGGCAAGCCAAAGATGGAAACATCACTGTATGGATGGTGGTTATGAAAACAAAACAAAACAAATGTTATTTACCAAATGTGAAAATCTTTCTTCAAAAGAGAATGAAATAAATATGTCTAGACACACCAAACGCAAAAGCTGAGTCATTAACAGGTCCATGAGAAGTGTGCTGTGGCAGATGTTTTCCTCTGACTAGTCAAGCAATGCACTTGGAGCAAAAATATTAATGCAATTTCTAAATAGTAACAGTTACACCAAAAGATGGTTACACCATCTTTTTTACACTTATTAAAAAAATGCATAGCGTTTCCATATGAGTATTGTTATATCATCTGTCACCAAAAGTTCTAATAGTTTTCAATGTTTGTGCTTTTTCTTCCACTTCTCTCTGAATTAAATAACTCATGATTTGTCCTACATTCTGGCATAAATGAAAGAAGCTCACTTGTGGTTTTTTTTTTTTTTGTTTGTTTTTAGTATTTTTGTTTGTTTGTTTTTCCCTCCCAAATTTACTCCTATTAGCTAAATGAACACTTAATCCAAAGATCCAAAGATAGAGTGGAAATTCATATTACTGGCTGAAGTAATTCACGCCACATTGGCAGTGTAAATGGTAATGTCACTACTGTAATTACAACAATATGGAAATAGAGTAAGATTTTGTCGTGGTTTAACCTGGCTGGCAGCTAAACACCACACAGCCATTCACTCACCCTCCCCCCTTCCTCTCTGGGATGGGGGAGAGAAACAGGAAAGTGAGGCCCATGAGTTGAGATAGACAGTTTATTAAGACAGGAAAATAATAATAACAACAATAATAATATAATAACAATAATGATGATAATAGCACTATTACTAATAATGAGTACAAACAAGTGATGCACAAACAAGTGATACACAATGCAGTTGCTCACCACCCACTGACCGATGCCCAGCCTAACCCCGAGCAGTCCGGCCACCCTCCCCCAGCTAGCCACCCCTATAAATTGTTTAGCGTGAAGTTAGATGGTATGGAATACCCCTTTGGCTAGTTTGGGTCACCTGTCCTGGGTCTGTCCCCTCCCAGCTCCTGCTGCACCCCCAGCCTGCCCATTGGCAGGACAGAGCAAGAAGCTGAGACGTTCTTGGCTTGGTGTAAGCACTGCTCTGCAACAATTAAAACATTGGCGTGTTATCAGCACTCTTCTCATCCTAAGCCAAAGCATAGCATTCTACCAGCTACTAGGAATAAAATTAACTCTGTCCTAGCTGAAACCAGGACAGATTTGAAAGGAAAAATAAAGATCAGTTTTACCCACACAATAGTAATTCCCCTACTCCAGTCTGTGATGGGATCCTCTGAAGAATTATTTTAAATGCTACACAAGAAAGGGAGACTGCAGGGAGAAAATTCAGCTATTTATCGAGATATAACTTCATGGTTAAGAAATAACTCATGAGGGGAAGCAAGTATGAGATGCTGATCTACAAAATCATGAGTGACATAGAGTGAATGGTGGTTGACTCTTCACTTTATCTTCCCAGATAAGCACTAGGGAACATCAATAAAAGTTGCCAGCAGTCGTGTTAATAAGAAACAAAAGAAGATGACTTCACATATAATGGTAATAGAATTGTGGAGCTAAAAGATTATTTATTTAATTATTTACTTTAAGAGAAGACTGGACAAGGGGAGCCTGGAAGAGAAAGAGAAGCCCTGTAAATATTAGTAAATAGGCAACCTGTTTCAGTGTAGAAGATCCCATGAGCTGGAAATAGGCAATGGAAAAGTAGTTACTGGACTCACTGTTATGGGCCATGTTATTGCTCTTCTCTTAAAACCAGATTTTGTCCAATATTTGAAACAGGATTCTGGCCAAGATGAAGATCTGGGCTGTTAGTGTGAACTATTAGGTATAACTATTTTGCAATATGTAACAAAATACTTTCTTAAAATTATAAAGCTACAACAATTTGAACAATCTTGAACTATTTCATTACAGCTAAATAAATTACAAATAAAGAAGAATATATTGCAATAAACTTGTGTGTGTGTGTCAAAATCAATTTTAGACATTTATATGGAACAAATCATGCTGATCCAGTTTTGTGGTAATAAACATCCTCACTTCTTGGAAGCATGGCAAGAACCTTCTTTTATTCATCCAACTAGCTGTATTGTAATCAATAGAACTGAAATCACTCAAGATCACAACAGAAATCACTGGAGCTGCAGTGGCAGAATTAGACCAACTTTGTTTCAACAAAGAAAGCAGACAAGAAGACAAAGTTAGCTCAATGTCAGAGTTATTTTCTAAACAGCTCATATGAGACCTAAAATTTTATCTGTGGAACTTGGATCACATACCCACTGTCATCAGCTGAGCTATTCTAATACTTACAGAAGCTAACAATCTGGCCTCATCCCTTTACTGCCACCTGCTACTGGCATGAAGCTGAATCAGCTTTATGAATGTAAATTGTTCACATTTCTTTGCATTCTTTGCACAATCTTTTGAGAAATTGTACCTATTTAAAATCATGGAAAATTTAAATATACATGGTGAACACAGGAATATGCCTCAGTTATATTGTTTGTAACAATAGAGAAAGCACTATATACAGAGAACTAAAATAACATTTTTTTCAATTTGTTATGAAATTCATGAAATATTTCCCACCTAATTCACTTCTGCTGTGATACTGAGAATATAATGAGGCATTTCTATATGCCTTAAATGACTAATTGACATGGAGAAGGTAATGTGCAGTTTCTGTAGTTTCCACCAGACGCTGGTATCTGCAGGCACTACTATAACTGTTCCTCTATGGAGAAAGCTCTTGAATTCACCACAGTTCATAAAATAAGTTTGTAGATAAACTATTTTATAACTATTCCACAAAATCAAAAAATATGTATTCTACTTTTCAAACAGGCATAGAGGAAAAAAAATTCTATGGACCTTAATTTGTGATAAAATTATTTGAAGTTTCAATCCCATTCTTCTGACATATAAAATAGCTGTGGATAATTTACTTCATCAAAGGCCATTGTGAAAACAATTAAATATTTACCCTATTAAACAGCTATGCAGTTATTTTGGTTTTGTAGATTTATATTTAAACACTGAGAAATCTTTTTGGACCCTCTTCTCTTTCATTTCAAAGACATTTAGAATGGCTTTGAAGTAATTGTTTTATGTGAAAAGTTCCAATGAAGAAATGAATATATATATATATATATTTAGTTTTATTTTTTCACTTATTTTGAATATGAAATTAGAGTACGGGAGGGGAGGGTGAAAAAGATCTTTCCATCAATATCTGGAAACACTCTTCTCTCACAGGTACTGTAAATTTGTCCTCTATTACTTATATAGCCATTATCAAGTGCTAGAGAAGTCTTTGTTTTACTTTTCAGGCAATTGTTATTTTTCTTAGTAGCAGATACCATGATATAATCTTATCCTAAAAAAATCCATCTTTACAGCAATGTTCTTAGTCTAAATGCTGGCTGTTCTTTTTCAGTCTCAACTATTGACCCACCTTATGATAACTTACATAGGCTTAATTGTCAAGTTTTGAAATGTTGAATAAGAGTTGAATCTCTCAGAAAGAACTGAAACAATGCAGCAATTCTCTTCTAACACTTGGGCCTAACTACAGAAATCATAAGTTTTGACTGTTTTTGTTAAAATATTGCCAACATGATTCCTACATATTTTTATAAATAGGGTAATACTACCAAGGATAAAGTTTACTTTTAGATGTGTGCCAAACAAAATATATCCCTCTGAGAAGACTGTTCCCGGCTTCAGAAATTAGCATGTCTACACGAGAATTATAAATTGATATTAAAAAATATTACAGAAAATGAATTTCTAATTTCTATTGTCTTGTCTAATTTAACCCAACTTCTTATTTCTAAAAGCATTTTATGGATGAAATTGGAAATAGAGGTCAAAATGACTTTCATTCTTCTGTTATCTTACTAATAGATAAGTTAGTTTCTATTAGTAAGTATTAGTTAGTATCTAAGGACAGAGAAATAGATCTTCCAGTTTCCATTTTGAAAAGCACTGCAAGGACTAAGTTTCCCCTTTTTCCCCCTGTTTTAGAATGGCCATAAAGGAAGGACTTCTGGGGCCATATGAATATTGCATCATGCGAAGACCTCTTCTGCAAATATAGGCTGCTATAGAACATCCTAAAGGACTCCTGCGTCTTAGATAGGGGCTTGCAATTTCTGACCTTTTCTCTAGTAGTGGATTCAACAGCCAAAGCCACCAACAGCGAAAAGTGAGATATATAGCGATGGTTCAGATAAAATGAGTAGAATATGGTTTATTTTTAAAAGTTAGAAGACAGCAGCAAGCAGTTGTAAGCAAAATACTAAAATTTAAGATATAGAATTTATGCTTTTTAATGTTTTCTGCTTGACATAAATAAAGTTCATATTGATTTCTATAATGGTGTGCATTTTTTTTCATATGGTTGCATGGGAAGTAATTTTTCTGTCCTGCAAATATTAAGATTCATTTTTTTCCTTCTGTTTCTGTATGATATATAAAGATTGAGCTTGCTTCTAAGTATCTACGTTAGTAACAAAGAAAGCTATTTGTTTAAAGATCTATTAATTTCATTTTTTTTAATGCAGTTAAACTTTCTAAGCAAAAAATAAAAAGTAAAAAGCATTCATACCATGAAGAACTTCACATTAAAAGGACATTAAACATTTTTTTTTTTTAAGCATAAACCCTTTTTTGCAATCCATTCATTGTGAGTAAAATAAGTGTGTTCTTTCTTTCTTTCTTTCTTTCTTTCTTTCTTTCTTTCTTTCTTTCTTTCTTTATTTCTTTCTTTCTTTCTTTCTTTCTTTCTTTCTTTCTTTCTTTCTTTCTTTCTTTCTTTCTTTCTTTCTTTCTTTCTTTCTTTCTTTCTCTGTTTGCTATTCCAGGAAAATTATCATTGCTCTATCTATAGATTCATGTTTTTACATATGCAAACAGTGAACTTTCAAAACAGGTTTCAAAATTACAGTGTATTTTTCTCATTTTTTGTTTGTTTTTGACATTAGTGAACACTGTGATTTTTCAGTTTCTATCTTGAAAAATAAATCTTTATTTTTGAACTTTCATATATTTTTATTATTATTTTTTTTTGTTAACAATAAGAGCACAATGGAAAAAGTTTGTGAATTTGATGTTGGCTTTCAAGAAGTTGGTACTATTTGAAACTGTAAACTAAATTATTTCAGAAGAGATTTAAAATGGGTATAATCTACATATAAATTGGTTTTAGAACCAAAGGGGGCCTGCAGTCAGTATATATTATGTTAAGATTCTATCACATTGTCTAATGGATTAGATTTTATTAAGTACTATAAAACAGCATGAGATGTTTTCAACAGAAAGCAAATTGAACTGAAACAGATAATTAATTACTGTAACTCATTTTTTCAACACAGCATAGACACAAACGCATTGGTTATACACGTGTATATTACATATTGCATCATAAAGCTGTCAGCATAAATTTTTGTGTACCTAAAATAATCAATATACTTTTTCTTCAATGTTTTAACATTTTTGAATCACAGTTTGCATGCACAGAATCACTTTGTCTTGTTGGAGTAAATGAACTCTTTAACATTTTCCATATTAAAGGGCTTTTCTATAGTTACTAAAATGCCACAGAACTATGTCAATTAGGTCTGTGGCACAGAGACTGTAAATCTAACTTCAGCCTCATGAGGAATGTCCAACAGCCAAAATTGTACCAAGAATCTTTGGACAAGGAACCCTGAGAATTACTTAGGTCATACTGCACTGATATCGGAAAAGACTTTTGTGAAGTTATTTATTTAGAGAAGTTTTAGTTTTAAAATAGTTGGAAAGAAGATTCCTATCAAATCTAATCACACCATCTTTGCAAAAAAAAAAAAAAAAAAAAAAAAAAAAAGACTGAAATCTGTAAATAAAATTACCTTTCATTACTTGGATGGCTTAAGAAAAATGTGAGAGAACTTCCTAGTGACATCCCAAGCAGATGAAAAGTTCAGCACTTCAGATATAAGATTCTTACAAATTTGAAATAGGGCATGTTCTTCTGTGGAGAGAACACAAATTTCTTTCTGAAATCAGACTTTGGGTTCAGAACAGGACACACCTGCTCCAGAAATGACGGGAGAGCATACAAACAGAAAGCCTATTGTATTAAGGCTCTCACCCCAGTAACAGTTTTTATTTTTTATTTTCTTTTTTCCCTCCAGATACAAATTATTTATAAAAATACAAAATTAGTCTTCTATATTATGTTTCTTTAAGCATAACTTGACTATATAACCCTTGCAAATTAAATTTATGCTGGTCTGAAGTCTACTATATATATATATATTTGCAGTCGTGTATTGTTTCCTAAGACAACTGAACATTAATTTATTCAAACCATATATAAAGCAACCACATACCCTTTTTCTGAACTAGTTCATGGTACATAACTTCTCCTTCTGTATTCATGTTGCTCAGCCATAACCTTCTCAAACATCACAAGCTACTAAAAAATCTCAGAAGACATCTGTTTGTTGTGTAAATAGCACAAGCAAAACACCAAATGGAACTCCATCCAAATGAGCAGTCACTTGTAGTCATCTATCTATGGTGCTTTTGAAATGACTCATGTTATAAATATTAATATCCTGACAAAATATTGCATTCTATCTTACTTGGAAAACCATATTTACACTCAAAAAACACTGCTACAGTCTCAGATGAACATACTTTACTTCCAGACATAGTCTGCAATGTTTCCTTGTTTTGTAAATTCCATTCCTAACATTGCAACTACTATCCACTGCTGCTCATTTCAAATGTTTAATATTTTCTTTGCTAAGAAAGTTCCCCTTGCAAGAAAATTCATCTTCAGAAACCCTCAAGTCTTTGCAAACATAGCACTTATGGCTGTTATCTCCACAGTTACTAGCTTAAAACTAAAAAGTTTATTCAAATTGGGTATTTCTATAAGAAATGTGGAAGCTGGGCTCAGTCTCTGCCATCAGACTCATGAAGTAACTTTCCTGATATGAAAACCAGGGAAAAATGAGAGCTATAGTCTCTTGGAAACCGGCTTGATGTACTACAGTTGCAAGAACAAAGATTTATATTAAAGAGAAAGAAGAAAGGAATCACAGGAATTTTCCCACCAAGTTGGGGGAAAATTGTTGATCTGCTGGAGGGTAGGAAGGACCTGCAGAGGGACCTGGACAGGATAGGTAGATGGGCAGAGGCCAATGGGATGAGGTTCAACATGGCTAAGTGCTGGGTCCTGCACTTCAGCCACAACAACCCCATGCAGTGCTACAGGCTCGGGGCAGAGTGGCTTTATAGCTGTGCAGAGGAAATAGATCTAGGGGTGTTGATTGATACTCACCTGAATATGAGCCAGCAGTGTGCCCAGGTCACCAAGAAGGCCAATGGCATCCTGGCTTGTATCAGGAATAGTGTAGCCAGTGACCAGGGAGGTGATTGTCCCCCTGTACTCTGCTCTGGTGAAGCCTCACCTCAAGTATAGTGTTCAGTTTTGGGCCCCTCACTAAAAGAACATCGATGCCCTGGAACATGTCCAGAGAAGGGCTATGAAGCTGATGAAGGGCCTGAAACACAAGTCCTGTGAGGATCGGCTGAGGGAACTGGGGTTGTTTAGTGTGGGGAAGAGGAGGCTCAGGGGAGACCTTATTGCTCTCTGTAACTACCTGAAAGGAAGTTGTGGGGAGCTGGGGGTCAACCTCTTCTCACAGATTGGACTGGAGGGAATGGCTTCAGGTTGCTTCAGGGGAAGTTTAAGTTAGAAATGAGGAGACATTTCTTCTCAGAAATAGTAGTCAGGCATTTGAACTGTCAGGCCCAGGGAAGTGGTGAAGTCACTGTCCCTGGGAGGGTATAAGGAAAGCCTGGACTTTGTGCTTTAGTGGGTGACATTGGTGGTAGGGGGATGGTTGGGACAGATGAGGTCTTTTCCAACCTTAATGATTCTATGATGCTATGAATAATAGACTGATAGTGTTCATAACCTCCTGCTTGGCAGTGGAATTCTGAATATCTTAACTCCAACCTCTGTCTTTCTTGGTTTTATCCATTGCATTGAACATCAGAATTAATTTTGTTTTGCAAAAAAATGGCTGAAGGACTCAATGATTAACTGAATAATTCAGCTTAATTATAGACAAACACTTTCAGAAAAACATGGGTCTATAAAGAAGATATTTTTTAGTCTTTTAGATTAAAAGTACAAAACTGTAAACAGCCCCTGCATGCACATTGCATAATATTCAGGTCTGTGTGAACTGGGCATTTACTTATAATTAAGTTCAGTATACATAAAAAAAATCTTAGAGGTTGCTTTTCTATCTTATACAGAGGCTTTTTAGCTGTTTCAGTTAAAAATAACTACTATGAAATACAACAGTTGTGACTCCTTACCTCTTTGTTTCTTTTTCTTTTTGCCTGATCTGTTCCTTTCCATTTCTGTACTCCATTAGCAGGAATAAAAATAAAGCGGTCCAGTAAACTCAAGTGAAATACCTGAAATAACAGAGAAAATCTTTAACAAAGGTAAATGGTTTTCTATGCACTGTAAAAGAAATCATCTTCTGAGGGGCTTAGAATTCTCATTCCTTGGGCAAGGTCTCCTCTTATTGCAATAATGTGTATATTTATTGAAGTAAATACAAACAGTGTGGTTTATCAACTTATCAACTCTGAATATCATTGCTTTTCAACAGTGATAAAAGAAGTTGGTCATTTGGATGGAATATTCTCCATGGATTAGACTTTTTCTGTTGTAACAAAATTAGCTAAAGTTCAAATAAAAATAATTATCTTAAAAAAATAAAATTAATAATAACAACAGAATCACAGAATGGTTTAGGTTGGAAGGGACCTCTGGAGACCATCTAGTCCAGACCACCTGCTCAAGCAGGGTACCCTCAAGTACATTATCCAGGACTGTGACCAGACAGCTTTTGAATATCTCCAGGGAAAGAGACTCCACTACCTCTCTGGGCAACCTGTTCCTGTGCTCAGTAACTCTCACAGTAGAGAAGTTTATCCTCATGTTCAAATGGAACTTCCTGTGTTACATACACCTCTCATTGTTGGGCACCTGTAAGAAAATTTGGGCCCCATCTTCTTGACACCCTCCCTTCAGATACTTGAACACATTGATCTTCCTAGCCTTCTCTTCTCCAAGCTAAAAAAGCCCAGCCCCCTGAGCCTTTCCTCATATAAGAGATGCGTTAGTCCCTTAATCTTTTTAATTGCCCTTTGCTGGACTCTCATGTAGGAGTTCCATGTCTCTTTTGTAATGGGCAACCCATTACAAAGGATTACCTCTCTCAATATGCTGGAAGTACTCTTCCAAATGCACCCAGATACCATTAAGGTCACATTGCTGGCTCATGGTCCATGCTTGTCCACCAGGACTCTCAGGTCTTTCTCTGCAGAGCTAATTTCCAGCAGGTTAGCCCCGAGCCTGTACTGGGGTTATTCCTTCCTAGGTACAGGAGGACCCTGCACTTGCCTTTTCTGAACTTCAAGAGGTTCCTCTCTGCCCATCTCTCCAGAATGTTAAGATCCTTCTGAATGGCAGCATAGCACTTTGGGCTATCCTCCCAGTTTTGGGTTATCAGCAAACTTGCTGAGGTTGCACTCTGTCCTTTCATCCTGGTCATTGATGTATAAGTTAAAGAATACCAGACCCAGCACTGATCCCTGGGAGACTTCTATTCACAGTCCTTGTTAGCTGTACCCAGAGCATCACCCAATGGAGCCCTGTTGCTGGGTTACAAATACTTCAGGTCAACCACTCAGCCAGTGGAATGGCCCTCCTCCAGGAAAGGGCCCGCCCTGCACATGCTCCCACAGAAACTGCAGCCCCACACTCTAGTCACTTGAGGTCCCTAGGACTGCCTTTTGTGGTTGCATGTGCTCACCATTACTGCTGGTCCTGCCTATGCCCCATCAGCTACTCTTGCACGAGCCGCCTGCCCACGGCAGGTTTCCCTGGCTCAGGAACACCCACTGTACACAGAAGTACCCTACTCTACTGCAGAATGTGCCCACAACAGAACTCATCAGCTTGATGATACATATTTCCATTGTTGATAAAAACTGTTACATGTCTGTGAACAGTATGTGTTATCTCAATTATCCTTTTTTTGTTTGTTTCTTTTCCTCTGAACTTAATAAAATTCAGGAGATTAACATTCTTTCAGACAAATCTGTCCCATGACACATTCTTTATAGATACTGCCATAAAATAGTAGCTGCATTTATAAGTAACTTTTAAAGTTTTATGTTCTCCTGGTTTCGGCTAGGATAGAGTTAATTTTCCTCCTAGTAACTGGTGAGGTGCTGTGTTTTGGATTTAGGATGAGAATAATGTTGATATCACACAGATGTTTTAATTGTTTCAGAGCAGTGCTTACACTAAGCCAAGGACTTTTTAGCTTCTTGCTCTGTTCTGCCAATGGACAGGAGCTGGGAGGGGACAGACCCAGGGCAGCTGACCCAAATTGGCCAAAGGGGTACTCCATACCATCTGACATCATGCTGAAGAATTAACGTGGGGGGACTGGCCAGGGTGGGGGGACTGGCTGCTCGGAGATAGGCTGGGCACTGGTCAGCAGGTGGTGAGAAATTGCATTGTACATCACTTGTTTTGTATACATTATTATTAGTAATACCATTATCATTATTGTTATTTTTCTTTCTTTTCTGTCCTAATAATCTATCTTTATCTTAATCCACAGGCTTTCATTTACTTCTGATTCTTTTCCCCACCCCAGAGAGGGAGGGGGAGTGAATGGCTGTGTCATGCTGAGCTAGCAGCTGAATTAAACCACAACGTGTCAACACTTTAAATATATTACAGTAAAGAATTATATTTTATATTAAAAAGACTTTTTATTTTTACCATGTTTGAGAGTGTATATATATGTGCAAACATAAACAAACAAAAATATGCAAGAATAATATGGAAGGTGTTCGTTGTGGTCTGTGTGTGGGGAATTAGATGATTTTTTATGACCCTTCCAACACAAATCATTATATGATTCTATGATAATAAAGTGGGAAATAAAATAATTAGGAGAAATTAGGGATCTGGATAGGTTGGAGAGCTGGGCGATCGCCAACCGCATGAAGTTCAATAAGAGCAAGTGCCGGGTCCTGCACCTGGGACGGGGAAACCCTGGCTGCACGTACAGACTGGGCGATGAGACGCTGGAGAGCAGCCTAGAAGAGAGGGATCTGGGGGTCGTGGTAGACAGCAAGTTGAATATGAGCCGGCAGTGTGCCCTGGCAGCCAGGAGGGCCAACCGTGTCCTGGGGTGCATCAAGCACGGCATTGCTAGTAGGTCGAGGGGGGTGATTGTCCCGCTCTACTCTGCGCTGGTGCGACCTCACTTCGAGTACTGTGTGCGGTTCTGGGCACCACAGTATAAAAAGGACATGAAACTGTTGGAGAGTGTCCAGAGGAGGGCTAAGAAGATGGTGAAAGGCCTGGAGGGGAAGACGTACGAGGAACGGCTGAGGGCACTGGGCCTGTTCAGCCTGGAGAAGAGGAGGCTGAGGGGAGACCTCATCGCAGTCTACAACTTCCTCGTAAGGGGGTGTCGAGAGGCAGGAGACCTTTTCTCCATTAACACCAGCGACAGGACCCACGGGAACGGGGTTAAGCTGAGGCAGGGGAAATTTAGGCTTGACATCAGGAGGGGGTTCTTCACAGAGAGAGTGGTTGCACACTGGAACAGGCTCCCCAGGGAAGTGGTCACTGCACCGAGCCTGTCTGAATTTAAGAAGAGATTGGACTGTGCACTTAGTCACATGGTCTGAACTTTTGGGTAGACCTGTGCGGTGTCAAGAGTTGGACTTGATGATCCTTAAGGGTCCCTTCCAACTCAGGATATTCTATGATTCTATGATTCTATGAAATTGCACGGAAGGTTACTAAAATATTTGAAAATTAAGAAAAAGGTGTTTTAAGTGTAAGTTAAAATGTGAACAAAGAAATTCATTTTCATTGGATGTCCATGATCTTTTCTGTAGCTTTAAGATGTCCTCATCCCAAGTTCATACTGATTTCTTAGAGGTCCTCTAAAATCACAAAATAAGGACTCTCCTGTAAGCGTTGATCTACAGCAGCTGGAGCAATTTATGATGTTTTCTCAAGTAAACCAGGAGGCAATTAAAAATAAATTTCAAAGTCATTCTTCATTAAGTAATACAACACTATAGATGTTGTATCTCCCTTTCTCTAATATTATTTTAAATATTGGTAAGTTAAAACTCCACTTTCTGTGTTAAATTATACCTGGATGACTAACTAATAACTCTCTTTTTATCATGACCTGTCACTTTTCAAATTACAAAGAGCTTGAAATTATTTACTGTTTTAAATTATTCATAGAAGCCTTTAGAGAATAGTTGCACATTGTCTGGAATAATTAACTGCTAATATGGAAATGCTGAAATTCTCACCCACCCACACCCTCCCCCTCTTTGAGCCACTAGCCTTTTTTGATTACCAATGACAGAAAAGACGGTAGTTGCTTATCCATTTAAATTTTAGCTGCTTGAACAATGATCATAGTTAAACTATGATTTTGTTTTTGTAGAAGAGATGCTGAAAATAGGAACACATTCCCAGTTAACTCAGTTCTTAAAGGAAATGTAATGTACATGAATTATATATCATGTTCACGGTACTCTTTGAGACAGTTACTTTCCCCTAAACACAGTAAAACTCAGGGTGATCTTGATAATGTATGTTTATAAATCAAGATCTCATTAGTGGAAATATTTACAAACAAACCAAATGAAGTTCATCCTCCAGAGCTTTCCATGCTGCATACAGGGATATTGTATTATATCTATATCAATAAATTACACAGAAGAAAGCCTCTTCCCTGGTGTCCATACAAACCGGTAGAGTCTGCTTGGACGTAGGATTAAACTATCCCAGCCCCTGAAATAAAGCACCTGCATTCAACCATTTAGGAATTATTCCTGGCTTTCTGTAACTACTAAGTTACCCATGATTTGTCTGGGAGCATGCCAGCAGGCACTAACCTAAGACATGCCAGACCTCCACCCTTGCTGTTGCCTGAAACAACAGCCTAACAGTACAGCCAGATGAGCAGTGCTACCTAGACCACCGCACCTTCTTACAGCACTAATGTAGATGTAGCCACAGGTATTCACTCAAACAGATTAAGTTGCACTATGTGAGAAAACAAAACAAAACAAAACAAAACAAAACATTTGAACGGGATTTGTAGTTTAAAGCAGATTGCTGCGAGATGAATCACAAGGCACAACTTCATGGGCTTTGGCAGGGTGCCATCTTACTTGCTTTTCAGCTGTCTGAAACCAGCAGATGCAGGAAACATGCCTTAGCATTTTTCCTGTTTTGTCTCAGTTAAGTCATCAATCAAGATGCACTCTGATTACTTGTTTCTTATTTGCTTTTTAACCTTATTATTGCTTTGTGTTTCTCCAATTTTAACCTTTTTTTATTTTTTTTAACTTTTTTTTTATTCTCTCACCTATCAGCATGCTAATACTGACTGATTAGCAAGATTAACTAGCAATTTTTAGCACTGTGCTTTCTGTTCAAGCAGGTTTAAGAAAAAATAAAAACTCTTTAAGCAGATAGCTACATAGATGACCATGTCAACCCTTATCTTACAGATTTTACTTTTAAAAGTTCCCTTCTCCTTCAAAACTGAAAGGAAACCATCTTTCCTATGATAACAAAGTCTGAAATATAAGGAGATTCTAAGAACTGTAAGACTTAGAAAATTATTTTCTGAAATGTTCTTGTAAACAAACAAACAAAAGATAACACAGTTAGGTATTAAATAGAATATATATATATATATATATTTGTATATATAAAGGAGAACTAATTTCTTCAAGTTTCCATACCCACCTGATAGTCAATAAATAAATTATATATATTTTTTTTCTTTCCAAGCAATAATTATAACTGACATGATAACGTTCAGCTTGAAAATTTCAGTATAAAGTTTTAGGTAGGTGCTTTTGACCTTCAGGTGTAGTGATATGAAAACTTTGAACTAAAAACACTATAAGAATGTTGTCCTCAAAGCCCAGAAGGTATTTTATCCTCACATAAGAAATTTTATTAAAAATGAAATGCAAATGAAATGCCAAGATGAAATTATAACATTCTCTTAATCTATAGGTCTACAGATTTTTAAAATAATGTAGAAATTATAATTCTATGTTAAGGTTATGTACTTGGGGGAAAAAAAATACTGTAGGTTTCCATACATGTAAGACATAGCATATTCTATGATTTTTATGATGCTATATATCCTGAGCTAAACTTAAAGACAAAATCTTTTCTAAACACTTGTTAAACTTAATTACTTGTGTGTTGCAAGAAAAATCTTTTAACCTCTCATGTTCTACTTTTATTGTTTAACAACAACAGAAAATGTACTTAAATTGTTAAAATTGGTAAATAAAATTTGTTTTACTATATTGTGTCAGGCCACTGGGCTTCAAAGGAGATCAAGTGAAGTTCAAATTGTGAAAAAGTGCTTTCTAGGGAAATGTACAAGTTGTGTAGCTCTGTGGGAATGGAATTTGCTAAAGTACCTCCTGTTGTTGCAGTAATATATTCCAATTATTATTACATATTATTAATCAGAAAGAAATATAAAAATAAACAAAACAATAAAGATGTATACCAATGCTGAGAGGTTAATAATGCAGGATTGTCCTTCTGAGATCTAAAGAGGCAGGCGAACCTACTTTGTGATGTTCTTCCGCATCTGATTTAACATGACAAGAATTTCTATTCATCTGATTGTAACTCAGTACTTTGCTGATTCTTGAAGTTGGTAATGATGACTTAAATCACATTTAATTAATGAATTTATTTATTTGTGCTTGTTTGTTTTCTGATCATTTTAGACTGTTCTATCTCCCTGCATGTATAGAGAACATTATGTTCCCTTTCTGGCCAGAATTTCTACATTAGACATTATTGACATTTCTATATGTCAATACAGCCAATACATGTTAAAATTTAATTTTACACTTGCATTTTCGATGAAACTATGGAAATGACAGTTTTTCTCTTTATCTGTGATTACAAAAAGATGAAATGCCATTGAATTAAACAAATTGTTAGCTTCAGATTTGAGCTATGAACTTTTTTAAACCAGCTGAAACCAGAATTCAAACTATAAAAATCAATATTTTGACTTGTTAAATTTCTTTCCACATAAATAGTCAAGTGATACAGGTTAATGAAGTTGTGCCATTGTTTTGGCAGCAGATAGCATGCATTTTTTGCCACATTATACACAGGTCTAAGTAGCACAAACAAACTGTGGCATATAAAAAACTTGAATATATATAACTGACTAGAATTTCATTTATATATTCAAGTGAATGAATGTAATTCTTTAATTTACATTGAACATATTGACTTTGACTTCAAATTAGTAATTGGTGTTAAAATTATATTAAACCAGTATTGGTGGAGAATTTATGGAAGTTTTTGAACAACCTTAAGTATACTATCATTTGTTCTAAAGAAGCAGGTGAGTAGTTGTCATTTTATCTATGTTTATTACACACGTAAATATAAAGACCACAGACTGTGGTCTTTAGATAAGCAGAGCTTATACCACATTCAGTATCAGCAGTCAAGCTTGAATTTTTACATATCTTATTTGAAGTTTGCTAATTCCAGTTGGAAAGAATGGTGTTATAACCCTTCATGTACTTTCTCACTGAGAAAAATGCTATTTTAAAGAACACTAATTTGCCATGTATATAGAGGTGTCTGGAGGCAGTGATACATTAAATATTTTTGTCCTTTTGAAATCAGGGTAGCAAATTATTACTTTATTATTTATTATTATTATTATTATTATTATTGTTGTTATTGTTATTGTTATTGTTATTATTATTTATTATTTATTATTTATTTATTTATTTTCAAGGGAAATACCCTGAGGATATGCAGACTGCCTTGTTTGGTTCTTGCAACCTTGTTTGTATTACTACATGTGCCTCTCATTTATTTATACATGTATGTGTATACATGTGTATATACATATGTTTTTGTACTCTAAGTATGTGATACATACATTGGGGTTGTGACTGAAACTTATAAACTGCATGTAAGACTTTAGTATTCAGAGAGTGGAAACTAACAATAAAATGCATTCTCAAGTATTTGAATTCTATATTGAAAACAAGCAGAGTTTGGCTTAATTTCCTGTGTTTCAAAACATTCTGTGGCATGCAATTCTAAAAAGACTTTCAGCATATACAGATAACAAATATTTGAAATATTATCTGCAGGGCTTTCTAGTAACATATTGGATTCACAATTTATAAAAGAAAAAAAAAAAAAAAGAACTTCCCATAGACAGAACTTCTTACTGAACTCTTCAGTCAAATAGATGTGGAAAAAAAACACCACAATGTATAATTTACTAAAACACAGTACAGTATCTTATTGGAACTGAGTATTGCTCTAATGGAGCCTAGAAATTCCATGACTCTGAAGGGTTTGAGTTGAGTAGACAAGCTCCAGCAAAACAGTGGCATGTATAAATTCCTTGTTATCAGCAAGGGCTATAAATGTATATTTCATCCTGGACTGTTTTGCCTAATTATCAATGACATTTCAGTTTTCCAAGAGCTAATAGGTGTTCTTTATATACTGTGTCTATTCTGTTCTATCTGTGTCAGTGTCATCAAAATATTAATCAACACTACCGTTGTTGTGCTTTTTTTTTTTGATATTTCAAGCATCTCTGAGTGTTAATGTAAACATGCCACTTGGACTATATCCTCTGACAGGAACTTCTTCATCCAGAGTGAAATACTTTTTTTTTTTTTTTTTTTTTTTTTATTGGCACATGCACAGCAGTTTAGTAATTTGAGTTTCCTCTTCAATCTGGATTTATTTTTCTCATATGAAAGAAATTTCTGTTCTACACTGCTTTTGAAATAGCAAGTTGAGTTAAGCTGGCAATAGGCTGAGCCAGTTTGGTGCAGCCAAAAGTTAAAACTACAGCTGATTGCCAGACTAACTGTTAAGAGCATTTCAGTCAATTTATTCCTTGATGCAGCTAATTTTTCTCCTAGAGGCTGGGGAAATTTGAATCAGTGGCAGTTCTTTTTCCAGCAATAAAAGCTTTTTCAGTCCCCACATTCAGAGGTGCCTCTTACCTTGTGGATAGTAGGATCCAGGCACACTGGAAATTAAAATATTAAAATATTGTTCTACATAGTGCAGAGGAGTTGTAAAAGAATATACAGAAACTGATGTTGAGTTTCCATAGATTTTTCTAACCAAAGTTCAAATGCAACACACAGTTCTTTTGCATTTGTGCACCTGCATCATAACTTTCAGTAGGGATTTTGCTGACCATCTCCAAGTTTGTAGAAATGGATATGCAGAAACCTGGGCCAAGCAAAGATGAGATTGTTACAAGGTTTCTTGCACATTAATGGAACATTTTTTTCATTCTTCCAACATATAACAAAACAGTATCCTGATTGTGCTAATATTATCTTGATAATGAACAACCTATAGTATTCTTGATTTGTATTTTTCTTTAAAGTCTCTCCTGTTATTAAAGGTCTACATGTACCCACCCACCTACTCATAACAGGTACTCATTTTTTGCACTATTTTCTGCTGTGTTTCTCACCCGCTAAAAAACAAACCAAACCAAACCAACCAACCAACCAACAAAACAAACAAACAAACAAACAAACAAAAACCAGTCACCAACTATGACACCTACTTATTTTTGGTTTTAGCTATCCTGATTCTGTTTTATATTTATTATTTTATTAATATAATAAAACATATTATATATATTAATACACATTTAATATATATAATATTTATTATATTATTAATGTAATATAATATAATATAATATTAATATTTATTGCTTCATGTACATGAGGTATTCCTGTTTCTCCCCACACTTGTGAAAATCTTTTGAAGCAATTCAGTCTTGCCATGTTTTTTTTTTTTTTTTTTCTGTTGTTTTTCTTATTTAAAGTCTATTGAGGTTTTCACCTTATACTTGTCTAGCCAAAAAATGATATTAAGAAATGTTTCATTTCAGTTAGAAAACTGAAAGAAAATTAATGAGTTTCCCAATTCTTTGAGATTTAATACAGGCACTAGCATAGGACTTGCCTTCCCTCCATCCTCAAAGGAGTAACTCTTAGAAGGAAAGTAATTCCTATTCTCATCTCTAGTGTTTTTATTCAAAAAAGGGTCTTCGTGTTGTTATTGTTTAGGAATCTCACAGTCCCTGGATACTTTCTGGTTTTAGTCAAACATTCCAGGTTTCAAACAGTCCAACTGATGCTGTGTAACTGCTGCTTATCTCAACATCTGTAAACACCTCTTACCTGTCTTGTCCTTCAAGATCTTTGAAGCATCTGCCTATTATTATTTGTGGACTGTATGGAATCTGGGAAAAGGACAACATTAATTTATTTGTGTGTAATATATCATGGGGTAGGTTAGAGTTTCCCCATTACACAATTGAAATAAAAAATTGGGACAATAATAACATTGTTATGTTAAATGCAGCATTGAATAATACATATCTTTTTGTAGTATTTCTATACATATGAAATATATGTATATATTTCTATAGAATGTATGTACATATACACATATAGATATTATACTTCTTTAGTGAGCTGAATTAAGGTAATGATTTAATTGACTGTGTATAGACATTATTTTGTCCAGTGTTTTATGCTGTCTCTGAAAATAAACTAGATTAGAGAGAATTAAATCGTTAAAAGGGGAGCCCATAATACAGAGCTATCATCACTCAACTGCTTAAATACATTTTTTTGGTCAACAGAATAGCTTTATACAAATTAATGGAAAAGATAATGTTTTCCTTCTCTGAGAGCTTTTGTCATACAATGAAACATACAAACTTCTGGAAAAAAGCTGTCTGAAACGTGCCAATTACTATTTTAAGCACTGGAGATATCAGAAACTCTGACACTTTTTTTTTTTTTTTTTTTTTTTTTTTTTTTTTGTCACAGTTTATCTTTTTAGTAAATGCTTTTTCTCTTTTAGAAAAATGACAAGGAACACATCCCTGGTAGCTAACAGCTGTTATCATTTCAGTTTTACAGATGATGGATTTTCTTCTAAATATCCTCAGGGGTGATCTCTACTGTCAGTGTCTAGCTTGTGATCATCTTCTGAATTTGGACATGGTTGATAGAAATTTCCAGTGCCTTCACTGGGATGACTCTTTCCACCCCCTTAGATAAAGATTCAATGTGTTTCTGATAATACTGTAAATACTGTGTTTTGTGTGATTCAGTTGTGAAAAAAAAAAATGTATATATCCGTAGACTTATTATTTATTTTTAGGAAAGGAGTAGGACAGGGGAAAAAATCTCTTCAGTCAAACGGAGTGGAAGGATATGTATTACAATTTATTGCTTTCCTCATATACAGAGATTTTCTTTCTGATTTACGTTTATTGTATGTGTCTCTATTCTGATTACTTTTAATGCTACAATTAGGAATATAAAATGATGGAGAACACTTTGTCCTGTAATTTTAAAGGAAACAGAACTTTCAACAGTAAGTAACCACTTAGTCTATTTCCATGTCAAGAAAGAAAAAAAAATAATAATAAAAAAGCTGTAGGTAAACTTGACACTCCAAATCATTTTCCTTAATGAAAGTACAGGCAGTATGCTTCTGTGACTAAAATGCATAGACAGAAGACAGAAGGGTCACTCTAGATTGACATTCTCCCTATAGTAAGAGACTTTGAATCCTTGCTCCAAAAGAGTTTTTCATTGAGGAGAGTTCCTCTGAAGTCAATGTACAGATCCATTTGCAGAAATGTTTCTTTTTCAGCATTATTCTATTCTTAATGTGAATGCAAAACAAAACTGAGATGGCAATGACCATATATAGTCCACATTTCTTGCAGTATAATAGTGGAGAACAGGAAAAAAAATCAAAAGAGCAAAATTCATTAAGTAGGAAAAAATTTCATTTAGTGGAACCAGAGGAGAAGTTTGGATCAAAAACACATGGAGAAAAGAGTTCAGAACAGCTGGGAATTCTTTAAGCTGTATCATGGTCACAAGCATAAGCTATTTCAAGCAGCATAAAGCTAGGATGGTCACGACAGATCATCTCGTGAAGTTTCCAGCATCCTGAGATGTAAAAAGTAAAAATACTGAAAATTAAAGCTGTTTAGATGACCAAGTGTAAAATATATGTGTAAATTTTAAGTAATATAATGAGTTATGATGAGGAAAATATATTTAAAAATTCATTAGTTTGGAAATAGAGAAATGGCAGACAAGTTGGTCTGCTGTTCAGCACAAATAGAAAGCTGGTGCTGAGAAGGCAGCATGTTTAATGTACTTTTAATGCAGTCTTCACAAAATGAGTCAGCTGTGATTAGCTGGCTAGCAGTATCAAGGACAGAGTGATAAAACAGGGAAATAGCAGTTTAGAGAGTGCTTACATAAATTAGATGTTTTGGAATCAGTTGTGTCTGGTGAAATTCACACAGTTACCTAGAAAATAAAACTGTTTTCTATGGGAAAGCGTAGAAGATAAGAAAAGTTTTCTAGAAGACTAGAAGAAAAAACAAACAAACAAACAAACAAACAAACAAACAAAAAACCAACACATTAGAAGGAAGTTTGGAAGGAAGAAAAGAAGTTGTTATAATTCAATTAAATCATTTGTGAGCACTTGAAACAAGGAGATAATAGCCAGTATGGAATTTCAAGGAATAAATGGGGTCAAAACAATATCCTCTTTATTGTTTTAATTTTAAAATAAACAGTATCAAATTTTATAAAGTTTTGTTGATATACCTGAAGCTGCAAATGTCACAGTAAGTAGCATAGAGATTAAACTATATCAGATGGGAGAAAAAAAAAATCTGAAAATTTGTTCTTGTGCTGTAGTTGTTGTCAAATCAAAAAAGTTACATTGAGAAGGATCCAGATATTTGTCCTTGGTCTGGTACTATTTGGTATTTTCATTAATAACTTGATTGAAAGAACTGAAAGTATGCTTGTTAATTTGTAGACAATCTCATATGGGAGGGACTTCAAATATGTTGATGTCAGAAATAAAATGATAAATGATCTTGACAAATGGAGACACGGACAGAGAAGACAAGCCATAGTTCAAAATGAATATATATATATAACTATATATATATAGTTAAGTGCAAATAATCAGCTATAAAAATGATAAGAAATAGCTATGTTAGTTCAATCCTACAGAAAATGTTTATGACCAAGATGGACATAAATACGAACATTGACTGAGACTGTCACTGTTATGAGAAAGCTAGACATCAAGCTAGGATGCAGGTTTGTAATGTGTGAAATCCTTCTGCCCTATTAGGTACTGGTAAATCTTCACAGAGTTTTGGCTGACATAATTTGAGCATTTGAACCAATGACACTGTCCAGAGAAGAGGACTTAGACTTGTCAGAGGGATAACAAACATCACCCATGCAGAAATATTGAAAGAGCTAGAGCTAAAGATGTCTGATCCAGAGATCAGATATGGCCACAGCCTTCACACATTTATAAGATGATTTTAAAAGAGAATGAATTAATTCTTCCCAATGTCTAGAGAAAAGAGGCATTTAATTTAGATTTTGAAAATGAAAAATGTTTTTCAGCTGTATTTTCTCAATAGAGTTACATACTGAGAAAAATTGGCTCAAGAAGTGTTAGAATGTCACACACTAATTGGTTATTAAAGAGAAGATGGGCAAGTATTTATTAGAAATGGCAAAAATATTTTAGTTTTTGTCTCAGTGAACCAGATGGACCTCAAGGTCACTTACAACTTTTTGTTTGTTTGTTTTCATAATTTCTTTGGCAACTTCTTACTGCTGAAAATGAAAAATTAGGTTACCCACTATTATTAATTCTAATTAATAAATATGCACTTTAACCATGTGTAATTATTCAAAAGCATGAAAACAAAAGACCAGCCACATCAAGACAAGACCAAGCCACATAATTTTTAACATTAGACATTTAAAATAATTTAGACATTCAAATTTGTACAAAGAAATTTTGACAATGTTTGGAAGGAATTAACAAATTCTTTGAGCTTATGAAAGTGTGTATTTACAGTTGGCATGCTTAACTTTGAATTTTACATTCCATTTTTACTATCCAAATGAAGTTTAAAAAGAAAAAAAGTTATATGCATATCCGCTGTATGTGAGCCCATTGCCTTTCATTATCAATTG
Organism: Anas acuta; assembly: GCF_963932015.1. Lineage (NCBI taxonomy): Eukaryota > Metazoa > Chordata > Aves > Anseriformes > Anatidae > Anas > Anas acuta. Next base: position 73,697,091 of record NC_088981.1, read on the forward strand.
CCATTAGAAAGCATTTACATAATTCCTATATCAAATAACCTTTTACTTTATTATCTTGAAGGCATAAATCTTACTGTCAAGGGAACAGTTTAAAAACATTGATATACTATAAATGCTTTTGAGGTTCTTCATTAGTAGCAGCCTCTGCAAAACTTGGTGAAATGCTGATGAAGTCCATGGCTGAGTGTTTGAGTGCTTGCCATTTTATTTTGGTGTCATATCTATCTATCTATCTAATCTATCTATCTATCTATCTACCTATCTAATCTATTATATGTAATAAGACCTTTTTATATAGGAATCTTTCCTGACACACGTAAAAGTTCAAACTAACATTTAATAGAAAAAAATAAAAAGGTATTTTGGCTTAGATTAAGCATGCCAAAACTATCCAATTTTCAATTATTTTCATGAATACTTCAGAAATTAACCTTACTATGGGCTAAACAGTGTTAAAAGGTATTTTTATTTTTTATTTCTTTTTTTCCTTTCTATTCACTTTCAACACACTCATTCTAATTCACAGCACCCAAGTGTTTATTCATAGGTGTACACTGGGAATGATGAAACAAGGACAATGCTAGCATGAAATCACGAGAGTCCTAAGAATAGTACCCAGAAAGATTATAGCAATGGTCAAACAACTAAATATTGTTTGCACCTTCACAAGGTGTAGGGGACAAGGCAGAATAGGAGCTGGAGTAGCTCCTTTGCGGGGAGTAGCCAGGGCTGCCCTGTGCTGAACACAGCTGGTTCCAGAGATTTTCAACAGCCCCACTACAGGGCAGGGCTGGGTGGTGCCCTGGGGAAAAGCATATTTCAGAAGGGGTAAAAATACGAGGCAGAGAAAGAAGGAGAGGAAGAAAGGGAGAAACAGCAGAGGAAACAATGAGGTCAGTGAGGGAGTGAGAGGAGGTGCTCTGAGTGCCAGAGTAGAGGATCCCCTGCAGCCTGTGGAAGTTTGGCCAGTGGCCATGTTGGAGCAGGTGTTTCCCAGCATCCATGGAAAAGATGGATATTTCCTGAAGGAACTGCAGGCTGTGGAGGGAACTCATGCTGGAACAGGGGAAAAGCATGAGAAGGAAGGAGCAAAAGAAAGGAGCTGTTATGGAATGACCACAACCTCTCAGTCCCCATCACCCTGCATTTCCTGGGGAGGGGGCATAAAGAGGATATGGAAAAGGAGTGAGGAGAATGGTAAAGAGGGGTGGAAAGATATTTTACTTCTTCTCATGCCATACTATATTTTAATTAGCGATAAATTAAATTAATTTTCCCCAATTTGAGTCTGTTTTGCCCATGGCGGTAACTGACAGTATCCATGTCTTTATCTCTACCAACAAAACTTTTCTGTCCATTTTTTTTCCATCTGTCTTGCTGCAGATGGAAAGTGCAAGAGCAGCTGAGTAGGTACCTGGTGGCCAAGGTGCAGCCGCAACACAATTTCACCTTCATGCTTATGGGATCAAGGTCACTAAGTGATCTTGAAGTTTTGTCAGTCTAAAGAGTTATGTGTTAGATGGATCAATTTTTCCTTATTTTTGTTACTTTGTTTGGTTTCGCTTTTAATATGTCTTATCAATTTATTTATTTATTTATTTATTTATTTTCCTCGGGCAATATTAACAAATGATTTACTTCCTAGTGTTTTATTTCATTTCTTTAATAACTGATCACTCTCTGAAGTTAGAGAAATAGTGACAGAGAATTAATCTATTCTTATGACAATTGTAAGACAATATTATAATGAGACCAGAACTGGGTACAAAATGTGTGCAGTCCCAAGACAAGGACAGGAATGAAAACAGGCAATGGATATGAAATTATTCCTTTCACCTTTTTCTCCTGATGTTATCTTACTTTCTGATGCCATACATCAGAAATTAAAGCAGAGGACAGACAATTTTTCCACTTGTGGTAGTTGTATTCGGTCTACTAGAAGGATGAATTGTGAATCTTTTCAGACATTCTATCTGTCTGTGATAACTTTTGATTATTTGGCAGTGGTGTGGTGCATGAGCACCAATAAAGAGCAGGAAAACTAATTAATGAAAGTTAAAATATCTACAGGGAAAATGCCAAATCCTCTGTCATGTTATCACTAGACTCTCATTGCATTTGGCTGGTGAAGTGTGAAATTCCATAATGTTAATTTTAAGAGCTACCTTTTGACAGCTTGTTACAGAGACAGTGTTTTCAAGTGAACTGATCCCCACTGAGGGTGAATGATTGAATTTCTTGATGGACTTAAATGCAAGGTGGGAGTTAACAGTCTCTAAATTCCATGGACCTATTACAGTGAAACTACAATATCAAAATACATTATTCACAAAGTAGACCTTAATTTATGTAAAAATAAAAGATTTTAGACTTTGATTTGTGTTACTCAAATCTAGTGAATCTGTGAAAGGCATTCTTTCTTATTTTCCTAATGCAGAATGTCTTCTCAAAATAAAACTGCATTTTAACTGGTTTTAAATCTTTTTTTTTTTTTTTTCTTTTTTCCTTTTTTTCTTTTTTTTTTTTCTTTTTTTCCCTTTCCAGACTTAACGGTTAGTTGAAAAGCATAGAATAGAAGAAAAGAGGGAAAAAGTCTCTTTTTCCCTAGGAATGCTACAGCTAATGCACTAATGCAGAAAGTCACCTCATTTACTCCCATTCTGTTCAGATGATATAGTTAAAGCACAGATCTATATGTTTGTGCAATTAATTCAATATAGATAACTTTAAGGGTTTTAAAAAGAAGCTTTAAACTGATAAATTTGAGAATTCAGTTTGACCTTTTTTTTTTTTTTTTCTGTTATGGACAAGAGAAGTTTAAGTTATGACAGACAAAAGGGATGAAAAACCTCTCGAATTGGCTTGATATAATTGAAAAGTGCATCTGCTCTGCATGTTCTTTTTGACACCATCATCCTTAAGAAGGATTTAATCACTATAATAGTGTTCTCATTGAATGGGAATAAATGCTGATTAATAAAGATATCACAGAAGTAAACAATAGTATCTCTTAGTGGACAAAAATATCTCCTTTTAAAAAAATAAGTATTTAAAGAAACACTGAAAAATTATTTCTAGAAAATACAAGTAGCAGATTCTTGTTATTGTAGTCTTTGTTTATCTTCATAAACAAATCAAACGGGGCATGCTGTACAAAGGCTGTGACTTCTTTAGTTCTGGAAACTAAAGGGAAATACTATTGGAAGTATTCAAAAAGCAACAATTACAACAACAACAGAACAAAACTAAAACCCAAAAAAACAGCAGTCTTCTATTTCTCAAGCAGTTAGTCATCATAATAATGCAACTGCTGTGGCTTTATTAGATTTTATTTTAATGTGGTAATATGACTGTCTCTCTGATTATTCTAGATTTGTATTAAGAGATTATACTAAATTCTGACAATAGGTTCTACAGGGGTAGCACATGTTATCCAAAGAAAGCCGATTCAATCAAAATAAATTTATGTTTTGATCTAGGACATGAAGAGAGAGAGAACAGTGTGATTATTCTGATATATAGTATTAAATGTCCAGAATATAAATTAATGTCCTAGTCCCAGCCAAGTAGTCTCATTACATGAAAAGAGTCAGCAAGTTTTGGCCAGAAATTTTTAAGAGATGTAAATACCTAATGTATATTCATAATGCATAATTCACATTTCTTCAGTTTAACGCTATCTTTGTGTTCATGTGCATCATTTTTTTGCAATAACTTTTCAAAAGTTTTGGCTCAAGTTTAAAAACAGCATATATCAAAATCGTATTAAAGACAGAAAATACTAATACCACAATCTATTAATACTATTTCTTCTTCATCTTCATCTTCTTCATCATCTTCTTCTTCTTCTTCTCCTTCTCTTGTTCTTTTCTTCTACTTCTTTTTTTCTTTAAATTAATTTATGTATGCTCCTTAACATTGACTCCCTGCTTCCTTAGAACAATAAAGGCAAATTGAATGCTTTTCTTATAAAAATGTCTTCTGGGCTTAGACACTACAGTTGTATATTTATTTACATATAGGCATTGTACAGGATTTTATTTTATTTTTTAGCTACAGAATAATAGCTTTATTTGATATATGCTGTGTTATCATCTAGTTAGAGGCACAATGGCCTTAAATATTTATCTACTTTTGAAGGACATGGCTAAGCTTCCTTTTAACAAGGAGTAGTCTGGGATGTGAAGGCTGCAAGAAGGCTTGGTGGAGTTCATGATTTTGAATGGAGAAAAGAAGGCAAAAATGAAGATCACAATCCTGATCGTCTTCTGCTAGAATGGCCTGGACTTCTATGATACTTGTCCTCAAGGATACAGTAACAGTAACAAAAACTTTCTCATGGGCTCCTACTCTTCTTACCATTAGTCCTCATGATCAGAGTAAATACAATTAAAATTACTGTCATGAAATCATTGTTCCATACACCTTTGCTGTTGAATTTCCTTGTGGATATTACAGAATGCAATAGAATGGTGTTAAAAACAGTTAATGGATTCAGCTCTCCAATGTCAGCCAGGAGATAAAGAAGGATCAAGGTAAGTTGGGAAAGAAATGTGTATTGACATCAGAGGCTGTAATGAGTGTCTCTCTGGAGTTTTAACTAATTCAATGCCAGTTCTTCACTTCTCTTTTTATTTTCATATTTTTGTTGCATCTGGTTGCTATTTTCAACTACCTACAAATTTGATATGACACACTATCCACAGGCGTTAATTGTACATAGCCACAAAACAAATTTGTCTTGTTCTACAGTCAGGATTTATAAGTGATAGTTTCTTCTTTGAAGTATTTTAGAGAGGGCAAATCAGTTTGCTTTTTCACCCTGGAGTTCATTCAGTTCTCTCCTGAAGTAGGATGCAGGCTTACCCACTCCTAATTAGAATAAAAGCATTTTTTCCCATTAAACCTATAAATATCTAGGAGTCATCTGTTACACTTGATTCATTTGCAAACAATTTGTGAGCTCAAAGAGCTGCAAAATTATCATCTCCACTTTCAATAGCTAGTTGGAATTTTCCAGTGAAGAAAGTACCTTTCACCATAAGTTCCACTTCAGAGATTAAATACATTCATGATATGAACATCAAACATTCTGGTTGCATTTTGCTCATTATTTGCAATTGAATAAAACAAGCCACAAGAATAAATAAACAATTTGGTATAGAAACTCACTGATTCCTAAAGTCTTCATTTTATGAATATCCTTATAATTCTACACTAAATTCTAAATTGAAAGCGATGATAGAGGAATCAACAGACAATAGAACTAACATAGAGTAATATGATGCTTAATTGCTGTACTACATTCTTCTTTCTAATTCTCCTTCCTATTTAGCATAATCTTAGAGATAACTACATTCTGGAAAACTTGTTTTAGGTAATGCTTTCTTTGAAAAAGAAGACATTTTCCATCTGGACTAAGAATTTCTACTTTTCTTTTCTCATGTTTTCATCTTTCCTTGCAGGTGTCCCTGCCCGTGGCAGGGGAGGTGGAATTAGATGATCTTTATGGTCTCTTCCAACCCAAACCATTCTAGGATTCTGATAAAGTCAATTTGAATTCTAGATATTACACACTTTGAAATCCTAAGGCAGTTTTTATTCTTAGTGGAGCATATCTACAGCAAACAATTATTCATATGCTACATATCCTGCTAGAGTTTCAGCCACACAGTTTTAGGTATGCCAGTGTTTCTTGGAGTCTTTATCTACTGTCTTCCTATATTGTGGTAAAAAACATTGTATATATATTACTGGTGCTTTGTGCAGACAATGCCAATTGGTTATTTAGTTTGGTGAGCAATACTAATTCCATTCTCAGAAGCTACATTAGGACATTCTTTTGTTTTGGTAATCTTGTTTGTGTAATTTACCAGCACTGCACATTCCAAAGGTGTTCATTAGAACTTCAAAAGTGGTATGCAATTTAAATTTTTGCCTAAGACTTGATGATACATCCTTATTCTTTCCAGAAATTCTCTGAATTAAAATATTGCTATTAATTTTGAGTAATTTTTATGACCTTTTGCTTCTCATTTTAGATGGTACTGATATTTTACATTTAGGACTGCCTGACAGCTTCTTGGATTAAAATAAGCTTCTAACAGGCTGGTGCCTTGTTTTCTCCTTAGACAGAGGCTCCCTATCTACCCACACCCATCTTCTGTTTTTCATCATGAGAATCTTTTTTAATAGTGGAAATATTTCTGCCAAAATAGCTTGCTTGAAAAATGAAACATTCTTATTTTGTCTGCAGCTGACAATTCACAGACAATAAAACTGTCCTTTTAAATATTTCTGGATATTCTTCAGGCCATTGTCTCAAACTTCTGCCTTAAGATATATTGTATCAAGGTGTTCCTTGACAGGAAACAGTTCCATTCAAAACTTCTGTCAATTAGAATAATCTATTGTTGTGTCCCTTCCCTTCAGGTTGACTACTGGCAACTATGTCATGAATTACAGCAATGCAAAAGTCTTGGAAATCTGGTTGCAATATATTTGACTGGTTAGCCCACTGAGAAACTTAATCCAAAGATAGCTTTTGCTCAGTAATGTCATTTGACAGTTACATTTTTCCATGATGATCGGATTCATTGCATTTTGTTATTTTCCAACATGAATTTCTAGTGCTATTTCCCTTTCTTCCCAGTGCCACTCCAAAAAGGCATGAGTCTCCCACAGGCCTAGTGACATATCTACCGTGCATATGCCTTTGTCTCTGCAACATCTCAGTTGCATCTTTTCCTTCCTTCACTATGGAGGAAGTGTTCTAAGAATCTTCTGGCAACTGTTTGAATCATCCTAACTATGGCACTGGGGATTGTTCTCCTCCTCCTCCCTTCCCCTCTTTGATCTCTTTAAACATTTGCTTCATGATCCTCACCAATTAATCAATTATTTAATTAAACCAAGGCAAGCAAACCACACAAAAATAAACCCAAACCAAAGAAAATAACCCAAAAACTAAACATATTGCTGCTGTCATCATCAAGTGAATCACAAAATACATTTGGTTATCCACCATTTTATTTATTTATTTATTTATTAATCTATCATTATGGAGACCTCCAGTGTTGCCTATAAGAGCAAAGATATTTACATTTCCACAGCCAAAGTCAATCTTCTTCTCTGAGACAAGGCAATTCACAACCTCTTCTGCATAACATGCTTCTGCACAGTTCTTGAAATGACATCCCTATATATTTCATCTGTTTAGTATTACTGCCATTCTCAATCTACAGATATACTTCAGGTTTTACAAAACCAATTTTCTAAGTCCATATCAAAAGCATTGGTAACTAGAACAGCTTACTTCCTACTGGTAAGATATATTTCTGTATTGTATCATTTTCCCATGACTTCTGTTTACTTCATCAGTACAGGTCTAAAGTCATCTCACTAAACTTTTTTATCTTGTCCAGGTTTTCTTTATAAGTAATGAAGAAAAATAAATGATTCCACATGATTACCACACATAATTTTCACATCAATCTCAAATAGATAAATGGATATCTATAGAGCATTCCTATACAACTGCAGAGAGAGCCTAACCAAGCGGTTAACAAGAGCCTAGACAAACAACTAAATTTTAAATAATCTGAGTTGAATGAGAAAAATTCAGTCCAGCCAGTTCATAGTAAAGTGAACCAGTTTACTACACAATTTGTAAGGACAAGATTTCGTACACACCTGCTGATAAAGCAGGAAAAGTATTCTACATTAAACTTTGGTTTATTCTTTCTAAGCTTAGGTAGGTCTGAGTGAAGAACAAACTTGTAAGCTGTTCTTTTCAGACAGTAACCTAACCCATCTCTCACTTCTCTCTGTGTCTGGTCACATAGCTGATTTGTATTTGTTTTGTTAGATTCTATGTATGCCACTATCACAGCATGTTCACACATGTCTCTGTCCTTATTTACTGTCACAGTCTGGCTGTTGGAGTAAGTCTTGATTATGTGCCATTCAGAATAGTGAAACTCACAAAACTTTGCTTTTGCTTCTGCTACACTGAGTCTAGAAAACTTAAGTATCCAGTTTCCACACATGAAATACGGATATCTTGCTTCATCTATCTATATATATTAAACTGCATATGAACTGTGTTTCTGTTCCATCACTTTAGAACTTTGATTATCCTTGGTCAGCACCAAGTAAATATTTTAGCTATTTTTTTAATAGTATAATTAGCATAGCTAACTCATTCTAGTTAGTACAGCCACTTTGAAAAGTTGTTGAGACATGTCTGGCAACTACTATGCAGAAAATTTAACATTACAATGTACTGTACGCTTCCTTCAAGGCACTTTGCAGAGTGTCATGAAAACAGCTCTTAGAAAAAAACGTGTCAGACTAGTATGTGGCAGACCATCAGGAGAAGCTGGAACTATTTGTGTGAAATGCTGTTCAGTGAAGGTTGAGAAGGATATTTGATTTTTAGAGCTAATCAGTAGTGAACTGAGAACAGAATACTGGATTTCAACACCTTCTATGTGCATCCCATATATCAAGCCTGGCACTTCTCAGATACAGGTGAAAATAATTCTTGAATGGTTCAGATTGGTTCTGGGAAAGAAAGAGCTGAATGCACTGCTGCTTATCTATGCATATTCAATCACTATAATTTGTACGAAAGTACATGAAAATATATGAACTTCAAATAATAAAGAGGCATAAAGATGTCCAGTTGAAACCTGGTTTCACGTTTGGTGAACAGTTATACTACCACCATGCTTTTAAGCTATGCAAACAGAACAGGGGGTAAAAATGATGGTATAAGTTCTTAATGTGTATTAGCTGATGCTAGACAGATATTCGACAATAGTCTTTCTCTTCTGTTCCTCCTCAGAAATTCAGAATATATCACTTAATAATTCACAAGTACTTACAGTTGGAAAGATTTTTTTTTTCTTTTGGTAGCCAAGCAGTATTCTTTCCTGAGTTGAACGTTATTTGTCGTATATAAATGCTAATTCCATGTCTTATAGGAACATGTACTTACAGAAACAAACACTATTACTCAATATGAAATCAACATGCAACTCTGGGAAAGAACACAATACTCTAATGTTTAATGAACTGACCTTATTATTGAACAAAGTCTTTCTACCCAGGCCTCTGGGCATAATCTGATACAATTTATTATAAAACAAATCCAGATTGCTTTAGTTTTCAGCTTCAGTAGATAATTCTTTACTGTGACTAACAAAGGCACGGAGCACAAAATAAAAACTGTATACTAATAGGCTTTTTCTGAAATTAAAGCACATCTTATTTCTCAGAGGTAGCATAAGAACGCAATAATAAAGCTGTAACTCCCTGAAGTGACTGAAATAAATAATACATAAATGATGCATAAGCAGATAAGAAGCAGGTGGATTACAGCTATGAATGCAGTGAAGTGAAATGTTAGGATTGGCAATTATTTATTCATGTCCTAAATTCTGCCTCTGTAGAAAATGGATCAAATAGTTCTATAGAGCAATATTCATTTCTATACAGCACCTATGAGTTGCTTGAAGTTTATTTTCAATGACTGGCAGCACAGTGCTCACTGCTAGAAGCTCCTTTTGAAGTCATTTTCTCTAAGTCTATAGGAAGGAAGTTCAACTTTTTGCAGGCATTCAGTCCATTCCTATCTGTTATACGTCACAATTATATACATAACTTGGATACTTTGGAAAAAAAATTAAAAAAGATAAAAAAAAAAAAAGGAAATACATAACATTCCAATTATTCATTCTCAGCTGTGCATATACAAAACATTTGTAGGAGTGACTGAGAGTGGGAAATTCTTATATGACATAAGAGATGGCAATAGGAAAACATGCAAGATTGTGGAAACAAGTGATTAATAACTTACCTGTGTTTTTAAAACATGCACTTTTTATGATGAATAATTTTAGGAACACTCTTTAGATGCACATTTTACTTCATTTTTGTAAGTATCTACCTTTGTAGGGAAAGCACTCACTGTAATACACCAGTATTACAGTGTAAATTCAGTGTAAAAAGTACATTATAATACTGTACTGGGCCTGTTTTGGATGAAGTTAACTTTCCCTGCAGCAGCCCATACAGTGCTGTGCTCTGCACATGTAGCTGGAACAGCAGTGGTATCACACCAGTGTTGTGTCTGCTGCTGAGCAGAAAATACTGGCACAGCATCAGGACCCTCTCTGACCCCCTAAGAGCCAGCAGGCTGAGGGTGGGCAAGAGGTGGGGAGGGAACATCACCTGGGCAGATGACCTAAACCAACCAAATAGATATTCTGTATCATGTGGTGTCACAGTCAGCAATAAAGATGGAAAAAGGAAGGAGAATGGAGGGGTAGGCTCTCGTTGTGAAGACGTGACCTCATGGACAATGGATATGTGAGTTGAGGCCCTGCTTCAAGGACATGGTCAAGCATCTCTCGTTGGTGTGAAGTAGAGAGCAATTTCTTTCCTCTGTGCTTCCATGCAGCCTTTGCTTGTTTTTTTTTTTTTTTTTTTTTTTTTTTCCTTTCCCTTTAGTTAAATTAATTAATTAATAATAATTTTCCCTTAATAATGATTTTTCTTTTAATTATTTTATCCTCCTCTCAACCCATGATTTTTTTTTTTTAATTTATTTATTTTTTCCTTTTCTTCTTACCTTCATCTTCTGAGGACTGAGGACAGGTAGTGAGAGAACAGTTGTGGTGGAGTTTAGCTGCCTAGCAAGGTAAAACCACCACAAATACTTAAATATATGAACTGTGTATAGTATATGCTTAACTAACTATTAAATATCTGTTTAGTTGTCTCTACTTCCAAATAATTTACCTTTTTTAATCATCAGTTCAAAACAGATAATGATGAAGGATGATGTGCCACTTTGCAGATGAGTCAATGTTTTGAGATAGGGACTTCTGATTTTTGGGGGAACTAATATTTTCATCTCAGATCATGAATGAAAGGTGGGCATAGAAACATTTATTCACATATATTTAAAGCTTTTTATTTTGAAGATTCGTTGGAGAATATTGATCTAATTTAACTTAATCATCTACATCTGAACTAGCAATGCTAGGTAGTCTTTACACACAACGAATAGAAATAGGCATTTTTCGGACATGATTCATCCGATCTATTTTAGATAGTTACATACTGTGATTCATATGTTAGAAATGCCTATTTCTTTCCACTAATTATAAAAAGACCCTGTGATGACTAATTCAACTGTATATGGAAACACTATATATATTTTTGGTCAGAGACCTCCCACCAAATATTTGTCTATTATCATTATTATTATTATTATTATTATTATTATTATTATTATTATTATTAACCTCAAGTAATTCAAGCCTTTCCATGCACTAACTTACACTGTATTTAATAATAATAATGTATATAATATATTAATATTATGTATAATATAAAGTAATGTATATAATATAATGTAATAAAATAAAATACTAATATATATATTAGTATAATAATAATCCTCTTTCTGTCTATGCAAAACAACAAAGTGAAAAAGGTAGCTGTGCTCAATGGCATAGTGATGGGAACAGCAAAATCATTGCCTTAACAGAGGTAGACAGAGGGATACACATTACCCATGTTTCTGAAAAGAGTCTTCAGGTCTATGTTGAGCTTATCTTGGCACAGCAGCAGTGGCAAAATGACTCTTCCAGACTTTATTCTCCCAGCAGGTTCTGAGTGCTGAAATTGAAATAAAACACTTGACTCCAATAAAAGGCAGTCATAACTCTGTTGTCTGCATTCCAAGCTCTGCTTTGTAGCTTTCTTAGCAAAAAAGAACCACAACTACATTTTACCCTGCTGATTGTGACCTCATATAATCCTGGTGAAATTAGTTGTGTGTGGTCAGTGCCACGAAAGCAACTGGATAGATAAAGATTCATGATGGTACTACCCATGTAAACATACCGAGTATGGTAGCCTCTGTTCTCCAGTATCTTGATTCAAGGATACACTTTTGGGACATGTTTTAATTCTGGCGCAGACGCAATACACTGCTGGGTGCTGATCCCCTAGTTATTCGTCATTTGAGGGTATCTGCACAAACTCTGGTGTTCTCACAAAACAAATGGACAAACAAATAAACCCCCAAACAAACAACACTACTAACAAAAAGCACAAGAAAAACAAAAAAAAAACAAAACAAAACAAAAAAACATTAAAGCAGCAAATAAGGGCACAAAACAAATGGTGCTCAGCAATGTCAGTATAAGAAGGATGTTGACTCTGGATGATGACCTCCAGAGGAGGACCACAAAGATGATCAAGGGGCTGAAGCACCCCTCCTATGTAGAAAGACTGCGAGAGATGGGGCTGTTCAGCCTGCAGAAGAGAAGGCTCCAGTGGGACCTCATTGCAACCTTTCAGTACTTGAAGGGGGCTTGTAAAAAAGATGGAGAGCAACTCTTTGCTCAATCAGATACTAAGAGGATGAGGGGAAATGGTCTTAAACTAAAAGAGGTGAGACTTAGATTAGAGGTTAGGAGGAAAATCTTCACTCAGAGGGTACTGAGGCACTGGAACAGGTTGCCCAGAGATGCTGTGGTGCCCCATCCCTGGAGGTGTTCAAGGTCAAGTTAGATGAGGCCCTGAGCAACCTGATCTAGTGGGTGGCATCCCTGCCTCTGGCAGTGGGGGTTGGAACTAGATTATCTTTAAGGTCCATTCCAACTCAAGCCATTCTATCACTCTATGATTTGATTCTATGTATTCTATGATCCTCACAGGTCCCTTCTAACCTTGGCCATTCCAGGATTCAGTGATTCCGTGATCTTCTGTTAACCTGCTTTTGCTGATTTTATTAAATTTCTCAAACATACTAGCTGTACTTTCATGTATGAACACAGCAAATTCTACAATTCACTACTACACTTTTATGTTCTATTGCTTTTTTGTCCTGTTTTTATGTTATTTTTTCCTATCACAGAATACTTCTCCTAAATAATGATTTTTTGTAATTAATAATGAAATGAGAATTTTATCTTACATTTCCACATGGTGAAGAAGTGAAAAGAGGCCGGGAACAAAGAAATTTGGTATTATAGAATCTTCTCTGAAACACCTGTAGTGCAATGCAGTAATGTATAGAACTACAGTCAAGATGTTGTGTGTTGTGCTCTAAGTAAACAACATGGATATGTTATCACAGTTGTGCATCTCTCTGTTCCGGTCTAATGCCTTTAGTAGCACATTGTAAACACAGCTCCATGCGCAAAGAATTAATTCAGCTTTTATTCAATGATGGTTCATATAAAATATATAAAGAGTCCTGAGGACAGAATAGAATACTCAATTTTTTCCTAATGTGTGATTTTTTTTTGTTGCCAAGACACCACCAAGCTCTCTTTTATGCACTTAATATCCCAATAAAATTGCATTCCTTCTTTCTGGAACAGGTAGCATTTACCTCTTCAGAATCTATACAATCTCTTTTAGTAAGAAAGTTTTTTTATGAAACACTCTTTTCTTCTCAAAGCAAGATTTCTGGAATAGAGTTTTGAGGATTGCAGTTTATAGGTCTGAAAAGATTTGGCTTTAATCTGAAGTATATTTAGATTTAATCCAATGCATGTTTGTGCATGTTGCACAAAAGTGGAAGAACAAAGAATTATCTTATGAGACCATAAAGAACTGTAAGGAAATAAGGGGAGATATGTCTTAAACTCTGTCTGTAAGGCCACAATCCAAGTCTGAGTACTTTTTGAAATTCAGCATAGAATGCAGCAGAATAATTTAGCAAGCTTCAAATCTTTATATCTTTCTCTCTCCAATTATTAAATAATGTTTCTCAAAAACATTGATAAAGAGAATGCTGTTCGGAAAATAGTGAGAACTGATTACTTGTGAGAAGATCACTTAAGCTGCTTTCTAAATTAATCTTTTAAAGCACTGTGGGTCCATTTTTTCAAAGTGTTAATAGGTTCATGAAAAACTATCTGTGAGAATTAAATAATAATTTAAAAATTCAAAACTATGAGATGATTGGTTGAACCTCAAGGCATGGAAAACAAGTTACAAATCAACCTATAGGTACTTCAACTAATTTTGAAGCCAAATTAATGATTGAACCATAGCATATCAGTATGTATTTCGGGTGATCGATGTTCTATGTTGTGAGAAGTTTTGCATTTGAAAATTTAACATTACATTGAAATAAACTAAAGGTATATTTCATCCACCCCCCACCCCAAAACAGGATGATATCGAGGTGCTCAAGTGAGTTCACAGAAGGGCAACAAAGCTGGTGAGGGGTCTGGAGAACAAGTCTTATGAGTGGCTGAGGGAGCTGGGATTGTCCAGCCTGGAAAAGAGGATGCTCAGGGGCAACCTTATCGCACTCTATAGATACGTTAAAGGAGGCTGTAGCAAGATGGGGGTTGGTCTATTCCCCCACATGCCTGGTGACAGGACAAGGGGGAATGGGCTAAGTTGCACCAGGGGAGGTTTAGGTTGGATATTAGGAAGAACTTCTTTACTGAGAAGGTTGTTAGTCATTGGAATGGGCTTCCCAGAGAAGTGGTTGAGTCACAATCCCTGGAGGTCTTTAAAAGACGTTTAGATGAAGAGCTTAGTGATATGGTTTAGTGGAGAACTTGTTAGTGTTAGGTCAGAGGTTAGACTCAGTGATCTTGGAGGTCTCTTCCAACCTAGATGATTCTGTGATATATTCAGAAAAAAAAAATATGCTTAGAAGCAACAAAATGGGCCATTAAAAAATCTAAACTAAATATTAAAAGATTATGCACAAAAAAAAAAAAAAAGGAATTTCTAACTAGAAATATGATAAAATTTCTTTAAAAAAAACAGCAACAACACAAACAAAACACCAAACTTGTCTGTGAAATACTTGTACAAATATTCCAGGAGATTATATTTATTGAATTGTAAAAAAGCCATCCAAGGGAAATACCATAATCATCATTTTACCCTTGGTGAAATGAGGTTATACAGAACGTAACTCAGTTAGAGAATAGACTATGGTAGCTGACCATATAGGTCTCTTTATTTCCATTAATTTCAGTTGTTTTATAAACTCTGGTATATTGGCTGGCAACCCAACCATTTTTATTTCAAACACGAGGATATATTAATCATTGTATCAACATCATTTCCTAAAGAAGTGTACAATAGCAGTGTAATCATTTATATAATACCATATAAGAACCTTTCTTTACCATACCTTGGGTTTTATGTTGTGAAGATAGTAAATATTACAGAAAATTTTAAACTTACTTTGAATTGCAGTGGCTAATGTGATATCTCACACAATGCCAAAGGTCAAAATCTTTTCAGCATACTTGAAGAGAAAAAAATTGCTGTAATTTGACATGAAAGTCCAGTGCAGATGGAACAGGTGGTTTGACTTCACTATGAATTTGAAGCTCATTTTCCTTGATTTTTAGACTTCTTACTAAAACCTTATTTTTCTACTGCTGTAGCTTTACTAGTATTATACAAATTATTTAAAATCTCATCCTTCCCTTCCCCCCCCCCAAAAAAAAAAAAAAAAGTGTTGGAGATGGAAAAATAAAATAGGAAAAGGTGAAATACTGAGTAAGGACACAATTCTTAATATTTACATTTTGTTACATTTTAATGTGAAGCTACTTCCTCTTGCCTTAGGGTAAATCAGTATTTCACACAAATCTTTAAATATCAACAAGAGATTTTTGTGTTTGTGTGAATGGTAGGGAATGTTTTTCATTGTGAAACAATGTTAGTTTTGATGGCCTAAAGTTTTTGATGGAACAGGATTTGTAGCTAGAGGTAATCATTTTCAGTTAGACTAGCTGTTGTATATGCAAATATTAGCCACACCAAAAACCTCTTCATATCAAGATAGAAACATCATATTTCAAAGCATTATGAGTCCAGAACAAATTTGTTGGAGCACGTTAGTTATGCATTGGATCATCTCTGAAGGAAAACACAAGTGATACTTGAGAAATAGAGTATCTATATGGAAAGAGAGAAGAAAAACGGTGAGATACTGTATTTATTCAACTTGTTCTGGAGTCTGTTCATACTGCTTCAGAAGTGAAAAAGATCCTATGTACATAAATATTTATTCTGATGAAAATAATTATTTTTACCTATATATTGAGGATATTCTTCTAGGAGGGTGAGATGTATTTAGATTCCACCAAAAAGACTAATTTTCTTACTCAGTACATTCCTGACATTCCCAAAGAGGAGTAAAAAGGAAGCATTACATACTTTGCTCCTCATATAAAAGTAGTAATTCAATCTTTCTGTTATGCAGTTAATGTTTTTTTGCCATCCTTTTTGTTTGTTTGCTTGTTTGTTTTTTTTTTTTTTTTTTTTTTTATGGTTTTGCTTTTTTGTTGTTGTTTTTTTATTTTCCAGGAATGATTTTTCTCCACTTTGACAGGAATTAGAAATCAAGTAAGATAAAACAATGATATCAGCTCTGTAAAGCAGCTATCTTTACATCCCTAATCTTAAATGAAAATCTCTTATCAGATCTCAATTTGTTTTTAATAGATGCAAGATTACTACACTTCACTTACTGATTTTAAAATCTTTGGTATACAAGTGCATGAGATTGCAGAGGGATTGGCTTTTTTGTTAAAAGATGAAAAAAATCTTGATTTCTTGGATTAAAACTAGATATAGTTGCATTTCGATATGAATTCATGTTTCTCCACATTATCTGTGAAGAGTTAATTAGGCTGATGATATTAAAGGTATAATCATTACAGCCAGCTGATTACAGGCAGACTATGGTTAAGATCCTGAAGATCTACTGTCAAAAGTAGCATTCATGTAGCCCAGTGTGACAGGGAGATATCTCCATGTTTCCTTTAGTATGAAGGGCATTGTACAAGAGTTAAATACTGGAACTTATACACATAGATTACCCAGAGATTCTCCCTCCTTGGAGATATTCGAAAGCCATCTGGTCATGGTTTTGGTCCTACTTGATCAGGGGTGCTGAGCAAGATGCCCCCCAGAAGTCCCTTCTGGCCTCAACCATTTTGTGATTCCATGATAAAGTGTTTTTCCATGATAAAGTGTTTTTCAAACAAATTGCTGAGATTGACTAAAGAATGCTTAAACTTGCAGCACTGAATTATTAGTTTTTGTCATTAATAAAGCTGTATTCTGCTTTAAAAAGTGAAGCTTATAGGAATTGTAAAAATGAGTCCACAGAAAATATTGTTTGATAGCTACACTTCTGACAATACATCAGCCTTGATAAAAAAAAAAACTCTTGAAACTGCACTTTGACTGAATAAGATATTTGCATTCTGTTAAGATGACTGTTTCTAATAGTGTTCTGTTTTCACACTAGTTGTCATTTTAATTATAATTTGTTTACACAGACTGATATTGCCAGAAATATAAAATCTTTTTCCCTTGATAGTATTTAACAATAGGCCTGAATTTGCATATTAAAAGATTCAAGGGAGTATAAATGATCCTGAGTTAAAATGAAGTATTGTAATATGCTATTGAACATTAACCATTTCCTGTGAAATTTTCTACACTTCTATTTTGTGCTTTAAAAATACTTAAAGTATTTAATTTTTCTTTTTTTTTTTTTTTTGGGGGGGGGGGTGGTGGTGGTTATATTTCAGTTATTCCTTGAAGAGAAGGAAGGAGCTCTTTCTTGAACAACAGGACAACATTTTTCTACATTCTTGTGAAGTATTTAAAATACTTTATTTCATCCATATGCAGACTGATCAATTGAATCCAAGGTCCTTACACATTAAAAGTGAAAAAGGTCTAAGGAAAAGTAACTGAATCAGAATAATGCGGTGTTTTTTTTTTTTTTTTTAATATTAACAGATGAAGGTTCACTTAATCCATGTTTCTTCCTTATTATTCCACATGATTTAAGTAAAATCTTAGTTTCCCATTAATTCCAGCCTCAGTTTCTTTCTGTTACTGCTTTGGCTTTTCAGATCTTATAAGAAAATAAGCATTTCTAAAAGTAAATGTGAATTTTGATCAAATTTGACAGAAACAATTGAAAAATGTGTTTTACCCTATAATACATGTATGAAATTGTTTTCTAAGTAGACTATAGCAAGCTTTTTACCATATTCACAGAAATAAAAGCTAAACAATGTAAGACCACATTGGACACTAAAAAATCTTCATAGCTGAGCATTATTATAGATGTCTAAACTACAAAAAGAGTTTAATCAGACATTGCACATGTTAGGAGAGCTTCCAGCCCCAACACCCAGATTTATAGTAACCCAAGATATTTAAGGTAACTAATAGTTTTAATTTTAGTACTAATAAATCTATACCCTTTCCCTAGAATTGGACTCAACATATTATATGTTAAGTCTTATCTTTGCTGATCTTAGATACATGTTTTATTTTCCACCACAAGTTAGTCAAGTAGCTAAACTGAAACACAAAACAAAGGAGAAACAGCTTTCCAAAACTGAATAATGTACCCACTTTTATTTTGGCAGCTAATTTCTTTTTTCAGAACTCTGTTTGGGTTTAAATTTTTCACAGCTTCTTCAAAATCTGTTTACTGCAAACTTCACTGATCACATTCTTCACAGGATTATTTTTGGCCATCAAAGAGAAAAAATGGATCTGTCAAAGAACATGCAGTATGAATCTCACATTGCTTATTTTCACCTTTCTCTTCTCCAAATATGCTTTAAGGGAAGGATAGATTTTTTTTGCTTAGGAAGACAAAAAAGAAAATTAGTCTCCTACAGTATTACTGGCTTAGAGCTCTCCAATCTTTCAAAACTATTGAAAACAGAGAGGAAAAAACACAAAGCACAGAATTCTAATAGATAATTAATATGCCTTTAATGGTGAATGGCTTCATAGACTCTGAACTTTATAATATTGTAAATCAGAAAAAAACTTCATTGGTGACATTTCATTATCAGTGATGTCATATCAAATATACATAAGGAAAAAATGAAGCCTGTGGTTTGAAGTTTACACTGGTGATCTTCTAAAAGCTTAAGGATAGGTCTGTTTTCAGCCCAGGTTGGTCTGGTCATAAGTAAAATGATAAAGCTTATTCTGTTAAAATTTTCATGTGTAAAAACGTATTGTAAGGTTACAACTCACTCATTTTTTAGGACATGGTATTCAAAAAAATAGCTGTTTCTGAATTACAAAAATATACAGCAGTTTTCCTTTTTTTTTTTTTTTTTAATACAGCTGAGTAGAAAGCATCAGTGACAGTTTTAAAATCACCAGGAACTGCAAATCACTATCTTAACATGTATGCCTAAAGATTAGAACATGTTTGTAATAATATATAATTATATAATTTTTATTATTATATAATGACATTTGTAATTTGTGAATGACATATTTCAAAAATAATTCATGATCCGAGACAACAAGTTCCTACACAGTGTAGTATAACATACTGAATATGAATCCATGTGACTAGAAACATGTTTGGAGTATGTAAGAAGAGATTTATGTTGAATAAGAATTAGAAATGATTTTGAGGGGATTCTTTGTGAATTAGGCCTTATTGTTGACCATAGAATATAGGATGAATAGATATGATTTTCATACATATTTCTGTGAGGAAAAAAAAAAAACATGAAATAACCTTGGGTAGACTTTTGCCATAGCACTACTTTGATCCATAATGCTGTCTCATTGAGGCTTCTGATACAGCCTAACTATTAATTCTAAGAATTAAAAAAAGTGAAATTATCTTCAGAACCTCATGGGTAACAGAAATACACTGAAGACCTTACTATAGGGGGAATTCTTCACAGACAGATAATAGAAAAAGTTCTGCCTTAGACCTACACAAATTTATGGTTACTACTGTCATTAAATTGGATGGGAAGTTATGAAAGGAACAAATGTGTGGACACAAAGACATTTTAGCAAAATAAAAGCAGAACAGTACTGCTTTTCAAGATAGGCAATAATGCAATGCAATCTTCATTGATAATCTTTTCAAAAAACTTCAAGGAAATACGAGTATTGCCATTGATTATATATCAGACTGAAGTGATTTTGCAAAAAAAGAACTATAACATACTTAAGAGTAGAATTATAAAGCATGATCACAATCACGGAATCATCTAGGTTCGAGGAGACCTCCAAGATCACCTAGTCCAGCCTCTGACCTAACACTAACAAGTCCTCTATTAAACCATATCACTAAGCTCCATGGCAGCTCCACTCAAACCTGAGATGTAAGGTCTATCACACAAAATAAAAACATGATAGCTGTGTAATGTTTGGGACACTTGAAGCTATAAGGAAATGTTGAGAAAGCTTATTAAAGGTATTCAAAAATAAAACTATAATGCAATGTTTAAAATTGATTGTTGTGGACAAAGTGCTGGACGCAACACTTAGCCATGTTGAACCTCATCCCATCTGCCCATCTACCCATCCTGTCCAGGTGCCTCTGCAGGTCCTTCCTACCCTCCATCAGATCAAATCTTCCCCCCCCCCCCCCCCCCCCAACTTGCTGTCTCTGCCCTAGTTGGAATGAAGAAATACATATCAAAGACGACAAAGACAGCCAGACAGGTCTGGGTCACATTCAGTCTGCTCTGTCTAGGGTTCAATTATGATTAAATTTTTGGTCATAACATCATCCTTCTAGAAAATAGATGGTTACATTTTGCACTCATGGAGACTTGTGCAAATCCATTTCTTTGAATGCTTTAACACTTGTAAATTATGAAACAATGTAACTCTTACAGTTTAAAAGTCTTGAATGAAGAACACAGTGACCAGTTTTAGACATTTGACAGGGTGCTACTGCCTTAGAACAATTCCCATAAAAGCAGTAACAATGACAAGTAAAAATTCCTGGAAAAAAACATGCCCATGAATATCCACCAAAAATGAATAGCTTTTTGAAAGAAACTAAACCAGCCTTTATTCCTACATAATAATGAAAATAATAGCAATAATAATAGTAATACTAACAATAAAGTAGATATTAAAAATAATTATTCCATTGCAGCAAATAAAGAAAAAACAACTTTCAGTGTAGGGGCTATATCAAGGCAGAAAATTCTACAAGACAAGTGTTACATGTTGGATTTTAACACACAAGTGTCACTACACAAGTGGGTGTGGCAGATAAAACATTTATTTTTGCTAAATACACACCCAAGTAATTGCTACCATAAGTTAGAGTTTTCTGTCCCACTTACTCATTTTCAGGTCCAGTGAAGCCTCTGAAGTCTTCCTGAGATCAAGTCTTTTGAAGAATTTTTCTCCCTCAAACTGTTGTATGCTCATATTCAAATGTTAACTGTACTCCTGAGGTCACAATTACTCTTTCCAGAAGATGCTGGATTGCAGATGCCAAGATGTTTTTGGAATGGATGCTATCTATGAGTAAAAAAAAAGGCTGTTATAAGCTTTCCAATACTCTTAAAATTATGAAAGACAATGGGCACTTCTAAAATGACATACTCTTCCCGAATGTCCCTGTATCAGTTTGCATTGTTACAGATAGCCTGTAATATTTACTTCCTTTACTCCAGGACTTAATCAGATTGATTTACCTACCTTTTAATTTTCATTATCATTGATGTAGCTGTTTTGAAAAGGGTTTGAAGGAGAAGTTTTCATGTTAGGAAAAAATGAGACAATTTTTCTACCCGAGTCTATATGAACAAGGAGGTTGTTTATGTATGTATTTTAGGAAAAAATGTGATTCATATACTTGGTTTTAGAAGTGCTGATGCACTTTAAGCAAAATGGACACTTGAAAATAACGGAAGATAGTAATATTAATTTTAAAATTATTTTCTGGAAAATAATGTTTAATGTCTTAAAGAAAATATAAGATGTGAATTTCTTAAAGTAGTTAAAAGAAGTTTTCTACCTCTGAGTACTAATTTCTTCAGGGCACATAATGGCTTTACACTATAGCCATTAATGTAAATATTTCAGATGAAAAAACATGATAAAATCAGACCTTACCAGATAGACACTAAATACAAATCAGTATGGATACCTTCTGTATTATTGCTCATTTTTATTTCTTTTAAACTACCATCATAACACTATTAGATATTCAGTCTTAGCTTCTAGTATTTTTTTTCCTGAGAACACAAAGAATGGCAGATAACAGATAATGCAAGACAGTAACAAGAAATGGTAGATTATCAGAACACATTGAACACATAGGTCAGATGAATCTGAGATGGGTTATGCTGGTATTTCTATGGTTTTCTGTCACTCAGTATAATCATCAATTTCTAGTCCACCGATGACTGCAAGAAGCCCATAAAACTACTGTCTCTCATATATAATGACATGATGAGCAAGCCAACAAGTTGATCAGAAACATTGCAATACTAATGTTAAGTTAATGTTGAAAATTAATTATGTATCTGTTTCCTTTTATAAAGGCCACTGGTGATAAAGCACACAAGATTTTTTGCTCTGGGAAGAGTGTGATAATTGAAAAATATAGCGTCTGGTCATCTTGCTGAGAAATTATAGTGATTATGCCTTGCACATAGTATATCATGCAATGTAGTCACGTTTACATAGAGAAATGGCATTCCTTTCTGACTTCAGGAACTTTTAAGCATCTTTTAGATTAATCATTACCCCAAAACAGTATATGCTGTTCTCTACCTCTGCTTGAATACTAACAGTGGCATGTGTGAATGGCAGCTAGACATTTGAATGTTTTAAAACTCCTCCCACATAAATATCTGAAAAAAAATAATCAGGAAAACAGTTTAATGTGTCTTGAAAACCATTTCACACTTAATCGAAATTAAGAAAATCAAACTCTGCTTGCACTAAAATGGTTTGTCCTGCTAGCTTGTGTGGATGTGCAGAAACCTTGTAAAATAAATAAAAAAGTGTCCAGTCTATATGCGACTGAAAATATCTCCAAGGAAGGTACATAATCAAAATTATTCCAACAGAAAGCTGCTACTTCACTGCATTAAGCTTCCTCCACCTCAGCTCATGGCCCTGTGAGAAGTCACTATTGCTGTGCTGTAATCAGCATTTTTAAGTAGCTTGGCTGGCCTTGCCACAGTTAGTGTAAGCAATGAATTATTTCTGTCTTTAAGAAAGACACAGATTGCCTTCAGAGAAGACTTAGGAACATACCTATTGGTTAGCACTTCAACAGAAAGCACCTGTATCTATCTATATATATATATATATCACAGAATCACAGAATTTCTAGGTTGGAAGAGACCTCAAGACCATCGAGTCCAACCTCTAACCTAACACTAACAGTCCCCACTAAACCATATCCCTAAGCTCTACATCTAAACGTCTTTTGAAGACTTCCAGGGATGGTGACTCCACCACCTCCCTGGGCAGCCTGTTCCAATGCCTCACAACCCTTTCAGTAAAGAAGCTCTTCCTAACATCTAACCTAAAACTCCCGTGGCGCAACTTTAGCCCGTTCCCCCTCGTCCTGTCACCAAGCATGTGGGAGAACAGGCCAACCCCCACCTCTCTACAGCCTCCTTTAAGGTATCTGTAGAGAGCAATAAGGTCGCCCCTGAGCCTCCTCTCCTCTTATATCACTCATATATACATGATATATATATCACTCAAAGTATATGACGCAATGGCTTTGAAAAATTTGGGGTGGGCAATACAGATATTTAAAAAGAGGAAGTTAGTCTTTCAACTAGAAAAAAAAAACACATTTTGTCCCTTTCCTGTACAGATGGCAAAGAGGTACTGAGGCTGGTATTTACTTTACCATACCATATGAGCCCTTACTAAGGGGAGGAAAAGGTACTGCCTCTGCAAGTTATTCAGCTAGAAACAAACTCAGTGTAGAGAGTAATGTAATTCTGTATTATAATTAGTTCCTCTACTAACTCAAAGTATATAAAAAGTACAATTTATTACCTCAAAAGACACCAAATATATTGAAGATGTGTCAGGATTAACATTTTATGTAGGTTTTAAATCAGACTATTGCCTCATCCAACTTGTGACAGTATTTATTAAGGGGAAAGAGGCAGGAACTGTATACTTTACTCTTAATGCATTAAGATTTCTAGCAGGTACAGTGATAAAGGTAGTGATGTACAAGCTTTGGATCTTTTCAGGATTATCTCATTACTCAGAATTTGGATTTTTAACATCTATGAATTTATTCCAAATGTCTTCTCTTTTCAGTGTTTAGTTTTGCTTTCTAAAGCAATAGTTCCTTCCCTTTGATTTGTTCAGCAGTCTCCTACAAGACTGTCTTACAGTCAAAACACTTCTGATGCTACTGTTCTGTAGTATGTGTATCTAGCTGAACATGACATTTTAACAAAGGCAAAGGAATCTCAGACTAATTATCTGACATTATCGGATTAAAAATCTGGAATATTTTGTATACCTTCTTCACAATAAATTGTACCAAATATCAAATACTTAAAAAAAATAATTTCTTGACAGTATCAATAAAATTGTCAACATGTCTCCACTTTTAATAATTCATAATGCTATCTTGAAGTGCAGTATCTGTTATTCTTTTTGAATTAAATCATATGTTCAGTCTGATATAAATTCATGTACGGAGTCAGTCTTATTAGAAGAATATGGTTGCAACGATTTCCCATATGTATGAGGGTTTCTGCAGTGCAAAGAAAGCAACAGATCTTCCTGAAAGGTATAACAATTTCCTGTGCAGTTTTGATCGAAAATAAGTTTTCACAGCAACTTATACTAAAACATCTAATAGCGTTTAGTTATCCCCTCTCCCCAACATCAAAAACAACAACAACACACCAGATCTTCAAAAGAAAGCATGTAAAATAATTGATTACAGGGATATGCATAACAATTAACATTCTAAATAACTATAAACTATATATATATTCACACAGGGGAGTCTGTAAAACATCTAGGTGTTCCTGAGTTGTTACCACAATGATTAAGGCAATATTCATTGGGGTACTTAATTCAAAGTATTACTATGCTAGGAATAGTCATGTGCATTACATCATTATTATCAGTGGTAACATGCATGTCCACTAATTAAACAACGAAATACACAACAAAACCATAAAAAATTAGAAAAAAAATGGGGAGAGGGAGGAGAGAGAGAGAGAAAACCTCTCAAATCCTAGAGAATCCAAGATCAAGTTAAAATAAACGTCTTTTCTGGATTTTCAAGAAGCCCACAACCACCAACCTGTTCTTATTTAATATTAATGTAATGCTGTGAAATGACTCATTATCTACAGACTCACTGCAATGGAACTACTACTTTTTACAAGCATGAAATGGAAAACAAGTGTCTTCTGATACAATTTAAATAATGGAATCACAGAATGGCCAAGGTTGGAAGGGACCTCGGAAGATCATCTAGTCCAACCACCCTGCCAAGCAGGATCACCTGGAGCAAGTTGCACAGGATGGCATCCAGGTAGGTTTTGAATATCTTCAGAGAAGATGACTCCACAACCTCTCTGGGCAACGTGTTCTGATGCTCTGTCACCCTCACAGTAAAGAAATGCCCAAAATATTCAACCCAAACTTCTGTGCTTCGGTGTGTATCAATTGCCTCTTGTCCTCTCACTAGGCACAACTGAAAAGAGACCAGCTTCATCCTCTCAACACCCTCCCCTTTGATATTTATACACATTAATGAGGTATCCCCTCAGTCTTCTTTTCCAGGCTAAAGAGGCCCAGCTCTCTCAGGCTGTCCTCATACAACAGGTGCTCCAGTCCTCTCATCATCTTAGTAGCCCTCCTCTGGGCGCACTCCAGTAGATCTATGTCCCTCCTGTACTGGGGAGCCCAGAACTGGACACAATACTCCAGGTGTGGCATCACCAGGGCTGACTAGAGGGGGAGGATCACCTCCCTTGACCTGCTGGCAATACTTCTAAATGCACCCCAGGATACCCTTGGACACCTTGTCCACAAGGGCACATTGCTGACTCACAGTCAGCCTGCTGTTCACCAGAAAACCCAGATCTCTTTGTGCAGAGCTCCTCTCCAGCAAGCCAGTCCCCAGCTTGTAGTGGTGCTTGGGGTTATTCCTCCCTAATCATTCATGATATATCTGTATCAGGACATATCAAACAGTTCCTTAATATGCTTCTATTTTCATTTTTTTCTGTTTGTAGGCCATGGTATAGAGAGGGGGGAAGGGGAGGGGTCTTCTGTCTTATAAATTGCTCCTCAGAGAGCCATCTGATTCAGGTCTCTAACACAATAGTATTACGAGTTGCAAGTAAATGTAACACATATATATAGTTTCTCTTTGCCAAGTGAATATACTATGTTTGAGAAATCCTTCGATTAACCTCAACCTACCATCTTAGTAGTAGAATGCAGAAGAAAAGGTATTAAAAACATGTATTTCTGAAAACATTAATAAACTTTTTCAAACAGTTGGTAATGTTCTGCATATGGACACTATCTACAAAACCTATACCGGTCAAAGTCCACTCTCCTTTAGAAGTACAATATTCATGCAGTTCCATTATTATATTATGAGGTTAATACGAGACATTCTCACTGAATTGCAGAATGCACTGTTATTCAGCTATTCCATTTAAACGTGGAATGCAAAATGCACTGTTAAATATTGATATATATAGCTTTTCAGTAGTTATATTGGGGATAGGAATATCTTCCTGTAAATATAATAGGAACAAATAAGTGCTTCCGCAGTCTTTTGTTCAAGTTATAAACAAAGAAGTGTAAAATCCATCCATTAAGATTAGTAGCTGAAATGCAGTTGTCTTTACCATAATGTCATCTGTAAAAGCTCAGCAGCAACAGGATTTTCTGCTGTATCTGAAATTCAGATTTAGGTAGATATGTCATAGTCCATTGGATGAGATTAAGTTTAAATGATTTTATTTATTAATTTTTAATAATACACTAACTCCTATAAAAATCTCATGAAATGTAGAAATGCATTTTTTTTTCCAAGATGGATACTTCAAAATTAGGCTTTACATATCATATGATAGAATGTCAGTCTGACCACATGAATCATCCAGTTGTAAAACACTATGCATATTTAAGGTTACGACTTCATAACAGAGTATGTGAAAAATCGTAAAAAGGGATGAATTTTCATGGTATATATTGACTTCATTAGATGAAGTATAAGTATTCAAGGAATATTTGGTGCATTTTTAATCCCTGTAGTTGAAAGACAACATAAAACCAAGCTGGTAGATGTGACCAATACTTAGAAATAGGTAACATTTGACTATGTCAGTAATTACAATTTATATGAGATAGTATGGTCACACGTGTATTAATATACACAACTCAAGTATTAGAGACAGAATTTTTAGTTACAGTTGTTTGTTACCCACTAGAAATATAAGCATCCAATTGTCATTCCTAAAAGCACCAATAGGACAGCAAGCACGCCACACATTGCTATAAGATGAAGATAAGTGAATAAGCCACAGTGATGGAGATAAGCTTATTTGATTTCTAGAGGGCTATCTTTAAGTGTATAAAGGGATTGAGAAGTTTACTGGAAAATAAAGCATAATTAAATGAAATAGCAGAAAAATAACTGCAAGCTTGATGCAATTTGTAACTTAAAAAATTCTGAATAACTTTTCAAATAGACAATTTCACAAATGATGAGCAGTTCTTTACTGAACAATATTCCCCCTTATTTAAACAAAACCATTTTGAGAAACATAATATGAGCAAAAAATCAGGAATATAGATTACACTGAATTGTAAGATAATTAGCATATGCATTTTACACCATAACTGAGAAACAAAACATTGAAAAATTAGTCTGATTATTATTCCATTTTCTGACACCTTGCATAACAGTATTAAGTTAATCCTGTAATAAGTTTTTTTTATTACCAATTACAGGCATATTTTGTATCTGATTTTCTTTGATTAATTTGCTGATGAATAACTTAATCTTATTGCTGCAGAATCAGGGACTGGAAATGTTCACAATCAGCTGATAACCTAGGCCGTAAATCTCAGAGATTGAGGATTAGGTATCTAAGTACCTTCTGTCTAGGTATGCAGATCATGTATGCTGAGCAAAGTAATATGGTACACAAAGATTTACTAGGCAGAGTACAAGGTGCATATGTTGGCTCATAGAATCATAGAACGGTTTGAACTGGAAGAGACCTTTCAAAGATTATCTAGTTCTAGCTCTCTGCCATGGGCAAAGACACCTCGCACTCAACCAGGTTGCTCAAAGCCCCATCCAACCTGATCTTCATCACTACTGGTGAGCAAGCGTCCACAACTTCTCTAGGCAACCTGTTCCAGCTTCGCCATCCTCTGAGTACATAATTTATTCCTTATATCTAATCTAAATTTCAGTCTCTTAATATCATTACTCCCTGTCCTATCACTACACTCCCTGACAAAAAGTCACTCTCTATAAGACCCATTTAAGTACTGAAAAGACTATGAGGTCTCGCTAGACCCTTGTCTTCTCTGGGCTGAACAACCTCAACTCTCTCAGCCTTTCCTCATAGGAGAGATGTTCATCACCCTTCTCTGGACTCGCGTCAACCAGTCCATGTCCTTCTCATGTTGAAAGCCCCAGAGCTGAAAGTCAGATGTGTTTCACAATAGCAGAGTAAAAGGGAAAAAAAAGTCAACTCCTTTGACTTGCTGCATTTTTTTTGATATAGATCAGGATATGATTGGCTTTCTGGACTGCAGGTGTGCACTGCTGGCTCATATTCTTTTTCTCATCCAACAACATCCCCAAGTCCTTCTTCTCAGGGACGCTCTCAATCCACTCATTGCTCAGCCTATACTAATGTTTGGGATTGCCCTGACCCAGCTGAACAACCTTGCACCCGACCTGGCTGAACTTCACGAGGTGAATACCTCACAAGCCTGTCAAGGTCCCTCAGGATGGCATCTCTTCCCTCCAACATGTTGACCACTCTACTCAACTTGATATCATCCAGAAACTAAAAGAAGGTGCACTGACTCCCACTGTCCATGTCACCAACAAAGATCTCAAATAATACAGACCCTTGAGAGACATTTTTGTTACCGATCTTCACCTGGACATTGAACCATTGATAACTCTTTGAATGCGACCATCCAGACAGTTCCTTATACACTGAGTAGTCCATTAATCTAGCTAAACTATCAAAGCACTGACTAAAAATTACCAAGCCCTTCCTGAGCTCAGTAAGATAAAGACAGCCAAACTTTGAAAAGAAAAAAATAAGTCAACATAGAAATGTGGAGTGATGTATTTTGGAAGGTTAAACAGCCCTGCCTCTTTGAAGAAAGGAGTAAAAGTCAACTGCTCATCTTATTATTCATCATGTATTCTAGATGAAGCCAACATGCCTCACTGAAAAGGGATTAGTAGTAATATTTTATTTGAAAGGCAAGGAATGTCTGTAGGAGGACCTTGATCATCGAGGAAAGATCCACTATATCAGACATCACTCATTATTTCAAAGCAACACTCCTAAGGCATTTAAAACAAACCACAGAGTGATTTCAGAACTGTATTTAAGTGCATATACAAATACAGATCCATAGTTGCTTATTTAAATCAGTGGTTATCCTTATTTAATGTCCTAAAGACAATATCTCTTTAATTGAGATAATGAGTGGCAGTCAGGACTAAACTTGTTATAGTGTATTAAATTTCATTTTAAAGACAAAACTATGAAGTAGAACATATTTGCTGCCAAATCTTTAAAGAAATCAAACCACTGAACTAGCACAAGTCTCTTGGTATGCAGACAGAAGCAGTCTGCTGAAGTGCTAAACCACTCATGACAGCACCTGCGCCTTCTGCAGGTGCAGAAAGAACATTTATTCTGTGTTATCTGAACAGATGAATTCAGTGACTAGTTTGCTCAAACTTGAGAAACCAAACAGGAGTGACTGAGAAGAAAAGCAATTGGTAGGCTATGCATACAGACCAAATGAGCAATAATTATATATACTGGTTCTAAAGTTTTAAATGATGAAGTAACAAGAAGAATTAAGTCAGTTTTCCAACTATATGCAATATTTAATTATTTTCCAGATAGAACTCATACATATAAAATATGTTCTGGTAAATAATTACCTGTATTCTGGACACATTTGTTAAAGTTTTATTTTAAACTGTTATTGCATTTATTTAATTCCAGTTCTCTAAATACCAAGTTTTTTTTTTCAGGCTATGGTTTGACACAGCTAACAGATACAGTGTGGACTGAACCATCAAAACAGCTACAGAGAGGTAAAATGAACCAAAAAAGGCTCTCTCTATCTGACCAAAAGACCTTGAACTTTGTGCCTCATATTCCTGTACTACATATATCTATTCCTGTACTACATATATCTATTACCATTTATAGTTCTGCATGTGCAGTAGAAATACAAAATATATACAATATTATTGTAAACTCCCTCTTAATGTTCCTCCTTATGATTTTTAGTCAAGTAAATACAAACATCAGTAAAGATAAAGGTAAGAAAACTAGTTGCAGTCATACTGTGAGTCATCCTACATTCAGTAGTTTTGATATCTGATCTAATATTTTTGACCAGGGATAGATGCCCTTGCTGTGGAGTATATTGTGTTCCCCTTCAGCCCCACTCCTTGTATGATTACCTATGGTCAATGAGTTCTTGAAGCCTGTCAGTGTGGGTCAGTGTGACTGATTCCTGGATTTTTTTTATTTTATTTTTTTTTTTACTGAAATTGAATTTTCTATCATTCTTGCTGACCCTGATTGCTAGGTTCTATCTTTCCTGCATCAGACATCTGAAACTCATTGTTTGTCCTAACTGCTGTTACTTAATCCTCCTACTTGACATTCTTCAATAGGATCTAGTATTACCCATGAATATATAGCTGTTTTTTGACACATGGTTCTGACTCTTCCTCTTCCCTCCTTAAAGGATGTTCCAGTTTTATTGCTGGATGCTAAAATATCCTTCACACTGTAGAAGCAACACACTCTCATGCCAGGTCACCTGTAGGGTGTGCAAAGAAAATAGAATCTTCCTGGATTTCTGACATGACCTCCACTGATTCAATGGAGGAATCATTGGACCAGGCCGTTCTTCCACACTGAACTGCCTAGCACATGAACAGAACTAAGAGCATATATAGAAGTCAAATGGATAGAAGGGATGAGTCTTGATACTATTTTTGTGTGTACCATCTGTACTGAGTTTACGTGGCAAGGTTTTGGTAGCAGGGAGCTGCCATCCAGAAACTGTCCCACGTTAGACGTTTCAGCTGGCTCCAAAAGGACCCACCACTGGCCAGACCTGAGTCAATACACAATGTTGTTTGCGCCCCTCTGAGAGCATATATAAAAAGGAAAAAAAAACACTGCTGGGCAACAGCAGCTTGAAGAGTGAGGAATGAGAAACAGTCCTACATATGCCAAGGAGCAGTAGGAGGTGCTCCAGGCGCTGGAGCCAAAGTTCCCTTGCAGCCTGTGGAGAGGACTACGGTGAAAGCAGGTTGTCCCCCTGCAACTCATGGGTCCCACAGTGGAGCAGGTCCACAGAACAGCAGGAGACTGCGGCAAACCCCTGCCAACACAGACACTGGGTAAGACCTGTAGCCTGCAGAGAGTGGACCAACCCAGAGCAGGTGACCTGGCAGAAGCAGTTTGTTAGCAATGAATAGGCTCCATGGTATGGACCTATATTTGGAACAGCTCTTGAAAAGCTGCTGCCTGTGGGAAGCCCACACAGGATCAGTTTGGAAAGGACAGCATCCCATGGGAGGGGTCTCACATGGAGCAGGGGAAGAGAGTGACCATGAAGGAGTAGCGGAGACAGAGTACTACAGATGTTCTGCAACCCCCATTCTCAGTCCCTCTGTACCACTCATGGAGAAGAGCCAGAAAAAAAGGGTGGTTGGGGGGGGGTGTTTTTGGTTTCTTTCCTTGGTTCTCATTTCTCTAGCTTGTTAGTAATAGGCAATAAGTCTTACTAGTCCCCCTCCTCTGAGTCTGTTTTGCCCATCACGATAACGATGTTGAGTGATCTCTGTCCTTATCTCAACTCTTGAGCCCCTTTCATTCTACTCTCTCCCTCTTTCCCTTTGAGGAAGGGGAGTGAAAAAGCAGATGTAGTAGAGGTGAGCTGCCCACCCGAGTAAAACCACAACACCATTTCATTTAACTAGGTCTTTAAACCAAACGCGCAGGATGGATAAATGTCACTGTGTAAAGGTTCAACAGAATGAACTCCACCTTTGCTACAATGGCTACACAGAAAAATAAATAATCCTAATTTTTGTTGTTTGAAAGAGATTTTAGGAAATTAGTATCTATCAATTCTTGCCCCAGTTGAACCATAATGATTATGATAGTCAGGAAGAAGTGAACAGACTGATCTACTTTGGTATCTGATCTATCTCATCCATGCAATATGAACGAGATGGTCATAAGTCTAAAAAGACTGGAATTAAGTGCTACCATTCTAGATCACTAAACTGAAGAAGAAGCTCACATAGGATACACTGATAATGGAGATTAGACCAGGAAGAACTCATACCAGTATAATGTTTGACTGGGCATCCTACAACCATGCTTTTTAAGAGTTATTGTTGTCATAGTATCGCTTATCCTTCAAAATTAGATGTTGCCTCGTATTGAGTGAGTTTGAGCATGCACTTGAATACAGCTTGGACTGTACTTCCACATAATTCACCTGCTCAGGAAGTTTTGTAGTTATTTGCTTATACATTATAAATATACAATTGCCTTTCTACACAGAAGTCACAACATTCTCAAGATTCTTATCCTCCATTAAGCTTAGATACATTACAAAGAACACTGAAAGACAACAATCTGCCTCGCAAACACATCTCTCCTTGCATACTTTAAGAGCTTCCCAGGATTTCAGCTTCTAATGCATTTCCTCTCCACAGTTATCTCTTAACATAAAACTTCTCTTTCTCTGTATGGGTTTCCACACTTTTCATAGCAGTAGTCTTCTGCCAGGGTGTAGATATGGCAAACCCATAGGCTCAGCTACTAGTCTCTACAGCAGCTGTAATGGGGTGCTCTGCTCCTCCAGGAGCAGGCACCAACACATTGCTGCTCTCCCTGAGGCTTTTTCTAATGGTGTGGGTGCAGTCACTGTTGACATAGCAACACCCACACTCCACTGAAATAGCAGCAATGAGGCCCCAGCAGGCTTTTTGAACCCTGTGTTATCACCCACACCACATCAGTGACCCCAGCAGCACTGCTCCTACTGCCTCAGGGAGGGAGGAGCTAGAGTCACCATGCTGCCCAAACAACACTTACACAGTGAGAGAAGCATTATTCTTTGCTCACCTCTCTGCCAGGTCCCTCATAGCAGCTGAGCCACACATAGTCTATGCCAAAATTATAAGTTGTAAGAGATAGAGTTCCCAAATTGAAAAGAGGAATGGAGGTAGGAAAAGGAGGAGAGGATCCTCCCTACACTCTCCTTTACCAACCCCAACCAACACCCCACAAAAAAAACTTCATGCAAACTGCAAGGCCTCTCCAGTTTGCACATCCTTTTCACAGCACACCCTAGGGGCTGCTTTTATACTGTCAAGGTGTGGCTGCAAAATGGCGGCAACGCCTATTTAAACGGCCCGCTGCTGTTCCACCTCTGTCTTGTCAGAATCCTTTGCAATGGCTGTCAAGCCCTTGTGGCCTTGATCCTCTGCTCCACTGCAGAATGTATCTGTTCTGGAGACAATTGCCTCAGCAAGCGTTTATTTTTATATATATATATGTATACATAACATGTGTATCCCTTAGTGTATTTTGGTTTTATGAAAAGTTTTGGAAGAACATCAAATATTAGTAAATAAAGTTGGTTTGTGGAAGGGTTTATAAGAGAGAAATGCAATACCACTTGGGAAGTAAAAAAATGACTATTAATCAGAATGCTATGATAAGGAGTAGCTGAAAGTGGAAAAAACGCATAATGAAATTATAGGCAATGAGTAGTGGATAGACTTAGGAACTTGTGCTTCTGGAGTCAAACGTATTTGCTCTTCCCTTTTAGAGAGCATGTTAGTTGTTAAGAGTATGCCTACAAGAAATATGTTTTTGTATCATGCCCACTTTCTTTAACAAAGGTTATTGTTGTTGTTTGTTTGTTTGTTTTTTGTTTTTTTGTTTGTTTGTTTTGTTTTTTTTCTTTGCAAAACAGTGAATTTATTACAGTCCAATGACGGTGATGGTTAGGTGTTAACTAACCATAAGCAGGTGTTAACTTTTGAATACTACTGATCCTTGTTTTGTAAAGCTAAAAATCCTAACAAATTTTATATGCTTATCAATATACCTGGTCACAGTGATGCCACTGTCCCTTATTTACTTACATCATAATATATATTTCATTATATTATGTATTTGGTTCAATTTCCTTCGTGTTATGGTCTTTATCACTGTGTATTTAAAAGGAGAGAGATTCTAACTGTTAATGAGACAGACTTGAATATTTCTTGTAAACTTGTCTTTTGTTTTATTTTGTTTCTATTTAGTTGTATTTAGAGAGGGCCAACCTCCCACTGTCCACATCTGCTTTCAATTCACAAGCAGTTGGTGTAAGTCATGCATCATCAGCATTTTGTTTGCTTGCTATGCTGTCTCATCTGGGAAGCCATTATATGAAGTAATAGAAGCAGAAAATAGGTACACTCCCTCTTTAAATTTTCAGCAGGGATCCTGCTTTTGTAACTTTTGCAAATTGCACCATTAAATTGCATATGTTGGCCTGTTGGGTATCCATAATTAGATAAATAAGGAAAAGCACACATAAACTTCATGAACTGACTCACTCACTAAAACTGCCAGTGAAATAAACCAACAGCTAATGTCTTCACATCTTTAACTTTTGTTCTCAATTTGTCCTGAAAACCCAGAAAACTATAGAAGTACAGTATAAAATGATAATTATATAGTGATGTGTGTATACTACGCATTCCTTTGTCTCAGTAGCCTTCCTTGTTCAAATGTATGAGTTAGAAACAATCAAAGTAGTTTAAACGGATTGTTGAAAAGAGTAAATTTACAATGTAAATGTAAGTTGGTAATTTATGCATTTATTTATGCATTTTTTTTCTGAAAGCTTATTTTATGAAATATTTAGTTTCCTTAGATAGATTTCAGATGGAAACAACACAAATTTAACCACTGTAGGAAAAAAAAAAAAACTCATGGAGTGATGTTACAGCATGAATAACTCCTGATACATTACATAACATAGCATGTTTTTTTTGTTTGTTTGTTTCTTTTTTTTTTTTCATTCTAGCAAGAACAGAGAAAATACTGGAACCTCTGTGTATTTTCCTTCCTTCTCTGGGCTCAGAGAAAGAGCCTTAATGTGACCTCTATCTCATAATGGTGAGGTATTTATTACAGCTGAAATAGACATAGTCTTTGCTGAAGTAAAGTTACAGACAGTAATGATATCGATCTTCAAGGGGGGGAAGGCTAGGACAACCAGTTCTCTGTATTGTTACAGAATGTAATAATGTATCTCATTCTGTATTGTTAAGAAACAACTATTTTTCACAACTGACCATGGAATAAGCTTTTCTGATTAGCTAAGATTGTTAGAAAAATAAAATTAAGATCAATCTTACTCTCAGAGTAACTGGACTAGAGTTCTGAGTAGAAGGATCTTTGAGTTATGTCATGTCCTTGTTAAAAACAAACAAATAAACAAACAAACAAACAAAAAACTTGTATAAATTACTTTACCAGTACTTTTCCCATGTCTTCCCAGCAGTTATGTATACTAGCTACAGGATTTTCGATCCTTCTCTTTTTTCATTTTTTTTTCCTAGTATTATTTTGTTGTTGTTGTTTTAAATGTATTGACAACTATTTTCTCCTAGTATCCTTAATCATAAAAAAATAAAAAAAAAATCCAAAGGACCGTAACTCTATGTACTTTTAACTAAATTAAACAAAACAAAATGAAACAAATGTGTGGCCAAGTTTGGCTGACAGTCTTAAATAGGAGATTAGGGAAACTTAGATTACAGAATTGGAAAATGGAGAAGCAGTTATGTCATCATATACAAGTAGAATTAATTCAATGTTAAATATTTTGTTTGTGTCACAAATTTGTTTTTGCTTGTATCTTTCATGGTAATTTTGTTATTTAAACTTATTAAAAACTTTCATTGCAACATTCTGAAAGATTCCCTGTACTTATGCACTATAAATAATGTATCATTGAGTATCGTTATTTTCATATATTGAATTTGACAGCCTTAATATTTACCATTTTCATTTTAGAATGAAGCATATTGCTAATACAGCTAATATACCTGCAATTAAAATAGTTTGAAATTATTGAGCTTAATGGAGTTTGATTATCATATTTGCTAGAAAATTCAAAAGCCAAATGTATTTCACATAATTAAAAATGCTTTCCAAATTTTTTTGTTTTCTTTTTTTTTTTCCACAAGTACTTTTTATGAGTTCATTTACAGACATAATCATGAGTAAATGTGATTTTTTTTATAGCCAAGGCAAATGAAGCATATCTTCAATTAGAAACTTCTGAAAATGTACTGTGATAGCCTACTGAGAATGGAATTGCTTTTCTTCACAGCTTCACACCCACTCCTCTTTAGAAGCTCATGGCTGTCGATAAGTGCTGCAAGTGCAATATCCTTCTCTTTAAGAATTTTCAGCCACTATGTACTTCAAATAACCTGATGTGTAGTTTGGGATATTTTCAGAAATATATTTGTGCTTGCTTTACACTACTTTACCTGTTGTAGTAAAATATAATTAAGCGTATGTGTTTATGTACACATGCCTATAATGATTTGCAATCCATATGTACAAAGAAGCAAGTTTTCAAATTATTTGTCATGTTCCATTCTATCAGGAGTCCCCTCTGCAAGATGACAGCATAGCTGTTCAGTGTTACTGTCTAGTCAACATCTCCATCTCTCTATATATGGCTTTATACAAAAAGCCATATACAAATTTTTTGTTTTAATTTCTTACATGATATGTTATTAATAGTAATTAATGTTTCAAAAACAGAAAAATCATTTATAGCTATATTTAAAAAACAAAAACAACAAACACCAACAGCAAATTTTAACAAGAGTGGTATATTTTCTTATTAAAGGCTGGAACCATTAAGACATAGTAAGACAGTGAGATAACTTTAGTGTGTAGAAACAAATTGCAGATAAGAGCTGAAAAAAGTACTCTTATAGGAGAATTAGACAGGGAAGCTTAAGTTTCATACATAACCACTAATGGAGGTTTTATACAGTTACTTTCAAAGACAGAAGACCAAATCACACAACAGTATCTATAATTCTGTATTTTCTTGCAAACAGTTACTTTAGCTTATTAAGCTGCTCTCTCTCTCTCTCTCTCACACTCTCTCTCACACACACACACAAAAGAAAATACAAACAAACAAAACAATATCAGGTTACAACTGTGATCCCTTTGGCTTGATGTCTTTTTCTAAAACAATTCCTGGACATAGGAACAGCAAGGATTTTTCCAGTGAGTTACCATGTATGTGGCCTGTCTTTTTGAGCAGTGAATGGAGTTTACTAAGCATGAGTGTGACTAGACACAGAGACAGACAAGCCCTGATACTATTTAGTGTTAGTACAGACATAGTCACTAATGAAAGCATGAGAAAAATGCTATAAAGTCTCCATCAGTTGAGCCTGAAGAACATTAAGCCCTCAGCCATGGGCCTTTAAACCTAAGGAGATAACAGTATTAATGTTAATACTGATTTCCTGATGAGTTCAAAGCTTCAATCCTAATCAGAAAACAGCCCAAACAACAAAAAAGGAAGCTAGTGCTTCCTTTACAACGGAAGGGTCATCTTAATATCAAAATAAATTGTATGAAAACAAACAAAAAAAAAAAAACAAAAAAAAAAACAAACAAAAAAACCCTAATACAAATAAACAAAAAAAAGTTTTAATAAAGCAGTTATCTCAAAGGCTACTGCTCTCTATATATATTATTTTTGTAGCTTGATGGTAACAGATGATGCATATTTAAAGTTTATATTACTACTCAGAGTGGAAATATTTTGCATCAGTCTGTACTGTTGAAAGCATGTACTGTGTGTTACCGAATATGTTTATTCAGCTGTCCTATAGTCTGAGTCTGCTTGAAAAACCATGTAGTTTTCTTACAGCCCAATGCTGAAACAAGAGGCAAAGCAAGGAAAAAAAAAAGGGAAAACAACGGTCAGAAGTGGTTAACAATGAAAATTCTGCTGAAAGTGTACATTTAATAACATTAATAATACCTAGATAGTTACAAAACTTAATCTCTCCATCCCAAAATATCATAACAACAAATTCTAGAACTAATTAAAAACATAATGAGCTGTGTTTTTTATGAGAATTGTGAAACAGTATGGAGCAATATACAGAAAATATTCTGCATATTGTGGTAAATTATATGAAGCTGTCTGGGCAGTACAAATAAATTAATCTAAACAAACATAAATGACTAAATAAGTTTACATTATCATATTCCAAAATAAATCTGTGTTAAACAAGCATTGTTTTACATGAGGCTAATCAAACTTTTGAACTGGTAGCTAATACCATTAGCTACATACGTACAACTGGTAGCTAAAATACCATTTTCTTGAAAACTACCAACTCTGTGGAATAGTGCACTTGTCCACTGTCCCAGAGAGGGGTAAAAGTTAAAAGATACCATAAGTACATAAGAGTTTACATATCTGTATATATATTTCCAGGGTGCTCATTTACTGGAATCTTAACAAGCCATCTCAACAAGAACATTTTTTCATCTGCCCTCTAAATACTCCTGTTTTCCTTCCTGATTCAGAGTCAAATATAAAATATAAATAAATAAATAAAATCCAAAATGTTGATGTGCAAAGCGCTAAGACCTCCAATTCTCATTATGTTTCAGAAAATAAATATCATATGTATTTTAAAAAAGTATTGACTGGCAGATCGTTGTTCATTGCTGTTTTGCAGAATAAATCAGTTTTAACTGGTGTAAAATTAAAAAAAAAAAAAATAAATGAAAACGATTATTCTTCTGAACCTAATTATTCTATTGTATCATAAATCAAGCAAATAATGGTTGAATGACGATTAAACTAATATTTTCCCTAAAAAATCAGTAATTTATGTCATCAGGAAACAATTCTCTTGTAATTTTCCTTAAAAGAACAGATTTTCATGAAGATTTATTTCATTGTCATATCTGAAAAGTATTAAGGTAAGAGAACAGGCCTTATGAGCTTGAAACAATACCAAATCAACCATTCTAAATGCATTTTTTATCTTAAGATTTTGTTTAATTATAATTGAGACTACTCAAGTCAACAGCTTCGCATAGCCTCTTTTTCATTCTGAATCAGAAAATAAATAGACAATAACTCGTGTTTCAACCAAATTACAGATACAAAAATAATTTCATAAGAAAAAAAAAGAAAAATTCTGTTTGAATAGATGACTAATACTACTGTACCTCAGAGTTACTGTTTGTCTTGGTAAGATTGCCTAAGGGGAGAATTTTCAGTGGTTATAATACCTGTAAAAAAAGAGTTGATTTATCAGATGGAGTGCTAGAAAATGCCAAGGCATTTTGGTAAGTTGAATATGTCTTATTTTTCCAAAATCATGTCTCTTTTGCAGACAATTGACAGAACTGGACTTCTAGGGTTCTTAAAGATTGAGTTCTTATTGAAATGTTTGATTCCTTGTTGCTAAAAAAACTGTTTTGTCAGAAGTTGAGGAATGTTTTATTGTTTGTTTGTTTTCTTTTTTAGGACATGTGAAACCAGAATACATGGTTATTCTGTTCTTACACATAATGTAAAATGTGCGTATATGTGTATATACGTGTGTTTTTGTGTATGTATATATCTATATATGTATGTATATGTATCCATATAATGTAGCTGATTTCATTTTTCTTTTTAGTCAAACAAAAAAAAAGCTTTTCTTTTTATTAGTCAAACAGCCCTAACCTGCTGTTTTTTGTTGTTGTTGTTGTTGTTGGCTTTATGTAGGAACAAACAGACATCCAAAAGCAAACAGTAG
This sequence comes from Anas acuta, assembly GCF_963932015.1. Classification (NCBI taxonomy): domain Eukaryota; kingdom Metazoa; phylum Chordata; class Aves; order Anseriformes; family Anatidae; genus Anas; species Anas acuta. Next base: position 73,737,085 of record NC_088981.1, read on the forward strand.
GTGTCAGGCCTGAGGTGGGATTTAGATGCTGTAAACCTTATCCTGGTCTGATGCAGATCTCCCTTCACACTTCCATGTTCACAAGCACATAGGAGCATGTGTTCTCCCATCCCTCCATCTGGAGAGATGTTGGTTTTTCTGTTCCCGCTGCTGACTCCTCCAGCTCTGCAGTGACAGACAAGACAAAACGTCAACCCAGAGGAAAGCAAATGACTGGAGAAGAGATCATGTAGAGGAAAGGGAAGAGAAAGACAGAGACAGAAGAAATAGATGGAAGTGGTGGATTGGGAATCATGAGATTTGAAAGGGATTTTTATGAGGCAACTTACAAGGATAATACTGTTTGCTTTGCATTGTGAGGAGGGGTTGCCTCTAGTTGGAAATGTGAGAAAAACATTTCTGAAGAAATTTGCTGAAGAAAAACATTGTTGAAGGAAATTGAATATTATTCAGCAAATCAGTAGAAAGTGCCATCAAGGCCATGCATTCCTGCATGCTGCTGGAGTGGTTATTGCTAGCAGGCATTGCAGCTGCTGGTGGGTGGCAGATGCAAAATACTTGTGGGTTCTGTGCGTGGCACTCCATGGAGTGGGTCTGTCTCTGTGGCTGTCTTTCCTCCCTTCCATTAGTGCATGTGTCTGTGGGAACAACCTGAAGTCCTGTAGACTTCTCCTTAAGGAGCTCATCTACAAGCTGTATGCAGAGCCTGTGTGAAGGGGATTGACATTAAACACCTTGGAACAGAATCACAGAAGCTTCAATGATTCTGTGATTCTAAAACAGAAAGTATTTGTTTCTCAGAGAATCTTAAGAAATCCTTTTGATTACCATGTTCTGGCTTAATGTTGATACACATATGATGGTCTTTGAAACTAATTTTGTAATTTTCTTTGCATACTAGAGCCCATTAAAGCTACAGAATAACTTTCATCTATCTTGGAAGTTCTGTAATAAAAAGTGTCTATTAACTGTAGTCAATACATTCAACAGCTGTGAATTTTTAAAACTGATTATATGAATATTAGATGACTCAAAGTTTAAATTTGTACAGGTCATGGTTTTAGGTAATATTCATGTCTTATTTTGCTGATAATAAGATGTGTTTAGATAGGCTTTTTGTTCTGTAACAGCTGTTACAAGGACTGAAATCTTTATTTTTAATGTTCATTCTGCGCTTATTAAGGTTAATGACAAGATTTCACTGAGGATGAAAGGGCTGGATGTAAAAGGTTTTAAATATTGCTTGGCAGAAGCAATAATAAAACAGTAATATATATATATATTATATAATATATATTATATTATATATATTATATTATATTATATATTATATAATTTTAATTTTATATAATATATATAATATTATATATTATATATAATACTATATATATAATATATAATATTATATATATTATTGGAAAATGTAACTGTTGGCTGTAGCTTGAGATTATTTACAATAAAAAGGGTGTAAGAATTTTGAAATGATGTTTATCTGAAATGTGTTGGTTTTTTTTTGAGCTCATGTCACTTAAAGGTGATTTAGCTATGAGATTCCTGTCACCTATATTTAGTCATAGTCCTTACATTCTTCCACTTGACTGAGGCTGATAATCTTCAACTCATCCCATGAAAAGATCTTAGAGTCTGGCCTCATGAAATCCATTTCCAAATATCAAAGTCTTTTAACATGTTAAAAAAAAAAAAAAAAAAAAAAGACTGACTGGATCTAGCACTGGGAAGAGGCCCTTTCAATTAATATTTCTCTGTAAATACCTCAGATTCATTACTGTTTCATTGAGCTGTCTTATCAATAATGATCTCTTAAATGTAGTGGCAAATATATAAAAATATTCACTGCATGGGAATAAACAAGGATTCTCATAGTTACTTGTAGACTAAAATGGAAGATTGCCTAACTACAAGGTGCCATTTATTTCTCTTAATACTCCGAATTATGTCATAAGAAAGTGGAAAAATCCATCATCACAAAATTTTGTGGTATAAACAATATATTAACTGGTGTCTAAAAGTAATGCTGCAGGGGCATTCCAATATAAACATTAAACTGGTAAGTTTAATTAACTTTGATTTCCCCTTGTTCATAGAACAGAATGTATTACATAGTATTTTCTTTAGGGTAACTAGTTTAATACAAGAGACATGTAAATCATATAAAGAAATTGTTTGAATAGGTTTACATGAAAATTAACTCACATTTGTTATAACAGGAAAGACATAATGTCATTTACTATATGTCTTGCCTTGTGAAATTCACTCAAAATATTTGGCAAGGCTGAACAGTTCAGAAGCTGCCTAATCAATATACTTGCCCCAGTGCTTTCCTGTAGGCATTGCTTGGGGAAATTTTTACATACACTGTCTATACCTACCCAATCCAATATCACAGTACCAGGCTATATTTATTCTTATGTAAACATGCATTACGTAAACATATAAAGATATAGCATTCTGAAAAGCCTATTAGTTGATTAAATGAGGCTACTAGTTACTGAGCACTTATTAAAGTTTAATTTGGAATGTTTGGTTCCAAAAACAGACTATGCATCTATTATTTCCTTGTTACAAAAGACAAAAAGGGGAAGATACTATGGAAACTATAAAGAACTGGTTAAAATTGAGAAAACAACAAGATACCGAAAGAAATGGAGAAAATCCAGGGAAAACACTAGAAATGAGATAAAAATGCCACACTAGACTGGGAGGTGTGTTAAAGTGGAATGAGATAAAACATCTTTTTGGTAGCCATGTACAGTACTCACTTTCACCTTCAGTACAATTAGTGTGTGTGCCAAAGTGTGATAAGCTCTTTTGAAAAGAAACTCAATAATTCTGACTTATTCAACCAAATATGGCATAACGACAAAGTTTCATTCCTGACACTGTGGGTTTTATTTTTTCAGAAATATTTGCAAAGAATTGCTTTTTGCACATGCTTAGGTACACTTGGAAACTGTTAGCTTAACACCTTCAAGAGCAAGCAATAAAGAGCCTGTGTAATGCCCTGCAAAGTCTTTCATGCATGACATAAATTCAGCATCAAGAGGAATGCATGAGAATACATTAGTGCACTCAATCAATTTCTATGTGTTGGGCTCCAGGGAACTTATTTTTAAAGTGGTGTGCAGGAGGCCTTCAGTCCACATAGACATTTTGCTGAGATATATCGTTAATAGATAATTTGATTTGTGCACACACGTCACTTACAAGGCTTTAAAGATTTATTGGTTAATGGATGATTGAACTTAGCAGGTGAATTGAAATGGGGTGACATGGGACAATTTCAGTTAAGTACAGGACAGCAAATTAATCACTGCACAAACTGTATCTGAAATGTTAAATGTATATATGCACAATATGTGTGTTTGTATGTCTGTGTTTACAATGCCTAATTTTAGGCCTACATTTACTAGGAGGTTCATTTCCTACAGGTCATTATGGTTTAGCTAGAAGAGAGGAAGCTGGGGAAAACAGAGAGGAAAAATCCATCAGAGATTGATATAGAGCCAGAATTTATAAGTGTGACTTGATGATACGGGATGATACAGCTAATTTCATCATATCTGCCAAAGGAGTATATTTGTCCCCTTTAATTTCTTTCCTTGTGTCAGCACTTGACATTTATCTGACCTTCATCAGTGGTCTTGTTCAGGAGCTAAGCCAGTGTAAAACTGTTTTTGTTTTTGTTGAATGAGTCCTCTGCTCTGACCGAGCTCAGTTAGCAGCAGCCAAATGTCAATGCCACCAAAAAGGAAGCTGGTGGAATGTATAAGTGAAGCAGAACCATGCTTCTCCTTTCTCAGATTTAAACAGCTGTACAAAGTCATGGTCCAGTTTGCTTCAGCTTCCATTGCTGTCCTTGCTTCTCACAGCTTTTTGATTCTTATATGCTAATTACCCCCTATTCTTCTCTGAAGTTTTCCTGGACCACCTTCATGTTGTGGCCCCAACATTCATTAATATGATATGAAATAAATGAAAATATCTACCAAATATCTACCCTAATTATATGCCCAAATCTCCTATGAATGAAATTTTACTTCATCATTCCTGCTTACTTCCCTCCTACAGATCCTGGTACCTTAAGTCAGTAAAGGAGATTAGATATAATGAAAAGAAGGGTTTGTTATCCTATTTAGATTCTGTCAGTGAAGGACTATTAGTCCTCATAAATTACAGCTGAAGGAACACTAGAAAGTGAAATCGGGTCTTAAGACTAGATACAGAAGTTCTCACTTTTTTTTTTTTTTTTTACTTTTTTTTTTATTATTATTTTTTCTTTTCGGTTTATCTGTTAGAAAATTCAGAATAATTTTATACCCACTTGATATGGTTTAGTACACTCAGTACATTCTCAGTACATTCAAGAAGTCTTTATATCCTGGGATTGACAAGGAAAAAAATGCAGTAAAATTCTACAAATGGACAAATAATATAAAAAATAAAATACATGGACAAAAAATGATACTATTCTTGACAGTACAAGACTCAGCTCTCAGAACTGAAGAAATTACAGTATTTGCTGAAGGAATTTATCTAATCTATTTTTATTTACCACTAGTGAGCAACGTCTTCTAATTATGCCATTCCGTTATTTTTGTTTGTTTGTTTGTTCGGTTGTTTTTTTGTGGACATTACTTTATGTCAATCAATATGGACAAAATGAAATGTAAAAGAAAAAAAAGTCTTCTAGACAGAGTAAATGTAGACTAACATACTTTTCTGTGGAACAGAAAACTGAAGCACCTTAGCACTTCACAGTTACTGAAAATTTTCTTTTTGCAGTTCCTTTCTGCGGCATTATTTTACAAATATAGATCCTCCCCCCCCCCCCAAAAAAAAAAAAGAAATATATATATATATATATTTCTACTGATACTGGGAAGCAGATACACTGTCAGAATCATTTAGTTAAATTACTTTTATCTAATTTCATCAAGAAAATTACTTAAATTCTTATAGAAGCTATAGGCAATTTAAAGAAATGTTTAATGACAGAATGTTGAGGTGTTAAAAAAGTGAATGCTACTGTCAGCTCTGCCTGTGGTAAATGACTACAAGAAGCAAAGTCTCCACACACAGGTAAGCACTGACTACTGTAGAATTATAAAATGATTTAACATTTGTAATGTTGATATTTTGTCAAGATTTCCATCAAGATATGCTGCGTGGTTCTCTAAGGCTGTTTGCTTATCACACTTAAAACTAAAACTTAACCATTTTTCTTGGGCACAGAAGATGTGTAGTATCTTCTTGTTCTAATAATATATTGATTTGAAACTTTAAAAGCTTTTGGGCATCTATATAAAGAAAATAAAAATCTATTATGTCATAACCCTGTTATTTTATTAAAAACAACTTTATATTAATGTGACAGATGAAAAGTGCTTGAAACCAAACTCTAGCAATCCCTGTCAGTATAAATGAGGAGAGAGCTGTTAGTTTAGCAAACCTTTCCATCGTTTTTCCAGTCATTGCTGCATTTTAGCTGTTGTCTTCAGGGGTTCCACAGCCATTTTAAAGATTGCTGTCATTAATTCTTAAACAAATTCACTCTCAAAACAAAACAAACAAAAAACTTACAGGGTCTCCCAAGGCAGGTTAACTTATGGATATAGTATAAATTAACTCATGATTCATGAGCTGGCCACAAACTTTTTCTCCCTTAGTTACTACTGCTAACTAACAAGATATCAACTTCATAATCTAGGTCCCAAATGTCTACATTAATAACAAAATGTGAGCAATATCCTGTAGTGAGTGAATAAACTAGAAGTGTTCAAATGTTGTCATCATCTGCATCTCTTCCCTTCAACTCTCACTTGCAATAGTTAATTTTATCTAACTAGCCTCTTGTAAAGTTTATGAAAATAAATAAATAAATAAATAAATAAATATTTTTTCTGATTTCCAACAATTTTGATTCCATTATTCCATTACCAACAGAACTACTTAAGTGTTTGGTGTTTGTGCAGGTAAACATAATGAGCTCACAGTGCTTTGTTTGTAATGTGCAATTGAACTGAAGGATTAAAGATTACAGATAGTCATTGCAAAATCACATGTCATTACATCTGTATTTATTTATGTACTACATGTTACAAATTATGCTTTTTTATTTTTGATCTTTTTCTCCCCAGGGAAGTGGTCATGGCACTGTGCCCACTGGAGTTCAAGAAGCGTTTGGACAATGCTCTCAGACACATGGTCTGATATTTTATTTATTTATTTTGTGTGGGCATTTGGGGACCCAGAATCTGGACTTGGTAATCCTTGTGGGCCCCTTCCAAATTGGGAGATTCTATGATTCTACTATGATAAAAAAATATACAAAGCAAGTAATGCACAATGCAATTGCTCACCACTCACTGATCAATTCTCAGCTAGATCCCAGGCAGCACCTGCCCTCTACCTGTTCCTTCTTAAGAGAGAATATAGTAAACATCTTGGGCTGATGATAAGACACCGGTAGTATTGTAGAACAATGTAAGAGTAATGATGGGAAAAGTTTATTTAAATTTTATTGTATTTATTTATTACTTATTTTCCCCAGAAATCTCAACACTCATTATCTTACACTGATAGTTCAAACATCACAATCTCCTTTCTTAGGGAGAAGCTAGGTAATATAAGCTATTGGCTTCCATTGTATTTTGCATCTTTGTTGTGTACAGAAATTTGCGGAGTTCTCTGACCACAGGAGTCACTGGCTTGTGCAAGGATGTGTTATTGTTTGAACACCTTTATGTACTGAGTACTACTGACTCTCAGGAACTGATAGACATAAATGCCTAATTGTGTAAATTATTACCACCCAGCTTCCAGAAGGTCCTGGGAGTAAGTTCTCTTCCTTAACAAAATAGTTAACTATGCCTTGCCTCCTTGAAAGCAGTGGTTTTAATCCTTACTTGTAGTGAATTGTTCTGTGCAATTTCTGGCATTTGCTAGAAACCTATCAGTAGGATCCAGCATCTACAGCAAGGCAACATACTGTTCAGATGCTCAAAAAGGACAAAGGGTTTTGCACTATCCCAGGATCCTTGTAGTTCCTTTAAACTGAAAGAACTCTGCATGGAAGCAACAGCTTGCTGATATGAGCAAGAGATTCACCTTTGACTCCTGATTTCATTTTCTGCTTTTTTTTTCAGGCAAAAAGGCAATATTTTGGTGCTAAGGTATAATCAAATTGTTGCTCTGTTAGAACTTCAGCATGAGACACAACTTTGAGAAGACCTGGAAAACCTTTGTAAATGAAATGAAACACAGAGGAGAAAATTCAACTTCAGGTTTGACTTGTATTCTTCAGCTGTATTTAAACTGTACTTTATTGAGAAATTAACTTTGCCTAAAAGAGACAAGTGGATAAATATAGTAATCAAATTTAAGTAAATATGTTGGATAAAATTATTGCAACTGGTGAACAGCAAATCCAAAATAAACTATATTCCAGATTTCCAGCCCCCTTATACACACTGAGTACTCACTGAAAGCAAAACAAAACTCCATTCTATAGCATATTGACAGATCTCTGAGGCCACAAAGAAGCAAAGCCATACATTAAAATGCTAAGAGGATTATAATGATGATGATGATAAGCAGAAAAAGGATAATGCCTGCAATTTTGGAGCCTTTCCACCCACTCTTGCAGTATGTGTAAAAAGAAACTCAGGCAGCTGGCATACCAGATGGTTTATATTTGTGACACCCAAAGCAAAAAAAGTTTAAAGCCTAAAAAGGAATTCTGTTAATACTAACAGCAACTCAGAATCCAAATGATGATTCTTGTTTCTTGAGTAGATTAATACTACAATTCATCAAAAAGAAATTGAAAAAGTTGCATTTTGACTACCTCATTTTAATTCTGTTATTTTGAAAAATACAATTTTCTGTAGGGGGAGAATGCAAATGGGCACACTGTGTTTACTCTAGAATGAGCAGATTCTTCACAATGATTAAAAAAAAAAAAAAAAGTCCTGGTCCTGCTTAGATCCAGTGCTTGCAGTTGGTAGCAACCAAAGGCACTGTTCAAAATGTCACTTTGAAAAGAACACGGAGCATGTTGGATTTAGTAGTAGTAGTAGTAGTTAATGAAAGCTAACCTCCTATTTCAAGTAGTTTTGTAATTGGTGTATTTGTAATTGTAATTGGAATCAGAGATTAAGGCAGCTGCCTTTCTCATTTTCTCTAAAACTAGCATCCAAGCCACCACCTAGGGAAAAAAAAAAAAAAAAAAAAAAAAAAAAAGAGTTAAGTTACAGCTTTCCGTAGAAAATATACTGAGTTTTCTGGCAAGCAGCTCTAGCTAACAGGATTACAACCTTCTGTGCAGTCTTGCAATGCCCTGAGTTTTTGATAAATCATAATTGTTATATGATTTTTCAGGGTTCATGGGTGGGATCCCACTGAAGCGTTTCTTAGAAGTAATGGAAAAAAGCAGTCTCTTTAAAAGAGAGTTGTTCAGTTTCAGATGCCTACTTTAGGATGAGAAGAGCATCAACGTAGAAATGTCCATCACTTTCACTTGAAATGATCCTTTAGAGTATTATAAACAGCTATGTTTTTTCAGATGAAACCCATCTAAAGGAACTACAAGCAACAGACAGAGATAGTCTCCACAGCTGTTTGCTTATTTGTATCTTGTATTCTCAATTAGTAGTTTCAAAGACCCTTCCATGAGTATTCATTGGCTTACTGCTGATTATATATATATAATCATATATATATATATATATGTATGTTCATTATTTATGTATGTATAAACGGAGCTATGATCCTAAAATGAAAACCAGTGTATTAAAAACACAAATGATGAAAGCAAATAAAAATTGTACTAAGCAAATATCTTACTATCATCTTATCTAAGGGGTACAACTAGAACAGTACAAGATGAAGGTGCTTTATTATGCAAACTTTTTAATAACTTAACTAGAAAGAAAAAATAAGAAAGACCAAAATTTGGAGGGAAGAAAGGGGGAGAGGTGGGATTGAGGGCAATATACAGAGTTACTACATGTTACTAAATATGAATCCCATGTTTATATACACTAAAAATTTCATCATAGAAATGCATGACTTTAAAAAATTCTTAGCTTCTGAAAATTAAAAATAAAATTAGCTTTTATGATGAAGAGAAAAGGTGAGAAGGAAATGAAAATTGTAGTGGGATACTCCAAGACATATTAAAAATACAGTAGTGTATGTTATGTATAATAATAGGAATGTGAATAACGGATGTTAAATCATGTCCTAATTTAGTGAAACTTCTGTAAAAGATGGTTAACATTACAATTTTCTTGCCATTTATAATTTTCAGAAGACATAGAATCTGTTTTTCAATGTCTTTGAAAAAGGCAAACTGTTCATGTTGTCTCTTCTCTTAAAGCTGGTAACGGAGCTTCTCTCTGTTTCAAATGTTGAGTGTTTTATTTGATTAGGGTTTACTTTTTCATATACCTGCACAGTTTCTTTGAAAACTGCCTTCTTTTTACATACCTTGCCTGTTATTTTAAAGATATTCTCACATGCCTCTTGGGTGATTATGAGGTCATGCAAGTGCTCTGATTTTTTATTTTTAATCTCTTCACTATGACATTTGTTGTTATTGTGGGATGTCAATGAACAGATGGAAAGCAAAATTAAATGCCTGTGCATATAATTTGCCATGTAACAGTTTAAGTATTTATCTGCATAGGCTTTTTAATAATATCTATTGACTTTTTTTTTTTCATCATTCCTCTACAGTCTAGAAATAGTTTGCTTTCAACTGTAACATATGTTTTAATATACTATTTCTGAAGTGAAAGCAGTAGGAATTTTGAACTAAAAAAAAAAAAAAGATAATAATAATAATAATAATAATAATAATAATAATAATAATAATAATAATAATAATAATAATAATAATAAAACAGTTTGGAAAATTGAGACAATTGCTATTTTTATCTTGTGGACAACAACCTTTATGTGTCTTTTGAAATTTGTGTCTTAGAAATTGGGGTCAGGACTTACTGTTTTCTCCTCTTCCATGTTTCTACAGGTTTCTGCTCTCCTTTAACATTTAACAAGATGCAAATTCCTCCTGGAATCTGACTATGTTGGTATGTGCCTTTCAGTAGCAATTTTAGTTTGAGGAATGGCTAGATGTACTTATATGCTGAAGTATGAAAACAATATGGTAACCTAAGATAAAAGGACATGTTTCTCTTCTTTCCTCTCATCATAACACACATGGCACACTGGGAAATCTTTTCTTGAATGTTGCCAAATCTGGACTGTATAGTGCATATAATGGCACATAAAATTTTAGTCACCTTGAAAAATACATAGACTTAAGAAACATGGAATGGAATTTTGATTTACAGTTAAAACAGGGGCAGTGTCATGTACATAGCATGAAACATATAAAAATATAAAGCCTATTGAACTATATGATTTACATTTTATAGTCTTCTGTACATAGGAACTTAAAAAGACAGCAAGAACATAAGAAATTATCTTATTTGATCTAAGTATTAGATCAAATTTTGTTTTTGTTTTCTCTGCAAGATTTCTAGATTCTTAGAGTGTCTTCCACTCTGGATTGCCATCTTCTTCTTAACTTCGACATTTAATCAAATCAACAGTTACCCGCCTAGGATGCTGTCAAGTTGATCTATGATGATGAAGTAAATTTTTCTCATATATTGTGTGGGAAAAGCTTTATTCAGGGACAACTAAATAAATTGTGAAAGACAAAAAATACACTTTGTTCATGACATCCCAAATTCTCTCTTGTCAAATTAGCTGAATAGACAACATTTGTCAAAATCTTTCAGTAAAATTAGTGTCCTTAATTAAATTCACTGAGCAATTTTTGATGGTGAATATTTAGTAGTACAGAATACAGCAGATCATGGTGAAATAAACAGAAGCTTTGCTCTGGTTTCCAGAGGAATTGATTGAGGGGCTTTTATATCAAGCTGTCTGATCCAGAAAAGACCTATACTATCTGTGCTATTTGGGGAATTGTTCTTTAACATTTAAAGTTTGTTTTGACTTCAGAATTGAAATTCAAATATCTGCATCTCCTATGAGGATATATATATATATATATATATATATATATATATATATATTCTCTTCATATATATATATGAAGAGAAAATACACAAATTACACATATAAAGTTTTACAGAGAATAACCCAATAAGTCCATTGTACTGGCAATGACATAATTCCTTGCAATGCATAAATCATCATATCCAGAATCCCATTCTCATAAAAGTATAAACATGCAGATTATTTGTCTAAAGAAACTTATCTTTCATCTGTAATGATTGAATGTTGTTAGCCACATTACAGTTGTTTGCTAGCTTTGTGTGAAATAATTTGGTGGTACTTTAGGCAATTCATTTGATTCTTACCCGTCAAAGGATTGTTTTGCTATCTGTCTTAGTGTCAAGCACTTACTGCCATCACCTTAGCATCTCAAGCTGTCCTCCCTAATGTTATATTCTTGTAATCTGTCTTTCTTCACACTACACTAATATCACTACATGGCCAAATGTCCAGCTGAGGACACAGATAACTCTTGTTATTCTTGTCTATTAATTCCTTTCCCCACATCTTACTCTTTTTCTGTTCAAGCACTTGATGAACTGAATATCTGCTTTGGTTGTTTTGGAAATAAAACAGAATCCACTTTGGTTTTTTTTTTTTTTTTTTTCAGGTAGAACAGTTCTATGTCAGAATCTATATTTTTATACCTAATGAATTTTCATTCCATTCCATTCCATGAAATTTCAATAAATTTCTCTATTCTGCAAATCAGCAGGTTCAGACATGCATTCTAAAGATTGTGCCTGGTGTGTTCCATATGAGGAACATGCTTGACTATTTGACTTGTGTGACTACCATTTTGACAAAATGAATCAGATGGCAAAGTAAAGCTAACATTCTCCACATTTATAAAAGGGGGGTTTAATAGCAGGAAAATAAATAAATAAATAAATATCATGAAGACCAAGTACAAGCACTGTTCCTAAACCTCATGGAGCTTTGTAAGGACCAAGAAATGAACCTGAATAAATGTGTGAGAAAGGAACAGAAAATCAACATATTTTACACTGCTGTGGCAGTATATACCGTTACATATTTGTTAGTGACTATGTTTGGATCAGAAACATACTTTAGTGAACTTTCTAATTGTCTTTGTGTTCTACAATTTGTCTGATGTTGTAAAGGGAGTACAAAGCAATTAATTAAACTACACTGGAAAATGCACTCCAGGAATACATGTAAATATTGTAACTGCTCGTGAGCCTTCCTCCACTAAAACACATTTTATTATTAGTTTTTGCTTTTTTTTTTTTTTTTTTTTCCTGTATCTATGATGGTGCTTTTTGAGGGGAAGAGAGGAGGAGATGGTTTTTTTTTGTTTTGTTTTGTTTAGTTTTCCCAAGGGAGGTCACTCTCTTAATTGGAGAGAGATCCACTTTCATAAGTGTGACTAAGTATGCTTTTCTACTGTACTGACTGAGGTATAAATCTTAAACACTGGGCTGGAGTGCCAGGAAAGAATATCCTACTTACCCAGATATATTAAAAATAAAAAATCAATCAATCAATCAAACAAGCAAAAAACATTGTGAGCCAAAGGGTGAAACTGAATTATTATATGTATTAAGTATTATATTCCCAAAGGAGGGCTACAAATATGGTGAAGTGTCTGGAGGGGAAGACATATGAGATGCGGCTGTGTCCCTTGGTTTGTTCAGGCCAGAGCAGAGCAGGCTGAGGGGAGGCCTCATAGCGGCCTGCAGCTCCATCACAAGGGGAGTGAAGGGGCTGGTGCTGAGCTCTGCTCTCTGGGGACAGCGACAGGACCTGAGGGAACGGCATGAAGATGGGACAGGGGAGGGTTAGGCTGGGTGTTAGGGAAAGGTTCTTCACTGAGGGGGCGCTGGAATAGGCTCTGTTTCTGCTGTCTGTACATTTCCTTCTTTTGCTTAATTTTGCCTACTAGGTCCTTGTTCAGCCATGCCATTTTCCTACCTTCTCTGTTTATTACTTAGAGAAATGGAGAGCTCTTTCTCTCTAAGGAAAATATCCTTATGATATTATTAGTAAGGGATAGGTGATGAGAATGCTTCTACTTAACCATGAAGCTAAAGTAGCACAGTCCAAGCATAAAGATGTGTCCTGAAGTGTACACGATTTTACATGGAAGAGAAGAGTTCAGCCTGAATACTTTAAAGATACATTGCCAAAATAAAATCTGAAATACTAAAATTTAGATTCTTTAACTCTAACAGAAGTCTGAAAACAAACTCTGGAAATATTTAAATAAATTACTATTAGAATAAATAGTTAAATTGCCTTGAGATGTATTAGTGGTTGTCCAAATTAAGAACTAAAAAACGATTGCGGAAATAATTTCTGGTTTGATTTAATAAAATAAAAAAGAGATTCATGTGTAGTTACAGTTTTAGCGCAACTTCTATTTATACCTTTGTTTTATTACTGTTTCTATGATAATTCTCAATTCTATAATTCTTAAAGTACATTCTTTCCATTTTTTGTAATAAGTTGCACAAGTAATTTTCACATTTTTCTCTTCTGCCACCAGAATATTAACAACACTCAAGGATATCATTTTCCAGTAGGATATATTTTGAAGCACACTTGTGGTTGCCTAGGAAGATAATGCTGGTATAGATATATTTTGTGTATGAAATCTCCTAGCCACTATGACTTTGATTCAGTTACTGTGAATTTTACGAACATGTATTTTGTTAGAAAGTCTATTTGAATCTCTTGCTTATATAGCTCTACTGTTTAAGACAATAGAACCGCACAAGAACAGGCCTCCAAACAAAGCTGTGATGCGTGGTCTAGGCTGTGAAACCACATTACTTCTAGAAAGTCTTTGTTTAAAAATCAGGTGGTAAAGGGATATACTATTGCACACATGAAAAATGTTCATTTAGAAAAATTTGGTCATGGCTAACCTGGATTATATCACACATCTCCATCTAGAAAATTGGAAATATTCTCTAAAGCATTTGTTAAATACAAAAACAAACAACAGAAAAAAAAAAAATAAGACACCCTAAAACCAACTTCAGAAACAATCTTCCATTCAAATATTTATCTGAATATGCATAAGATCATTTTCTGTTTGCAAAGAAAGGTTATTTGTTTTCTCACTGCATATAAGCATCTCACTGTTTATAAACATCTCATTCAATTTCCACATTTTACTTCAAAGGACTATGAGACTAAAAGTATCAAAGTACTATTTTGCAATGACCTGTGTCCAAATTCAAGGATTACCAATTTCATTGTGACTTTAATGAGGTACTCTACAATGACAGTAAAGAATAGATCTTTTGATTCACTGTTTAATCAAAAGAAAGCAGGTTCTATGTCACAATATTGACAAGTGCCAGAATTCAGTAGCCTTAAAAACGTGAATGCTGTGTTCTGGCAACGGTGTGAAACCATCAAGAGGGTTTCTGAACTGAAACCAAATGGTTGTCTTTAAATGGATTTTTGTTCACGAATGTGACTAAAGCCAAGGAGTCTAAGTGAAAGCTCCAGAATGCTTTGAAAATACACCTTTACAATTCTGACAGACTTGACTGTCATAGAAAAAGTGATCAATAGTGAGCATTTTAAATCTTCAAAAATATATTGTTCAGAGCTTCTTTTCTTTCAAACTTCTTTTAATACCTAAATCCTTCATTGCAGTGTAGAGTGATACTAACAGATGAACTAAAAGGTCTCTCTATTGTCCAGTGTTTCTAGTTGCATGCCTTTACCACCAGAAAATACTTTCTGTTTGAGAACTTCTGGTCTTGAAGACTAGAACCTACTCTAGGGAACTGGATAAAGAACACTATGATGCCAGTTTAATCCAGTTTCCTTCGCTGCCACATTTCACAGATTATATCATACAACAGCTAAATTAGTAACCCAAAATACATGCATGAGTTATTACTACCTGACAACTAAACATCAAAGAAATTCATTCCTGTGTGGTTTGTTCAAAGTAGAAAAAAGAGAAATTATAGTATATTTGAAAGATTTTCCTATGCCTGTCTATATTTATTTCTGTTTTGGTTTAGCAGCAGACATGACAAGCAAGTTGCTGTTCTTGCTTGTACTGAGGATCTGAGAATTTCATGATAAATTCAGAGTTTAAAAGCTAGTATTGCAAAACCTATCTTTTTGGCAATGCTTCTCTCCCAAAAGTGAAATTTAGAAACTATGTGGTGACTAGGATTCTTTAGAGTCAATGGGCTATACTCCATTCCAGTCCAATGAATGGTTGCCTGGACAGAGTTGCAGACTGGGATGTATCTTGTTATTATAACCTGAAATGATGCCTGCAGCTACGCAGGGACAATGGACTAGAATTCTTCCCTGTGGGTTATTCATTCATTTGGCAGGGCATTGCCACATTATTGCTGTCTATACAGTGTACTATCAACCTATACAAAGACCACAAATCAATTCATTCTGTAGTCTAGTGGTAAGACAGTATTTAGCAAGGAGACTGGTTCTAGTCCACTTTCAAGATTGTTTATGTATTTTATCAAGTAATATTTAATATAAGACACCCTCTAGGGATTGATATGAAAGATGCTAGAGAGCAGGAGAAAAAGTGCACATCTCTCCTCTTCCAGCCTAGGATTCCCCTTTCAACTAAGAGGAAGTACAGAAGAATGGTATGATAATATTCTTAAAAAGGCTTCTATCCAGCCTCATATATATCCATACAATAAAATGCATTGGAAAAATCACTAGCCTGTTGTTATTTCATGCTTCATTCTCCTAATTAGCATGTTCAGCTCTTGGAACCAGTTAGCCAAATAAATTGTCCCACTCTTTATAATGAAGCATTTGTGAGCTTTTTGCAGTTAGATTCTCAGTATGATTCTCTAGTTCATAATGTCTGCCTGGACTTGGTCCACACACAGCTGAATTCAAATGTCACTGCAAGTACTGACTGGGGATTCTCATTTTATCAGACTTCAGAGCTGGCAGTGCTGCTTTCCAGACTTGTTTTTTAAAACAAAACATGAACAAGTTATAAAGGCCTGTTGTGTGTGCAATCACACATATTTGGTATTATGGAAAAGAAAGGTATGATTAAAGGCTAATTCTGGAAGTTTAGGGAGAGGCGTTT
Organism: Anas acuta; assembly: GCF_963932015.1. Lineage (NCBI taxonomy): Eukaryota > Metazoa > Chordata > Aves > Anseriformes > Anatidae > Anas > Anas acuta. The sequence continues at coordinate 73,753,274 of NC_088981.1, forward strand.
GTAGGCTAATATGTATGATAAATGTTGGAATCTGTCCCAGTGAAGAGGGATGAGAAGGTTTTGTCAATTGCAAACTCTTTTGGACAAAGATCTCAGACACATGGTCTGATTTTTTGGATGGTCCTTTGGGGATCCAGGACTTGGAGTCAATGACCCTTGTGGGTCCCTCCAACTAGGGAGATTCTATGATTCTATTTTTCTTCATAGATCTAGTCAGGCATACATTAAATACTTCATTAACATAATAGCAAAAAAGTGCTTTCTCCGTGCAAGTAACAAAAACTATTTTATATCTTGTAAAAGTATTTTTTGTTTGTTCATATGTTTTTAATTTTTTCTATACAATATCTTTAATACATCTTTTACCTTCAAAGGTGAATTTTTACATTTATTTTACCATTTACATTTTTCTCATTCTATTACAGCTAGATAATTTTAAATACTGACATTATATACTTTGCCTTTCCTCATACTTTATAGTGTTTCTATCACATGATAACAGTAATTATAAGGACTTAGTTACTGTGTGACTGTACTGGGTCTGGCTGGGATGTTAACTTTCCCTGCAGCAGCCCATACAATGCTGTGCTCTGCGCTTGCATCTAGAACAGTAGTGGTATCACACCAATGTTGTGTCTACTGCTGAGCAGAGCTAACACAGCATCAGGACTCTCTCTAACCTTCCTAGGGGAAAGGGGGTAAAAAAGTGAGAAAGGAACATCACCAGGGCAGCTGATCTAAACCAACCAAAGGGGTATTCCATACCATGTGGTGTCACAGCAATAAAAGGTAGAAAAAGGAAGAAGAGGAGAGGGGTGGGCTCTTGATGAAAAAATGTCTGTCCTCCCAAACACCAGCTACATGTATTGGGGCCCTGCTTTAAGGACATGGTCAAGCATCGCTTATTTCTGGGAAGTAGAGAGTAATTTCTTTCCTCTGCATTTCCACACAGCCTTTACTTGTTTTGTTTTGTTTTGTTTTCCCTTTCCCCATCCCTTTTCCCTTTTCTCTTTAGTTAAATTGTTTAATTAATAATTAGCTGTTTAATTTTTATTTCCCTAACAATTATTTTTTCTCTCTAATTAAATTATCCTTATCTCAGCCCGTGAGTTGTTCTTTAATTTACTTCTTCCCCTCCTCTTCTGAGGAGGGAGAGTGAGAGAGCAGTTTTGGTCTTCAGCTGCCTAGCACAGTAAAACCACCACAGCGACAGCAAAAGATAGTCTTTAGTGTCAAAGTTTGATTTATTCTGTGATCAAGTAATGAAGGTGGAAGCCAGCAGTCAACAGCTGTAGAACTGGCTAAAGAATATACTTATAATTGTTTTTCTGTTTGCTCTGAAACTTTCAAAATGTTTTTCTGTTATGACTCCTTATGTTCTCCTATAAAATTAACAAGTCTGATCAAACAAGAATCAGTTGACAATAAAAGTTAAAAAAGACAGGCATGGTAAAATAACTGATATCATAGTGAAATAATTCTGTCATTCACAGTTATGACAGAGTGGAGACAAATTCTTCAATAGACAATGTTTTCAGTTAGAACGATTCCTCTCTGACTGTACCCCTTGAGTAATGTTTATAAATAAAGTTGTAAGCAATTAAACTCCAACATCTTCTTTAAAACATGGTTTCAAGATTCCTGCATTTTTTTTTCTTATTTTTTTACTTTTGATGTGTCAAATACCATCGTTCACTCCTTATTTTCAATACATTCAAAATAAATCAATATTTCTGGATACCAGAAAAGACAAAGAAATATCATATACATCTCAAATATGTCCGTGTAAACTGCATGCCACATTATACAAGGTGTCAGGTATTCCAACATAAAAACAAAAAGCAATCTTTAATTTGGAACATTTTCAGCATCTTTTTCTCTATATACCTCTAATTTTTTAAAGGAAGACAGGCAATAAACATCAGACAGACCAGCAGTCATATTTAAACTTTTCAAAAAGTTTGAACAATAGATAGACAATGAGATGGATAATTGTGTCTGTTTTTAATATTGTGGCTGCTGTTTCCAAACAATCACTTGTAAGCACCAATGCAGGAAATTAAAGGACATTAAAGGTGGATTATTCACATTTTAAAATATTGTTACCTGGGATATACTGTTTTCTACTGACAAGAGAAAAACTAGGATCTGGGACTCAGGGCTGCTTTGACTGACGATTGCAGTACGACTAGTAATCACTTATTGTTCATAGAATCATAGAATCATTAGGGTTGGAAAAGACCTCCAAGATCATCTGGTCCAACCATCACCCTACTACCAATGTCACCCACAAAACCATGTCCCTAAGTGCCATGTCCAATCTTTCCTTGAACACCCCCAGGTATGGTGAGTCCAACACCTCCTTGGGAAACTTGTTCCAATACCTGACTAGGCTTTCTGAAAAGAAATGACTCCTCATTTCCAACCTAAACCTCCCCTGGCACAACCTGAGGCCATTCCATCTAGTCCTGTCACTGGTTATCTGTGAGAAGAGGCAGCCCCCCAGCTCCCAACAACTTCCTTTCAGGTTCCCCTGAGCCTCCTCTTCCCCAGACTAAACAACCCTAATTCCCTCAGCTGCTCCTCATAGGACTTGCATTCCAGGCCCTTCAGCAGCTTCATAGCCCTTCTCTGGAAACATTCCATGGCCTCAATGTCCTTCTTGTAGTGAGGGACTGAATTGTAGTTGAGTACTGAACACAGTACTCAGGGTGAGGCTTCACCAGAGCAGAGTACAGAGGGACGATCACCTCCTTGGTCCTGCTGGATACAGCATTCCTGATACAAGCCAGGATGCCATTGGCCTTCTTGGCCACCTGGGCACACTGCTGGCTCATGTTCAGGTGAGCATGAGTCCCCTAGATCCTTTTCTTCTGCACAACTTTTGAGCCACTCTGCCCCAAGCATGTAGCATTGAGTGGGGTTGTGACAAAAGTGCAGGACCTGGCACTTTGTCACGTTGACCCTCATCCTCTGCCCATCAATCCAACCTGTCCAGGTTCCTCTGCAGGTCCTTCCTACCCTCCAGCAGACTGACAATTCCCCCGAACTTGGTGTTATCTGCAAACATACTGAAGGTGCACTCAATTCCCTCATCCAAATCACCAATAAAAGTATTAAAGAGTATGGGCCCCAACACCGCCCCCTGGGGAACTGTCCTGGTTTCATCTAGGGTAGAGTTAATTTTCCTCCTAGTAGCTGGTATGGTGCTGTGTTTTGTATTTAGGATGAGAATAAAGTTGATAACACAGTGATGTTTTAATTGTTGCAGAGCGGTGCTTACACTAAGCCAAGGACTTTTCAGCTTCTCTCTCTGTCCTGCTAGTAGGCAGGCTGGGGGTGCAGCAGGAGCTGGGACAGACCCAGGACAGCTGACCCAAAGTGGCCAAAGGGGTATTCCATACCATATGGCATCATGCTGAAAATTAATATGGGGAGGGGGGCTGGCTGGGATGGGGGCTACTGGTTGCTTGGGGATAGGCTGGACATTGGTCAGTGGATGATGACCTGTAGTCCTTTGTACAATAATATGTTTTTGGCACTGGTCTTAAATAATATGAATTAAAAAATATTTGAAAAATGAATGCAAGATAATTCATATTAGGATTAATAGAATAAACTAATCAAGCCTGTCTTCAGTATGAAAATTCTAATATACCAATCTGCTTTTTAGCTTTTGCAGGTACTAAAGTGTCACAGTTTTTCATATTTCTGTTCTGTCTCTAATGGATTCTTCCTTAAGATCTTTTTTCCTTTTCCTTCTCTTGCTCAAATTTTGTATGTTGAAAATGTCCTTTCTCTTTTGGCGACAAAAGTAGATTTTAATTATCATAATTCTGATAATGATAGCCCATAACTTCTGCAAGATATTACAACTAATTTAAACACTAACAATGTATCTGAATATGACTACTGGGGGGGGGGGAGGGCAGAGAGAGAGAAAAAAAAAAGGAAAAAAGAATTATCTTTTGAAGGATGAAACATAAACTGAGATTTCACTCACAGTGGACAAAACAACAATGTACATTTTAAAATATCACAGAAGTGGTATTTGATAACCTGAGGATAGATCAGATTTAAGGCTCATTTTGTCCTATGCTAGAATGGTAGTGAAGAGGTTACTTTTTTTTTAACTAGAAATTCAATAGTGGTCCTGATTAATATGTTACATGGAACTGGTGAAATAAAGGATAAAATAATTACTGAGAACATTTCCAGCTGACATGATATAACATTGAAATGATACTTTTCAGTATTCATTTTTACTTTCAGGACTCATTATTCTGGCATTGTATACATTGCTTAGTTTTGTACGTTTTTTCTTACACTCTTAATTATCCCCAACAAGAATAATAACAATTTTTAGCACTTTACCTGATCTCCTTCTATGACAAAGTGATGCGCTTGGTGGATGAGGGAAAGGCTGTGGATGTGGTCTACCTTGACTTCACCAAGGCTCTTGACATCGTTTCCCACAGCAGTCTCCTCAAGAAACTGGCTGCTCTTGGCTTGGACTGGCATATGCTTCGTTGGGTTAGAAACTGGCTGGATAGCTGGGCCCAAAGAGTCATAGTGAACGGATTTAAATCCAGTTGAAGGCCAGTCACTAGTGGCATTCCCCAGGGCTCGGTGCCGGGGCCAGTCTTTTTTAATATCTTCATCGAAGGTCTGGATGAGGGCATTGAGTGCACCCTCAGTAAGTTCGCAGATGACACCAAGTTAGGTGCGTGTGTCAATCTGCTTGAGGGTAGGAAGGCTCTGCAGGAGGATCTGGACAGGCTGCACCGATGGGCTGAGGTCAGCTGTATGAAGTTCAACAAGGCCAAGTGCCGGGTCTTGCACCTGGGGCGCAATAACCCCAAGCAGAGCTACAGACTGGGAGAGGATTGGCTGGAAAGCTGCCAAGCAGAGAAGGACCTGAGAGCATTGGTTGATAGTTGGCTGAATATGAGCCAGCAGTGTGCTCAGGTGGCCAAGAAGGCCAACAGCATCCTGGCTTGCATAAGAAGCAGTGTGGCCAGCAGGGCTAGGGAAGTGATTGTCCCCATGTACTCGGCTCTGGTGAGGCTGCACCTCGAGTACTGTGTTCAGTTTTGAACCCCTTGCTACAAGAAGGACATGGAGGTGCTCAAGTGAGTCCAGAGAAGGGCGATGAAGCTGGTGAGGGGTCTGGAGAACAAGTCCTGCGAGGAGTGGCTGAGGGAGCTGGGCTTGTTCAGCCTGGAGAAAAGGAGGCTCAGGGGCAACCTTATCGCTCTCTACAGATACCTTAAAGGAGGCTGTAGCAAGGTGAGGGTTGGCCTGTTCTCCCACGTGCCTGGTGACAGGACGAGGGGGAATGGGCTAAAGTTGCGCCAGGGGAATTTTAGGTTGGATGTTAGGAAGAACTTCTTTACTAAAAGGGTTGTTAGGCATTGGAATGGGCTGCCCAGGGAAGTGGTGGAGTCACCATCCCTGGAGGTCTTTAAAAGACGTTTAGATGTAGAGCTTAGGGATATGATTTAGTGTAGGACTTGTTAGTGTTAGGTCAGAGGTTGGACTCGATGATCTTGAGGTCTCTTCCAACCTAGAAATTCTATGATTCTGTGATTCTGTGATTTTACAATGCTCATCCTTTCTTATTTCCCTCAGAATAGTAAACAATTTTTGTATATCTAACATATTTATATTATTGGATGCTTTCATCATGATTCTTCTGACAGTTCTTATTTTCCCATTTTGCACTGTAAGACTAATTTTTTAGTTATTTTTTTTCAGTAACAATGGAATATATAGTAGTCACATTCCTTATCTACACCTGTAATGAGACAGTTAGGAAAGGGGTTAGAAACTAATTATGAGATTTCCAGGAATGTTGTGATCATCTAAAGCCTGGAATCACACAAGCATACACTTCAGCAGATTGGAAGAGAAGGCTTGCCCTTACTTGTTTATCATTAAATGCTACTTATATTTGTATAGTTATGAAAGTAACATACATTTCATCATTTACATATAACAAGATATAAAGAAAAAAAATAATTTTCTTCTAGGGAACATAGTCTTCCCTTCCTAGGTACAGTTATTGCCTCAGTAATCACAAGGTCAGTTAAAAGTCAATATGAAATGAGATCAATATGCAGTTAATATTGACTACACTCCTTAAAATACTTTGTTGAAAATTCTCAAACCTACAAATAAAACCTGTTTCAACTACTTAGATAAAAGAAACATAACGGTATTTTAATATATCAAATAAAATACATGGATGTAGGAATTGATAATAGTTAAAGTGATGACTCAGAACCAGGTATAGATCTGGCTTCTTACAAGTGAGAATGTGTTATTTTAAAATATCTTTAAAAATCTATTAAAGAACCAAAGCTGTTAGCACAAATCCTAAACTTTATGGAACTAAGTAGTAGAAGTCCAGATGAATTCAGAGGAATTTATGAATTTATTTTTCCTATTCTTATAAAGATTTATAATCCTAATCTTGCATTGTAATTTGTCTCCAGCCCACAGTGGCTATTTCTGCTCTCCAGACTTCTCTTCATGGTTTGTGTACCATGAGTCTTTTTCAGCTATGTTTGTATAAAACATATATTTGGTGGTCTTAGGTGAGCCAATGACACTTCCATAAACTGTCTTTCTGGTTTACGGCTCATACTAGATTCATTCATACTGCTGTTTGACAGAATGAAATTCCTGACTGCTCTATAACCTGGATGTCTTTGGGCCTGTCTGAGATAGATTTTTTTAGCAAATGTTTGTGATTCTATGTTTGTGATTCTAGAACAGGATACATTTCTTTACTTGTACAAATAAGATGTGAGTAAAACACCCATTTTGGAGGATTTGAAACCCGAAGTTAGCACTGGTATCTTCACTAAGGCACACCTTTGCCTGTTTTAAACCTCAGTCCTAGCAGCTGTTTAATTGCATCATTGTACAATATCCAGTATGCATTTTGCTGCATGTCAGTTCATGTCAAAACAAAAAAGACCTTTGTATACACCATGTCTCTGCTCTTACTTTAACTAAGAGTAGGCTGCAGGGTCTGTGGGCTTTAAAACAATGCACTTACCTGCAAAAAAAAAACAGTTACGGTGACCAGAGGCAATGCATCCCAACAGAGCTTAACAGTCCTAGACTGATTCTGCATTCTGTTTTCTGGAAGCATTTCTAACTCTTTAGAACTAATTCAAAAATTGTGAATTTTGGGGCAAAGGTGAACTCAGACTTAGTTAAGTTACACTGGAGACATACTTTGCATCTATAATAGCTTACTAGTTAGCTTACTGCTGATTTTTTTTCCACCTTGTTGTCATCATCATTCCTTACTGTCAGTAATTCCAAAAGCTGTGTGCAACATGCCGCTCTGTACAGGCAATTACTGCCAATATTTAAATATTTCAAAAAGGTGTAGATGTTTTGTTTATGAACAACATAAAATGACAAAATAGTCACTTATTACAAGAAATAAGCATTGGAATCAACCTGAATCAGGTCAATTATCTATCCAGTATCTGGATATTTACTTTATTTTAGTTAAATTATTGTATCACATATATTATGACAGTATCTGCAATGAAGTAATTACTTGAGAAAATAACAAATATTTGTCCCATTCACTTCTGTTCTTTTTTATCTAGAAGACTAAACACATTGTTTTGGTAACATTTGTAGGAAATTTACATCCAGCTTTATGCTAGGATATAACAAATGTAAGGACAAGAGATGTGGGAAGCTATGGACAGTGAAAACTTTATAGAAAAAAAATCTGAGCGGTTAGAATATAGCATAATATAATCATACACATACATATTTTTTTCTTCTCTGAAATCATAGGGAATTCACACACTATGAGTGATGAAAATTCTGAAATTTTATATTATGGAAAACCCAGGTTAAGTAATTTTTTTGGTAAGTTATTCCATTAAATTTAAACTAATATTTTTGACCACTCTGAAAGACAGCTACCTATACATGAAGACAATTTGTTAAATCAAAATATCAAAAATCCACTGCTAAACTGGAGTCATTATATGATATATTTGACTTTTTTGCCCTGTTCTAAAGTGTGTGTGTGTGTATTTTTCATAGAAAAATTAGCCTTCAACTCTGTAACTAATTTCTTTCAGACACTCTGTAAGTTTTTGTAGACCACTATTAACCTGTTAGTATTCTAGCATTTTATTCACCTGATACTCTTTGATTCAGCCTTGTTCATAGACATGCCATCTTTTTATATTTATCTTTCTTTTGCAGAATTTTTATTGTCTTGTCTTCAACAAGATGTACTTTAATTCTTCTTGTCTTCAACAGACTAAATTTTATAACTTTTGCAACTTTTACCTCCAAACATATGAAGATGAATTTAGGCTGAAGGCTTCGAGGTCTTCAAGAGTTTTAAGTCTACTGTTTGTGTAGTTTATATTTTGTTGATAACTCCTTTAGTAATTGAATTATTATAATATAACCTATTATAATTGAAATAAATATGCAGGCGGGAGATTAGTCTAAGCAGGACATTTATTTTCCAGTTATTCACATTTTAAAGCCTGATTTTTATGGCAGGTCAGTTTGGAAGATTTTTTCTAAGTTTATGTTTTTGTATTTCTGTTAACTTCAGGTCTTTCACCAAAGGAAAAGTCCTTGACCTAATGCCAGAATCAACAGGTTGCTGGCCCAATAGGGCTAGCTGTTTATAAATGGTTGCACTGACTGACACAACCTGTGGATGTGGCAGATGACCTGTTAAAAGTGATTAGAAAAAAATATATAATACAGTGTGTAATTAATTGGTTAGTTTTAAATCAAGGCTTAAGAATTTTAAGAAATGTTATTTATATTCATAGGATTCTGCTCTTATTGCCTTCTGTGGAAGTGGATTTATCTTGCTTTATTAGTTCTGTCTAAAATTAGATATCTATTTTAGAGAAGACAGGCTTCCAGGACAGTCAATGGAGAGAGACAGTCACTCCAACTGAGAATTCATCCTTACTGTCTTCGACATGTGTTGTTGGATACAGTAAATCATCTTCTTTAAGTGCCTAAAAGTACCTTGTTGATGGTATGGATTAGTTACCTGATTTTAGACAGCTGAAGCTAGATAAAGTGAAATCTCATGTATGATGTCTACTATAGTTATTGCAAGCACTGTTCTCTATTGGCATGAAGGGCAAAAGATTTTGTCAGCTGAAGATAATGTATGGTCCAAAGTATTTATCAATTTCTTGTCCTGGGATGCAATAATGAACGTCATTATTGAGTTAAGCAGGAGGATGACACAGCTACTATAGTGTCTGTCCACAGTCTGGCTGCTCATTGTCACAGAATAATAGAATATTTTGAGTTGGAAGGGACCCACAAGGATCATCAAGTCCAACTCCTGGCACAACTTAGGAACACCCAAACTGAGAGCATTGTCCGAATGCTTCTTGAATTCTGACAGGTTTGATACTGTGATCACATCCCTGGGGAACCCATCCCAGTGCCCAATCACCCCCTCAGTGAAGAACCTTTTTCCTAATATCCATTCTGAACCTCCCCTGATGCAAATTCATGCAGTTCATGGTCTTAGTGCTGGTCACCAGAGAGAAGGTGCCTCTCCTGCTCCCTTGTGAGAAAGCTGTATGCTACTATATGGTTGTCCTTCGGTTTCCTCTAAGTTGAACAAACCAAGTGACCTCAGCCACTTCTCATACTTGCCCTCTAGATCCTTCACCGTCTTTTATAGCACTCCTTTGGACACACTCTAATAGTTTTATGTCCTTAAACTGTGGTGTCCAGAACTGCACACAGTACTCAAGGTGAGGCTGCACCAGCATAGAGCAGAGTGGAACGATCACTTTCCTTGACTAGTTAGCATTACTGTACTTGTTGCATTGCAGGATACAGCTGGCCTTTCTGGCTGCCAGGGAACAGATAGAAATGATGGAAATTTTTTCAAGGATTAATCTTGTAAAAATCAGCAAAGGAAGCAAGTAAAGTGTACAACTTTTGGCAAAAAGAAAGACAGCACTTAGAAACTAAGATGTAGTGGAATCACCATGCCTCTCTGCATGTTAATCTAATGTGATCAAAGAATCAGAATCTCTTGATGTTTGTATTTATTTATTTATTTAATCTCATTCCATTCTCCCTATTATGTCTATGCTGGAACAAATATAGTATTTAATTACAAGCTACCTTTTCTTTCTTTCACTTTAGGTTGCAATGTAAATTCATAAAACTGAGAGAGACTTTGCAGGTTCTGTTTCTGGCACTGGAGATTTTTAGTGTTTAGAAATTCTGTTCTTGAGAGTTATTTTATAGCATTGAAAAAGAAACTAAAGAAGTAAATTATAAGGATCTTGGTCAGTGTCTGTTTATTAAAAGTTCATGAAATCCCTTTGTGTCTCTTCAGTTCTTTTAATTCTGTATTGTTTGATTCAAGCATATCTAATAAGCATACCTAATAACCATATAGGAATAGGAATATGTTCTCTAAAGTCATTATGTACAGCTTCCATTCTTTACTCCTGCTTTTGGTGTATGTATATATTCCATTTAAAGACAGGTAGGGAAACCTTTTAGTTAAGTAATACCTCTTTACTTTCCATAAACTTTGTTGACAGATTCTTGGGTAATATGTTGACCATAAAGAGAAAGTGGTAAAAATTTAAATCATTGCTTTGTTAACAAAGATATTAATTTGTTGCCATCACCTTCCCCATCTCTCTAAACTCCCCTCCCCCTGAAAAAAAAAAAAAAAAAAAAAAAAAAAGAGAGAGAGAGAGAGAGAGAAATAAGAGAAATATAAGGAAAAATAATTGTTAGCTATACTTGTAAACACTGGGAGAAAAAAAATTGAAGAACCAATTGAATAAACAACAAAAAAAAAAAGTTAACATTGCATATTGCAACATAAACATTTAGTGGGACAAAAAAGGTGCTTAGTAAAAACAAAAACAGTTTAAAGTCATTCAGTATGCTTTATTGATTCTTTGTAGAAGTATTCTGTATTATAAATTATTATGTTTGTGTGATAGAAGCAAATCTATTTACAATACCAAATTTTCTCCAAGGAAAAAATTCATACAGTCTTTCAGATATGTCTGAATTTAGACAAATTTGCAGTAGTGTTGTGTCTGTGTAGAAAAAATACATAAATAAATCAAAATAAAAAATATTTATATGAAAAAACAAAAACAAAAAACAACTTTTAACTATGGCTCTCAACTGGCTTCTTACCAGAACTTTTAAGAGGGCATCTCCTGTCAGCAACAACTATTATAACTAGGTTCACAAATTCCTTAAGTATTTCTTAGGATTTTAAGTCTTTAAATGAACAAAAATCAATTGTGCGTGATAGAGTAATGGGTAAGATGAAGCTCTTACAAGCTCACATCTCCCACAGCCACACACCTTTAAAACTTGTAATGAATCCCACACCTTGAAAAGAACAAATACAGAAGGTCTTGTTTGTGCAGAGAGGTATTGTATATATCTAGAAATGGAAGCTGATTCTGTTGAAATTTTGTGGGCAATACATTGCTCTGGCCATATAGTTACATTAATAAGACAGCAATGTGAGAAACTGCTGAATGCTCCTTAAATCAAATTGAAAGTAAATTTTAAGCAGATGGCTAACCCTGATTTATGTCTATGCTAACAGGACAGCAGTGTAAAAAATACCTCATAGATAATAAAACAGAAGAGCAGCTTTGTGGATCACTGACTAAAAAGGGATTACCACAGTAAGCCTATCATAAATACCAGAACAGAGGTGTCATGTTAGCAAAACTGTGGACAATGGGTTAAGATCATTCAGGAGCAGGTTATTTGTTTGGGAGGGGCAAAAGGTCATAACTGGAGAAGAATCTGGGAGGGAAAAGCAGGTAAAAAGGAGGCATAAGGTGGAGTAAGTAATCAACATGGCTTGGGGATACTTGTAAAGAAGTTCTTAACATCCATAATATGGACATTCTTTTTGGCTTTTTTCTAACTTTTTCCTCTAGTTAGGAGGGACCTGGCACTGGCTAGGGAACTCTTGGTGCTCTCTTTCTAGTGTGGATAGAGGAACACCTGGAAGGCATCACCTAACAGCATCCTAACCAGCCTCCATGTATTCAGGACTGTATTAACCATTAGTTTCTTTGGTAACTAAGAGAGACAAAAAGAAATGCTGAGTGTTTTTTATATGTTTATTTGTCTACTTTATTTCAGTTTGTCATCAAATATATATTTCATTTCCCTTTTATAATTCCTCCCCTCTTCCCCCAAAGACCCACTAATCTACCCTAGTTAGCAAATAGTACATCAGTATGAATATGTATTATACCCTAGTTAGCAAATAGTACATCAGTATGAATATGTATTATTTTTTTCTGCAGCTCTTAATCTAGATTAATTATTCCTGCTACAAATACCCCTCAATACCCCCATAAAAGTATAACACGGAGTCCCTTTTTTTTTTTTTTTTTTTTTTTTTTTTTTTTTTTTTTTTTATACAACAGAGTAAAAACGATTTAGTCTAAGAATTCTTTTTTGTTTATTTGTTTGTTTTCGTCAGGGAAACCTATCATAGCTTCTTCAGCTACAATAAATGAATACTAATTTTATTGTCAGCAGGAATTCAGCCTTTCATTATTTAGATAAATGCACCTTTGTGTTATACATCTAACATGATGATGTCATGAACCTAAAATGATGAAAAGCTGCATCCTTTTCAGACATAAAAGTAATATCAGATAGCAGGCATAAAGCACTTCTACCTGTGGAGTCTACTAATGGCTTCTAGATGAAATGTGAGCAAATTGGCTATGAAGAATCTGGGTTAAAAGTCTAGAAATTCATAAACTTGCAAATCAGCACAGCTCTTGTGTGTGAGTTAATGGAAAAATGAACAGCCCATTCTAATTATCACCTTTCTATTCTAATCCTTGCTGGTTTCCTCATTTTAATCACTCCCTGTTTAAAAATACATCTTTTGATCATCTAAGCAATGTTTTGCCCTCTGATTTCACTTTTACCCTCTCCTAGAACATAACTTGACTGTGAGCACAGCTAATTCTGTATAGGTACTATTCAAGTATTAAAGCTTTTTGTTTCCTTCTCAACACATACACACAGCTTCCTTTTACCTTCTCTGCACTGACTCTTCAGTTTCTTTTCTGTTACAGACATTTTTGCTTTCTGTTACAGACATTTTTGCTTCCACAAATTTCCAAAAGAAAGATTCACAGAAGAAGAAGGGGAAAAAAATGTAAATTCTACTCCATTTACAACAATCTGTAGGTACATGTATTAGCTAGTTTGTCATCTTGCTTTTGGTCTGCACCCCATTATTTATATTGTGGTTTTAGCTTAAGCCCCATTATCCACAAATCCACAAACGCTGTTGAAATAAAGCTGGTGCAATGAAGAGTTGTCAAATGTGATGAAAGCTTGTCTTGCATTCCACCATAACACATGAACACCCTTCCTACATTAGTAGGTATTGAGTATTGCTACTGTTAAATTGTGGTTCATGCAAATTACTTGACTCAACTTTGATTCTAAGTGTTGAAGATGTGTTTTGGGTTTTGGGCTGGGTGGGGGAGGAGAAGGGTTGTTTTCTGTTTCATTTATTCATTTGTTTGTATTTTTCTCTTTGTTTGGTTGTTTTTGAGTAAACGTAAATAATGTACTCAAGTATAAAAACTCTAATTATTATACAAGGCTTACTGCCTCACCAAAAAAACATAGTTTTCTGTCTTCAGGGGCGGGACTAGACCGGGATGAGGAAAGGAACACAGAGTATCTGGGTGTGAACTCTTTATTTGACAGTAAAATCTCTGACAGAGGCTGCTCTACTGCTCTAGAGATTCTCTGTAATGTCATCCCTAAGGCATGATTTTTTAAAAAATTCCTTTGTAAAAAGATAATTTGAACAGTGAATATATGATGAGTGGGCTTAAATAGATTTTTTATTGTCCTTTAAATATGGCAAAAAAAGGATAAGGCCCATAGCAACTACTTTATCTAGGCATTTCCATCTACTTTACTTACTAAATCACCAAGAGTCAATGCTGATGAAGAAAAATCTTGTGCATAGAATGAATGATAGGATAGAGAGCTTTTTTCTGAGTACAAAACCCAAACAACCAAAGAAAAATGGGTATCTGCTGCAACAATGATTATTGTTGTCATTTTCTGTAAGAGGTTTATCTGGATGACACAGACAGTGTCAGAATCCTGTTGTGCAAACACAGAAAAATTCAACCTAAAGAATTCTTTTCTCAAATCCTCCAGAACAACATGTGTGTTTCACCCTACTCCACCTTTTCTAACCATATAAAAGTAATGAAGAATTCAGCATTTCAAAGGCCAAAGAATTGCACGTATTGTGGCCATGATGCCAGTGAGGTAGAAAATAGGTATGCAAAGGTAAAAAGGTATTATCTTTATCAAAACAGCATTCTGTCTTTTAGAGATTAGGTACCACCTTTCCTTGCTCTTCAAACACACACTATAGATAGGCAGATAGTTAATGTGAAAGCATTTCTGAACCAGTTTATGTTCTTGCATTTTATTTAGTGTATAGCTGTTCAGAAGGACAAAATCTAGGTATTTGTTTAGCAATTAATTTATGTTATTTTGAGGCCTGTAAAATTTTTGTTTGCAGCAATACCTGGACAGGCTTGAGAAGTGGGCCCGCGTGAACCTAATGAGGTCCAGCCTAAGTGCAGGGTGCTGCACCTGGGAAGGTGCAATCCCAGACATGAGCACAGACTGGGAGAAGAACACACTGAGGCCAGCCCTTAAGAGAAGGACTTGGGGGTTCTGGTGAATGAAAAGCTCGACATGAGCCAGCAGTGTGTGCTTGCAGCCCAGAAGGCCAACTGCATCCTGGGCTGCATCGAAAGAGAAGTGGTCAAGGGAAAAAAAAAAAAAAGAAAAGGAAAAGAAAAGGAAAAGGAAAAGGAAAAGGAAAAGGAAAAGGAAAAGGAAAAGGAAAAGGAAAAGGAAAAGGAAAAGGAAAAGGAAAAGGAAAAGGAAAAGGAAAAGGAAAAGGAAAAGGAAAAGGAAAAGAAAAAGAGAAAGAGAAAGAAAAAAAGAGAAAGAGAAAGAGAAAGAGAAAGAGAAAGAAAAAGAAAAAGAAAAAGAAAAAGAAAAAGAAAAGAAAAAGAAAAAGAAAAAGAAAAAGAAAAAGAAAAAGAAAAAGAAAAAGAAAAAGAAAAGAAAAAGGAGAAGAAAAAGAAAAGAAAAAGGAGAAGAAAAAGAAAAGAAAAAGGAGAAGAAAAGAAAAGAAAAGAAGAAAAAGAAAAGGAAAAGAAAAGGAAAAGAAAAAGAACAAAAAAAAAGAAAAAAGAAATGAAAAAGAAAAACAAAAAGGAAAAAAAAAAAAAGAAAGAGAAAAGAAAAAAAAAGTATATATGTATTTAAATGTTCCTTTAAAGTGATAAATTATAATGCAGTGAAACTTTAAACAGATATCTTTAATGCAATTCTTAAGTATTTTATTACATTGTTTAATGTCTGAATTATACCAAAACATATTTCTTGCTTTTGATCTGAAAAGAATGTATTTTCTGACCGCTCTGCAGGAATGATACCTGAACTTCTTATCAATAAGTCTCAACTTTGTTTCCCAGGAGGATAGATTATTTGGGTTTGGTGGTTTATTCTTTATTTATTTCTCTGTTTATTTTAATTCAGCTCCTCCATCCAGAACCACCAGTTTTTGATGTGGTTGATATCACTTGTTCAATGAGGTTACTGGAATAATTCAGTTATGTGAGGAATAGTCCAATTATGTGAGGGCTGCTAGAGTTTTTACTAAGCATGTGAAAAAGGGATTCCCCTCCCCTCCCCCTCCCCCCCCCCCCCCCCCCACTCCTTGATCAGCCTGGAAGAGAAGAGAACATCATTACAGTTGTTGCAAAATTTCAGTACAAAGATACAACATGAGAATGAAAGCTGCTAGTGTTAGGATTCAGCTTGAATAACATTAAGATATTTGACCTGTTTTTTGCCCTCTCTTCCCCCACCCAGGCCACCACTGTAGAGTAGTTGGGGTTTCCCCTATATTATTTAATTAGTTCCATGCAAGAAGTTACTTTTAACATTAATTATGCAAACAATGAAATAAAAGAGGCAACAAGAAATAACTATGTAGAAAAAAAATGAAATTGAAAACTTGAAAGAATGCTATTTTAAAGAACTGCCTTGTGATTTTGTTATTTATTAGACTTTTTCTATGAATAATAATAATAATAAAAAAATAAATTATTGTTTCCAAATTCTAACAAAGAATTTTATTGGAAAGAATGTTAGAAAATTATTTTCAGGAATTTCCTCCAAATTTTTAGGTCTGGTATATCCAGTTTCATAGAACCATAGAATCATAGAATTATAGAATCATAGAATGGCCTGGGTTGAAAAGGACCTTAAAGATCATCTAGTTTCAACCATCCTGTTCTGGGCAGGGTTGTCAACCACTAGAGCAGGCTGCCCAGAGCCTCATCCAGCCTGACCTTGAATGCCTCCAGGGATGGGGCATCTGCAACCTCTCTGGACAGCCTGTGCCAACCAGTGCCTCACTACCCTCTGAACGAAAAACTTTCTTCTAATATCTAACCTAAATCCCCTCTCTCTTAGTTTAAAACTATTCCCCCTTGTCCTATCTCTATCAACACATATTAACAAGTGTTCCTCCTCCTGTTTATATGCTCTCTTCAAGTACTGGAAGGCTACAATGAGGTCTCTCCAGAGCCTTCTTTTCTCCAATCTAAAAAAGCCCAGTTCTCTCAACCTTTCTGCATAGGAGAGGTGCTCCAGCCCTCTGATTGTCTTAGTGGCCCTCCTCTGGACCTGTTCCAAGAGATCCACATCCTTCTTGTGCTGGGGGCTCCAGGCCTGCACAAGGTATTCCAGTTTCATTAGGGTTGCAACAGACTAAGCATTAATGGTCACATATTATAAACACCCATGTGCAAAGAAAAAGAAAAAGGAAAAAAAAAAATACTTTCTCACTTTTCTGCAGTTAAGTTGTTAGAAAAAACACAGAACACAGTATTTTTAGTATGTTTAGTGTGCCAAATTGGCCCTAGCTATGTTCCACCAACTGCTTAGCTAAGTCAGGATCTTGATAGATGGAAAGTAAAATGAAAAATATTAAGACAGGTGAGAGAAAAAGACAGCAATAGGAATCAACATAGCAGGGAGGAAAGAGCAAAAAGCTTATGTTTGCGGTTCAGGATGATTTTCAAATGTAACTGTAGGGATGATGTCCCTTTCCTTATTTATTCTGCTTAAGACATCTTAGAAGTTAAAGAAAAAAATCCCTGTCATTAAAATAGAAAAGCTGTGGATTTTAGCATTCTAAAACATCTATTAAAATAGTGTTCTGATAGTATTACCAAAATCTGTTCCAGTTCATGATTTTCAGTGGTATTCTATCTGTTGTAGTTATTTAGCATCACCTGTCAGATCCCTTGTAACTTATGTGTGAAACAGAGAATGATTTAATAGATACAAATTTTCAATAAAAGTTAGGAGTTACTGACTGTAAAAGAAAAATAATAAACCTGAGTGCTCTTTTCATCAAAGCACTTTCACCTGAAATTTCTAATTTGTCAGAGACAAATTGTCCCATCACATTGTATTCATTTGTGAAGAACACAAACATGGAAATGCTAATAAATAGTTCATTACCTAAAAATGGGGAAAAAAGACATCTGGACAGATTAAGACAATAAAGAGAGCCAGGCACCATGACCTTCCAAATTATAGATTTCTTTAGCTCTAGAACAGTTCAGTATTAGAAGACCACAAAATATTTTTTAATCATTTAAAGGGAAATGGGACATAATTCAAGTTCTGTCTTTCTTCTAATTGTTTGTTGTTATGTATCTGTGTGCCTTGACTCCATTTAAGATTGTGATTAAAAAGTATTTAAACAATTAATAATATGAAACTAACAAAGAAACCAAAATTTTATACAAATAATTTTATAATCAAACTATGTACTTGAGACCCCTACATTATCTAGCTAAATGAAAAAATGTATATATATTACACATCCCTTGAAAAATACATATTTTTCAATATTTTTATTCTTTGGATACCCACCTGAAAGAAAAAATACCTCCATAAGAAAAAGCAGAATATGTAACATTCAGATGTGGTATAAGGAACAAATCCCCTTTTTTATTTTCTTAGCTTTAATAGCCTATCATAATGTAATTCATGTCATTCTAATCATTCAGATGAAATGTTCTTCATTGTATTTCCATGTTTCTTTCTCCTTCTGCTGAAGAAGAAAGAAACAGAAAATGGATAAAAAAGAAACAATAATGTTTTAATTCCTGATAAATAATCAGTATATAGTTCATTCTTACATAGAATCTCTGTGGTTTTTCCATTATTTTTACTCAAGGATAGAGAAAAATCTAGCTGTATGGTATAAATAAATAAATAAATATATTTATATATTTATATAAATATATAAATAAAATATAGCTATACAGATATAACTATATTAAAATAATGTAAATGAACATCAATAAAGAAGGTGTGTCAAATTCATATATTTTTATTATTATTTTTAATTGGACAAAACACTCAATGCAGTGAAAAAATACACTTCACCTTCTCTTTTTCAGACTGAGCAGTCAGAGTTTGAATAGGAGAAGACTGAAGTTTGAATAAGAGAGACTGAGGGGATCTAAATCACTTCTTTTTCACAAAACAGCCTCATACCTACTGATTTCTCTTCATCCCATTTTTCTTCTTGTTTCGTGTGAAGTGGAGGGGAGCAAAGAAGTTGGGAGAAGATATCATTCTCCCTGGAATTAAGAAACCAAATATTCTTTATTTAAAACATAATTAAGACTTCATAAAAATTCTACTCAGTATGGGCTAAGCTTTTTCCTGGCATAAACAAAACAAAACAACAATGACAACAACAACAACAACAACAACTTTTTTGTTTGTTTTTTTTTTTTTTTGTTCGTTTCATCCCCTGGTGGAATTTTATTCCTTGACTTCATGATTTTTAGTACTATTATTTCAGAAAATTTTAAAGCAATTTGCAGACCAAACACATGGAAATTACATTCCTTCCACTGAAGTGTAACTACTTGGAATGTGCTGATTTATGATAATGTAGCAGAAGATAAGAAGAATGCAACTGTCTAACTGGAATTGGATAGTAAATTGATTTGCCCAAAATATAATTTAGCCAAGACATTTCAATTAGCAACTCTATGCTTGTTAGAAGTGTCACAAGAAGCTTGATTACTATAGCTAGTAAGAACATTAATTTTGCGCTTTATATGATGGATGGAAGCACCAGCCACACTGATTCTTATTTTTCTCTGAGATTATTATTTCTCTAAGCTATAACTGCGTCATGAAAATAATTAATTAAACTTATCATTAATTCCAATCTTTTAGAGATGTTGCAGAGGAATAAAGTTAAAAAACAAAACAAAATTTATCATGCCCTTAAAATCGTTTTCATCCATTCAGACCTACAAGCTCTATTGTACAATACATTTATTTCTACATGTGTTAAAACACAGATTCATTTAAGGAAAATCTGAACTAGTTGTGGATGTTCCTCTTTTATCTGTGCTAATGTGTTGGGTTTTCTGTTGTACTTAACTTGGAATCTCGATTTTGTAACGCTTTCTAGGATACTTACAGTATGCTTAAAATCATTTTAAACTGAAAAGTACTGATAGAAATGCAGTAAAATGAAGTCCAAGCTGAACAAAATGATTGCACAGCCATGTAAGTTCTACTGTCATGAGACACAGGTTGTTCTGCCAAAGAGGGCAGATTTAATGAGGGCATGGTGTTTCCACAGCCTTACATTAAATTCAGATCTGACTAGACCATTTGTTTTTGTCTATGAATAACTGGAGATAATACTTTTCTTACAACAGCTTTGATAAATGTATTTGTTTGGAATAGAAGGATGAATGGGTCTGACACTTAAAACTAGAGCTGGGTCTGTTCTGTAGATATTGCTTTGCCTTTCTGCAGACAGTTGCAACATTGCAGCTTCCAACACAGTCAATGTCAGCTTGTCAGATGCTTGGAGGGGTGTCAGCTTGGGTTACCGCTTGTGTAATTGCCACCAAGAACAAACCCAAGGGCTTGAAATAGTGTTTCCACTATTGTGAATTGTAAATGTATGACATAAAATAATTAAATTTTATTTTTAAACGGGCTTTGCGAGATTCTCTTTTGAATTTTGAATAATAAAAGTAACATTTTCTAAGATCTGAAATTCTATCTTGAAACAAACTCAGAAACATACATTTATGAGTGTATTTACACTGCTGGCCTTTTTCTGACTATTTAAACATTAACTTTTATTGCATAGCTGCTTTTGCTATGTAAGTATCAGCAGTAGAAAGGGCGCTTTTTTTGTTGTTATATTTATTAATATGTTCCCTACTTTTGAGGACTTTATAGAAAAAGAAATTAATGTTTGCAGACTTTTTATAAATATCTATTTGTAAGAAGAAACAATCCATGTTTCTTATTGTATTTTTTTTTTTCTGTCCCATCTAGTGAGGGATTCTAATTCTTCCAAGTTTACCATGCTTAGTATTCTGCTCAGGTTTCCTCTCTAGCTTCTGGAGTACAACATTCTTGTTCTGCTCTGCCATTTTTGTTGTAAGGAGCTTGGGTCAGCATCTTTAAGTGTTTTCTCTAAATTTATTTCAATCCAAAGAACACAGTTGTTGTTTTTCCCTATATTGATTTTGATAGCTTCAATTAAACATGTTTTCTTCATATAAGAATCAAAGAAATTCTGTCACATACTAAATTGTTCCTTTCTAACTGTCACTAATGAGAATATTAGCTCCTCTTCTCGCTCCATGAGATATACATTTTAAAGATTTTGTAACTTTTATTTGATTAACTCACCAAGATTTATCTGTATTTATTGATTTATCTGATATATCTGTACTGTCAATTGTGTTATATTTCTGTTTTGTTCTTTTTAAAATTGGATGGAATTCCCAACTATCCTAATTAATGTTTTGCAAGACAGAGTAGACAAAGGCGCATTGCCTATTCATTCATCATAATTATCCCAATGATACAACAGATAACAATTAATTTGTCTGCAAAGATGTGCCGTGAATACCCTTTTAGTTTGTAGCACATGAAATTATAACAGCTACTGCACAAATAACTTGCTGAAATAAGCAAATAAATAATGAAATTTATGTGCTGACTGAAGCCAGTTCTGAGTCCACAAAATAATGGGGACTTCAGTGCTCTTCAAATTCCCAGTAGGTATTTAGGTCTAAATTCCTACAGCTGTGCTTTAACTTCTTTTCAGTGGTCTACTTACCAGAACTACTACGTATATGGAGGCCTCACAAACAGCCTGCATAAGCAACAGACAGATGAAAAAAAGGCCTACATAAAGACTAGACTGATAGAAAAAGTGCCTGTGGGTGAGCCCAGAGGGTTCCAAGTCATTGGATGACAAGGTGGTAAGAAAAATTTGCTTTGGTAGCTGAGGTCCTTCAAGCTCTGAAGGGATGCCTCCCCACCATGGGCCAGTCCTGGCATGTTTTCTAGCCATGTGGATGTTTCTGAAGTTAACGCAAGGGACATTGTTGTTGGTATCTTCTGAGGAACTCTTCTCTTCCTCTTCTTTTTTTCTCATCTGACTGTATGACAGAGTAGAAACAGTTTTATATAGCATGTTTTGAAATATGGCTGAGATTTTGCTTATTTTTTATTTTTTTTTAACTTTTCTTAAATTCAAATGCCCACCTTTGTGTTCCCTTAATTCCCAAGTTCTAGTTAAGTCACAGACTAATGTTTCCTTCCGATATTTGCAACGCCATGAGCTTCTCAGAGTCCTAATGCAACTATGGCTTAATATAGATGGAGGTTTTGGTTTCATTAAGGTAAATTAATGATAGAAAATCAGAATGGCGTGTATGATCTTTTGTTTTCAGACATCATTGGTATGTTTCTTCCTTTGACTCTTTTTCCATCACTTGGTTTTGTATAACTGGACAACCCATTTTGGTTTTTAGTAGGTCTGTGAATGCTGTCAGTGAATAGTATTATTAGAAGCGGTTGCTGACAACACAGATGAGCCATTATATTGTTTCTTTACTGAAAATGAAAGAGTTCTTATAAAAGTAAAAATATAGAGGAAAAAAACCTATGTTTCAGTCTAAAACCCACATTTTCTTTTAATTAGGTGTAAGCCATATGCCTTGAAATATTAAGGTGAGGAGAATATATTATCACTTGAATGACAAGTTAAACCCCACTAGATTATTTATTAATGTGAGAATAGTAATTAGAATTTGGACCTAAATGTTTAATGTTTCAGGTTTCCTCAGAACTGCACTTGCTTGTGAATTAGAGGTTATACTTTCAAAACAATTTTAATTTCCACAATCTTTTTAAATGCTAGAAAAAGGGGAGTGTGGAGGTCATATACCCACCCACTCTTCATATGAGGCAGATTTCAGAATACAATGAAGTAGATGAGGACTTCTCTCACTCATCTCTTTCTGTCTGTCAGTGTGCCACACACAGTAATGTTTTAATCTGTCATGCCATCACCCTCGCTAAAACTGGAAGTCAATGCTGAGCTGTCCACCCACAGTTTTCCTGCCATGCTATCCTTAAGTGTGCAGAGAAACAGCAATTAAACAGACTGGCTTGGCTCTGGACCCCTGTGAAGAAAGGCTGACAACAACGGAGGGAGTTCCTCAGGAATAGAAGCAGATCACGGATAACTGTGAATGGCTGGATTTAATCAGACTCTATAAAAGCTTCTCAGAATAACTGTGGTAATTGAAATTAAAATTAATTAATTAATTAATTAAAAACAGAACAAAAAAATTTCCAGGAAAACAGCTTTCCTGTTTACTTTTAACTCTCAGAAATAATGATAGATAGTCTCTTCAAACCAAGGAAGAGGCAATTTGAATAAGACACTGGAGAAAGCAGTAAGATTTTCTTTCCATTCAGTTAATGACAATAAAGATAGAGGAAGAGGAAACAAGGTAAAATATACTAAAAATACAACAACCCCCTAAATATTTGTTAATGCATGTTCAATTTTGTTTTATTTATTTATTCTCTTAAACAGCCTGAATGGAAAACAAAGTGATGAAATGGTCTGTAAGTGATAACATGGTCCATGAGGATGTTAAGGAAAGGATAGCTGTGATGATTAATAATAATAATAATAATAATAATAATAATAATAATAATAATAATAATAATAATAGTAATAAATAATAGCTGTAGTGGACAGAGGAAATTATTTTATTTTATTTATTTATTTATTTATTTTGTTCAAGATTACACAATTTTCTGAGTTCAGAGATTTCTGTTGAAAAACTGTAGACTTTAGAATAGGCTGTAGACTGGCATATGATTTTCTGTGGGCTGAATTTGTCTTGTATGTTTGAAAATATAAAATAACCTGAAAGTAAGGAGAGATCTCGAGAGACCCACTTAAAAGAACAGATATATGTTGAAGCTGTAAGCTTAAATACATTCATAGTCTATATGAATGACATGATACATGTACAATTTATATAGCTGCATCTTCTACATCTAAATATTAAAATTTTATAGCCGCTATTTTTTTTGGTTGTTTGTTTGTTTTGTTTTGTTTTCTCCAGAAGGAAGCTGAATTTTACTTTGGAAGTTAAATCTTCTATGCAAATGATAACACTAGGCAAAGCATAAAGTATTTGAGAAATTAACAAGTGGCTGTCAAAGACTAACCAGGTAATGAATTTTATATACTCTATGTAATTTGAATAAATTAAGTGGGAGCAGAGAATGGTCTGGAGCACAAGCATTGGCATAGTTTATAACTACTATTGTACTTTCTAGCTTAATGTTTGCTTGCATTAAACAGATTATGTCTAGACACTTGCCAGGTATTCTGCCTAGCGTGATCTGAATGACTGAAACAGAGTTCAAGTGTATTAATCTATGCAATGACATGTTATTTGTTGTCCTTAAAGTATGGTCTCTTTCCCTTTTTTTTTTTTTTTCCCTGAACATACTTTCTATTATATTTTTAAAACAAAATATTTAATTTGAGAGGAGAGAAGAGGGGAGGGAATTGACACAAGCAAGCAAGCAAACAAACAAACAAAAATTAACAAACATAATAACGATAAAAATTTTCTGACATTGACATCTAATATACCTTGAAAGTAATTTTTTTTTCCAGGAAAACTGCAGCAAAAACAACATGCAGTTTTACATTGATTGAACTTACACATTAGCTTCATGCACTATCAAAGTCTTGAACTTGCACAGATAAAAATTTTGTTCATAATTTGTAGATACTGTCTGACAAAAGGATAAGAAATGAATCATACATTGTCAACAACAACTTGATCTTAGTCAATTTGCTAAATACATTTTCTCTCTTCTCCTTTTGAAATTTCAAAACAAAATTCAAAGAGAGACTTCCATGTAAGAAAATAAAAGGATTTCTGTGTGTATGGATGTTATTAACGCTCATAGGTTATGGAAATATACTTGTGTTTGTACATATATGCTCGTGCACACAGGTAGAAAAGTACAATGAAACTGAGCAAATAGGATGTCTAATGTGTAACTTTTTATATCCTTACATTAGGCAGAAACCTAATCTGAGGACAGAAACATAGACAGAAAGACTGAGGAAGACAACATAGGATTTCAGATAATTTTAAAGTATTTTTTTCATGTTTCTCCCTAGTTTTATTTCATACTCACACATTAAAATATGCAATATCGCTTCTAATACAAGTTTAATTTCCTTTTCATTTCTTCAGGTATGACATCTACATATATGTTAGGTTTATCCACTTAGAAAGAGTATATTTATTAAGTGATTTAGGAAAGCAGTTGTCAAATTTGAAACCTGTCTTTTTTTATGGTACAGCAAGTAGTAATATACCGAATCTTCTAGGCTTACACCCCTGCATTTAAATTAAATTCTCTATCAGAAATGCTTGATTAGATTAAATGTGCATATAAAACCTAAGATTAATTGGCAAGCAGAAGTTAGATCACACCTGGTCAGAAAGTTCAGATACTGAGTAGTCATGGGCCTCCACTGCAATCTCTGACTGCCTCAGGTGCAGAAATAAGGCTCTACTTCTGCGCTACTCATCTTGAATTCTGGTCGCATACTTCATGTATTCAACACAAAAAAGTACTTTTTGTTGTTGTTGTTTGTTTTAAAATTAAATTTAATAAGTGATGGTTCCTGTCAGCTTCATCACTCCTCTCTGAAAGATCAAGAGCTATAACAAGAAGCAATATTAAGGGAAGATTAAAAGAGACTCAAGCAAATGAGAGAATTTAAAGGACTAAAATCTAAACAAAATCAGATAGCTAGATAAAAAGATAACCAGTAGAGAGACATCAGATCTGTGACAACAAAGATACAGGCAGTGGCATAGGCAGGAATTAAATGAAAATAAAGGTGAGTGAGTCTCAGAAGAGTAAAGCACAGGGATGGGGGAGGTAAAAGAACAGAGAAAATATCAGCGGAAAGAAGGATCAAAGGAAAAAAATAGATATACAAGACATAAAGAGAAGTTACAGATCAAGCCTAATATTGCATTTTATAGGTAAGTCATCAAACAAACACCTCAAATTTTGAAATGATACAAGGGAAAGAATCTGTCTTACTGGAAGATTTAGCAGAAAAATAAATAAATAAAACAAAGTATTAACACAATAGATATTATTTAAGGTGAAACCATTGTGTATTTCCACAGTTAGACTTCCATTTATTTATAATACGAAAATATGCATCACTTTAATGGATACTAAACTGAAGAAATTTCACACTTAGTTCAGTGTCAGCTAGATCAAAACCAAAAGGGTTAGAAAGGACAGAGGGAAGGACATGGTCACAAAAGCTTTATATAGTTGTTAATAACTGTGAGTTCTGCACAGTATAAGTGCTCCTGAAACAGCAGTCACTTCATAAGGCAAAACGATAACAATGTTAGTATATGGAAAAAAAGCAAATTCTTGTTAGCATATAACAACAGGGATACATGTTTTATTTTTGCTCTATTGAAAAGAAATAGAGAACATCTAAAGAGAAAATAACTTCTTATCTAGATTTCCCATACAACGAGAAAAAAGGTTTTGTAAAAGAGAAATGAGAATAACTTCTCACATAACCTAATCACAGCAAAGAAAATAGAAACATTTTCTCTATACATATTAAGAAATGGTGTTTGTTTGTTTGTTTGTTTGTTTTTTAAAGCTTGGAAACACTATGTATGGAAGTGGTTAAATAATTAAAACACATTATTATTATTATTATTATTATTATTATTATTATTATTATTATTATTATTATTATTATTATTATTATTATTATTATTATTTTCCATGAGTATTTGGATATATTTTGTAATTGTAAATGTAAGACAACCACAAATCCTTGGGCCCAAATGGGATACACCCGAGGGTGTTGAGGGAACTGCTTATCCACTCTCTATCATCTTCAAAAAGTCTTGGAGAACAGGAGAGTTGCCTGAGGACTGGAAGAAAGCCAACATTACTCTGTACTTCAAGCAGGGCTAGAAGGAAGACCCAGGAAACTACAGGCCACTCAGCTTCACTTTCATCCCTGGAAAAGTGATGGAACACCTCATCCCTGAGGCCATCTCTAATCACATGGAGGAAAAGAAGGTGATCAGGAAAAGTCAACACAGATTCCTCAAGGGGAAGTCATGTTTAACCAACCTGATAGCCTTCTATGATGAAATGACTGGCTGGATGGATTAGGGGAGAGCAGTGGATGTTGTCTACCTTGACTTCAGCAAGACTTTTGATACTGTATCCCATAACGTCCTCCTGGGCAAGTTCCGGAAGTGTGGGATCTATGAGTGTACAGTGGTGTGGATCAAGAACTGTTTGAATGGCAGAGCTCAGAGGGCTGTGCTTCAAGGGTGCCAAGTCTAGTTGGAGGCTAGTGGTGTCCTCCAGGGGTCAGTACCGGGTCCAGTGCTATTCAACTTAATTCATCAGTGATCTAGATGAAGGGGCAGAGTACACTCTCAGCAAGTTTGGGGATGATACAAAGCTTGGCAGAGTGGCTGACACACCAGAAGCCTGTGCAGAAATTCAGAGAGACTTGGACAGGCTGGAGAGTTGGGCAAAGAGGAACCTCATGAGGTTTAACAAAGGCAGTGCAGGGTCCTACACCTGGGGAGGAACAACCCCAAACACCAGTACAGGTTGGGGGCTGAACTGCTGGAGGGCAGCTCTGTGAAGAGGGACCTGGGGGTCATGATGGACAAGTTAACCATGAACCAGCAGTGTGCCCTGTGGCCAAGAAGGCCACCTCAAGAGAGGTGATCTTCCCCCTCTACTCAGCTCTGGTGAGGCTACACCTGGAACAGTGTGTGCAGTTCTGGGCTCCCCAGTGGAAGAGGAATGTATAATTTCTAAAGAGGGTCCAATGTAGAGCCACAAAGATAATTAAGGGATAGGAGCATCTCTGCCGTGAGGAAAGAGTAAGTGAGCTGGGCCTGTTTAGCCTAAGCAGAGGAGGTTGAGAGGGGATCTTATCAACCGCTACGAATACTTGAGGTGACAATGTGAAGTGGATGGGGCCAAATTCTTCTCAGTGGTGACCAGTGATAGGACAAGTGGTAATATATATAAACTGGAGGTTTCATCGCCATATGAGGAAGAAATTCTTTACAGTTTGGGTGACAGCACTGGAACAGGCTGCCCAGAGAGGTTGTGGAGTCTCTTTCTCTGGTGACATTCAAAACCCACCTGAATGAAATCCTGTGTAACATGCTCTAGGTGACCCTGCTTGAGCAGAGGGATTGGACTAGATGATCTCTTCCAAACTCCACCATTCTGTGATTCTGTGATGCTGTAATAGATTAAAAAATAATAATAATAAAAAAAAATGAGAGAGAGAGAAATTTCCTAGGGAGTTCATCCCCTGTTTTGTTTTGTTTTATCAGATATTTTTAGGTGTTATTCATTAGAAGATGTCTTTCCCACACTGGCCTTATTGTGAGAATTGTAAGATAATGCAGCTTATGCAATTTGGTAAAGGAACATCCAGCTGCTCTTCAGATGCCCATGAACATTGTTTTAGAGTTCTGGCTACTATCAACATTGCACCAGAGATAATCAGAATATACACTGACAGAAGAATAAGACCGCTTGGTTTTCAGCTGTCACTCTAAATTGCTCACTGTTGATGTCAGTGTTAAAAAAGAAACAGGTAAGGAAAAAAAGAAATCTACATGTCTGTTTCCTAGTTTACTTGATGCTTTGAATGAGGAGATGCTGGTATGTTATGATTCAAGTAAGAAAGTCTCTCAATCTCTTCAATGTATCATTTAAAATGTTATTTATTAGAGCTAACACTATAACTACTGCATAGATAATAAGATAGTATAGGATGGTATACATATTCTTAAATCCCTTTAAACAATGGGAACCCCAGGAGGGTGTACCTTTGAATGGGTCTCTGGTCCACATAGAGCATGCTGGACCAAACCCATCCATAGAAAAGATTCTAAAATTTTAGGCATTTGAGCTGAAAATCAATAATTTTCTTATAAGGAAACAACTCTATTCCTCGCTTTCATAGACATGCAAAAATTACATTCACATGAGAACTTATTGCTACAATTTTATATAAAACAAAGGCCACTCAAGTTGGCATAATTACTTGTACCAAGTAGGAGCTCCTTGCAGACTCTTCTGTTACAATGAGATGCCTATGCTTGTCCTGCAGTAAAGAGATGTTTCAAACACAACACAGCCTGAAGGCCATCCTGGCTGTGCAGCACAGGCCTGAGAGTGTATTCAGGTTAACTGTTAAGTGGATCACTATCCCTTGATATAAAGTGGTCTTCCAGTTGAGATCACTACAAGTGCTTTACAAACCTTTCTGTTTCACTTCTCATGCAGGATTCAATTCCCCTTCCTACCCCATAAATCAAGTTGCTTCTAAAAGAAAGGGTCTCTTCTTGATGAAACCTGCTAACTTGCGTATTTACTCTTATATTTTGAGCGAACTAGGATCAGAACAGATATAACTCTTTTTCCTTTACAGTTTTAAGGATTTTAAATTTATGGACAAAACAGACTCATCATAGGGAGATTAATTTATTGACAACTACTAACAGTCTAGAACACTGAGATACTAAAAGCAAAATAAAAACACCTTGACCCTATCCACCCTCCCCTCCCCTGAGCAGCACATGGGAATGGGGTTTGTGGTCTGTCTATAACTCTTCATCTCTGCTGCTCCTTCATCCTCACTCTCTTCCCCCGCTCCAGCATGGAGTCCTTCAAGTGTAGTCCTTCCCAAAATAACCCTATATGGGCTTCCCACAGGCAGCTGTTTTTTAAGAATTGTTCCAAGATTGTTTAAGAATTGTTCCAAGATGCATCCATACCCACCATCCTTTGGTGCAGGTACACCTGCTCCACCGTGGGTTCCTCCATGGGCTGCATCATGGAGATCTGCACTGCTGTGGGACCCCATTGGCTGCAGGGGGACAGCCTGCTCCACCATGACTGGATATGTCCCTATACTGAGTCTGTTTTGCCCACAACTCTAATTGTCTTTCAAACCCCTTTCATCATGTTTTCTCCCTCTTTTCTTTTAAGGAGGGCAAGTGAGAGAGCAGTTGTGGCAGAGTTCAGCTGCCCAACTGGGTAAAACTACCACAATTTTATGAAAGACTTTGTAAAAACCCTTAGTGTCAAGACAGCTGATTTCTTCTTCTTTCCTCATAAGAGTTTTAATTCTTCCATAGAAAGAAGGCATTAATGTCAAATCCATGTAACTTATTTGTTATTGTATTTTTCCTAGAATTAAAAGCAAACTTACAGGCCTATTCATACCTCTACTTTTTTTTTTTTTTTTTTTTTTTTTCCCTTATTGAAAAAGAAGCACTAAATCTATTCACCTTGAATACTCCAAAATACAGTAACATGTATCATTTTTGAGTCCTCAAACATAGCCAACAGTAACTCTAAAATTTTACTCACAACTTCTTTAAGTATTTTTTATGAAACTTATCTGATCATGGCAATTTGAATAATTTATTTAGGTACCTATTCTGTTTTCCGTTCTTAGTTGTAGCCTGAGACTTTGCTTATTTATTTATTTATTTATTTATATTTAATAGACCACTTTATAATACTTCTGCACTTACCTGCCTCTCATTTTTTGTTACCCTGAAATTGTCATCCTTACTTAAAACTCTTCATACAGATTTATTTTTCAATACATACAAATGTTCTCGTTCTTTTTAATGGGTAGCCTATAACATTTATGGTTGTGAGAGCAAAATTTTGCTACTCTGTACATCTACAGAGCCATCCACTTCTATGGAGGTTGTATGTATTCCTGAGATTTTGAAGTATTAACAAGAACTTTATCTACTTCATGCTTCTTTTCACTCTGTCATGTAGTTCTAAGGTTGCTTATCTTCCTAGTGAGACTCCTGGCACTATCACAAATATTGATACTTAATATTCACTAGTGTCAGTGCTTACAGGAAAACTTGTCAATCGATTTTGAAGAAACCAGTATTTTTCTTCTAGTGTGGTAGTCTAACTTTTTGGTAAATAATATCTGTTAATACAAGAATTTAAGTGTGTTAATATACATAGCCATAGTAGATGCAAATCCATCAAAAAATAAAAATAAAAAATTGGGCTGTGTGTCTACTATCAGCCGAAAACTGATATTAAGATGTACTTTGTGATGGTAACAAACTAGTGTGATGGACCTTTATCACGCTGAGTTTTTTGTTTGTTTGTTTGCTTGTTTGTTTGTTTTTTCTTCCCTAATCAGATTTAAAAGTGTATTTTCATTTGCTTTATTTATTTTTATTTTCATTCGATATAGCATATAAAACCTCAGGGTTCATTAGCACTGTAATTCTAAGAAGAGTTAGCTTTTAAATATTTTTATAGGTCTCATCAAGGAGGACATCATAATAAAGAGGACATCC
Source organism: Anas acuta (assembly GCF_963932015.1). Taxonomy (NCBI): domain Eukaryota; kingdom Metazoa; phylum Chordata; class Aves; order Anseriformes; family Anatidae; genus Anas; species Anas acuta. Next base: position 73,784,269 of record NC_088981.1, read on the forward strand.
AATTCCCAATCAAGTCAACATCTATAATGAATAACAAAAAGATGGCATGTGTGGAGAAAAAAAAAAAAAGTTACGTATTACTCAAGCTGTCTCTCTTGACATTTACATACGATCACAAATTATTTATTACAAAATTATTTATTACAATAAATAATTTGTTGACTACTTATTTATTCAGAACTGTACATTATTTTTCTAAAGATTTCAAAGTGGAGAGCATTCTTGAAAGGCTGCAGAGAGATATTTCTCCTAAGATTCTTAAGATGACAAGCTTATCTGAATGACACCATCGAGACTTGGATATATGGACTAAGAGGTTGAGAAGAGTAATGTTGAAAACTTTATCCACGTGTGGGTAAGTGTGCCCGGATCAAGAAGATCAGGTTTCAAGTTGAATAGTTTGAAGTGACAGCAGGCAGGTCAGGATTGCAATATAGCTACATGCTGCAAGCTGTGAACAATATTTTATCATATTTCCTAAAGCAGTGGGTACTTGTAGTTATTGTATCTGATTGAAGACACATAGAGTAATTGATCGATTCAAAATCTATGTTCTTAAAGTAAACAGGGATTGTGGATGAGAATAAAAAGGGAGGAGATAGAGAACTGAGAAAAATAAAATAAAACAAAAACAAACAAACAAAAAAACCCCACAGGGATTTGGTTGTGTTAGCTCAGTCAAGCTATATTACACTTTAGTAAATTACAAGAAAAACAAAGAAGTTAGAAAGCTAGATTAAGAGAAGTGAAGGCAATTGAGACCAGAAGTAGATATTTACAATTATTTTAAAAATAAAAATAAAATAACACTAAGGAAAGAGAACGAGAGAATAATGAAGATAAGCTACAGAGAATTATTGTGAAACAGTTTGAATGGGAGAAGTATGCCCTGAAAAGGTGTTAAAACTATGACCTTAGTGCGGGCTAAATCAAACAGACAGATATTGTCAGTATTGTCACAAGGTGGTATCACAGACAACATCTGAGTTCTGAAGAGATAAGGCTGAACCAGTGGATATGGACAGCAGATAATAATTTGAGCAGAGAATAGATGAGGGTAGCACAGAAAGAGTGAAAGTGAAAAAATTTAGGAGGGAGACATTTAAGCAATGTCTATAAATATCATAATTAAAAACAGATGATTTCATTGTTACATGTGCTCATTTACATTTATTCAAGAACAGTCTTCATTTGTCCTCAACTACATGTTTCATGCAAGGATTTGCGTAAGCACTTCCAACAAGATTTTCATGCACTCTCTAAATGACTAAGATGATTTCTCATTTGTTCCTAGTGTTAAATAACTTTTAAACAATATTTTATTAGAAAGCATTCCAAGCCTCATCAAAGTTTCTGTTTATAAGGAATGCACAGCATAATTTGTTTCCATCATATTTGTTTTCTTAGGTAATACTTAGTAGAGGTACTAATTTTGCTCTTTTTTGTTTTAACAGGGGGAGGGGAGGAACGGGAGAAAAATCTCTTCCTTGTGATATGTTTGTTTACAATTACCTCTTTTCAAAATGTGTAATTCATATGACATAAACTGTATTATAATAAGATGTCACAACTTCAACTATAGGATTTTTTTTCATGAGTTCCTGACTGGCTTTGTCAACATCAGGAGCTTTACCTTTTTCTGACAGATAATCTTAAAAGCTGTAATTAAACATTAGATCCTTAATTTAATTAATTGTAATTAAACATAGATCCTTAATTATTGCAGAAGGCCTGGTGCCATCAATGGATTAGATATACTCTACAATAATAGCTTCAGTGACTGAGCTTTTTGTACATCTTGATTTGAGGTCTGTCATAATCTACTTCCTTTGATTTGTTTGCAATGTAGAAACTTTCATTTTCTAGGAATATATATGAGATCATCACAGGTTCATTTTCTATGACAAATACCAGATGTAAATTTGGATATGCACTTTTATGTAAATTGTCCAAGGTCTTGTGGGTGAAAATGCCTTACTGTTCAGAAACTACCAGAAATAAAGTTTCTGAGAACTATGGTCTGCATTTGTAATCTTTTCCCTCTTCTACCTCTTCCATGATAGAAAAATCAGAACACAATAAATTTTCTCAGACTGCATTAGGCAGTTAGTGAAATTTCTATGTGTGACAGGCTTTTTTATTATTTTTTCTTATTTTATTTTTTTTTAACCTCCTTGAGATGCTGTTGTGCTAAATTCTGAAACCACATCAAGATTGCTTAAAACATAAGCACTTACATTTTTAAGAACCTAATGCATGAATGAAGTGCATGCTGTGCAATGTTACTTTTCATCTGAGTTACAGAAAGAAACCTAACAATATGTCTCCTCCAGCATAACAGGAAATCAATGTGTTTATTAACATCAGTTTCTCAGAACTCAGTGTGACACCTAAATGTTGCAAAAGTTGAAAATATGCAATCAAGTGAGGAGACAAAGAATTTTTAAAAAAGGGAGTTGACTTCTGAACAAATAAACTAATGAATAAGAAATATAGAAAGATATTTCTTCAAATGTGTGTACATAGAGTTGATTTTAGAAGAATGAAGAATGATTGAGCCCCATGAATATAATCTTTATCCAATTGTTCATTAATCTGCATACATTGCATCTGAAAATCACAGTTTTGAATGAAATAAAAAATTAGAATATAACAGAGTGGAGCACAAAATGTATTTTCAAGATGCTCAGAACAAAGCCAGTGCCTTCAACATAGTGACACCCAATTTGAGAATCTTAATTTAGAGAAAGAAAATCACAGAATCACATAGTGGTTGGAAGTCATCTGGTCCAACCCCACTGCTCAAGCTGGGACATCTACAGTGGGTTGTCCAGGACCATATCCATGTGGCTTTTGAACCAAAGAGAGAAACTTCACAATCTCTCTGGGTAACCTGTGCTGGTACTCCATCATCCATACAGTAAAGTGCTTTCTGATGTTTAGACAGAACTTCTCATGTTCCAGTTTGTGATCGTTGCTTTTGTCCTGGCACTGAACAACACTGAAAAGAGACTCCCTTCAGATTTTATAGACAAGATACCCTGAGCTTCCTCCTCTTCTCCAGGCTGAACAGGTCTTGCTCTCTCAGCATCTTCTTATATGAGAGGTGCTATAGTTACTTCATCATCTTGTTGCCCCTCTGCAATGAAAACGTGATAAGAATTACCTAAAACAATAATTATTTTTTGATATTCTCTCTCTCTCAGTTCCTAAAAACTGAATTGAAATTCTAGTTAAAAATATAATATATTTTCTGATAGCTTCACAGAACACTTGTTCTGCTATCGGTATAACCCCACTTTCAGTGAATTTCCACTGAAATACCTGATAACAGAGTATCTCATTGTGTTTGAGGTAAAATAAAATAAAATAAAATAAAATAAAATAAAATAAAATAAAATAAAATAAAATAAAATAAAAATAATAAAAAAGTGTCCTCATGGATTTTTATTTTATTTATTTATTTATTTTCTGGAAAATAATGCAAAAAAATAAAAGCATATAGTCTGCTGTGACTTGAGATTTTGTTAAACAGATCTTTTCACTTGAATTTTTAATAGTGTGCAAGTTTTCACAGGATGTTCAGCATAGACATTAGCACCAAATGGAGGAAAAATAATTCAGTTTCCTATAAACTTTTGTGCTGGCCTAGTGATTGGAAATAAATGAATAATTTGCATAGAAAAAGGATGCAGAAACCATTCACCCATACAAAAATGTCATTGAAAATATATGAAACTATAACTATTCAATTTGAATCTACATGGTATGCTGCCCAGCCATTTCATATTTTCCTATTTTTCTAAAGACATTTTATATTTTCTTCACATTGGAGATGAAGTATATAAACACATCTTTTGTAGTTTAAAATATATAGGCACTTAAATTTCTCTGAATTATCTCATAGGTACCTTCAGCTGACAATCACTTTTATTTCATTCTATATTTTACCTGAGCATTTTGAAATAAATTAATTAAAAACAGATATGGTGTCTTCAAGAACAAGATATTAATTGGGTTTCTATGGAGAATGTAAACAGCCTGTAGGCAGTACAGGGATAACATTAAAAATAAATTATTAGCACTGATCTCTCTATATTATTTAAAGTTATGCAAATTGAAAGATAGATTACTTTGAATAGCAGTCCATGTTCTCATTTTGTAAGAAAATATTTTAATATAACAAAATAATTCTGTAATGAATTTAGAGTATTTGAGTTTGGAGCAAGGGGGTGTAAGAGAGTAAAAGATCAGAGGGAGAGGTGACATTTTAGGGAAGAGAATGTGCATACCTAACTGTATGTGAAATGTCAGGAACCAGAGGAAGATTGAAGGTGCCAAAGGCAGGAAACTATGGCTATATAATGGAATAAGAACAAAGTCCATTATGCAATTCAATGTGTCAAAATGGGACTGGCTGTGGAACAATATGTATACAGGATCTAGGACAGGGGAAAGAGGAAAATTTTAGGCTGGGAACTTGAAAGGTTTGAAAGAGAGCATTAAGCTTGGATAAAAAAGAATGAACCAGCAGGGAAGGAGAAGGAGATATACTTAACTAGAAGCTAGGATGTGGGTAAGTGAAGGGGGTCAAAGTAGTAGCTGGGTATGAAAACTGTTAAAAAGTATAAAAATAACAAGGGCTGACTGGGGAAAAAAAAATTCTGAGATGGAAAAATAAAAAAATAAAAATAGTTTAGGTAAGTATGAGATAATGAGATATAGCACTAGATAAACGAGACTGTTACAAAGGAGAGGCATGGCTAAAATAGGTTAAAAGGAATGTGCTAAACATAAAAGTGCTGAATATGGAGGGAAAAAATGAGCTGGCTGAAGCATATTGTTTCACATATAACCTAAATATAATCCAGACTTTAAAATGTGAATAGATTTCACAAATGTTGTTAGTTCAGCAGCTAGTTCATGCTGTATCCGTTATTATACCTCTGAGTTATTATCTCATATGGTGGGGTTGTGTCATGGTCTAAACAGACTTTGCTGTAAATCATCATACAGTAAAAAAAAGATAATGATATAAAATTTGTGCATTTCCATAAACATGCCTACAAAGACTCTTTAAGATAATATATTTTTATTTATTAAAGACATAGCTTGTATCTAGAATTTTTAGTTATTTATTAAAATTCTTTGAAAAACAAAACAAAACAAAACCACAGGGTTTTATAGGAATCGAAAGTTACAAGCTTGGCCATTTGGTATAGCAAAGAATAGCACATAAATACTTTTACCTTTGACATAAAAGGTGTTTGGTTTTGCTTGGTTTCTGTGTTAGATTCTTGACTAGTAAATAAAATGCTCTTAAAACCTGACAGTTGATAATCTTTTTTACCAAGTCTAGTTTAAATGATTGGTATATGCTGATGCAGTTTGGTAATCCTAACATTTAGTAATAGTTTAGTTTTAGTAATACTGAGGAAATGGTGCTGAAAAAATAATATAGAGCCTATAGAAATGGAATTTATTGTGAGTTCATGCACACAATATATTACTAACATGTAAAATGGATGTTGGCAGATAAAAAAGAGTTGAAGCATGCCATTTTTAGAAAAGTTTCTCCATAGATGTATGCCCAACATTCATCTTGTTTCTGTGTTCTTAGGCTGTAGTTATGAGAGAATATTTTGCACGTTCTTCAGTAACAGTAATCTTGATTTTATTGTTAAGACAGTTAATGATTTAGATCTAAATTTAAATCTAATGGTTTAGATTTGAACTGGCCAAATAACCAGATCTATACAGTGGTGTTTATGAGTGAATATTTAGATGATCCTTACTGTTGTACACCATTGCCACCCACCAAATGGGTCTGTCATTTGGAGGAATACTTCTAGTTTTCTCATGAGATGTCACACACAGGAGGTGGACAAGGGAATTCCTGCAGTAATGTTGGGTAGTTATTCTCATTTACCATTGAATTTCAGAACCCAAATACAGGAGAGAAGACTTCTTCAAAGCTTGGGTGAATCCCATGGGATAACACCCTGGAGGGAAGAGAGGCCCAAGAGAGCTTGTTAATATTCCTGGACCACCTCCTCCAAACTCAAAAGCAGTCCATGCCAGTGAGTATGAAGTCAGGCAAAAAATGACAACATGCATGTGTGGATGAACAAGGAGCTCCTGGCCAAATTCAAACACAAGAAAGAAGCATACAGGGTGTGGAAGCAAACATGGGTAACCTGGAAGGAATACAGAGGCATTGTCTGAGCATCCAGGCATGCATCCAGGAGTTCTGGGGAAGCTGGCTGATGTGATTGCAAGGCCACTCAATAATCTTTGATTGATCATACCTATTGGAAAGGTGCCTGAAGGCTGCAGGAGAACAAATGTTTCTCTTATGACCATGTGGTGTCATCTTTTTTGACCGGATTCTGTTACTTACGCTCAGAAAATTTGAGTTGGGCAACTGTCATAAGAAATGTTTTTTGTAGTTCATCTAAATGTTCTTGAAAATTTCAAATCAGCACATCTAACAAAAACTGTCTTCAGTTGTCTCTAGCAAAATGATAACACCATGAGAACATTCTTGAGCAAGAAAGCCTGTATTGGAGAAAAAATATTTAAAAACCTTTCCCTAAGGAATGCAATTCTATAGAGGTAAGAACAGCAGAGAGAGCATAATAGATACAGTTTCAGTTTATTAAAATATTACTTTTATTATTATTATTATTATTATTTCCAAACAAAAAAATGGATTACCTGATGGTAAAATACATGTTTCAAAATATTTAAGTTTTAAACTTGAACTTTTGTTACCCTATTAGAGAAAAGTGTTATGACTGAAGATAAAGACTGGTTATAAGCATAAGAATCTAGTAAAAGATTTGCTTATCACAACTTTTCAAATGTCTTCTATTGTGGATGACAAACTTTGGTGGTCTGCATTTAGCAAGCAAAAAAAAAAAAAATAAAAAAAAATATATATATATATATATGAAAGGAATAGCAGAGAAATAAACATGTAATTTCACTTGCAAATATTCTCCCTTTAGAGAAGGACTTGGGGGTTTTGGTAGATGAAAAGCTCAACGTAGACTGGCAATGTGCATTTGCAGCCCAGAAAGCCAACCATATCCTTGTCTGCGTCAAAACCAGCATGGCTAGCAGGTCGATGGAGGTGATTCTCCCCCTCTTCTCTGCTCTCATGAGATCCCACTTGGAATGCTGTGTTCATCTCCAGGGCCCCCAGCACAAGAAAGACATGGACCTATTAGAACAAGTCTAGAGGAGGGCCATGAGGATGATCAGAGGGCTGCAGCACCTCTCCTATGAAGACAGGAAGAGGGAGTTGGGGTTGTTCAGCCTGGAGAAGAGAACATTCCGGGGAAGCTTTATAACAGCCTTCCAATTTTTCTATGGGGCCTACAAGAAAGCTGTAGAGGGACTCTTTATCAGGGAGTATATAAAACATAATGGTTTTAATTTAAAAGAGAGTAGATCTAGATTAGACACCGTAAAGAAACTCTTTATGGTGAGGGTAGCGAAGTACCTGGTGGTGAAGAGGCTGTCCAGAGAACTTGTGGATGCTCCATGTCTCTAAGACACAAATAATTTATTTAAGTCCTCAAAACAGAACCAGTTCTGAAGGCATTTAAATGCACAGTTTGAATTCAGTAAACATAAATGTTATATTTATTTGAAATGCAGTTAGTTATTGGTGGCAAAGCTGTTTAAAAATAGCGATCTAAGTTCAAATGCAATATTATGCATGTACTTTCCACGTGTCTAGAAAAATACATTATTAAGAGAAAGACATAAACATTTCTTAAACCTTGTTCTTCATTCCCTTAATTTTCTACATCCTCCTGCATGTCTACTGTAATTGCTTTAACCAATCTGAACTATTTTCCCATATTGCAACATTACTGAAAACATAGCCTTATTATGCGTCTGCTTAGCATGTGAGTAGCATGAGTAGTCTCCAGGAAACCTGAATGCATTTCATAGAGTAAGATTTGAAATAGATCTTCTAATAATAAATTATACACTCCTTTTCCCTTGTGCAATGAACATTATTAATACCTTATTTTAGCTAGGAAAGGAAAGAAAGGAAAGGAAAGGAAAGGAAAGGAAAGGAAAGGAAAGGAAAGGAAAGGAAAGGAAAGGAAAGGAAAGGAAAGGAAAGGAAAGGAAAGGAAAGGAAAGGAAAGGAAAGGAAAGGAAAGGAAAGGAAAGGAAAGGAAAGGAAAGGAAAGGAAAGGAAAGGAAAGGAAAGGAAAGGAAAGGAAAGGAAAGGAAAGGAAAGGAAAGGAAAGGAAAGGAAAGGAAAGGAAAGGAAAGGAAAGGAAAAAGAAAAGGAAGAAGAAAAGAAAAGGAAGAAGAAAAGAAAAGGAGAAAATGCTGCATCATGGGTAAAACCTCTTGAAGGCAAATAACCATTAACTATAAAATAGGTAGGAAGTAGAGTTCTAGCCATCATTTCTTGTCAATATAATCCCTTTTACAGCTGAAAATATTCTAATCCTTTAAAAATTTGTCTTCCTATAAAGAAAATCAGTGCATTCTGAAGGAAAAAAAAAAAAAAAAGCCTCCAGTTACTAATAAAGAATACCTGTGGGAAGGTTTCTATTACAGAACAATACACATGTTTATTCAGCCTGCCATGAAGTGTCTAGCTTCACAGAATCAGAGAATCACAGAATTTCTAGGTTGGAAGAGACCTCAAGATCATCCAGTCCAACCTCTGACCTAACACTAACAGTCCCCACTAAACCATATCCCTAAGCTCTACATCTAAACGTCTTTTGAAGACTTCCAGGGATGGTGACTCCATCACTTCCCTGGGCAGCTTGTTCCAGTGCCTAACAACCCTTTCAGTAAAGAAGTTCTTCCTAACATCTAACCTAAAACTCCCCTGGCACAACTTTAGCCCATTCCCCCTCGTCCTGTCACCAGGCACGTGGGAGAACAGGCCAACCCCCACCTCGCTACAGCCTCCCTTAAGGTATCTGTAAAGAGCAATAAGGTCACCCTTAAGCCTCCTTTTCTCCAGGCTGAACAAGCCCAGCTCTCTCAGACGCTCCTCATAGGACTTGTTCTTCAGACCCCTCAACAGCTTCATCGCCCTTCTCTGGACACGCTCAAGCCCCTCGATGTCCTTCTTGTAGCGAGGTCCCCAAAACTGAACACAGTACTCGAGGTGCGGCCTCACCAGAGCCGAGTACAGGGGGACGATCACCTCCCTAGCCCTGCTGGTCACACTGTTTCTGATACAAGCCAGGATGCCGTTGGCCTTCTTGACCACCTGAGCACACTGCTGGCTCATATTCAGCTGACTGTCCACCATCACTCCCAGGTCCTTCTCTGCCAGGAAGCTGTCCAACCACTAATCTCCCAGCCTGTAGCTCTGCTTGGGGTTATTGCGCCCCAGGTGCAGGACCCAGCACTTGGCCTTGTTGAACTTCATGCAGTTGACCTCAGCCCATCGGTGCAGCCTATCCACATCCTCCTGCAGAGCCTTCCTACCCTCGAGCAGATCAACACGCCTAGCTTGGTGTCATCTGCAGACTTACTGAGGGTGCACTCAATGCCTTCATCCAGATCTTCGATGAAGATATTAAAGAGGACTGGCCCCAGCACCGAGCCCTGGGGAACACCACTAGTGACCGGCCTCCAACTGGACTTGACTCCATTTACCACGACTCTTTGGGCCCGGCTATCCAGCCAGTTTCTAACCCAACGAAGCATGCGCCAGTCCAAGCCTAGGGCAGCCAGTTTCTTGAGGAGACTGTTGTGGGAAACAGTGTCAAAAGCCTTGCTGAAGTCAAGGTAGACCACATCCACAGCCTTTCCCTCATCCACCCAGCGTGTCACTTTGTCATAGAAGGAGATCAGGTTCGTCAAGCAGGATCTGCTTTCCATAAACCCATGCTGACTGGGCCTGATCGCCTGTTTGCCCTGCAAGTGCTGCGTGATGACTCTCAAGAGAATCTGCTCCATGAGCTTCCCTGGCACTGAGGTCAAACTGACAGGCCTGTAGTTTCCCAGGTCAGTCCTCCGGCCCTTCTTGTAGATGGGCGTCACGTTTGCTAGCCGCCAGTCAACTGGGACCTCCCCAGATAGCCAGGACTGCTGATAAATGATGGATAGGGGCTTGGCCAGCTCCTCTCCCAGTTCTCTCAGTACCCTCGGGTTGATCCCATCCGGCCCCATTGACTTGTGCACATCCAAGTGCCATAGCAGGTCGCCAACCAGTTCTTCATGGATAGTGAGGGCCACCTCTTGCTCCCCATCCCCTTCCACCAGCTCAGGGTACTGGGTATCCAGAGGACAACCGGTATTGCCGCTAAAGACTGAGGCGAAGAAGTCATTAAGCACCTTCGCCTTTTCCTCATCTCTTGTAACTAAGTTTCCCCCCGCATCCAGTAAAGGATGGAGATTCTCCTTAGTCCTCCTTTTTGTGTTGATGTATTTATAAAAACGTTTTTTGTTATCTTTAACAGCAGTAGCCAGATTGAGCTCCAGATGAGCTTTGGCCTTCTTAATTTTGTCCCTGCACTGCCTCGCAACATCCTTATAGTCCTCCCTAGTGGCCTGCCCACTTTTCCAAAGATTATATACTCTCTTTTTTCTCCTTATCTCAAGCCACAATTCTCTGTTGAGCCAGGCCGGTCTTCTTCCCCGCCAGCTCGTCTTTGGGCACGTGGGGACAGACCGTTCCTGCGCCATTAAGATTTCCCTCTTAAAGAGCGCCCAGCTTTCATGTTAGCTGAAAAAAAAAAATACATTTTTTGAAGTTTTGTTTGTTTGTTTGTTTGTTTTGGGGGGGAGGAGTACAAAGATGCATAAGGGACTGGAACATCCCTCCTGTGAGAAACACTATGAGGAAAGGCTGAGCCAGTCTTTCCCCTAGATCCATTTTATTCTGAGCTGTTATGTAGCCACTCTCTCCCAGTCTGTATCTGTGTCTGACATTACCCTGCCCCAGGAAAAGTGAACAAGGAGGGACAAATAGGATGGCTGGGCCAGAAAAAAATGGGCCAGCAATGCCTGTGGGCTTGAACCCATGCCAGGGCTGAAGGCAAGAGCACTCACTCATAGGTGACTGCAGGAATCACTGGGCTACAGCTGACCTCCAAGATAAAGGGGAATATGGTCAATCTAAGAAGTTTTGTGAGTAGCAATCCACAATATGAGTTTGTACTTTTCATTACTGAGTAGTGTCAAGGACAAACCTGGAATACTGTGGCATAGTTTTAGGCTCCTCAGTAAGAGACAGACATGGACATATTGGAGAGAGAGAGTTCAGCAAATGGGGAAGAGTATGATGGAACTGGAACACCTCTAGTATAAGGAGGGTCTGAAAGCCAGGACCAATTAGTCTGGAAAAGAGAAGGCTCAAGGGAGATCTCATCAATGCCTAGAAATACATGAAGGGAGGGTATAAAGACAATGGAGCCTGGCTCTTTCTGTGGTGATCAGTGCCAGGACAAGAGGAAAAGAACACAAACAGAAGTTCTGTCACAAACAAGAAATTCTGTCAAAACATCAGCAAGCACTTCTTTACTGTGTAGTTGATAGGGCACTGGCACAGGTTGCCCAGAGAGGTTGTGAAGTCTTCCTCCTTGGAGAAGTTCAAAAGCCATCTGGACATGGTCCTGGGCAACCTGTTTTAGGTGTGAGCAGGTTTAGATTTAGCTTGAGCAGGCATGTTAAACCGGATGGTCCCCAGGGGTTTCTTCCAACCCCAAACATTCTCTGGTTCTGTGACCGGTATTATGGGACAGCATGCACTCGAACCAAGTTTGCAGATGACATAAAACTGAAAGGAGTGGCCAATGTAATAGATGATTGAGTTGGCACTCAGAGAGACAGGCTGGATAAATTATTTCACAAGAACCTCAGGAAGTTCAGCAAAGAAAAATGTAAAGTTCTCTATCTGGGAATAACCTCATGTACCAGAGAGAAAAGAATGTACTAGAGCAGGACCAGCAAAGGGCCATAAAAATGATTAAGGTACTGGAGCATCTGTCATACAAGCAGAGTCTGACAGAGCAGGAGCTGTTCAGCCTTGAACAGAGAAAGACCAGGGGAATCTGACCAATGTATACAAATACCTGATAGGGGCAGGAGGGGAGTAAAGTAGGTACAGCCAGACTTTCTCAGTGGTGCCTGTTTAAAGGACAAGGGACAAAGAGCACAAATTCTAATACAAGTAATTCCTTATCAACAGTAAAATAGCTTCTTCATTTTGAGGGCACTTGAACAATGGTAAAGCTTGCCCAGAATGTTGGTATAGCCTCCAACATCACAGTTATTCAAAATGTGACTGGACATTTCCCTGAGAAACCTGCTGTAGCTGACCATGCTCTGACCAGACTGTTGGATTATAGTCTCCAAAAGTTCTCCCAGCCACAGATATTCTTCATAATTCTGTAACTTCCTCCACTGACTACACTGAGGATGTACACCTAATATGTCCACATATCTAACTATAAAGACAGCTAAATCTACGTGTAAATCTTTGTCTGAATGTTATCTAAGGTCTCTGATGTGGAACTCCAGGTTACTCTTGTAAATGTTCCACCCACTTACTCACACAGGGACACTTTAATTTGTTGAAAATGACTGTCTGATCACATCTATTGCTTAATTTTCTTTTTCCTTTGTCTTTCAATTGGTTATTATTTTGTAAACAATGTACCAACAATATTTATATTTGCCAATGTAAATGTTAATGTCACCACTCTCTTAAGAACAGATGGAAAGATATTTTTCACCCAATTGACATTCATCTTCTGAAAATGTTTGTACCAGTAATTTAGTACAGTAAACTTTATCTACCACTGGTTTTATTTGGTGTTTTATTTACAACAGCACATTTTCTATTCACATTTTACATATATCAGTGCTACATAGACATTTTTTAAACATTTTTATTTTTATCCTGCTGCTTTCTGTTGCACTGAACACTAAATTCCCGAGACTTTCTAACTGACAACACAGAAAATAATTTGTGAATAGGAAATAATTTGACATAAATTGTTAATGCTATAAGTACCAATCTGTTGATAACTTATCTTTGTGTTGTTTTCTTTGGTTCCGGGATCCATAATTTTTGCTGGTTTTGTTTTCTAGTCCTGCTTTTGTTTTATTTTGGTTTGTGAGGGCATTTTAATCCAACTCACAAGCAAAAATCAATGCAGAATTTTTAAATTAGTCCCATGAAGTATAATTATATCCTTTGATCATCCAACTTTCAAGTATCCCAAGAAATGAGCATTGAGAGATTAATTTTATCTAGACCACTTTATTTTTTTCTAGTATTTTACATTGTAGAGCCGTGTTATAACAAACTTCCTCTGGTATTGTCAGCACCCTGAATGCTTCAGTGGACTCTGAAGCCTATCCCCTTTCCAAATTATCGAGCTACCTTGGCACTTGCTGAAGTTTCTTGGCACTTGCCTGATTCACCTTCAGAAGGTCTCTGCTCTCTCAATACCCCTCTCAATATAAAGAGAGGTTAAGCTAACTGTTTTCATAGGCTAGAGGCTAGAGTTTGTGTCAGGTTCAAAAAAGTCTGAAATTCTTTTTGTTCATAATTTATACCTCTTGGAGAGAAGAGTTGTGAATTCCTTAACATCTGAATACCTAAAACAAGATTTCAGGACATTTTAAAATACACATAGACAGTCTCAAATATGAAAGGAACATCCAATTTAAAGTCTAACATGTTGGTATAAGAAAATAATAAAAGAAGTAAAGGAACAATTTGTACTTTGTACATCAGATACTCCAATCACAAAAGCATGCTGTTAGCTTCAGACATCCTGAAGTGCTCTTCAGCATGACACAAAGTAAAATAATAGGAAATATAGCTGGTCCAGTATTGGCTTAATAGGAGGCCTTAATCCTTTGTGTTGAGGGGGGAAAAATTAAGCTGAAAGTATCAGACAGAAACAGAAAAATAAATTCCTGAGTAGAGCAGTGACACGGAAAGGTCTTGAGTTTTATTTAAAAGGGAAAAAAAATCTGTTTGTTTGTGTGTTTGTTTAAAAATAAAACAACAATATTTTTATTTCCAATATCTCCAGAGGATATTATCCTGAGTGAGCAGACATGAAGGAACTTCCAAGTGTAAAGACACTGACCTTTTTATCCCTAAAAAATCTGTTTTCTTTCTGCCCATTGATTTTTTTTCAGACAAAAAAAAAAAAAAATTTTCAAGAGTTGCATTCATAGCTGTGCTTTACATGTCATCTGCATTTCTAAAGACTGCATGGTTTGGAGATGATAGATCAAAGGTCAGTATCTGTTTGACATTAAAGATTAGACAGGCAGAAAATGAATGGCCATGAGGTAATACTTTAAGTAGAATTCACTGTAACTACAATTGAAATGCAGGTACATGTATGGTCTTGGTACTGAGCTATCACTAAATCACCTGGTATTGGAAAGTATATTTCACAACATCCAATGCAAACAACTGTGATTCTTCTCCTTCATTCAAATCTGGGTCTGCTACGTAATTAAATCCATTACATTATCAAGTTTAACTGAACCAAAACAGGCCAAGATAACTTTAACAGTATACTACATGTCACAATGCTGAACCAAAACTGTAATCTAAAGGAAAGGAAAGGAAAGGAAAGGAAAGGAAAGGAAAGGAAAGGAAAGGAAAGGAAAGGAAAGGAAAGGAAAGGAAAGGAAAGGAAAGGAAAGGAAAGGAAAGGAAAGGAAAGGAAAGGAAAGGAAAGGAAAGGAAAGGAAAGGAAAGGAAAGGAAAGGAAAGGAAATCAGGAAAAACACATTTTAATTAAAAATAATAATAAATGAATAATAAAAGAATACATGAAAAACAGTAAGAGATATATGTAGTACAGTGGTTTACTGGAAAAGGTTAATCTTACAGAAGTATTAAGAGAAAATGGAATACATTGAGTCCAACAAAAGAAAAAAAAAAAAAAAGGACAATTATTGTCTGCTTGTTTTTTATAAAAGTTTGCAAAACATTGGGCCATTCATCCAGTTCTAAATCCAGAAGGCTGTGACTAATGTGCTTATTATATGGCACTATAACTGAAATTGATAGCTATATATCAAAAAAAAACAAAAAAACAAACAAACAAAAAACAACCACGGAACATGAGTAACATTTTGCTAATTTTCACTATATATGTATATTATTCAAAGTTAATTTTCTTTACGTCTTCCCACTCTACCCCACCCCCACCTTGTTGGAGTATCACAAACAGACACACAAAGAAAGACTTACACTCACTAACATAGCTTTTACATCTCTTTGGAGGTTGTAATACACTAAATTTATTCATTACTAGATTTTCATACAGACACAGAATATGGATCAGGACATACCAAAATATATAATTCTGCATTCTTGAATGTCAAAACAGAAAGGATGTGTTTGGACTTATGGACCAAACATATGGACACTTTTATATGTCTAGCTGAACAATAAAACACAAAGCACTTCTGCATCTATTTTCCAGTTAAATGCATTAAATACAAATGGACAACAGGTGATGTAGCAACAATTATTTGCTGCAACTTTGGCATCTTTAGCCATTTCTACACTAAATAGTAAAGTATTTAGGCTGACATCTTCACATTGCTTTGAATTTTTGGAAGCTGCACTTAAAAATACCATTAAAAAATCTTTAAAAGTCCTTTTGTTGTTTTTTACTACTGTTCAGCATGTTCATTAATAAGGAAGAGTCACTCAGTGCTGTAGTGGGTTTACGTGCCAAGGTTTTCATAGCAGGGGGCCATTGGGGTGGTTTCTGTGAGAAGGATCTAGAAGCTTCCCCATGTTTGGTAAGGGCCCCACTGTTTTCCAAAGCTGAGCCAATAAGCGATGTTGTTTTGTGCCTCTTTGAGAGCATATTTAAGACAGGGAAAAAAAATGCTGTGCCACACAGCAGCTGGGTGAGTGAGAGAAGTGAGGAACACTTGGCACAGCCTTGCAGGTGCCAAGGTTAGTGAAGAAGGAGGGGGAGAGGTGCTCCAGGCGCCAGAGCAGAAGTCCCCTGCGGCCTGTGGTGAGGACCATGGTGAAGCAGGATGTCCCCTGCAGCCCATGGAGTACCACGGTGAAGCAGGGTTCCACACTGCAGCCCGTGGAGGAGACCACGGTGGAGCAGGTGGCCCTGCACCAACGGAGGCTGCCGCCTGTGGAAGACCCCTGCTGGAGCAGATTCCAGGCCGGAGCCGTAGCCCGTGGAGAGGAGACCACGCAGGAGCAGGTGACCTGGCAGGAGCTGCTGCCCGTAGGGGATCCAGGTTGGAGCAGTTTTCTCCTGAGGGATGGACCCCGTGGTATGGACCGATATCTGGAGCAGTTCTGGAAGAGCTGCTGCTTGTGGGAAGCCCATGCTGGATCAGTTCATCAAGGACTGTATCCCGTGGGTGGGATCCCACAGCACAGGGGACGAGAGTGACCAAGAAGGAGCAGCAGAGAAGCATTGTAGACTGACCATAACCCCCATTCCCCCGTTCCCCTGTGCCACTTGGGGGGAGGAGGTGGAAGAGGGTGTTTCTCACTTCTCTAGCTTGTTAGTAATAGGCAATAAATCTTACTATCTCCTTATGCCGAGTCTGTTTAGCCTGTTACAATAATTACTGCGTGATTTTTCTCGTCCTTATCTCAACCTTTGAGCCCTTTTCACATATTTTCTCCCCATTCCTCTTTGAGGAGGGGGAGTGAGAGAGCGGCTGTGGTGGAGCTCGGCTGCCCACTTGATCAGAACCACGACAAGTGCTCAGTTGATTTGTAGCTTTTTCCAAATGGTCATCAAGTACTCCATCTGAAAACACTAAAAGATCCCTTCTAACTGGTCAAAAGGTCCCTTCCAACTGTACTATTCTTTTCTCAATAGGTTCATTTTCATTTCTTAGACTCGGCAATTTAGGGATAGAAATACACACATAAAAATACCAAATAATCATATTTATTTATTTATTTAAAACTGAGAAGAGTCTTCTGAAACAGCCAGCTAGTCTATATTGTTTTCATACATTTTCTTTGCTACAGTTGTTAACCTTTATAAGCAAATACTATAAAGCAACACATTTCCTCACAGTTGTAGTACTTATGGTGTTCTAATTTATGTTGAGTTTGGTTTAATTATAAGGAATCCTTCATTTTTGTTTGTGATTGAAAAGTGCAGCTCTGGATAATCATCAGATTTCCCTGTTAGAGGTACGTTTCTTTCCTTTTTTTTTTTTTAATTGGATCAGTTGAAATCCCAAGTTCTATCTTTCTCTATCTACGCACTATTTCACAACTCCTGAACACCTTACCTATCTTAGCAGCCTCTTTTATTAGACGAGATACCATGTAAGTGTGTGCATAATGGCATCCAAAGGCTATCCACTGCCACTCAGCACTGCAAAGATTGTTAAAGGGAAATCATTTGAGATGTATGCCTTTTCAGTTGTTGTTGTTGCCATAGTTTTATTTTTACTTATTTATTTGTAATTTTTTCCCATCTTAAGTGTGTGGAAAAACATAAATGCTAGTTGTAACCCTCTGATAGATTTGGGGAAGAATTTACTGAAGTCCTTAGTGTTCACCACAATTAATTATTTTTGAAACTGAGTAAGACATAGAACTTATCTATAAACACTGTCAAGATGTCTGAAAATATGAAGAATAGGAGCCTATCAATACTTCCTTAAGAGAACAACTGACATACTTTCAGCATAAATAACAAGAACCTGTAAGTAATGTGACACTTTTTCTCAGTTCAGTTTAAATTAGGCTGTACAAAAACAAAGATGAGAAGACGTTCTTGAAGATGAGACGAGATAACTGCTTTAGCTAGTAGATAAATGCAAGTTATATATATATAAATAAAAATGTCTGAGATACAGAGTTTGATCATAAAATAAAGGAGCTGAAAACTGATAAGGCATACAAGGGAGACCAGTGGTTAGAGTTAAGAGAAATGTTATTAGCTGGTACTTGATAGACTGATTTCCATCTTCTTGCTGAAAATGCCTGAATAGAATTTGAAGGCCACTGTGACAGGAGGCAAATGTAAGTAATATATGAAATATTTTGATTTTTTTTATAATATCCATAAAATATACATTAGCATTTGATAATTCCAGAAAGAACATTTCTTGCTGGTGATATCTTCTAATTTTTATTTATAAGGCAGGACATATTTGAGATTTATTTTTGACAGATGTTGTAAATAAACCATATTTAATATAAAAGTTACCAAAATGTATTTTTAAAGTTTATTGAATGTGGGGAAATCAAAGAGAGCCTTTAAAAATTTTTTGTTTTGTTTTGTTCGTCACTATTTGTTAAGAATTATTTGCTGAGATTATAATCTGGAATTATAATTTTAGTTTATGTGTTTATTCTCCTCTCCTACCTTTTTCCTTCTATTTCACCTTTTCTTGCTTTCTGAATACTTGTTTCATTATTCTTTTTTTTTGTATGATAGTTGTGACAAGATATCATAACTTCATTCTGCAGGAATCTTGTACAGGGCAGTTTCCATGACTATATAGTTCAATTAAACAAAGATATGACAAGAAGACACAAAAACAAAACAAAACAAAACAAAACAAAAACAAAACAAAACAAAACAAAACAAAACAAAAACAAACAAACAAACAAACAAAAAAAACCACATATTTCTACTGCTTCAGAATAGGACAATATTCGGATTCTGGACAATGCGTAAATTTTCATAATCCAGTTTGGTTCACTGCAGACAGTTGTCCCTCTTATGGGACATGAAGCATTCCTTATAAAAGCATGACTTGCTGGTACAGCAAATAGTAATATTTTTAGAATTAGTGTTTGTTTACTATTCTCCTTTGGAAGAAAATAGAAGATTACGTATGGATGATCTATTCTTCTCTCTTTTTTCTTTCTTTTTATTATTATTTTTTTTAATCCAAATTTGGTTAAAATAATGTCACCTTTCAACCTTTCACTTTATAATTGATATTTGGAGATCCTTTCTTTCCCTCTGCCCCTTTGTGTTATCCTCAGCTGCAACAAATTTTCCTAATTTTTTCTAAATATCCATAATTCTTTCAGAAGTCTTTTGAAATTAAAAAGTCAAAAGGATTTGTTTTGAGGGGAGGTATTCTTTTCCTTCCAGTTCATTTTCTTTTTCATGTGCTAATTCTAAGGCGTTAGTGCTGCAGACATCTACACGTATAGAGTCAAATTTCCACTGATTTTCAACAGATTTCCACTACACAAATTTTTTTACTTCTTGTACTCTTACTGCTCTATCCCTCTCATCCTTTTATTCTTCCTGTCTCTCTTCTATCACTTTGTCGTGGTTTAACCCGGCCAGCAGCTAAACACCACACAGCCGTTCGCTCACCACCCCCCCTCCCTCTCTGGGATGAGGGAGAGAAATGGAAAGTGAAGCCCGTGAGTTGAGATAAAGACAGTTTAATAAAATAGGATAATAGTAATAATAGTAATAGTAATAGTAATAGTAATAATAATAATAATAATAATAATAATAATAATAATACAATGGTGATAATAGTACTACTAATAATAATGTGTACAAACAAGAGAGGCACAATGCAATTGCTCACCACCCACTGACTGATGCCCAGCCTAACCCCGAGCAGTCCGGCGCCCTCCCCCAGCTAGCCACCCCTATATATTGTTTAGCATGACATCAGGTGGTATGGAATATCCCTTTGGCTAGTTTGGGTCACCTGTCCTGGGTCTGTCCCCTCCCAGCTCTTACTGCACCCCCAGCCTGCCCGTTGGCAGGACAGAGCAAGAAGCTGAGACGTCCTTGGCTTAGTATACGCACTGCTCAGCAACAATTAAAACATTGGGGTGTTATCAGCACTCTTCTCATCCTAAGCCAAAGCATAGCATTCTACCAGCTACTAGGAATAAAATTAACTCTGTTCTAACTGAAACCAGGACACACTTCTGCCATAACTTCTTTCACATCATTTGTAATTTATCTTCATCCCCTTGCCACTGTCCATCAAACACAAAACAAAGCAAAACAAAACAAAATAAAAAATGAGAAAAACAAAACAACAAACAACCAAACCAAAACAAAAGATGTCTTAGCCAGCTAAATTCACTTTCTTTTTGACACAGCTGTAATATAACTAAAATGTCTTAACAAGCATGATGCTAAAAGTTTCCCAGGTCTTAAAGCAAGTCTGCAGAGCAGATTTTCAGTGTCTCTGATTCCAGCAGAGAGGTCACAAATAAGAGGCAGCACCAGAAACTGCATTCTCTTTATACCTGTGCTTCTCTATTTTTTCTTCCTATATGCATATTTGTTTTGTATTCAGGAAAACATATTTTCAGGAAGGAGAACAGCAGCATGAATGATCAAAACAGAATCTAATAGAGGAATCATAGGACAAACTGTCACATGAGGGAAAGCTTCTTCTTAAAAATACATTTTCATAGAATTACCATCAACATGTTCAGCATCATGAAATAAATTTTTCTTATAGAGTAGGAAATTTTTCTTCAAAAAGTCTGCCTTAGAGCAATGGGTTGGAAGAACTAACACATTTGGAGTTTACAGAAGCATCTTCATTTTAATTATCATTATTATTTCTCTTCTCTTTGAAGGAAGCTCTCCCCCATGTATTAGTCTGTCCTATGATTCCTGTATTCGATTCTGTTGTGAATGTAATGTTCAAGATACTTATAATAGAGAGAAGCTGAAATTTCCATGTAAAACAAAACTCAAAATCAGGCAGAAAATATCAATTGACTATTACAAATAATGGATTTATAGATGAAAATGTCATAGGTGATAAAATTTCAGGGTAAGCTAAGCAAATTAAGTCACTGCTTTTTTATACATGTATATTATAACACTATATGACGTACCTTGGGTGAATGTGAAACTTTGATTAATAACTTTTAGAGAGTCAGACAGTTAAAGTGTGATATATGTGCCACAAAGTCAACAAATAATGACACTTCAAAGAAACCAGGAGCTGTGTAAACACCAAAATTATTGAAGCCTGGAGTCATGTACCCTGGCATTTGAGCACATTGAGCAACTGAACCACTCATAACATGGATCTAGCAATATTGAAGACACTGGACCACTCAATAAGTTGCTAGTACGGTAGGTACTAGTTCTCAAACCAAGTTGAGCACATTCTGGTTGTATTAGTAAGTACTGCAGACCTGTAGAAGTATACTGGTGGAGTGAAACATAGTGATGTTTAAGGTTTTATTTAATAATATTGTGTCTGTTCCACTAGATTGACAAACACCATTCATTCACTTGGGTCACTCATAACTGTCTTCAGAAATATATTAACAATTGACATTATTGTTAATAGTTACCACAGTATCGAGGTGGACACTGTCATCATCTACTAATTTGAATGGCTGAATATTCCAGAGAACTTCTGATATTAAGGGACTGTGAAATCTTAATCGTTTTCCCATTATTTTTAATAGTTTAATTATATGTTTTAAAGTATATGAAAAGTAGAAATATCTTTAAACGTGCAGCTATATGATGTAGAAACTACAGCTCAGAATTTGATGCAGTTTTGATAGTAATTTGTAATCATTGAAAAAGTAGCAACTTCTTTTCTGTGGAGGACTAAAACTCTGTGCTCATTTTATAAATTAAAAATAAAAACTCAGGAGAAACTACATTGCAGAGGAATACTATACTTTTAGAAAGCACAAGTAGAAAGCAGTGCAGATGAAAAACAGTTATTTTTGAAGGAAACAATAACCATTTCCTTATTGAGAGTAAAATATTTTGTAGCAGAGACAGTAAACCATGTGCATAATATCATGGAAAATTTCAAATAGAATTTGAAATAATGCCACATTTATACCCCAAAATAAACTTACCTCTGTTGAAAGTAATAGGAATATTACCTTTCTGAAGTGAAGTCTAGGTGTGAGTACTCAAATGAATCAAATATTTCATTATTATAAAGAAAATATAGATAAGAAGGCTAGATTCATAAAACCATTGGAGGAACAGATCTCATATATAGTTTCATGATCACAGTATGTTTTGAGGATTTAGGAAAGACAACTTAAGACAAATTCTGTTCTAGCCTCTAGTGTTTTTCTTAACCAGAGGTCTGTTAGTCTAAGTGCTTTCAAATGCACTTCATAAACATGTGAGCATCATACCTGGATTCAGTGCTTGTAAAACTTTTGCTCGTTACTTTTCCAAAGCAATGTCCAAACTAAGTGTCCAGACTGAAGAATATTATGTATGGTTTTTGTTTGTTTGTTTGTGTCTGCCTGATTATTCATGCATTTGTGCAAAGATCAAGTGTGGCTTTGGCAGGTAAAGTAGAAAAATTGTTTTGGGGGTTATTTTCCATTCAGTAGAAGAAAAAGTTATAAACTACTTTCTTAATACCTTGGGACTGGGTTTTGTTCTTGAATCTCCCCCCAACCCTTCCCCCCCCCCCCTTTGACTGACTGTTATTTAAGATGCTTTAGTTTCCCCTCCCCTCCTTTCTTTTCCTCTCTTTTCCCCTCCCCTCTTCTCCCCTTCCCCCCAACTCAATGTGAGATATATCATGGGTTTTCCAATATATAGAAAAGAAACACAGTTCTATAACTATTTGGTTTATAATATGTGACTTTTTCTTCTTTCTGCCATGAATATATGTATTCAAACTTTTTTTTTTCTTTGTACCGTGAAAAGAATAGGTCTGTAGACAAACTTTCTGATTTCTGTGACAAAATTCTTATCATATTGATGCATTGAAAAAGAGTGTTATGTGTAACATAAAGTATATATATGTATGTTGGGTGTTTTGTTGTTGTTGTTGCTTTTTATTGTTTTCAATGTAAAAGAGTTAAAATGCAAAAACAAGAAAGCAGACAGATTTCTGACAGAATACTCTTTTTTAGTATCAGCTCTTAGACTTTAGAGGTGAGGCATTCACCTCTGAATGACTAGATATTTTTCTAGCTCTTTATGTCTGAGAATACCTTTATGAAAACAATATCTTCAAAATATTTTCATTTCTAGATCTTGGTCCTTGATTATTATGATTTTAATCAGATTTTTTATTTATTTTATTTTATTTTATTTTATTTTATTTTATTTTATTTTATTTTATTTTATTTTATTTTATTTTATTTTATTTTATTTTATTTTATTTATTTTATTTTATTTTATTTTTTATATCTTTGTTGTTGACATGGACAGTGGGACTGAATGCACCTTCACCAAGTTTGCCAATGACAGCAAGCTGTGTGGTGCAGTTGACATACTGGAGGGAAGGGATGCCACCTTGACAGGCTTCAGAGGTAAGCCTGTGCAAAACTCATGAAGTTCAACAAGGCAAAATGCAGGGTCATAACATGAGTAAGGGCAATGCCAGGCCCAAATACAAGCTGAGCAGAGAATGGAAAGCAGCCCTGATGAGAAGGACCTGGGGGTGTTGGTTGATGAGAAGCTCAGCATGAGCCAGCAATGTGCACTTGCAGCCCAGAAAACCAACTATATCCTGGACTGCATCAAAAGAAGTGTGGCCAGCAAGAGGAGGGAGGTGATTGCTCCTCTGCTGTCATGAGACCCCACCTGGTGTTCAGCTCTGGGAACCCCAGCATAAGAAGAACATGGATGTGTCAGAAAGAGTCCAGAGAAGGGACATAAGGATGGTTAAAGGGCTGGAGAACCTCTCCTATGAAGAGAGGATGAGAGAGTTGGGATTGTTCAGACTGGAGAAGAGAAGGGCTGTTTGGAGACCCTATAGCAGCCTTCTAGTACCTAAAGGAAAGCAGAAGAGGGACTCTTTGTAAGGAAGTGTAGCCATAGGACAAAGAATAATTGTTTTAAACTAAAAAAGGGTAGAGTTTGTTTAGCTATTTGGAAGAAGTTGAGGGTGGTGAGGAAATGGCACAGGCTATCCAGAGAAGTTGCGGATGCCCCATCCCTGGAAGTATTTAAGGCCTGGTTGAGTGATGCCTCCAACAACCTGGTCTACTGGAAGGTTGGGGCACGCCCAGCTAATTACAACCCTTTTCCACTCTACCCCCCTCCTTCATGGTTGGGGGCTGGAATTAGTGTTTAAGATCCCTTCCCATCCAAACCATTCTATGATTCTGTGGTATAATTCTTTAATATACAGCTACACTAAATTTGATCTGGAATGCAATAACAGTACATTTTATTGTAAGACATGAAAAACATGAAGCACAAAAATTTACTTTGGGGCTATTAGTTGTGTTACACACTATGCTTCTTTCAGCGTTTTAGCAAGAACAAAGTCCAACTTCCCAGATGACATTTGCAGTTCTGGAAAAGAAAAATGTATTGCCTTACAGGGGGATTGATAATGTTTTAGGAAAAAACGATGTCCAGATTAAACAATAATGAATTTTGACTTCTCTCACATAATCTATTTTTTCCAAGAATAAAAAATAAATCTGTCTCACTTCAGGAAAGAGGTTTGAAAAGGAGAGAATAGGGAAGAATAAGGAAGACATTCTCTTTCGTCTTTTCATCCTAGATCCCCGTGAGCAGATTAAAGCTGTGTTACATTAGTCATGGTAGTAGGATATTGGTATGGGTGGTATTTTTGCTAGTGTGCAGCTTTAGTCATGGTTTTCAGCTACTACTACTAGATCCACTATTTCAATTTATGCAGGATTTCAATTCAGTTCTATGTAACACCACTTTCTCTTTCCTTCAGAGGGGAATACTTGCAACTTGGCTCACTTTATAATGGAACTTTATAATGATATGGGGCTCCACTCTTAGCCCCTGAAGTGGTTATAGGAATTTCCCTTGAAAGATGCAGAAATGAAATGCACAGTGACAGATGGTACAGCCAGAATAGATGTCTCTCTATGAAAAGAATTAAACCAATTATTTCATTTTAATTCTTTATTAGTGTGTAGACAATAAAATTAACTGAGTCCATATTGGCTTC
The DNA here is from genome assembly GCF_963932015.1 of Anas acuta. Lineage (NCBI taxonomy): Eukaryota > Metazoa > Chordata > Aves > Anseriformes > Anatidae > Anas > Anas acuta. The sequence goes on from NC_088981.1 coordinate 73,809,157, forward strand.
AAAGCCTACAGACTCTCAGATAAAATGGATTATGTATATATATTTTTTCACACTAAATAGGTACCCATGTAAATCTTTTGGTGTTGCATCTTTCCTAAGTTTTAAAAACATTTATTAGATCCTGAAATAAGCTCCTACTTAAAGCAAGTGGAGAAAAATATACACTTCTAAAGGCAAAGAGTAGATGCTCCAAAAATGGCTATTCCCATGACAGTACAGGGATCTGAGAGCAAATGTTAAATCACTTAATTTCATTCACAGTTTTAGTTTTTTGTTTTTGTTTTTGTTTTTTAAAACCTATCTTCTGATGATAGCTGTACCAAAAGAAAAAAAAAAAATAAAGCTTCCACATCCTCTACAGGCCTTTAATGTGTATCAGCCCGTGGACTGCAAAACATGTTCTTTACCTGCTGTTTTCTGACATGTTGGTCACCATGTTCCCAGAAATTAGACCATATGATCTAAGTAAATAGGTTTATTCATTGGAAAAACAGGGGAAATAGCCTCTATTTTCTGAACTCACACTCAACCTCTTTGTTGAACAGTGTATGGGTTGTTTGTTAATAACAACATCTGCAGTTATAACAGACACGGATTAACAAGATATTAATAAACATCAGTCTTTGAAAGTTAAATCAATCTTACCTTCTTTGTTGTTATTGTTATTGTTTTTTGTTGTTGTTGTTTTTGTGTTTTCCTCTCTGCCTTGTGTTCCCCACCCTGAGCCCCTGACCTGTGCCTATACCTTTCTCAGTTCAGTGTTCTCTTTTGGTTAAAGTAAATAACGTTCAGGAAAAGGTTCCAAATTATTGTAATATATAAACTGAAAAAAAAAATTAAAAAAATTAAAAAAAAAAGAAAAAGAAAACCTTAGTCTTTATTCTACAGTAAACAGAACTCAATACGCAACATAACTTCACAAATTTGCCTTGCTTTTTACAGAAATGTGATACCATTTGTGTAATAGTGTAAGACTGTAAGACTCAAGAATGTGCTTGAGGGCATTGATTTCAACAGGAAATAGTCAAGTATAATACTTATTAGCAATCTTTCTGTTGAGTACACATAGCAATACATGCAGAAACTAAGGCATCTAGCAAAATGGTACAGCATGAAAAACACTTTAAATCAAGCCAACTTGCATATTTCATCAAGACTTTTATGCCTTTCTCCAAATAATATTAGATTTAGAAAAGAAATCTCATGTTTTGTTTTGTCATAAGAGCATCTATGACCCTGTTCACCCTTAGATAAAAAGAATATAAGAAAAAGAGAAACATGAATTGAGTGTCAGAAAATAAATACTTCCATTGAAAACTGAACTAGCCTGCACATGTGAAAAGACAGTCTGTGGTGACATATAATAACAGAAAAATCAAAAAATAAACACCACGACAAATCTCTTTCCAGATCCAGATGCATTTTACTATCCTTTTAAAACCCAAATTATGTTTTTATCCCTAAAATTCCTTTTCAGTGTTTTTTTTTTATTATTATTATTTTTTTTATTAAAGGTGCAGGTTGAATTTTAAGTTCACTAAATTTATGACCTGTTTATCTGTTAATTAAAACAAAACAAAGAAAATCCATAATCAATCTCTCTTCACAGTCTGACACAAAGCAATTTTGAATGACTTTGAGACACTGAAAATGAACAGGTATGTTATTATAATGTGGAAGAGACCAAATTTGACCACAATCTTGAGACTAGAGCTAGGAGAATATAAATTCACTGGCTACAAGTTCCAGGATATCAGCATTCTTAAAAGCCCCATTGTTACTGAATCTTTGCCATGGATGTGCACCCTTCTTCCTGATTTATGTAGCTTGGGAGGGAATGTGAAGACACTGTCAGCCCTGCCAAAGACCTTTGAGCTTATTTCTTGACATCATAACCAGTTAGTGTCTATGACCACATGTGGAAAGGATGTCAGACACATCTTATGCATAGGATGAAGAAACAGATCTATTAAATGCATCAAAATAACTTGAAGTATTTAATAGAGAGATTAAATTTTAATTTATTGTGTGTTTTTTTTTCTACTCTCATTTATTAGTGTTATTGTTATTATTTATATTAATTTATTTATAATAATAATTATTACTCCTTAGGCAAACATTTCAATATGTTCCTTGAGTTCACATCCAGCTTTGATGGTGCTTTCCTGCTCTAGACTTCAACCCTCACAGCATGTACTGTAGGACACTTTCTACTGGGCTACCAAGGAGAAAGAATTGGGTCCATAAGACATGTTTAATCTTACAACTCTATTTACAACCTTTTCATATCTTTAGTTATAATTTCTCCAGGCCCTTTACCTAATTGGAGGTAATTACTCCAATTAACTATTTGATCAGTATTTACTTCCACCTAATCCTTTTACTTTTTCTTCCAGTATCTTCCTTTTTCCATTCTGTAACAAAAATCTTATAATCTTTCAATAATTTTACTACACTTAGTTTAGAACATACTTGTCTTTTCTATACTGCAGCTACACATTCTTGAGAAAATTTAAATGAAAAACTGGCATTAGTACTGTATTTGTAAAGTGGACATAACCTCTCATGAGCATTTTCAGAAGAATTTTCTCTTTTTTTTTTTTTTTTCCAGATTTTCTTCTACTTTGTCTTCACAAAACAAAACTGCTATAATTTTTCATCACATATTTGTCACCCAATTTGCCAGGCTAAAAGGTTACATAACATACATATTTGTCCAAGGTTTATCCAGTTTTTGGATTTCCCCCAGTTTTTCACAGACTTTCCAGTGCTTACCTTTTTCTTCCATACTCATACTTTTAAGTCCTTCTTGATTTTGCTACAGACATGGTACTGCATCTGGCCTCAGAAAATGTTTTTCCATATCTGTAGGTTTTACTGAATATACCTAGAGGCAGAAGAGAGAAGAATCTCCAATCAACCTGTTTCATGTCATATAGGTATGAGAACCTTTTAATCTTTTGGCAGTGCACACATGCAAAGGAGAATCTTTTAATGACATTTTCCCCATAAGCGTTTAAGAGCTGCCTTGGAACAGACAAGGAGAAACAGGAGGACACAAACCTAAGCTTAAGAAATTAGCTTGCTTCCCCAAGATTTTGTCATGAGAAATGACTAGCAGAAAATGATGAGAAGAACATTTGAGAGAATTTGTACACCGTTCAGTTCACTCTTCTGGTTTGTTTTAGTTCTTGTAGCCTTTTACATTATGATTTGAATTTATTAATTGTGAAAGTTTAGTTGTTGTTCAATTTTTTCTTAACATACTGCACCATGTTTCACAATATGTGTTTGAAATGTGATTTAGGTTATATTAGTTGTGATTCCTTGTCAGTGTTAATTATAGGCATTCAGGATATGAGTGAATCAAAGAAGCCATGAGCTCTAAAAGTCTTGTCAACACACATACTTAAGAAAATTAAAATATAAGCATGATAAAGGAATATAAAAATTTTTCTTCTCATATAACAGCATTTTGATCACTGTATAATAACTAGAACACTATGTGATTTACTGGCCAGGTACATAGCCATGCTTATCTATGTTTACTTACAACTGGTGCATGTCCATCTTTCTTAGAAATGAAAGCTAAGATTCATGTCACCTTGGTTTAGCTTTACATACAAGCTAAGAAAATAGTCCGAGTTTCTTATTCAAAGCTATTTTGAAGAAAGAAAGAAAACAGAAGATGATTTATTAGTTATTAGACTTCTATTTTACCATGAGATCAGCTGTACTCTGAAAATTGCAATGTGTTTCTTTTAAAGAATGACTAAATAAAAGTTGTCATTTACCACATACAATTGAACTCCAGTTCTTCTAACTCTGCTTCAGGTGACCCACTTCTAATGGAGCAGAGCATCAGTCTAGAAAAAATTAATTGTTTACAAATACTTCAGAGGATTTGCATCAATGTTTTTACAGTTCTAAGTTTAAACCTATCGTGGATTTCACACATCAAAGGTCCTATGATTTAATGAAAGACAAAGAGTGTTGGGAAAGAAGTGCTAAAGTAGAGACAGTCTGTTCTGGAAAGAAAGTGATAGCTTTGGCACTGCAGATAATTTACATCTACATACAAACTAAAAACTAAAATATTTCTGAAAAAAAAAATGTATTTTGTAGAAATAAGATAAAATAACATTTCTTGAGTAAACTTCATTAATTCCTTTTGTTTTTATGTTTACTTTAATGAAAGCTAAAACAAACCCCCCAAAAAGCTCATAATATTTTTATTATTTTTAACAGCTACTAAATTTGATATTAATAACTGATTAACAGTAACTCATATATTTTCTTCCAGAGCAAAGGTTGAGAAGCAGAATGGTAGATTCAGGAGTGATATAAAACTTCAAGAATTCCGAAAGGCACCTAAAAAACTGACCTTCAAAAATCATATTTACTTTGATTGTCAGCTTGCTGGCAGACTGTGTGGAAATGTGTGGCGTCCTCTGGTATTCCTATAATGGATGATGCAAAGTAAGTATTTTGGAGAAAGTTACATCTAGAATAAAGATCAGAGAAGTATATATAGAAAGATATCTTTTTATTATTATTATTATTATTTTGATTTTCTTTGAAACTATAGCAGTGCAGTTGGTATTCAATGATGTATATTCCTGTATCTTAAAATAAATATGTAAGTAACATAAAATAAAATTTAAATAGTGAAAAAAATATAATTGACATTTAAATTCAGTATATATACAAACATAGTACACAACTATCAAAAGGAATGTTTCCTAATAGCCAGAAGTCCGGAGTGGACTGTTTACTTAACTTAGTTTTAATCACTACATTTTGTATTTTCTTAGATGGATACATAAATGATATGAACAATGTCAACTCTGGGTGAAAGAACCATTAATTGATCTTTAGTCATGATTGATTCCCCCAAAGCAGTAAGGTTTAATTTGAGTTTATTCTGAGAAATAAAATGAAGCTACCTATACTCAGATGCAGTCTTGATGTTTACCGATGCTGATACCATAAAAAGCAAGCTGAATCCTTCTGAGTATGTTTAGGCAATTCTGAATTAAATGGGGAATATGGAGCTAAAATAAAGAAAAAATAGCCTTACATAGAGGTCAGTAACAGCAAACTAACAAAAGTCATACAGAACAATATGTAATAAACTTTTAGGAAAATTGTTTTTAGGATGAGCTAAACTTGATAAAGTTTGTTCCCATAATTGATAGGACTGTAAACTGACAAGTAAGCAGCTAAAACATACCTAAATGTTTATAAGGATGTTTAACTGTTTTCAGATGTATTTTAGCTGAGGAAGATATTATGAAAGAATCAAAACTTCTCCAAAAGAAACATTGGGCAATCAACAACTTGGTCAAATTTACAGTACTTCACAGTTAAGAAACATAGAAACAATTTAGTAAACTTCCAATGGCTTACTATAACTTTGAGAATTACCTTGAAAAACTGTTAAGAAATACATGAGAAATAAGAAAATGATACATACCACTGGAAGGAGAAACTCTGCTGATAGGTCCTTGGGGTTACAGTAGACAGGAAATTATATGACTTTAGTTTGAGCACATTGGCACTGCTGTAAAAAGGACAGTGTAGTATAGGCTATAGATAGTTTTCAAAGAGCTCTGTCATTTTACTGAATGATACCAAAATTTTAGTCTGTGAAATGCTTTCAGCAGTACTTGAAACACATCAGGAGACAAGAATAAAACAAGCTTAATTGGCATCAAGTTCTGAAATGATCATGATTTGCAAAGGAGAACCTAGTCTTAATTATATTTATACATATAAATTTGTGTGTATGTCTGTATGCATGTATGTGAATGTGTGCATGAGTATGTCAGAGGGAAATACAACAGTTCAAGCACCACAGATTCAGCTCTGAACTATCTAGTGCATTGTGTCTACAGCCTGTCCATAATAAGGGAGACACTTTAGTTTGGACAGTTTGGCTTTTGTATTGGAAGATGATGGCCTTACTGCTAGAAAACAAATTTTGAGTAATGACAGATCTCAATGTGCTTGTTGATTTCATTGATTTCAGCACTAGCTGTCATAATGAGTTGACATGGAGATCGCTTAAAACAGATTGTATCACTCTATAAAAGAAAAAAAAAATCATATATATTCAAAAACATCCTGTAGTAAACAAATATGTTAAAGAGTGGAGATATCAAGACAACAATTAAGTCAAAAGTTGTCTAGGTTTATCCCCTGAGTCAAATGAAGATGTCTTGTAACCTAATGAACATCCCATAAATATAAACAGACCTAATTTGGAATGCAATGCCAGTCTGTTCAATGCTCTGCCAAACACATGGAATGGCAAGTAGCCAATCATATAATAAATGAGGATTATCTGGAAATACTCCCAAAGTAGCATGAAAATAAACAATTTGGATAGAGGAGAAAAAAGCTCTTATGCAAGCATTATGCAAGCAGAGAGAAACAGAAAAATAGATAGAGAAAGATGGGAGAACCGAGTCACTATATTTAAGAATTCCATATGAATCAAATAAAAGATGAAATTTGTGCATGCTTATCTGAAGTTCATTACAGAAACTTCAATTTAATGATTTTTTTAACTGATATAGGCAAGTAAAAGAATCCTGAAAATCCCTAAACATGTGAATGCTACAATAGAAACAGAAGTTAATCTCAAATTAAACATTTAGAAGAAACATAAATTGAAGTCTAAAACACTTTGGTGGAAAAGTCCTGAAGCTACATGCCTCTCTTGTAATTTTTTAATTTTGTAATCTCTCTTGTGAATTTTTCCTTTTTGTCTCATTTTTGAATCATTAGATGTTGTACCTATGTAGCAACAGAAAGCTGTAAGGTTAACAAGGGTAGAGTACGTAGATACGTAGAATGAGAACATGTAGTTATGTAGAATTTGGAATGTACAATATGCAGATGGAGAAATTTTAAATGAGAAATCAGTAAGAATAATGATCTGTCTCATGTTCTCATTTGTATGGGGTAATATGTATTTTCAAGTCACAGATGTAAAGTAGAACTATAATATAATATGAAATCACTAAATATATAATATATATATGAAATCACTAAAAAGTGACAGGTTTGCTATCCCAGCTGAAGTACACCTACACCAACACACAGTACAGGCAATGAACAGGAGGAACTGGAAGCCATTGTGCAGCAAGTAAACTATGACATGGTTGCCATCACAGAAACATGGTAGGATGGCTTGCACAACTGGAGTGCTGTGATGAATGACTACAAACTCCAATTAGGAGACAGGCTAGGAAAAAGAGGCAGTGGGGTAGCCCTCTATGGGGAGCATTTTGATCATCTAGAGCTGAACAATGAGGATGACACGGTTGAGTGTTTGTGGGTAAGAATTAAGGGGAAGGTCAGTAAGACAGATGCCATGGTGAGAGTCTGCTATCAACTACCCAACCAGGCTGAAAAGGCAAACAAAATATTCTATAAGCAACTAGGAGAAGTCTTGAAATAGCTAGCCCTTGTTTTTATGTGGGATTTCAGCTCACCACGTCTGCTGAAAATAAAACATCAGACAGGAAACAGTCTAAGACGTTCCTAGAACGTGTGGAAAATAAATTCCTTACACAGCTGGTGAATGAGCCAACAAAGCACAGCTCTGGATCCCACTGGATCTTTTGCTGGAGAACAGAGGACCTGTAGGGGTGATGTAAAGGTTGGAGGCTGTCTTGGGCATAGTGGTCATGAACTAATGTTTTTCAATTCTCGTAAGGAGGTGGGTTAGCAGAACTGCCACCCTGGACTTCTGGAGGGAAGACTATTTAAATAATAAAATACAGACATATATTTTAAAAAATATAAATAATAATAATAATAAAATACAGAAATACAGAATAAAAATCAGAGATTCCTGTCAGAAGATAAGATTTTCTAGTTCTAAAAGCATAGCTGCTAAAAGCATATTGCCAACATTTAAGAGTTTGGAGTCAAAGTAGTTCCAAACAAAATCTGTCTATCTCTCTGCTTTCTATTTATATAAGGGATTCAGAGATGACAGCACGTTTTTTTTTTTTTTCTGCATATTGATTTTATATTTCATGAGTTTATCCTATTTCTACAGAAAATATTTATAATCATATTTTTTTCCATGTTTCTCAAGTCGTAGTTATTTTCACAGAATCACAGAATTGTCTAGGTTGGAAAAGACTTCCAAGATCACCTAGCCCAACCTCTGACCTAACACTAACCAGTCCTCCACTAAACCATATCACTAAGCTCTACATCTAAACGTCTTTTAAAGATCTCCAGGGAAGGTGACTCCACCACTTCCCTGGGCAGCCCATTCCAATGCCTAACAATCCTTTCAGTAAAGAAGTTCTTCCTAACATCCAACCTAAAACTCCCCTGGCACAACTTTAGCCCATTCCCCCTCGTCCTGTCACCAGGTGCATGGGAGAATAGACCAATCCCCACCTCGCTACAGCCTCCTTTAAGGTACCTATAGAGAGCAATAAGGTTGCCCCTGAGCCTCCTTTTCTCCAGGCTGAACAATCCCAGCTCCCTCAGCCACTCCTCATAAGACTTGTTCTTCAGACCCCTCACCAAATTTGTTGCCCTAAACAATGAAATTTTCTCCTACATGAGGACACAAATCTTTCATATTGCACCTAATTACTTCAGCAAGCATTTTACAGAACGTTTAGAACATTTTTATTAAAAAAAAAAAAAAAACAAAAAAAAAACAAAACAGAAAATGACTGTGATGGAAAGTGTAAAATACTTTCTACATCACATGCTGTTTCTTTTAGACCTCATAAATGTCTTCATAACAAACATCTACATTACAAAAGAAAGAAGGAACTATAATTCCTAGTTTCTCTTGAAATGTTTCAACTTCCCAGAAGCATTAGTACATTCCAATTCCTGTTTAAATAATCAGGAAGGCTGAAGACTTTATCCATATAAAATTGTAAAATATTGAAGGGTATCACTGAAGTCCTTATGTTTTAGGCAAGTTGCTGAAAATAGACTGCTATCATGGATTTACATTTTTTAATAGACTTCTATTATATACTTTTAAAAATGTTTCATAGTGGGCTGTTATATTTTTTGTTTGTTTTTGGTTTTTGTTTGTTTGTTTGTTTTGTTTTGTTTTGTTTTCCCGCAGAAAGGAATTGGTGTTTTACAGATAAAAAATATATTTGCATAATGCTTTATAAAGGATATGTATCAAACTCATAATGGAGGAAGAAAAAATATCACAGTATAAAAATTGATTTATTTTTACCTGAGATACTTACAGAAAAAAACATAAACATGAATTAGACAAAAAGACAGCCTCTTAAGATATTGTGTCTCAATTGTCAGTTAGTATAATTGATGAACATTGGACTCAGTACACAAAAGTGTACTTTTGTTTGTCTTAAAACAAATGGAAAGTTGGAATGTTTTTACACAAATGTCTCAGATGTAGTTTCCTGTTGCAATAATCATTACTTATACTTTTACCAGTAATACTTACTCCATCCACTCCATTCTATGACCTTGATAAATGTAATGCGTGCGAACATCTCAAGGATAGGCAAATTTTGAATTGTTAAACTAACAATTTAACAAGCTTTGTCATGTTTTTTGTTATTTTTTGTATCAAATTGCATATTTCATATTATTATATCTACATAGTATTTATTTTATTACACAATGTTAGCAGATTAAAGAAATAAGAGACATATTTAGGTAAAATTTATATGAACTGAAAAGATGTTGTTCATATGAGCAATGATATATAACACATACACAGTTTGGGTTACTACTAACAGGATTTCCTGGTCTGTCATCTTGAAAGAACTGAGAGCTATAAAACTACGCTTTACTATTAAAACTATTGTTAAATAGTTTACATAGCTTACATGGTTAAAACTGTGGTTCAGTTGTTTAAACAGTTAATTCATGTAAATTAATTCTACCTTCTCCAGTTCTTTAAATAACTCATTATAAAAGCTTTGTAACAATTCTTTTCCTTTTTTCTCTTCATTATAAATCTCTGTTTTCCCTGATTTCCCATACTGTCTTTGACTCAAGGTGTTTAACAGAAAAGGATCTGTCTCCCTGATGCTAAAACATGCCTGAGGATATAAGGTGATTCTTCAGATCCAATGAGTTTTGGTGAACAGAGTACATTCTTTCCCTTAGCCATAAATCCTGAACTGTGCACTCTGAAAATGGTATTAAAATGGAATTCACATCTAATTTCCTTTTATCTTCATTTTTTTTCCTCCTAAATTAGCTAATGATGACATTATCTCAAATTGTGAGAGAAGCATGCATAACCTTGTCTATGTGTCCAGAAATTATTCCTCTGTGTCAGAATTTCATGTCAAAGGCTCAAAAGCAAACTGTATAACTTAGTTCTCAGTGAAGGGATTTCTAAGTTAAGCATTGGTACTTTTATTTTCTTACCTGAAAGTGAATCAAGTCTTCATCCTTCAGTATACACTTAAATTTACAATTTGAAGCATCATGTAACAGATCAAATTTCAAATCAAAGAACAGAAAATCACAAATTCTAATGAAAAAAATATGGTCACAAAAAAAAAGAAGCATTTTAAAAGAAATTTTTGTCCAAATTTCCTATACAGAGGATTTTCTCAAAGGTCAGGCTACTGTCCTTTCCAGGTGTTTTAAAATCCTTTATTGTTGAAGAAGTTGTAGCAAAAGGCAGTTTCTAGTCATACCATCCACAACTGACTACATGACTCTGCAGACACTAGATTGTGAAGGGAATGCAATATGATACAAAATCCATGGAGAATGTAAGTGCAGTATTTGTATCTTCAACTTTAGGTAGCTAGGGATTCTTAATTGATCTCATCGGTTATTTTCAAAATGCATTTATTTTGAAGATAAGCCAGAAATATACTTGCTCTAGGAATCAAATTCGATAGAACAAAATTCTTCCATCATAGCTTGGAAGTCTTGTCAATTTTCCCATTACAGATTCTTTTCTGAAACAGAGCCTTCAAAAGAGATGTTCCTTGTTATTTACTATGGAGACTTTATCAGTATTCTGAGAACGGTCAAACCTGGACTTTGGTTATGTCTTGAAAATCTATCCAGATTCTAATAATGTGTTTAGAATTCCGAATCTCTATAGATTCTAAATTCTATATGTGTTTAGAATTTCGAATCTCTATAGAATCAAGTCTAAGGAGTAGTACAGTGAACAGAGTACAGAGAAATAGATTAGAACTAGCAAAGCAGAGATGACTGTGAGAAAAGCAAAAAGGTTTCATACCATGATATCATGATATCATGATATCATGATATCATGATATGATATATGAGATATTTTATTTTTGCTAAAAATATATATTAATTGCAGAGTATTTTTGCTTGAGAAAAGTTCTTTCTTTTTTTGATATATTTTCTGATTTCACTGATTTCAAAATTCTACCAGGAATCCCCTTTACCTCCACGATCATTGCTCCTTATATTTTCCAAATTTCATTTTTTTGCCTAAAAAAGTGTTGTCCTATAGCTTATTGTCTCATACTTCTGAATAGATTGCATAAAATGTATTCTATCCCAGCTACTAAGGTACTAAGGATATTAGATAACTTTTTTTTTTTTTTCCAATGATATTATTATTACCATCAACCAAAGATTTTTTTTTAAATTATTATTATTTTACCATTTTATTTCCTGAAGGCTTCTACAAAATATTATATGGAGAATGAATGATTTATAACTGTAAATTAGCTTACTTTGTTTACCTTTGGTAGGTGGCATTGGCAGACCAAGGGGAAGGGAAGGGAAGGAAGGGAAGGGAAGGGAAGGGAAGGGAAGGGAAGGGAAGGGAAGGGAAGGGAAGGGAAGGGAAGGGAAGGGAAGGGAAGGGAAGGGAAGGGAAGGGAAGGGAAGGGAAGGGAAGGGAAGGGAAGGGAAGGGAAGGGAAGGGAAGGGAAGGGAAGGGAAGGGAAGGGAAGGGAAGGGAAGGGAAGGGAAGGGAAGGGAAGGGAAGGGAAGGGAAGGGAAGGGAAGGGAAGGGAAGGGAAGGGAAGGGAAGGGAAGGGAAGGGAACTCTTGCCTATATCAAGAGAAAAAGGGCAGTATTTGACACTATCTTAATATAGTGTGATTTTTTCTTTATATATATGACTGAAAAAGAGTAAATATGAGTTTAAAACTTAGTATTGAGTAAAGGGGTCATAGGTTATTTAAAAAACAAAAACAAAAACAAAGTTTATTTAAAACACCAGTTTAAGGTTTTTTCAGAGTTTTTGGTGCTAAGACGAATGTGTCTCACAGCAGTTTGAAAAATATCAAAAACTTGTAATAAGACTCAATTGTGCACTACAATTTTATAGCTAAGAAGTGATGAACACAGAACTTTAATTTCAGTAAGAGTTACACTTTATATGAAGGAAGATTCTTTGATGTGATAATGATGAAACTAATTGAATACAAAATATTTGTATTTGATGGGAAATATTTATCTAGTCATGCTTAAGGAAATTTTTAGCCAAGTAAGAAAGACAGAAGAGCTCTACAAAGGAAGGACAATGTTTTATTTAATGCCTACTTTAGGGTTCTCTCAGATTAAGAATTAATCTAATAGATTTACTAGATTTAATGTAATAGATTAAATGTATTCAATTAACTTTAGAATATATTGACTTGTGAACAAATTGTACATAAAAAGTAAAATGTTTCCATTTATTTAGAGGAGAAATTAGTCTGTTAGATGAATGCTAAAACAGAGACATAGCTTGGAGAAAGAAAAAAATATCAAAATCCTACTTTAAATCTGTTTAGGAACTTTCCACATGGAGAAAGATAATTAAAATATGCTAAATGATAACATCTTCTCTTTATTAAAAAAAAAATAATAATAACAAAACAAACAAACAAAAAACCTATACCTAGTTATGGTACTGAACTAATGAAAGGATGATAAAAGTTAATTTTGAATGAAACCATGCATGAAAAAAAGGATGTTTGTGTTCTCCATGAAATTATGGAAAAGAACATTAAAACATCTCCTTGAGCTAAATGACACGCTTCGTATTACTTTGTCCTCCATTGATTTAACTGCACTCTTTACAGCACATGCAACTCACTTGCATAAACCAACAAAAACACAGGCAACTAATACAACAGAAAGCAAATTAAACTACTACGACAGGATCAAAAGAAAGAAACTTTGCAGTTCACAACTTCATATAGACAAAATTTGTCATGTTTGGATGAAGCTGTAGCACAGGGAGTAAATCTAAACTTTTTTTCCTTGAAAATATTTTAATGGGGTGTTAAAATGCTATTTTCACTATTTGCTAGTGATAATTTCGCTATTATCATATGATAATATGATATTAACAGCATCTACTGGTAATTGGTAAATCTTCTATTCTTGAAGAAAGAAAGTGAACTAACATGAATCATTCTGACAAAAATACAATAAAAGAAATATTTTACATTATTTCTTGATATATATTTGTTCCTTATTATCCATGAAATACTAAACTGGATAAAGAAATATTTATGGTAAGAGTCACCTAACTTCATGTCTTTGCATTAAAGCAGTAGTCATTCTGCTGAATGCTAACAGCTGGACTAATTTCACATTCTATAAGTCAATATTTCTATAAGTAAACATTGTATCAATTAATACAAGACAGGTGTATCAGCTATGTTTTCTGTTTCCACTCAATGAAGTGTATATTTGTTTAACCAGTATGTCCTTTGTGTAGATGCCAGCTTCAGGATGAAATGAATCATTCCCTAGGTTGTACTGGTTGTTTTTGCTGTATCTCAACTGATTCTGATGATGAACTAGACAGACACCTCAGAAACTGATAGCTGCTGTCCAGATACATAGGACATACTGAAGATGAATGCATCCCAAAATATCTTAATGATATGAAATGATAGAAATGAGAAAGAGAGAAAGAGAAAGAGAAAGAGAAAGAGAAGAGAAGAGAAGAAAGAGAAAGAGAAAGAGAAAGAGAAAGAGAAAGAGAAGAGAAGAGAAGAGAAAGAGAAAGAGAAAGAGAAAGAGAAAGAGAAAGAGAGAAGAGAGAGAGAGAAGAGAAGAGAGAAGAGAAGAGAGAGAGAGAAAGAGAGAGAGAAAGAGAAAGAGAGAGAGAAAGGAAAGGAAAGGAAAGGAAAGGAAAGGAAAGGAAAGGAAAGGAAAGGAAAGGAAAGGAAAGGAAAGGAAAGGAAAGGAAAGGAAAGGAAAGGAAAGGAAAGGAAAGGAAAGGAAAGGAAAGGAAAGGAAAGGAAAGGAAAGGAAAGGAAGAAGGAAAGGAAAGGAAAGGAAAGGAAAAGGAAAGGAAAGGAAAGGAAAGGAAAGGAAAGGAAAGGAAAGAAAGGAGAAGGAGAAGGAAAGGAGAAGGAAGGAAGGAAGGAAGGAAGGAAGGAAGGAAGGAAGGAAGGAAGGAAGGAAGGAAGGAAGAAGGAACTACTCATTATTATTATTGTTGTTGTTATTATTATTATTTAGTTTAGCTCACAAGCAAATGGATTTAATTATTAACTGATGTTTACCATTGTTTATAGCTGTGGTATCTGCATCAAAGAACACTGCTAGAAAATCCAGCTTGCTAAAACTATGAAACATGCATCCCTTAAATGACCTGGGGGGTTAGGGTGGGGTAAGTGTGTGTGTGGGGGGGGTGTGGCATATGCACTTTCTGTTTTGACTGCATCACATTTTAAACTAAAGAACTCTCTTAAAAAAACAATAGTAATTCTTCCTTTCACTCAGAAACCATTGTTTCATGATCCTCAGTGTTGTTTTCACCATCTCCTAGGTAGAAATGGAATGCATCTCTCAGACAGTAAGAGAAAATCAAAGCATGACCAGACTTGCTAACAGGGGTTATATTCTCCTTTAGAATCTTTATAAAAATTCAGCTTGGTAGAGCTATTAAGTTTCAGTTTGCTTATGATATTCAACCCTCACTGAATTCAAACTATCATCCACCTATTGTATACTATTACCACAGTATACACAGTAGATCATTAGCAATTAATTATAGAGTCAATTAACACTAACACTACTATGACTCCATGTAGAAGTTGCACTTTCATTATACACTATTGGACGTACACATCCAGTTTGCAGAGCATGCATAGTAGCTCTGATAATAAAAAATAATTTGGGGAAAAAAAAAAAAAAGCAATTGGAAATGAAGTATTGCTTTCCAATTTTAGGCTCATCCCAATGACAACGTGTTTCAAAGAGTACAATTTAGATACTAAGTTTCACAGAAACTGAAACTGTGAAGGCTAAAATTGTCAACAACTTATCTTTCACTTTTCTTATTATGAATTCATCATTCATAATTATAATTGATTTGGAATCTTACAGCAGCACTGGCCAAAGCTGACCCTACAAATTGTTCAGAACACTGAGGTTTTTTTCCTTTGATCTCTTAAAAACAGTAATTTCCGTTTCTAAAATCTTTGACTCCTTCAAAACCAGAAATTGGTTACAACTGTGAATTTAAATCATTTCTCATATTGACTGAAACTGAAGTCTCTCCTGGTCTAGTTTTAAGTCATATAGTTACATGGTAGGTACATACTCAGGTGTGTAGGATATTACCTTCTTGATTTGGTCTTTCTTCTGGGTACCCAACATTAATTTTCAATGAAGAGGATGAATATGAGACATCTCTGCATTATGTTCCTGCCATAACACAGAAGTGAGAAGCTGGGAACAGAAGCCAGAAGTATTTGTGGAACCTGAGCATAACAAAAAGCTATAATCATTCATGATGTATTTATGTTTTTTTGTTTGTTTGTTTGTTTTTGGTTTTGTTTGTTTATTTGATTGAGAAATGTGCCAGTTCATACAAGAGTTGTGTTTCATAATGTTTGCAGTGGATAGGTAAAACAAACATTTTCCTTCAGAAGTGGATTTTTCATGTAAATATTTGTTTGGTGAGAATTCTTGAAACTTCACTGTCCAGATCTGAAAGTTTAGTAAGTGACATTTACCAATGTTGTATAAAATGTCTATTAACCTAGCACCTCTACTTGTATTCTAAATCTATTCTGCTAAATGTTGCACTATTACCTAAAAATCTATTATTCCTAGATCTCTGACAATAAAAATAAATAAATAAATAAATAAATAAATAAATAAATAAATAAAGTCTTCATAGTAGATAAATTAATATACAGAAAGAAGAATTCTAAGTGGTTTGGAAGTCCTGAATATTTAACTGTTAGCAGCTTAGCATTCTCCCTCAGCAAAGGTAGGATCTCATGGCCCATCCTTTAGTGAAGAAAAACTGTATGCTTTGCAGAGACAGTTTTCCATATTTTGTTTATATTAGATCATTTATTACTGTAGAATCCATCCTTAGGAACTGCAGAGACATGGAGCAGATTTTAGAACTGAACTTTGGTTAAGACATAGGACTATCACCTGTTCCTGCTCTTTCACATAGGGACAACTGAGGCCACAAGAAGAAGACTCCAAAACACGACAAAGTACTTTATGTCCCTTGGAAAGATGCTGAAGGGATCAGGAGCGCAAGCAGTGTTCTCCTCAGTCCTCCCAGTTGGAGACTAGGAACCAAGGAGGAGGTAGCATACGGATCAGGTGAATGATTGGCTGCATAGCTGGTGCCATGTTTAGCTTTTGCAGTTCTATGATCTTGAAAATGCTTTTGGGGAGCTCCTGACCAAGTGAGGCAGGGGCATTTTGAGCAGTAAGCTGGCCAGACTCATTAGCAGGGCTTTAAAAGTCCAGAGGAGGGCTACAAAGATTACCAGGGGGCTGGAACACCTCTCCTGTGAAGAAAGGCTGAGAGAGTTGGGGCTCTTCAACTTACAGAAGAGAAGGCTCCAGGGAGACCTCACTGTGGCCTTTCAATACTTCAAGAGATCTTATAAAAATGATAGAGAGGGTAGATAATGGGTAGATAATGTTAGGACAAAGAAGAATGGTCTTAAACTAAAAGGGAATAGATTTAGATTAGACATTAGGATTAAATTCTTCAAAGGGTAGTGAGGCACTGGAACAGGTTGCCCAGCACGGCTGTGGATGCCCCATCGCTGGAAGTGTTCAAGGCTAGGTTAGATGGGGCCTTGGCCAACCTGATCTAGCAGGTGGTGTTCCTGCCTATGGCAGAGTTAGATGATCTTTAAGGTCCCTTCAAACCCAAGCCATTTTATGATTTTATGATTTGGGCTGCCTCTCATTACCTAGCAGCAATTACTGAAGGACTTCTCCTGTGGGAACAAGACAGTCACTGTCTCATAGGTCTCAATACTTCTATCTTCCAGCTATAGCACAGGTAAAAGATCTTTCAAATTTGTGCTACGAACAAGTACAAGATTACTATTAGATTAGTATAGATTATCATTACAAGATTAGTTGATTTGTCTTTTCCTAGATTGAACTATTCCATGTCCTAGAGAAGAAGCAGCTGGATGAATGGAAACGTCCCATGGGTCACATTTGATCTGCTGGCTGCAGCTGACCTAGACTCACTTACATTACATAACTTCCTCATTGACAATATTTAGTATGACCCAGATAAATTTCTTCTGTTAAAATATGGCTAACCAAGCAACTGAATTGTCTTCATAGGAGCATTGTTTACACGCAGCTTGACCATATTTTATTTCCCCCTTAAATCACAAAATTCTATGTAGGAGGTTGTAATTTGACCATTTCTGTGTCTTTGTAACACATCATAGTGCTCTAAATATGTTCCCCTTTGTATTTGAAATTATTTGGGGCAGAAATAAAAGCTCATTTGGCTCATTGATCTCTACAGAAAAGCTTTAGACAATTTCTGTAATTGCAAGTTTAGACATCTGAACATTTTTAAAAACCAGTTCAGATTTTATGCATCTTGTTGGCTAAATTTTCTGTGTTCAGAAAGAACCTTAAGAGCACAATGAGTTGTTGATACTTCTATATTGGGATATTACTTAAGACATTATTTTCACTGATGTTTTTCTTTTATTTATGTTATACAGTAGGTTTTGTGTGTGTTATGACCTGAAAAGTTGTTTAATAACAGTCCAGCTAAACTCAGAAGTGTGAATTGTTGCATTAAAAGGTACAGAGATGACTTGAGTTTAATTTATTAACTTCCAACTCTTGTTCTAAATAGTGTCTTCATTTCTTTCTCCCTTTTCTGCCATTTCCAGATTTCTGATGAAGAAAATTCAAATTCTGGAGCAACTTGCTCTGTATAAGTACATTAAAGGAGGCTGTAGCGAGGTGGGGGTTGGCCTGTTCTCCCATGTGCCTGGTGACAGGACGAGGGGGAATGGGCTAAAGTTACGCCAGGGGAGTTTTAGGTTAGATGTTAGGAAGAATTTCTTTACTGAAAGGGTTGTGAGGCATTGGAACGGGCTGCCCAGGGAGGTGGTGGAGTCACCATCCCTGGAAGTCTTCAAAAGACGTTTAGATGTAGAGCTTAGGGATATGGTTTAGTGGGGACTGTTAGTGTTAGGTCAGAGGTTGGACTCGATGATCTTGAGGTCTCTTCCAACCTAGAAAATTCTGTGATTCTGTGTGAACTTAGAGTGAGATTCAACAAAATGATTTGGCACACAAAATTTGTCTTGTCTTCTACCCCTGGCTTAGCCTTCACAAAATGCATAAATCTGTAGGATCTATCTGGCTAGATTTAAAATTCCCTAGTTTTTGAGACCCACACTGCTACGAATACTTCAATTCAGTCTACAACTTCCTCGTAAGGGGGTGTCGAGAGGCAGGAGACCTTTTCTCCATTAACACCAGCGACAGGACCCGCGGGAATGGAGTTAAGCTGAGGCAGGGGAAGTTTAGGCTGGACATCAGGAAGGGGTTCTTCACAGAGAGAGTGGTTGCACACTGGAACAGGCTCCCCAGGGAAGTGGTCACTGCACCGAGCCTGACTGAATTTAAGAAGAGATTGGACTGTGCACTTAGTCACATGGTCTGAACTTGGGTAGACCTGTGCGGTGTCAAGAGTTGGACTTGATGATCCTTAAGGGTCCCTTCCAACTCAGGATATTCTATGATTCTATGATTCTATGAATTTCAGTAGCTCAGTGCCAGTTGTCCTATTTAAGCTTCATTGAGTCTTGGGAATGAGCTATTCCTTTGCTCCTGAGAGATCTGCTCCATTACAGTGTTTTGGAAATGCATTCATATGATTGACATTTCTACAGAACTGTGGGAGCCACTTACTCTTTTGAACATAATTGCTATGGGAGGAGACAATCAGAATACTATTCATTTCACTAGTCTAACAGAATTGTATTGCATACTATCATAAGGTAAAATGCATTTTGGATAATACCTCTGGACCCTCAACAGGCTGTGTCAGTCCTGAGCTACAGCACACCTTCCTTTCAACATTTCATATTGACTACAGTATAACAGGACACGTGGACTGGAATCTTATGTATCAGGAACAGACAGTGAATGTGGATTTCTTATCTCATCTATGATTGCTCAAGCGATTAAGGAATTATATAAAAGAGGCTGCAATTCTTTAGAAGTCACTTTTGTATTAGAAAAGAGAAAAGTGAACTTTGCCCAGGTATTGGGAAGAGTGTAGATGCTTACTGGGTGCTGAAGTTTGATTTATGGGGTAGGATTGAACCCACTCTGAGCAACTTATCTCACCACTATATCTTAAGACTGAGAGACCAAAAGCTAAGCGCTTTTCAAATTTTGATTCCTAGCTGTCTTTAGATTTCAGTCTCACTAAATGTAAATGTTTAAATATAAAATCTAGATACTATTGTATTTTTTCCATTTCTGCCTCTCCTTTTATATTAAGAGAGACTGTTTTCTTTCAAATAAATTATAATGTTTCTCCAATGCACAGTTTCTGTGCTTTGGAGATCTGATACCAGTTAACTCTCTTGCTACTATAGCAGAACTAATAACAGAGCATGACTGATAGACAGAAGTAATGTTGTTCAAAAGAAAAAATCCCTTCCACTTTTTCTTTTGAATTTGTTAGACCTCTCTTCTCTATAGGGTTTGTTTCAGCAAACAATTTGAAAACGCTGAGCCAGTCAGAATATAGTGATCTACATCTTTGATGTATAGAAATCAAGAAAATATTAAACTTATTTACATAGTCTGAGTATATGAGACTTGTGAAATGAGAATTCACCTCCTGTGTTGCTACTGAGAAATGTACAGGATAAACTGGACATACAACACATTAAGTCTGTAATCTAAGGAAAATTTACTGTTACATGTATGTACCACAAACTGCACAGACTTCTGTCATTTGATTGTGTAACGCAATTCTATTTTCATCTTGAAATGAAGCAATTAATATTTTTTCCTAATCGTTTGCAGAGTTCCAATCCACATACTCAATTGCATTTTCCTTTTTAGTGGCTCATAACATCTTTTGCCTATGTTCTTTCTAGAATTACCACCGGTAAAAATATATGGACCATATAACCCTATTCTTCCTCTACAGTGTCACAGTACAAAGCAGTTAGAAATATGATTTCATCTGGTTAAAGAGGTTTGCAGCACTTTGAAAGCACTGAAGTGACACCAAGCAGCTTAACTGCATGGACATAACTATCTCTTCTTTCTCTTAAAATGCAACTATGTATGTACATGTATACTCATTCTTTTTTATTGTTAAATAGCCTTTGTACTCTGAACATTAGGAAAGAGAAATAACACTTTCAGAATGTATATTAAAATGTATACTGTATTCATGTATGCTTTGGTGAAAGGTTATCTATATATATATATATTTTATTTTTTTTCCGATTTCCTTTATCATCTACTACAGGCAATGAAGGTGCTGAAAAATATGAGAGAAAGAGAAAAAGTGAAATAAAAAAACAAAACAAAACAAAAAAAAGCCACAGAATTTCCAGATTATTAATTATCTTAGAGTTACTAATTTTATATTATTTACCTTTTCAACTTCCACCTTTCTACATTTCACCTTCAAACAAATAAAAGAATTTACTTCAGAAAAATAATTAAAAAAAATAAAATCATATGATCAGATGTAATTAAAAACCAAGATTGAGCATAAGAACAGGTTTCCCCAAGTGGTTGTGGAGTCTCCATCTTTGGAGACAGTGAAAAGCCACCTGGATATGGTCCTGGGCAACCTGCTGTGGGTGACCCTGCTTGTGCAAGGAGGTTGGACCAAATGGCCTCCATAGGTACTTCAATCACACTGTGATTTTGTAATAGAAACTAAATGCTAATGATACCATTTTTCTCCTATGACAATAGTCCTGTTCCTGCATAATAGGAATTAAACTTTTATTTATTTATTTATTTATTTATTTATTTTTGTTGTGGTGGTGTTCTTATTTTCAGAAAACTAAATGATTTGTAGTATTATGGTGGTTTTACTTGGGTGGGCAGCAAAGCTCCACATCATTTGCTAGCTCATTCTCCCTTCTCAAAGGGAAAGGGGTAGAAAATATGATGAAAAGGGCTCAAGAGTTGAGATAACAACAGGGAGATCATTCAACAATTAGAGTTGTGAGCAAAACAGACTCAGTGTAGGGATATAGTAAGATTTATCGCCTGTTACTAACAAGCTAGAGAAATGAGAAACAAAGGAAAGAAACAAAAAACGCCTTCCCTTCATCCACCCTCTTCCTCCTCCTCCCCCTGAGTGGTGCAGGGAAACGTAGGAATGGAGGCTGTGGTCAGTCTATAGCACTTCATCTCCACCACTCCTTCTTGGTCTCTTTCTTCTTCTCCTGCTCCTACATGGGATCCCTCCCATTGGATACATTCCTTCCTGAACTGATCCTGCTTGCGTGTTCCCACAGGCAGCAGCTCTTCAAGAACTTCTCCAAATATGGGTCCATACCATGGGGTCCATTCATCAGGAGCACACTGCTCCAACCTGGGTCCCTCACAGGCAGCAGTTCCTGCCAGGTCACCTGCTCCTGTGTGGTCTCCTTTCCATGGGCTACAGGTCTGGCCCGGAATCAGCTCCAGCGGGGTCCTCCACAGGCTGCAGCCGCTTTCTGTGCAGGTCCACCTTCTCCACTGTGGTCTCTTGCACAGGCTGCTGCATGGAAGCCTGCTCCACTGTGGTACTCCTTGGGCTGCAGGGGGACAACCTGCTTTACCATGGTCCTCAACACAGGCTGCAGGGGAACTTCTGCTCTGGTGCTTGGAGCGCTTCCTCCACCCCTTCTTCACTGACCTTGGTGTCTTCAGGGCTGGTTCTCATTCCTGTCTCTGGCCAGCAGTAGGGCCCTTATCTAACATGGGGCAGTTTCTGAATGCTTCTTGCAGAAGCCACCCTGATGGCCCCCCACTACTACAACCTTTCCATGTAAACACAATACATAATAACAATATCACAATGAACTTTGACCTAATTGGATAACCTTTACTCCAAGTAATTAGAGAGTAACAAGAATGCTATGAATGTTATGCACATTTTAAATGGAACATGCACCTCAAAAAATGTAGTCCTTAGTTGCACAGTGCATAACAAACAATACATATACTGAAGAAAAATTGACCTGTTGTCTCTGGTATCCCTTCTCTAGCTATGGGCATTAGGAAGAAAGAAAAACTGTTTTTCCTGGTCTATAATACATTCCACTTTCATCAAAGCTAGGTTGGGGATATTGTCTGTGTGTCTGAAAATAGTAAAGGTGGATGACATACTTATTTATTGTTGCTGTTTTATTTTATAATAAAACAATAAAAATTGTTTTATAAAATTTTATAATTTTAGGCTTTGTTAGCTACAGAGAAATTCAGTATGTTCTTCATTTCCTATTCTGATTATTCCCAGAAGCTATTGACTTTTCTTTTCCATTGGATCTAGAAGCAGCTACATTTCTGAGGTTGACAGTGATTGCTGTCTGCCCTTATGTGCATAGAGACATATTGGTGTACAAACATACTGCCGAAATATTAGGAAAGTTTTCTCACTTCCATTACAGCAATTTTTATTGTTTTTATAATAGATCCTGAAGGAACCCACCTAAATTCAAAAAAATATTTGAGGCATCTTGATTAGAGGGTATGGGGAGAAATGCTCTCTGTGACACTGGAAAACAATCTAAGAAAAATGCTAGAAGCTCCAGTTGGGCACATGTAAATTTGCAACAATGAGAACATTTTAACAGGAAGAGTGAATGACAGAGGCAAAAGATGCAGACCTGGTTGCATCACCGATGGACAGGCTGACCTAGAATTAGAAAACCAGTGTGGCACAATCACATGAACTGTGGGAAGACTCATCTACAGTGAATCTACAATCCTCTAAGTGTCCTCCCCAAAGAACCCAAAGGACAAAGGGAAGTGATGGATTCTTTAGCTGTTAATGTGTTTCAAACAAAAGTAATGCCTTTTACAAAAACATGTGTAAACCCCTACTTCAAACAGAAAAATGTGCCTGACTGGTGAGGAGTGTGGAACTGGAAGAGAATGCTTTCCTGTGGAGTCCTAGAAGCATTGCACTGGCAGGCCTATACGTGTGATAGAGTACTGCTCACACTGCTTCAGATATGTCTTTTGAGCTACCTGTAAGGTTCAGCATAACAGAAATTGGATATCATTAAAAAGCTAGCTAAGTTTCCAACATCCACAGCAGATGTTGGCCTTAAAATCTGAAAATGCAAGTACTCAGTCCTCTGTCTGCAAGTAGATGGAAGTAGGATTAGGTGCTGAATGTTGCTGTGTTGTAAATTGCCAGATTTCTAAAGTGAACAGATGTTTAACTGGTATTAACATTATTTCAGCTATTAAATTGCAGAAACGTGATCATTTATCTCATCCTCCAAGGGCACTCACTAAATGTACACTGAAATAGACCTCTTCGGCCTGTAAAGAACAATGGCTTTTACTAAGTAACAATGCTACTCATTAACAACACAAGGAATCCAAAGCAAGGTTATAATCTTAGCCTGATTTCAGTGGATTTTTTTTTAAATGTTTTTGAAGATTCTATATTCTTCATGTTATTTTGGACTGTGAGGATAGCTAATAAAGCTGTTGACTTGAATGTAATATATTATTAAATATACAGCTGTGGTGGTTTTATTCAGCTGGGGAGCTGAGCTCCACCACAACTGGCATTGGAACAGGTTGCCCAGGGAAGCGGTAGAGTCACCATCCCTGGGGGTGCTTAATGAGAGTTTGGACTTGGTGCTTGGGGACATGGTTTAGTGGGTGACATTGGTGGTAGGGTGATGGTTGGACCATCTTCGAAGTCTTTTCCAACCTTAATGTTTCTATGATTCTATGGAATCTGAAAGCAGACAACAACTGCTCTCTCACTCCCCCTCCTCAAAGGGAAAGGGGAAGAAAATAGGATGAGAAGGGCTTGAGGGTTAAGGCAATGACAGGAAGATCACTCATTATTGTAACAGCCAAAACAGACTCAGCATAAGGAGATTAATGTAATTTATTGCCTATTACTAACAAGCTAAAGCAGCAAGAAACTAAAAGCAAACTAAAAGACCTTCCTCCCATCCATCCTCTTCTACATCCTCTCCCTGAGTGGTGCAGGGGAATGGGGGGCTGCAAATCAGCCATTCATCTCCACTGTTCCTTCATGGTCACTCTCTGCCCCTGCTCCATGTGGGGTCCCTCCCACGGAATACCATCCTTCCTGAACTGATCCTGTGTGGGCTTCCCACAGGCAGCAGATCTTCAAGCACTGCTCCCACATGGCTCCATACCACAGGGTCCATCCATCCCCCAGGAGCAAACTGCTCCAGCACTGTCCCCCATGGGCAGCAGCTTCCCCCAGGCCCCCTGCTCCTGAGTGGGCTCCTCTCCACAGGCTGCAGCTCCGGCCCGGGGCCTGCTCCTGTGGGGGCTCTCCATGGGCCACAGCCTCCTCCAGGCCACAACCACCTGCTCCACCAGGGGCTCCTCCACAGGCTGCAGCGTGGAGATCTGCTCCATGTGGGACCCATGGGCTGCAGGGGGACAGCCTGCTCCACCACGGGCCTCTCCATAGGCTGCAGGGGAACTTCTGCTGCATGCCTGAAGCACCTCCTGCCCTCCTGCTGCACTGACCTTGGTGTCTGCAGGGACATTTCTCACTCCTCGCTCTCCCAGAGGCACAAACAACATTGCTTATTGGCTCGGCTCTGGTCAGGGGTGTGTCCTGAAGCCAGCCTTCTGAAACTGGCCCTTATCTAACATGGGACAGCTTCTGAATTCTCAGAGAGCCCACCCCTGCAGCCCCAACTACCAAAATCTTCGTATGTAAACCCAATACAATAGTAAATCTCTTGCCATCTCAAAATTTTACAAAACACTAGAATTTGATTCTTACATTTACATTAAAGGAAACACTCAAATTTTATTCTATTAAGACAAAATACCTCTACCTTATATCAACAGAAAACTATTAGTTATTAAACTCCAGCAGAATTTTGTTCCAGTCATAAAACTATTTTCACCCTTGCATAAGAGAAATAGAACAGCATCTGTTTGTTCTGAAAGAGAAAAGACAGTATCTCTTAACTTCAATTGTTATTTCAAAGTACTGAACTGGGAGAAATTTTGGTCATTGTGATGAATCAAATGATCTTTAGAAATCAAGTAATCATCAATTTGTTTCTGATAACATTGACTCTAATAGCCTTTAATTAGATCAATATGATTAATTGTATGCTAGTATCAACATATCTGAATTCAAATAAGCGATGTTCTTGTATAATTTAGAAGTCAAGTTGCTCAAACTATCTGTTTTCTTTGACTCATTCCATTTTCCACTCTTATTAATAAGCAATATATTGTGGGTAATATGAAATTATATTTCCTGATAGCAGTTGACCTATAACTTGCACTGTAAGGCAGACTTACTCCATGAATAAAATAAAATAAAATAAAATAAAATAAAATAAAATAAATAAATAAAATAAAACCATGTGCTTCTTTCTGATCTTTTAAAAAAAAAAATATATATATATATTTATTTATTTTAGAAAAACGGTGCTTAGTCATTAATTTTCCCACTAAATGAACCTAAACTGTGTGATTTCTTCATGAAGTATATGCCAAGTGGAAAGGTACCTAGTTCAACTGCATTATAACATCCTCTAACCTTTAGTGTGAACCATATTGAATTGTTTCAGGTTCACTACTCATAAACCAAAGGTCATGAAAGATGTGTCCTGGAACGCAAGTATTATCAGGAGCATCTGAGGGAACTGGGGTTGTTTAGTCTGAAGAAGAGGAGGCTCAGGAGAGACCATATTGCTCTCTACAACTACATAAAAGGAAGTCGTGGGGAGCTGGGGGTTGGCCTCTTCTCACAGATGACTAGCAATAGGACTAGAGGGAATGGCCTCAAGTTGTGCCAGGGGAGGTTTAGGTTGGAAATTACTAGACATTTTTTCTCAGAAGGAATAGTCAGGCATTGGAACAATGCCCAGGGAAGTGGTGGAGTCACCATCCCTGGGAGTGTTTAAGGAAAGGTTGGACCTGGTGCTTAGGGACATGGTATAGTGGGTGATATCAGTGATAGTGAGATGGTTGGACCAGATGATCTTGGAGGTCTTTTCCAACCTTAATGATTCTGTTTTTCAATAAAAATATGATCCAAAAGCTAGATATTCTGTGTTGTGAATATGGAGTTGTCTTTAATCTCATTTTTCATGGAGCTACAGAGAGCTTTCACTGAGGGAAAAAAAAAAAAAAAAAAAAAAAAAAGAGTTCAAAAGAGTTCTTCAGGAGGAATAGGTCTCTAAGTAGGAGTAAGGTAGGTAGAAAAAGAAATAAAATTGTTCTGGTACAAAGAAAAGGACCAACGAGGAGGTTTCAGTTGAATTGCATTTTATATTTTTTAGCAGCACTTCAAATAAGGAGGTAACTAAACTGTTAACATTTCTTTATCTGTCCCTCAAAATACTGTCTTGAATATCTCTTTGCATGAACCACCTAGATATGGAGCCGATTATAGTGATCATAAATGTCTCTAATTTCCTACATAAACTCCCTGAGATGAAAAGGGAGGCACTCAACAGCCATCTTATTCTCTCAGACGGTCCATTTGGATGGTCAATTTCAGGGCTTATTCTCATGGTCTGATATGCAGACAGAACTGGACTCTACACCAAATTCCAGACACTTTCATTAAGTTTTATAATGTAGGACTTATTCAAAGCACTCCTTTACAGAAGGACAGGAAAAAAAGGAAGACAAAAAGAGGTCAAGCTCGAGCTCTTTTGCTCAATGATGAGGACAAGTTGGTTTTACATTCATCTTTGAATATTAGCAGATATCCCCACCAGGGGACAAACTGGACTAAACCTGTACAGGTGTTGATTTCCTGATTAAGTTTCCCTCCAGGCTGGCAGAAGTTCAGTCTCTCAAGACTGAATGCTCTGCATGAAACCATATGCAATCATATAATGCTCTGAATGCAGCCATAACTCAGGGTTGCAAAACAAAGACATTTTGCTGTCAGTCACTTTAAAGTATAACTTTTATTATTATATACATATAACTTTTTATTATTGTATTCATTTATATATTTAAGTCTAGACACTACAGACTGTAGTTACAGGTAGGTAATTATCTCCTTGTAGCATTTGCTGAGGGTAGCATTTTTTTGGAGAATGTTATTCGTGCACTTTAACTAGCTCCATGTGGACACCCCTCTCAGCCTGGAAGTTCTTTTAATCTCATTACTACCTTTCTACAAGTACCTTTATGTTTATATGGATTTCTAAATGTTGATTATGGAAACAGTGTTACATGCAAATAGCAAAGTAAAAGTATGGGGCTCCAGATTGAGCACAAACATCGAAATAGTGAAACAAACATGAAATAAAGAAGTAATTCTTCACTGATAATCAGACAATAATTTTGTGAATAGCAGTTCAACAGAAATATCAACCGTGCATTCTGAAGTACAGTACCAGTGCAACAAGTGGATCTTCTTGTGGATCTAGCTACCTGATCTGAAGAAAATTACATGTGATTCTACAGAAATGCCAGAAAATGTTACAAAAGAAGGTTCCAAGTTTTCTTTCAAAAATATACTTTTATCCAAAATAAAATTACTGTTTTCAAGATGATCTTGGAGGTCTTTTCTAACCTTAATGATTCTATGTTTCTTTGATTCTGTACTGTAAATTTTATTCAGTATATACACCCAGGAGTTATTTTATGCCATTTCTAAAAATGGAAGAAAAGCAAAAAGATATATTTCACATTTCAAGTGAAGTAATTCTTCATCTTTATTTTTTTAAGTCCAACATGTGACAAAGGAAAATTTCAATTTTTATTTCAATTTTATATCTTCCTAAAAAAAAATCCTTTCAAATATATTTTACAGATTATCCTACTATTGTTCTTTAACACCTGACATTACATTTTCCTTATATTCATATATAACCATTCCACTTTAAAATACCCTGAAATACATGTTCTTGTAACTGATTCTGCAACGGAAATAACTGAAAGACATGTATTTTTAACTACATTATATCAAATATGATGTTACTTTGGAGTGTTAGGGATAACACTCCCTGCTGGGATAAGCTGGGATATGATGCAGTAAGTCTGAGCTGTTGCTGTTCTAATACCAAGCCCTCAAATTACTGAGGACTGAGACAAAGAGCTTCTGTCTACAACTGGTTTTTAACAGCTGAGGGCATTTAACATTGCTGATTCATATATATGCTTGCCTTGTGTCCTTATATTTAGTGTAATTATTTGTACAGCTAATAACAGAGTTAAAAGAGGTTTTAAAACAAACGTTAGCAAGCTCCAGTGAGTATCTTCTTGCAAGTATATCTCTTGTTTTTGAATGATTCCGGAACTTTACATCATTTGCTGAATAGAAAGATTAAAGAATTATTTTTGCGTGTAAACTCAGTAAGCTGTATCAAGCGTAGCTTGCATTAAAAGCACATTTATTTTAAACAGGGTTACCATATTTTAAAACTTTATTTTTCTTTTTAATTTTTTATTTTAGATTTTTTGTACCGACTTAGGTAAACAGAGATTTCTGTAGGAAGACAGAATAAAAGTGATTACCTATGAAAAATGTACTTTGATGTCATAAAAAAAAAGGACTCCACCAAGTAGCCATTACCTTAAAAAATAAACGGAGATCTGGGAGATATAGAACTCTAATGCATTTACGAAACAGACTCTAGTCAAGAGATAATGTTGAAATTTCAGGCAGCTTATTTTACCTATGTCCAAGGTATAAAAATCATATTGATCACAGGAGGTAATAATTTTTCATTCTAAAGCCAATGATTTTGAATCAGGCGTAGACAGTGTGTGTGTGAGCAGCTGTGCATCCATAAATGGTGCCTTTACACTAGCCAGCCAACTAGCCAGCTCAAATATTAGTGTGATATTTTGCTTAGATTAATCAACCTTTCTAAAAAGACATTATTTTAGTGTAGGACATATGCTAGCCAGAACATCTTTGCTGATTTTGGTACCTAATTTGATTTAATATATGGGCAGGATATAACATTATGCCACAAAGACATGTTCTAGGAGACAATATTCTATGTCTAAATATCTACATAGGCCTGTGGGAAATAAAAAAATAAAGCAAACACCTAAAATATTTTTTTCAGGTTGTATTCCTTTTTCTTTATCTCTAGTAACTTTCATTATGTGTTTAATGCTATGCAGGAGTCACTAGCCACTGTCAGAGAAACAGCTTTACCTATATAGGAACTAGTGACAGTTGCAAAATTGAACTGTCTGCTATTACTGTTGCTATTTAATAGTATTAGACAATATATAATCAATCATTTGCACTGGCGTGACCCAGGCAGCAAATGCAAACTGAGATGCAAACTGAGTAATGAGAATTTCCATTAGTCAAAGTTTTGGCTATATTTAACTCTAGAATTATGTTTTTTGTTTGTTTGTTTGTTTGTTTGTTTGTTTTTAGGTGAAAGAAGTATTCATATTTTCAAAATCCTAATTTCTACCACCTTCATATTCGTTCATAACTTATGAAGGGAAATTAATGGTTGTAGCAAACATCTGTTTGTTCACACTTTGTTAGAAGAAGCAAATGTGAATAATAATGGAATTATCTACTACCAGAGGAAGAGCAATGCACGTCATAATTCAGAAAACCTGTGGTATAAAACTGTGTCTAGTCTAGAATATTAAATTTCTTCATCTACTTTTAGAACTTTAACTTAAAATTGAGACCTTTTCCACATTTTTTCAAATATTCCATCAATATCAATACTGCAAACAATTTATGCCAGTCTACTTCCTTTCAGATAACTAAAGTAAGTTTGTAATATAAACCCAACAAAATGCTGATTTTCAAAGGAAGGGGTTTTGTTTGGTTCTTATTTTTCTAATTAAATAAAACTCCTTTTTGTGCAGTTAAAGCCTACTTTAAAAAGACGGAAGGAGGAGAAGAGACTATGCCAGAAATAAACAGGAATAAGAATCTTAAAATGGGATCTACTTCAAAACTTTCTGGGGAAAAAAAAAATAGCCAGCCAGACACTTTTATTTATTTATTATTTTATTTATTTATTTTTTTCCAGAATGTAACAGTCCACTTAATATTTTAAATGTTTACTATAAGGGATGGGTCACTGCTTTTACTAGGCTTTTTGCCAATATGGGTATGTATTCAGTCAGTCTTCCTAATCAAGTCTCCAACCCCTTCAGTGGTTCATCACTAACTTAGCCATCTGTTACCATTGGTTGAAAAATCCCACAGTGGCTAATTTTCCAGTCTAATCACTACTTGAAAAAGAAAACAAATCCAAAACAACAAAAGTAAATCCCACAAAGAATTATCTATTATTCTTTTTTTCTCCCCTGCAAACGTATTTTAGCTGTCTTAGCTTTTGCCACTATTATTTTTTTTTGTTTTGTGTTTTGCAGTAAACCTGATAACCCAGTCACCCCTATCCAAACATTGCAGTGGTGATGAATTGCATATATTTTACCATTTGTTCAAGATGTTCTTTTCTTAGGTTTTGTAGGTGACCATATAGGACAAAATGCAACCATTGGCAAGTTTTCTTTTAAGCAAAAGTAATGCTACCTACTGATCTAAAATATCAATGAATGCAGACAATATTAAAATAAACAAATAAATAAATTATATTATTTTATATTTTTTGGAAGTCTTGAATCCAATACTACAGTCTTTTATTTTAAAGCTATTTTATAATGTGTTGAAAGTACTAGGAATTTATAAGAAAATTTCAGTGAGAGTTAGCAGTCAAGACTTTTATGCATATTTTCCAATGTATTTCTTTTAGAGATTGAAAGTATATACACAAATATGTGTATATACTTTCAAGTATATACATAAATATGGAAGATCTACAGCATGTGTGAAAGTTTGCCATGCCTTTGGGTTTTAGATCCCCTGGAGGTTCCACCTGAAAGATCTGTTCTGAATCCTTTGTTTAAGCTACCAGTTAGGGTGCTGATTTGTGCCAGATGAGAATGTGATTTTACACAGTAGGAACTGTCCCACAGAAATAAAGACTGAGCTCATCAGTTCTATTCAGATACCAGCCATAAGCAAAATGGCAAAAGCATTTGGTGTAACAACATTCAGCTGACCTGGATTGCCTTCAGATTAATAATTTATGCAGAAATGTTTAGGACAAAAATGAAAAAGAACACTTAGAATATTCTTTGCAGTTCTGAAGAAATGATTGCATGCAAACACCTTCCTACTTGAAACAATGTTTATCACTGTATTTTTTTTTTAAGTATTTGCTCGCTCTTCATACCAAAATTTACAATTGTATGTCCAAGAGCACAGACATACATAATCAAGTGTATGTGTTATTTATCTATTTTTCTTAGAACTTTATAGATGAAAATGTTTTCATTATTTTTTGGGTATAAGAAGCTCTATTCATTAAAAGTTTCTATATGAACAAACACTTGCATGGATTGGGAGGGTATGCATGTAAGTCTATGTGCTTGGAAGGACAGGACTCACTTAAGAACCAAACTGTATGCCCACAAAGGGAAATTGATGCTAGGTTGCTCTTAGTTTAACATATCTTGTGGAAGGCTTGCAATAAACACAAATTTTACCTGTAACTGTGGAATTTTTACTACATAGATAACATCACTGTGAAGGAACATACAGATTTTATAACACACAGATGTGATAATATTCAGGTATGACCCACTGTCAAAGATGTCATAAGTTGCGGATGTCTGTCTTCCTGTATTTAATAAAAAATGAACCCTTCAGGGAAAACAAATAAATATAGAAATAAAAAAACAGAACACCCACAGCTTTTTCTTCTTGATAGAGGTTCTACCCTCAAAGCTTCCAGATTTAATGTATAAAACTTATAAATTGGGGATCTGTAAACTACATGAATAAAATCCTTGAATTAGTGTTTGAGAGCTTTTTTGGTCATGCCCTAAAGATACACTGCTATATCAACATTTATTTATTTTTTTATCTAGTTAGATAACTTTTATGTTAGCTATATTTCAGGAGAATTCATTGATTTCAGCAGATGAGCAATCCTGTAGAACTACTAAGTTTGTAGGTAGGATGAAATCTTGTTATCATCAGCAGCTGTCTTTAAAATGTAGAGGGCTTATGTATAATTTACAAGGGCAGCAAGCATCTGTGAGATTCATAAAGATGTACCTTGAAGATCACAAAGGAAACTGTGTTTTTGCTGTACTTCAGGGAACTTATCAGAAGCTGTGTGTCATTTGGTGGCTTTTATTAAAAGCTGTCTGTCAGTCCCTTTCTCATGCCATGTAGGACTGATGAAGTATATTCAGTCTTGTCTGAGACTTCACAACCTCTCCAAGTAACCTGTGACAGTGCTCTGTCACCTGCACACTAAAGAAGTGCTTCCTTTTGTTGAGACAGAACTTCTGTTCCAGTTTGTCCTGGCACTGGGAACGACTGAAGAGAGCCTGGCTGCAAGTTCCTCGTGCCCTCCCTTCATGTATTTATAGACATTGATGAGATCCTTCTTGAACCTTCTCTTCTCCAAACTTATCAGCCCCAGTTCTCAGTCTCTCCTTATACTAGAGATGTTCCAGTCCTTTCATCATCCTCTTGGCCCTTTGCAGAATTCTCTCCAGTATGTCTATGTCTCTCTTGTACAGAGAAACATAGAACCGCACAGAGCACTCCAGTTATGACCTCACCATTAGGAGGATCACCTCCTTCCACCTGCTGGCAACGCTGACAACAATTAGAGGTAAGAATTTAATTGAATTGTAGAACATAGAAATTTGATGGTTACACTTTCTTTAAGCATGCAACAATAATGATGATATTTCTGTGATCATTATTCTAGCAAATTGTAGAATTTGGAAACTGTGTCTCATCAAATATTTTATCTGAGGAAAAAATAATTGATATGATGATAAGATTCTTTTCTTCACTAAAAATTGAAGTATTATTTTTATTCAGGAATATTTCATTATTTCAGAACACTTATAGTCAAATAACTACAGGCAAATACCATCTAATCAGAACACTATCATCTCCAGATTAACATGGTGAAGTGAATACAGGCCTTGTATAACCTAAAAGTGGTCTGATTGTTCATGTATTATTCCATGATAATTGAAACTGGCATCAATTTAGCAATGTCAGAGTTACTCACCTGAATTAGGAAAAATTGTTTGCCTTACAAATGGAGGAAAAAAGTTTTCCCGAAAGTATGTTTGAATATCGAAATAACTTGTCTGAAAAACTGAAAAATTTAAGATTTTTGGCTTGTGAAAGCTGAAGATAGTAACAGTAACTGTATTGGGCATTGGAATCAATCTTGCACAACTCTAACAATTTCATAGTGATTTTTTATATATTTTGCTATCTCAAAGTTCAACACTTGGTAAGTTTTCAATGGCTTAATCATTTTTCAAGTGTCTGTTTGCATTGGGACCATTTTGCACCATTTAAAATTAAAATGTTACTTACTGATGTATACTCCTTATGTGAAAGCAGTGAGAGACAATACATACAACCAACATGAATATGCAGAATACTTTTATTATTAAATATAACGTCAGGGATCTTGTCACCTTGTCTCTTTAATACTTTAATACATACCAAAGCAAAAGCTTTTTTTTTTTTTTAATATATATATATATTTATTTTATTTTATTTTTATAGGGTATTTCTGCAATGTCTTAGTATATCTTCCATTGCCCCGAAAGTTCATACTCAGCCTAGCGTACTTTCTCTCACAGATTCATATCTGAGGTAAACAGAGATTATTTACTTTCCTTTTTGTTTCACTACAATTATCAACCCACGCCCTCAGCATGAATATTTAAATTTATCCTGCTAGCATAGTAATTTAAAAGTAATTAAGCATTGCACATAATTGACTGACGAGCTATCTCTGATAAACACTTTAAGATGGGTTTTTATACTTGCATATACACAGCCCTGACAGTTAAAGAAAGTGAAAGTTTTATTGTCGATCTTAGTGGAGACAGATCTTCTTTGACTTTGTGAAACTCTACCATTCAAGTCTTAATTAAGAGCAATAAAACTTTATTGTACTGCAGATCTCCAGTCAAACTTGTAACTTATAAACGTGTGCATGCATGACATAGGTATTTCACAGAGACCATTTTCAATGCCTCTTTCTGCCTCTGCTTTCTGAAGGAATTCAAAGTTCCTCAGGAAGTCTTAGTTCCAAAAGAAGACTGTTTAAGACTTCATAAAAGAATTTTCAAAAGTCATTACATTGAATGTTGGGAGGTAATGTTTAAGGAAGGTATTAAAATGGTCTTTGCTGATTTGTTCTGAATCCTGTTCTCCAGGTGCTCAGTGTGGTATGGGGTGAGGAAGGCTGGGATGTTTAGTGTGGCCAGCAGGTCTAGGGAAGTGATTGTCCCCCTGTGCTCGGCTCTGGTGAGGCTGCACCTCGAGTACTGTGTTCAGTTTTGGGCCCCTCACTACAAGAAGGACATCGAGGTGCTTGGAAGAGTCCAGAGAAGGGTGACGAAGCTGGTGAGGGGTCTGGAGAACAAGTCTTATGAGGAGTGGCTGAGGGAGCTGGGCTTGTTCAGCCTGGAGAAAAGGAGGCTCAGGGGCAACCTTATCGCTCTTTGTAAGTACATTAAAAGAGGCTGTAGCGAGGTGGGGATTGATCTATTCTCCCATGCACCTGGTGACAGGACAAAGGGGAATGGGATAAAGTTGCACCAGAGGTGTTTTAGGTTGGATATTAGGAAGAACTTCTTTACTGAGAAGGTTGTTAGGCATTGGAATGGGCTGCCCAGGGAAGTGGTGGAGTCACCATCCCTGGAGGTCTTTAAAAGATGTTTAGATGTAGAGCTTAGTGATATGGTTTAGTGGAGGACTGGTTAGTGTTAGGTCAGAGGTTGGACTCGATGATCTTGAGGTCTCTTCCAACCTAGACAATTCTGTGATTCTGTAATAGAAATCTATCTAAAATAAACAAGTAATAAAAAATAAATAAAGGAATTCACTTCTTAAGGTAAGAGATTAATTTCCCATCCATGTTGTACATATGAAAGGGGAATGGTTCTCATGTCAGAGGCATTGACCTTGCACTGTCACACAACATATGCATGGTCTTTTTTTCAGATCACATAATGAAGACCAAGAAAGCGTAACACTTCCATCAGAAAATTAATCAATGAATGCACATATACTCCTCCTAAATTCTTCTACCACTACAATTTCTCTCTGTCTCCCTCCACATGAGCCAAGAAACAATGAGGAAGTCATAGTGCTATGGTTTCTTGGAGTGTCTGAATTTCCAGTATCACAGCATCTCAGTGGGAGATAAAAGCCAATGCCAAAGCCAAGTTCAAGCAGCTCAGTTTTTCTGTTAAATTTGCACATATGAAGGATCCAAATGCCCTTTGGGTTGTTTTTGGGTTATTTTCTGTTTTGTTTGTTTGTTTGTTTTCTTTGTTTTGTTTGTTCATTCCATAGATCACAGTCTTTTTTTTTTTCTTTTTTTTTTTTTCTGGTTGCAAACAAGTCACTACATACAGTATCTCAGCATTACAGGTTTCACCGGATCTTCAACAGAGATTTAATTCTATAGCAGAAGGGAGATCTTAAAGTCAGTCTGTGGGTATTGACAAGATAATATGTTTTATTTATATTATATATATATATATATATATATGTTATATGCAAAACTGTCAACATCATAGCTGATCCCTTCCCTTCCCTTCCCTTCCCTTCCCTTCCCTTCCCTTCCCTTCCCTTCCCTTCCCTTCCCTTCCCTTCCCTTCCCTTCCCTTCCCTTCCCTTCCCTTCCCTTCCCTTCCCTTCCCTTCCCTTCCCTTCCCTTCCCTTCCCTTCCCTTCCCTTCCCTTCCCTTCCCTTCCCTTCCCTTCCCTTCCCTTCCCTTCCCTTCCCTTTTTTTCTAATTCACATTGATGTAAGCAAAAATCACTGAAAGCTGAGAGTATTTTGATACGCTCCAGGATATGAGGTTATGGTTCTGTTCAGAATCAGCCATTGTTTTCTGATGTCTTGTCATGCAGTATGGTTTGGAAGATTCAGTTTTCACTTTCATCCCTAGTTTGGGCTGGGAAGGTTGGTTGATAAAGATTTTAGATAGCTTTAGCTGCCATTGTCAGTAGCATTCATGTTCTCAATATGAACAGAAACCTTTAATTCAAGCAAAAATCATGAATACCTTCCATCTTGCCAAAAACATGTTTTATTATGGCCCACCTCTGAAAATAAGTTTTTGTCTTTATGTTCAGTCACTGTTTTCTTTTACAGAAATGTGTAAACGGATGTAGCTCAGCATGGTTAAGCACACAAACATATTCACCTTTTTCTCTCTGCAGTTTCCATGGTAACCCATCAAAACTAATAGAGGCCCACAGAACGTCATGTTCGGATACAGAACAGTAATACAAAAGGTTCAATTTGTAGTTCAAAATGAAAGGCAAATTACAGTGTGTTAAAATCAGTCTTATAAGTACATGTTTAAAATACAAAAGTTTAGGCAGAAAACTTTAATGTTTTACAGATTATATGTACAGACACAGTCCTCATGGAAGCCCTGCAGATTTAC
This sequence comes from Anas acuta, assembly GCF_963932015.1. Taxonomy (NCBI): domain Eukaryota; kingdom Metazoa; phylum Chordata; class Aves; order Anseriformes; family Anatidae; genus Anas; species Anas acuta. Next base: position 73,846,111 of record NC_088981.1, read on the forward strand.
TGTAGAATGTCTGGGATTCTAAACAGAAATTTTTAGAGTACGACAAATAATTTAAAAGCAGATAAATTGTTCTGTATGAAATTATATGTCAAAGTCAACTGTATTTCCCTAGTGATTTAATTCATTCCACAAAGTGTAGGAGTTTCTCTAGGAGTATACATGTACAATAGATATTCTAGATGATTGTTGGATAGAGGATACTTTGACTGACAAATAAAAAAGTGCATATATATATGTGTGTGTGTGTGTATATATATATATATATATATATATATATATATAAAAGAACAAAAACAAACAAAATCATTAAAATCTGGGTCTACCATTTTCAGCTCAAAAAGATGGGGATAAAATAGCATTCTGTGATTCATCTCAATCTGTGACTTTTACTTAAATCAAGAAAACTCCAATAATACTAACTCAGCTGGACATCCTTATCCCAGGCACAGACTTTTCTGTAAGCATAATTAATAGGTCAAATGAAATTTAGGTAGATCAAAAAGGCATAGATTTACTCTGGCTGATTTGGTAAGGATGTATCAGTCTGACATATACAAAAAGTAACACTGCTGCCAAAAATGGAATTCTCTCTCCTGGCTCTCTTTCAAAAACTTATACAGCCTTCCACAGAGGTTTTTGCAGCTCAGTGGTGAAATAAGTAAGGTTGTAATTAGTCTGAGAAGTTTTTTCTAAGTTCTTTTCAGGTGGTTGCCTCAGCTGTAGATTAGATCAAATGCTTGTGCTGTCACAACAACAGTATGAAAGGATGAAAAAAAGAAAGCGTAAGTGTGGCGTAATGACCACATCAACACCAGGGTTCTTTTAGGATCAGTAATTGCTACTTCATCAGCATTCTATAAGTAACATTTTTCTTGAAAATAAGCATGAAAACATAAAAACAGTTTTATCTGTTTACAATTTTGTCAAGGCCAACTTTATTCATTACTTTATTCCTAGTTTGAAGTATAAAATGGGAGATTATTCCTTTCATGTTTATCACCACCTGTTGTAAGCAAAGAGGTCTCTGGTGACAGAAAAAAATAAAAAATATATATAATTATTTAAATAAATATATTATAAATTTAATTATAACAGCTATGTAACATGTCACGAAGGAGAATGATGTAAATCTGATCTAGGCCATACATTTGAAGTGACCAGAAGAGATATTAGAACCAAGAAAGACATTTTTAATGAACATCTGTTTAACCAAAATTTTTCTTGATGACCATTAAGGCTATTTGATCATTGATCCTTATGAATTAGCTGGCTCTACAGACATTATAAAATGAAACTAAAAATATCTATAGTATGCACAGAGCAGACAATACATCTGTGCAAACTGAGTAACCTGACTCATCTCAGGATTTCTGTTTAGTTTATGATGTTGGACAATTAAATATAACTCCAGTCTTGCAACCAATGTCATAATAGAGGAAAAGAAGAAATGAACTAGTCATAAAATAGGTTTGCAGGCTTAGCAAAATCCAAGTTTGTTGTTGTTGTTGTTGTTTTGTTTTGTTTTGTTTTGTTTTTAATATGTGTTTTTTGGAGATCACTCCTGTGATCATGTCTGAAATAGAATAATTTCCTCAAGAAAGTCAGATCAGGAAGTTATCTGTGACTGTCATAGATAAAAAAGGCTAACTGTCCTGAGATATTATCAATCTGACATCAGTTTTCACTTCATTAGAAAACACACTTCAAGCATGCCTCCTAAAAAAAGGAAAAGAAAAAAAAATAATAGGGTGAAGCTCTTTGCTTAATTCATAGTGATTTTAGCTATTCTCTGGAAGACAGATCCACCACTAAAGGATGTCTGTAAATATCCTATACATCTAGTATGTTCTCGGTGACTGTCTGGCTATCATACTTGTGTAATAATCTGTATCCACCTACAATATTTAGTCTTTTTATATGTATTTTACACAGCATAATTTGTTATTCACTAACTCAGTGGACATTTGTTTTTTTCTTCCCTTATAATGAATCCATTCTTTGACATGTCTACCTTTCTGATATCAGCTGCAAAATTACTTGTGAAAATATGACTACTGCATCACAAATCCAGAACTGATAGCTTTGGCTAATAAATAAATGAACTCAGCAGTGACACATCTCTCAGTATTACATTATATTGAGTGTGAAAATAGCAGTGAAAAACTGAAGAATCATAAACATGTTTTGCTGATGCTTGTCATTGTTGTCTTAGGAAACTACAAAGAAAATATTAGTACCCCAGGAAGAAATTATTGTAATAGTCAAATAAAGGGAGCTTATTTCAAGGAGGATAATAAAAAGGTGAAATAATAATTGGCAGAGCACTGAACAGAATAAGTAATGGAAATAAATATTTGCTGGCTATGACCATATTTTTATAGGCAGGTGGATTCCTTTGACCATAGAGAGCATGATAAGCATAAAGGCATAAAGGAACTTTTCAGCTGGAACTAAGGGTGAAATCTAAAGCAGGAACAAAAACACTGCGTAGTTGAGGGCTAGAATGTCTAACTTTCAAACACTTGGTTCACTTCACAGGTTGCAGACCTTATTGACCTCTCCATCTCTTTCAGTCTTCTCACAGTATTTACCTGTGTTAGCCACAATACTTACCTCTGTGGCCTTCACCAGTGCAGGCAGCACAAACAAAGCAGACTGTATATATGCTTCCCAGCTATATAATATATATAAAGTATACCCAAAACTATCAGTAATGAACATTATTATGTTTGATATTGGAGAAGGGAGTATGTACTTCATTTGGTATACTTAAGGGATCAAACCCGACTATGGAAATACTTTCTTCATTAGACTAGGTAAAATAGGGTGGGAATATCTTTCACTTTATTCCATACAAAGCATTCCTCACTGGAAAAAAAAATAATATTTAAAAATATGTCTTTGGTTTGGAATTTATTATCAGTTCCATTTATTTTCAGTTGTAGTTTGAGATCGTAGAATGAAAATATTTAAGAGCTACATTGATAGCACACGTATTTTGGTTTTGTCATTTAAGACTGGGCTGACTAGGAATTTAGTGTTCACCCATTGCAACAGGAGAACATATACTTACAGAGGAATCTACCAGAGCATTCCTCCATCTCTCTGTTGTACCTACTGACCATATTTAGTACAAATAATCTGGGGGGTTACAGTATAACTAAACAGCCACACCTGTGTCTGCTCTTCAGTTGCCTGTAGAGAAAGGATGTTTGAAGATTTCTTTGCTACAGGAACAATTCCTATAGCCTTTCCCTACCTAATTTATTTCCTAAATTACACTCAGAAACTGCCAGCTGAATAGATTTTTTTTTTTTTCTCTATCAGCAGTGTAACAGTACTAGCCCAATTCCTTTCACAGAATCACAAAATCACAGAATCACAGAATTACAGAACGGCTAAGGTTGGAAGGCACCTCTGGAGATCACTCAATCCAACACCTCTGCTCAAACAGGGACACCTACAGAAGGTTTCCCAGGACCATGCCCAGATTGCTTTTGAACATCTCCAAGGACTGAGACTTCACAACCTCTCCGGGTAACCTGTGCCAGTGATCAATCAACCACACTATAAAGAAATGCTTCCTGATAGTCAGATGGAACCTCCAGTGTTTCAGTTTGTGCCCATGACCTCTTGTCCTATCACTGGTCACCACCTGGCTTTTTTTTTTTTTTTTCCTCAGGTGTTTATAGACATTGATGAGATTTCCCCTGAGCCTTCTCTTATTCAGACTGAACGATCTCAACTCTCTCAGCCTCTCCTCACAGAATACTTGCTTGAGTTCCTTCTTCATCTCCATATACTTGTGTAAGTTCAGTTTGATTAAGTATTTCCTAACGTGATCCTCTTCCACTAATGGTAAATCTTCCTTGCTTCAGGATTCTCCTGAAGCTTTCCCTGGCTTCTGACACCTGGCAATCAGAAGACTGATCTTGCCAGCAAAGACTGAGGTGAAGAAGGCATTCAGTACCTCAGCCTTTTCCAAGGCCGGTGTAATGTGTCTTCCTTTTATCATCAATGTATTTCTAGAAGCATTCCTTGTCTTTTACATCCTTGGCCAGATTCAATTCCATTAGGGCTCTAGCTTTTCTAACTTCATTCCTGCATACTTGGACAATATCACTGTATTTCTCCCAGGTTACCTGTCCTTTCTCCACTCTCTGTATACTTTTATGTTTGAATTTGGCCAGGAGCTCCTTGTTCATCCACATAGGCCTCCTGGCATTTTTGCCTGAGTTTGTATTCATTGGGATGGACTGCTCTTGAGTTTGGAAGAGGTGGTCTTTAAACGGCAACCAGCTTTCTTAGGTGCCTCTTCCCTCCAGGGCCTTATCCCATAGGACTCTTCCAAGATGATCTTTGAAGAGACCAGAGTTTGTTTTCCTGAATCCAGGGTTGTGAGCTTGGTTTTTAGCCTTCTCTCTGCCATTAGGATCATGAACTTTAGCATCTCATTATCAACACAGTCACAGCTGCCTTGGACCATCACATTCCCAAGTACTTTGTTAGTGGCGTGTATGAGGTCCACTTCTCCTAATTTGCTCTTTTATCACTTGGAGGAGGAGGTTACATCAATGCACTCCAAGAACCTCCTGGATTGCATATATCTTTCTATGTTGTCTCTCCAACAGATATTGGTGTAGTTGAATTTCCCCATGAGGCCCAGGGTCTGTGAATGAGAGGGTGCTCCTACCTTGTCTGTACAGAGCCTCATCCCCTTTTTTGCTGGTCAGGTGGTCTATAGCAGACACCCACTATAATGTAACTTTTACCTGGCCCCTCTTTAATCCTAACCTTATAAATTATTAGTAGTCTCCTTATTCATCCCTAGACAGAAGGGGCAACTCCCTTTCCTCATCTTCCCAACCTGTCTTTTCCAAACACACTGTAAACCTTCACTGCTACACTCCAGTTACGGGAGCCATCCCACTATGTCTCTGTGATCCCAACAACATCACAGTCTTGCAGCTGCACACAGATCTCTAACACATTATGTTTATTGCCCATACTGCATGTGTTACTGCACAGGCACTTTAGAGAGGCACCCCAGACTGCTGAGTTCCAAGGAAAGCTTTTGGAAATTTTTGGAATGGTACCTTGTTGGCACTTGCTTACATATAAGTTCTGGAGGTAATGTTGCTTAAGCCCTGTTTTTTTGATTTTGCGACCTCTTCCTGTCACATCTCCCCATACCTCTTCCTCAGTGACCTTGTTCATCAGTCTCTCAAAGGGCTGCTGGTTATCCTCTCTCTCCCCTGTCATTCTTAGAGCCTTCCTTATGAGGTTAGCCATTCTATCAGCAAAAAATGGTTTTGTCCAATTCAATGAGGTGTATCCCATCTCTCTTAATCCGAGGTTTATCTACAAACAGGGATAGACATGACCAAGAGTAAAAATTTGTTACTTTCTTGATAACTTGTGGGTCTAATCTGGTAAACAGTTATATAAGTATTTTTTCTCTCCTCTCCTCTCCTCTCCTCTCCTCTCCTCTCCTCTCCTCTCCTCTCCTCTCCTCTCCTCTCCTCTCCTCTCCTCTCCTCTCCTCTCCTCTCCTCTCCTCTCCTCTCCTCTCCTCCTCTCCTCTCTCCTCTCCTCTCCTCTCCTCTCCTCTCCCTCCTCTCCTCTCCTCTCCTCTCCTCTCCTCTCCTCTCCTCTCCTCTCCTCTCCTCTCCTCTCCTCTCCCTCTCCCTCTCTCCTCTCCTCTCCTCTCCTCCTTTTTCTTTTCCTTTTTTTTTTCTTTTTCTTTTTCTTTTTCTTTTTCTTTTTCTTTTTCTTTTTCTTTTTCCTTTTTCTTTTTCTTTTTCTTTTTCTTTTTCTTTTTTCTTTTTCTTTTTCTTTTTCTTTTTCTTTTTCTTTTTCTTTTTCTTTTTCTTTTTCTTTTTCTTTTTCTTTTTTTTCTTTTTCACTTCTGCTAACTTTTAAGAACTTGTCTATAATTTGAATTTTCATTTTAGGGTCTTAGATAGCAATGTGCTACCCCTACCCCACAACACTTTCTTTGCAAATAGTTTGTTAAATTTTCTAAAGTGGAAAAAAAAAAAAAGTACAAAAAAAGTCCTTTAATCCCTGCTTTTATATATGTGCACATGTATGTAAAAACATGTATATAATTTCTGTTCTTTTGCATCTGTTATGACTTTTAAGAAAGAAACATCTTTGTTTCTGTAGCTCTTGCCTCACCTGAAATAATAATTTATTTTTTTTTTTTTTGGGGGGGGGAGGGTGGGTGGGGTCTAATTATAATTTCTCTGGAAACCAATTGGAATATCAAAATGAAGCATTCTGCCTTCAAATAACCAATTAGCAGCAGGTTGTGATTAATTCTGAAAGTGCAGGGCTATTCTGAAAACTCTACAAAAATAACTGTCACATTCAATAGTGTGTGTTTTTTTTTCCTCCATAATTTCACAATCAAATTCATTGAGTTTACAATTGAAATGGCTTTTCTGCCTGCTAGCCCTTTAAATTAGGACTGGGATTTGGAAGTTTATATGTCTTCTATCTGACTCATGGATCACCAATAATAAAGATTTTGCAGGTCAAGATTCAGATTCACTTGTGTAGCTCCATTACTTTCAGTCAAATTGCATAAATGTAACTGAAGGCAAAACACCAAAAATAGAGCAATTGACAAACAATCCTGCAACCACAACTTTTAGTTAACATGTGCATTGACTATGCTTAGGCCTGAAAATTACACAGGGCATTCTCCCAGACCTGTATTTCTCCTGTCTGCTTTAAATTCATTTCTGCTTATAACCCTTTTATTTCAACAAGTTTGACTATCCACAAATAACAGATCCAAGTAAGAGACTGTTTACATAAAGTCAGATTTGAGAGTACATCATCTGTAAAGTCAAAGCTCTGATTATGAGGTGTGTTATATATTTTTAAAACACTCTTTTTCTATTTGTTTGTATGTTTATTTTTTAATGTTTTTGAATTCAGGTTTCCCATTGTCTTCTCTTCACTGTCTGTAGAGCTGCATCCTACACAAATGGGGTTGCTAGAACGTTCTGTGTGATTTCTAAATTCTCGTGAAGTTCCCCATGAAATACAAGATGCTAGAGTCCCAAGGGCATTAAGAGGCTTTGCTTCCCCCATCCAGCCTCTTCCTCCATGGCTCCCCCACCTGACTACAGCCCCAGATCCCTGGTATGCCCTGAGGCCATCAGCACATGCCCCAGTGAGGCCATGGCAGGACCAATTTCCTGCTCCACTGGTCACTTGTTGGGCCCAACGCAGCCAGGCCTACCTAAAGGCCCACATTCTGGTCTGGATTCAGCCTGTGGACTTCCTTTCTATGGACATGTCCACTTCTTGGGCTGGGGCTGACCTGGTACCCCTGGCTGTCCTGTTCCATGCTGGGAGCGTGGGACAGGCCCTGGCTGACTACCCCACGCCAGACTTTCATCCCACAGAGATCTTCCAACCCATGCAATGCATTGACATAAGACAGTACCGTTGTTGTTCATGTACTGTGTTTGTTTTGTTAGTTTGTAATTAAAGATCAAAACTTTTATGACTGGTGCAGTTCTAATTTAATAATCATGATGTTATATTTATTTGGCTTGCCCAAAACATCATTGAATGTTTAAGTTCTTCTGACAAAGGGAATGCTGAAATACTTAAGGCAGCAGAGCAGAATAAGCCCTAGTACAAATGAAAAACTAGCCTGAGCAGTTTTCATTTATGTGAAAGAGGCATTGACCTGCTACTTGAACGCTAGGAGAGTTCATACTTCACTTATGCTTACAGGCAATGCTAGTAATCAATGACTGGTGTTTTGGTGTTTTGTGAATTTTATTTTGACAAAATATTGAACCTGTTGATGCATTAGTCATTGGCCTTCACAGATGACCTAAGAAATAACTCCACATTCCCTAATCTTGACAAAAGTATGCCCATAATTTGTACATGGATTAAATCAAGTAAAAAGGGCTATTTTTCAATGCAAGTTTCAAATGCACACCTCTAGGATAGGTATGTACTGAAATTTTTTATTTTTTATTTTTTAAGATCTGCTGGGTTCTTTTTTTTTCTTATTTATTTAATTATTTATTTATTTTATTTTTAATTGCCTATAATACATAAAGAAACATTTAACATAAGTAGAGAAAGGACTGAAATGATACTCAGATCTCTATCTTCATCTCATTCCTGTCCCTAAAAGATGAGTCCCTGGGCAACCTGATCTAGTGGGTGTCATCCCTGCCATGGCATTGAAACCAGATGACTTTTAAGGTCCCTTCCAACCCAAGCCATTCTATGATTCTATGTGATCATAGCATTGCTCTTTGATATCTACTTGCTTTTCTAGAGCTTTCACTTCATGTCTATAAAATATATATTATTCAGTATATTCTAGAATATTTGGAGATATAACTGACCCAATATTAATTGTATTAAAAGTTAATTCTCCAAGTCTAAGCAAACCATTTTGGCTTTACTATATAATTATTTGAAGGACAAAGAAACTTGTTTGTGACAAATCCACTAAAAGCTCCTCTTTGTTTCACATTTCCTCATGCAGGAGAACCTTATATGAATAAAAGAATGGTTTCAGGGAATAAGAAAACTTTTTACAAATGTCATGTGTGAAAGTTGCTGTGAAATGCTTCATCTCACCTTGGGCATCTCTTTTGGGATAATATAAACCACTTAAAGGTATCTATTTTGGTCCATTAAGTACAGAGGAAGCTTAGACAAGCTTTGGCATAGACAATTAACTTTTAAGCATCTGATATTACAGCTGATGAATCCAAATTTAGGTGAGGTTAATTTGGAATTCTTATAATTAGTCTATACATTTGGTAAAACTCCTACACATTGCTTCAGCTGATAAGATGGTTAATTCTCTTATGATGTTACTTATTATATACAGCATTTTAATCTGCTCTGGACTTTAGATAAAAGTGGTCTCAAAAGTAAAATCTTTTTTTTTTTTTTAAAAGGGAAGGGAAGGGAAGGGAAGGGAAGGGAAGGGAAGGGAAGGGAAGGGAAGGGAAGGGAAGGGAAGGGAAGGGAAGGGAAGGGAAGGGAAGGGAAGGGAAGGGAAGGGAAGGGAAGGGAAGGGAAGGGAAGGGAAGGGAAGGGAAGGGAAGGGAAGGGAAGGGAAGGGAAGGGAAGGGAAGGGAAGGGAAGGGAAGGGAAGGGAAGGGAAGGGAAGGGAAGGGAAGGGAAGGGAAGGGAAGGGAAAATACTGTATTCCATGGGCAAAGTTTTTCTCATGTCTGGAGGTTATACAGGGTAAGGAAACAGTTTTCAAAATCCCAAACAACGACTTTCTTCAATATCTTTATCAATGATCTGGATGAGGGGATCGAGTGCACCCTCAGTAAGTTTGCAGATGACACCAAGTTAGGCACATGTGTTCATCTGCTCGAGGGTAGGAAGGCTCTGCAGGAGAATCTGGAAAGACTGGACTGATGGGCTGAGGCTAACTGTATGAAGTTCAACAAGGACAAGTGCTGGGTCCTGCACCTGGGGCACAACAACCCCAAGCAGAGCTACAGGCTGGGAGATGAGTGGTTAAAAAGCTGCCAGGCAGAGAAGGACCTGGGAGTGATGGTGGACAGTCGGCTGAATATGAGCCAGTAGTGTGCTCAGGTGGCCAAGAAGGCCAACAGCATCCTGGCTTGCATAAGAAACAGTGTGGCCAGCAGGTCTAGGGAAGTGATTGTCCCCCTGTACTCTGGTGAGTACAGTTGTTCAGTTTTGGACCCCTCACTACAAGAAGGACATTGAGGCCCTGGAGCATATCCAAAGAAGGGCAACAAAGCTGGTGAGGAGTTTGGAGAACAAGTCTTATGAGGAACGGCTGAGGGAGCTGGGGTTGTTTAGCCTAGAGAAGAGGAGGCTCAGGGGCGACCTTATCACTCTCTAAAAAAAATTGGCCTTAAAAGTGGCTGTAGTGAGGTAGGGATTGGTCTGTTCTCCCACATGCCCAGTGTGCCCAGGGAAGTGGTTGAGTCACCATCCCTGGAGGTATTTAAAAAGTGTTAAGATGTAGAGCTTAGTGATATAGTTTAGTGGAGGTCTTGTTAGTGTTAGGTCATAGGTTGGACTAGATGATCTTGGAGGTCTCTTCCAACCTAAATGATTCTGTGATTCTGTAATATTTTATTTTATTTCTTTATAAAATGATCTTTTGCCTGGATTTATACTAAAAGATGGGTCCTAAAAAGTGTTAATCTGACTTTTTTGTTGTTGTTACTGTAATACAAAAATATCAAATAGTTCCCTCCTTGTAAACTGTTTACTTCCTCTGGTAGGTTATGAGGGCTCTTACTGAACTACTGTGGTCTGTCATGTCACTGTATCCTAATAGAAACCCTTAATCTGTGCATTATTGACACAACATTTAACAGTTTTGTCTGATTGCATAAGAAATTATGCAATGATATAACAGAAAATGATACCTATTAAATGCAAGTTTACATGATGTCAGATATCATAGTAGAGACTTTCCCGCAGTTAATCCATAGTTAAACTTGTCACTATAGAATCCTTATCCACCATGGCATTACTGGAAGTATATTCCAATAAACTCCAATTGCTTCGTTAAAGCAGTTCTTGTTTCTCAGATGCAAAGACCCAATCACTTGGTCAGAAACTGAATACTTTTAATCTGATTACAAAATAAGCACAAAATAATCTGAGTATAAAATAATAACATAAATAGACTAATGTGAGTATGCCCTAATCTCAGTATAAAACATAATGAGGCAGTGTGATGGGGCAGGGGAGCAGACAGTTGTGGGGTACAACATCTGTATTTCATGACTAGGTATTTTCAATCTGACCTGATTTTGGAAAGAATTGAAAACAGTGTTTTATTGCTGTGAGTGAAGCTTTCCTTACTTCACTGAGTGAAGCCTGATTATTATTCTTAAAACTTAATGTAAATTTAATCCAGTATTCACTTTGGCCACTTCCCAGTAAAATAAACCATTCCAGCTCTCTGACTGAGAGACAAGTTCTCACGGACTGGCCAATGCTGAGAGCGTTAAACAGCTTTAAGCCTCTGTAAAAGGATGGGAACCTTCAGGCTAACTTTTGGAAATATCTCTGCTCTGCACTAACTCCCAGCTGAGTCCCAAGTATGCTAGCTAGCAAAGGCCAAAGCCATGCCAATAAAAAAGCTAACAGTAAAGCAGCGTGGATCATTGCAGGTCAGTGCTCGTGTCTCTGTCCTGGTCTTGTTTAGTTAATTAACATAGACATAGTGTCAGGGCATGAATCATGAAAGTAATCTACAGTCATTGGAAAGACAAGTCCTTTCAGAGGGCAATTCAGAGCTGCACAATAATGTTCTGAAACTGCACCAAAAGTAAGAGTCAACTAATCAGCTTTATGTGCCTCTTTTCCTAAAATCTTTTGCTGAGACCACACACTTGCCTTTTTATTTGCTAATGACATAAGTAATTATACATAGAGCTGTCACTTTTTTCAACAGAAGAGCCTTCCAAACTACAAAGAATCCACCTCCAGGGCTCCCCAAACACTGCCAATGGCCCATGGCATGGTTGTGGCCCATCCATGTCACCAGATGCCCAGTGCCCAGAGCTGGGTGTGCTCTCAGTGTGCCCCAGCCTGTCTTGCTTCCTGATGGGGGTCATGCTGGACCAGCTCCAAGAGAAGTTCATCTCTTACTCTACACAGATAGTTGCTGATTCTATACAGAAATCATGTCTTTATTTTCTTGCATTTACTCATAATCAAATGCTGGAAGCTTTGATTGTCACGAAGGCATTATTTCCTTGGTATCAGGCAGTCACGGGATGCTTTTACTTTTGTCAAGGGATCCAGAATACATCCTTAATCTGAGCTGTAAACCCTTCCAGTAATAATGACACATTACCTGTGAGTCTTAGTATGAAATGTTTCCAAACTTCTGTGCTTGCTGTTCATATTTTGGTCATCCTCAGTAGGCCCTTTGTGCTGGTTTAGCACCAGTAAATAGCAAAACACATACATGCTACTCTCTCACTCCTACACTTCAGAGGGGCAGGGGGAGAAAACACCATGAAAGAAAAAGCTCATAGGTTGAGATAAGAACTAGGTAGAGATTGCTCACTAATTATTGTCAGGGACAAACAATCTCAACTTTTGTTAGACTCAGATTTTGGTAGATTAATTTCATTTACTGCCAATTATTAACATTATAGAGTCATAAGAATTGAAAGCAAACTAAAAACACCTGCCCTCCGCCTCCCTTCCACTACCTCATCCCCCCAACTGGCACAGAAGAATGGGAAATGAGGGTTGCACTCAGTCCATTGCACTTTGTCTCTGTCACTCCTTCATCTTCATTCTCTTCTCCAGATCCAGCATGGGGTCCCCCCCATGACAAGTAGTCCTTCAGAAACTGATCCACTGTGGGCTTTCCACAGGGTCTTCTATCTTCAATAGATCTTCTCCCTTCTCCACACTTCTCCAGAGTGGATCCACCATAGGTGCCAGTTCCTGCCAGGTGACTTGTTCCAGCATGGTCTCCTCTCCATTGGCTGCAATTCTATCCAGGAGTTTCCTTCTGCATGGGCACTTCATGGGCTGTAGAGTCCTTCAGGTCACATCCACCTGCTCTGGCATGTGCTCTTGCATGTGCTGCAGCATGGAGAAGGACCTGGGAGTGATGGTGGACAGTCGGCTGAATATGAGCCAGCAGTGTGCTCAGGTGGCCAAGAAGGCCAATGTCATCCGGGCTTGTATCAGAAACAGTGTGACCAGCAGGGCTAGGGAAGTGATCGTCCCCCTGTACTCGGCTCTGGTGAGGCTGCACCTCGAGTACTGTGTTCAGTTTTGGGCCCCTTGCTACAAGAAGGACATCGAGGTGCTTGAAGGGGTCCAGAGAAGGGCAACGAAGCTGGTGAGGGGCCTGAAGAACAAGTCCTACGAGGAGCGGCTGAGGGAGCTGGGCTTGTTCAGCCTGGAGAAAAGGAGGCTCAGGGGCGACCTTATTGCTCTTTACAGATACCTTAAAGGAGGCTGTAGTGAGGTGGGGGTTGGCCTGTTCTCCCACGTGCCTGGTGGCAGGACGAGGGGGAATGGGCTTAAGTTGCGCCAGGGGAGTTTTAGGTTAGATGTTAGGAAGAACTTCTTTACTGAAAGGGTTGTTAGGCACTGGAACAGGCTGCCCAGGGAGGTGATGGAGTCACCATCCCTGGAAGTCTTTAAAAGACGTTTAGATGTAGAGCTTAGGGATATGGTTTAGTGGGGACTGTTAGTGTTAGGTCAGAGGTTGGACTGGATGATCTTGAGGTCTCTTCCAACCTAGAAATTCTGTGATTCTGTGATTCTGTGACTTACTTGTACAAACACAACCATAGGAAAAAAGGCAATGAACTGTAATCATGAGTAGGCACTGCAGCACTCAAAGGCATTTTGTTTGTCAAATGAAAATCCTGAATTTTCACAAAACACCAAAGGATTTCACTAAGAGTCTTTTATTTCTGTCTAGTGTTCATATACATCTCCTTTCTATTTCCAAACTTGTGGACTTGATCTTCTGGAACGTGCGGAAGTCCAATATCTGTTTTAACTGGTGTATCACGTACGTTTTAGTCTTGCAGAGTTTTCAGAGCACAGTGGTGGAGTAACAAAGGAGAGATACAAATTAGAAATAGGTGATAAATAAGTATCTGAAGATTAAAATGCCTTAAAGAATGGGGGGGATGGGGGGGGAGTGTTGGATGAATTCATGTCAAATTCTCCTTTCTTTTTCTCTTGAAGGCAGATACTGAAAAAACTCTAAAAACTTTTGTATACCTCTTCAGCTTGTCATCTCTTAAACATGTAGGTTTAAAATTTGCATCAAATGAAGATCTTCTCTAAAATACTAGCCTATATGAGAAGATATATAGTAAAAAAATCCTTATTAAAATAATAAAATTTCTACCATATTTGTCAAAAACGATTTACAGATTTACAGGTTTTATTTTATTCATCATCAGTCTTCCTTATTCAAAAATGACAACTTACAAATTCAGTACAATAGATCTCCTTCAAAACACCATGTAAACAAAAACAATAGATGTGTCAGTATAAATGCTTTTCTTAAGTCATATCAAAGTGAAATTTAGTTTTAATGAATATTGATTATTTTTCTATTAGATATTTAAGCTGCATGCTACATTATTGAATAAGTGAATGAGGTTTCTTTAAAGAATTTATAAGGAGCAATAGAAAAATGGTATCCAATTTTGTTAAGTATTTCTAAAATTAAAACAAATTTTCTTACATACAATATGTTTACCCCTAAAACAACAGAAACAGGAAGGTCTGTTAGGCTCTTAACTGAATCCTGGTTCAAAACACGTAGGGGTAAGAAATCAAAGAACATCAAAAACTTCATCTGTCCAAAACTTTCTGTGCTTAATAAAGCTCTAAGATTTTTTGAATTGTAAGTGGATACCACTGATGTAAATAATGTAAATGGTAGAAACTCTGAGAATATATAAGAGCAAAAATATTTACATTTTTTTGTGAATTGTTCACATTAAGTGTTTAATTTAATATCACCTTTATTAAGTGTTAATGAAGAATGTTTTCCTAAGACAAGTTTGAATCTTAAACTCATTTACTTTCTCAACATATAATTTTGTTAGTTTTTGTTAGATTTGAAAATAACAGACTTCTTCTGGAAATGGAAAAAAATATTTTATCCATATTGTAATTATTCCTACTAAAATATTTGATTTAATAAGACTTTAAGCAGGTGTTGTGCACAAATTGCTATATATTAAAAAAAAAAAAAAAAAAAAAAAAAAAAAAGATTAGCAGATATTGCTTTGAGGTTTTATTACCATTTTAATATCTTTAAAATAATCTATTTCTGATCCAAGAAAATCAATGAATCATCAAGAATTATGATAATTAACAAAAGTAAAAGTGGCATAATATATTCCTTTGAAATACCTTTCAGAGATGTAAATTTTAAAAGAATGTTCTACATTCCTCTCTCTCTCTTTTTTATTATTTTTATTTTTATTTTTTATTTTTATTTTAGTATTGCCAACAAAAGACAATAATTGCAGTTATAATGGTAAAGGAGGGGAATAGTTTTTCAGGGTATGTTTTAAATTTAAATCTAGAAAAATATTAAAAATGTAGAATTAATTTCTAGACATCAATATCCATTTTAAGATACTGTTTTCAAACACAAGGTCTAATTTAGATACTGGACAAGGAGTTTGTCCTCTGCTCAGCTGTTACATTTCTCAGATTTCTATTGTGAATTGAGTTCTGTCACTTAATCCTGTTTGAAAAAATAGCATTGGTAATTCTATTCTTAGCAGAAGTAAATTAAAAATATTAATCTGTTTGATTTTTTTCCTTTATTTATGTTTGTATAGCACTCAAATGAGAGTAGTGGACTAACCACTGTTAAATTTCTATAGGCAGAATTGCTAAGGATGAGGTTTGAAAAATTAAGATAAAATTTCTTTTGGGATGCTGACTATAATAGAATCAGTTACAGAATCAGTGAGGTTTGAAGGGACTTCCAGACATCATGTATTTCAACATCCTGCCCAAAACAGGTCCAGTTACAGCAGATTGTTCAGGGTTACGCACAGTCAAGTTCTGGCTGTCACCAAATAAATAAATGTCTCAGTCTCTCTGGGCAATATATTCCAGTAATATGTAGTGATTTAGATGGTCTTCTAGAAAGGGAATATGCCAAGAAAGGACATGGTCAGAACACATGGATAAGACTCATTAACCTCAGGCAGATATTTGCTACTTCTAGATGTAGTCTGCTTCTTTTTGCATATCCTGTATAAACACATTTTGTTACAGATACAATAATCTACAGCAATTATAAATAAAAACAGCAAATCTCTGACTCCATCTTCCATTACAAACTTTCAAGTGTCTGTATCATACTTAAATTTTGCAGTCAAAACGCCTCTCTTGTTGTTTTCCACAATGACTCCTTTAAAAGTAATAATACCAAGAAAACATTCAGAGCAATAAATATAAGAACCTGGTCAATGACCAGTAGAAATTTCTGCCAAGATCTCCTTTACTTTAATGATCTTGAAATCATGTTTCTTAGCAATAATATCATATGCTATGTTTGCTTCTTTAAAGTGAAGCACATGGGATTTATGCATGACTGGTTGAAATGTTTGAGGAATTTCATAGAAATTAAATCACTGTAAAATACAAAAAAGAAACTATATCTAGTCATTAATGTCTCTGATAGCTTGTTTTTTAGCACTATTTTGCCTGAGAACTTTTTTTTTCATCTTGTTTTTAAATATCATTTCAAAATTATTATTATTTTTTTTTTTACATTTTGTTTTATTTTTTGTTGTTTTTAACAAGCAAAATATTGAATTTTATTGCAAACATAATTTGTATTAAAGAAAACCTAAAAATTAATTTCAGAAAAAAATATCTAAGTTGGAGAACAGTTACACATGACTGTATTTTGGCACAGCTTCTTTCTTCCAGTATTTTCTTCCAATATTTTACTATACTTTATATATGTATAACTATGACTTTATAATACTTTACTACTACCTCTTTGTACAGAAGTTAATTTGTGTTTGCACGGTTCTAATTCTAACATTATTATCTGTTGTGCTCTGGAAATAATTAGTAATAATATTAGTGAATAAACATTGAATCATAAAGAACAATGTGTTTCAGAATAGAAAGTATTTCTATATATTTATGGTTATGCAATAGTTGGAGGAATTCTTTGAATATGACCCATATATGAACTAAGAACTTCATGCATAATATCTTAATGCTGTTTAGGAGGCAGTGTTTGGACACTGTGAAGACAAATAATGGGCTTATCTTAACAGAGTATTCATTTTTTAACTGTTCTGCCACCCTGAGTACCAATATTTTGTAGAAAATAAATTGCTATATATACAACTACAAAGTACAATCCTGTAAGTGATTAGGCTAAAATTCACAAAGGTACTCAAATCTGAGCAAAGTTTCAGAAGGAATAGGAATAATGCTTGAAAATTTACCCCGTTAGCTTAGCAGATATCTTCTCATTAGAAAAGGCCTACACACTTATGTGTTAGGTCATGTATGTGTAATACATTCAAATAAGGAAGCAAGATGTAATGAGTGGTGATTTGTTAAACTTGACAGTCTATGAGCAATTATGTCAATTTGGGTTTCGAAATCATCTCTCATGGGAATAACACAGTGGAAAACAACTTAATTGAGACTTTCAAAAATATTTTGAAACCTCCCCCTTCCTTCCTGACCTGCAAGTTTTTTTTTGTTTTGTTTTGTTTCGTTTTTTTTTTTTAACAAGTTATTGTATCAGTCTAATTAATTGAACTTATTTGCAAACAAAGCCTTTGTGTTATCAACAATAATTAATGGTGTATAGCTCTTTTAACACATTCAAGATACAGCCACATAAATCTTAAGAAGTTAATAAACAGAGCTGTCACTGTAAATGTGCAGACTTCTCTGTGAATACTTAAGCACCAACATGTGCAGATTGTGATAGTGCCAGGAATGGCTTCCTTTCTCCTCATCCTTTCATTTCTCCACACTGATAAACTGCAATGGGCCTCTTCATTCACATAATAGAGAAAGTCTCAGTAGCTTCTAAGCTTTTAGTGAGCCTTGCCACTAAATGAATGACAGTTATTCGAGCATCATTAAGGTGTGCCACTTACTACAATAACTGCCAAAATGTCTCTGTGGCCAGTGTCAATGTATGACTTCTAGTAGCTCTTATTGTGGATTAAGAAGGCATTTAAGACACTAAGGTATGCTCATCACCTTGAACAGTAAAATACTCTGGTATTTTGGGAGACCTACATAAGGACACATTAACTTATTTAGTTGTATGTCAAGTGATCATCATTAACACAGTAAAACTTATTTATAAGATTTTTAAAAAGAGAAGTAAGAAAAATAACAAGATCATATTAAATGAGGCTTTTACTTTAACGATCACCCTCATTCCAAATCCTTCCAGATACACACTATTCAACTTCATTAAAAAATATGTATATATATATATGTATATAAATATATATATATATATAGTTTCAAATTCATTTGGAGGTCATTAAAAATTTCATTATATCTATTATGTTTACAGGAAAGACGGTGAGTTGAAATGGGCTGATCCTCATTTGTTGAGGTTGTCCTGGTTTCAGTTAATAATAAGTTAATAAGAAAATAGAGTTAATTTTCCTCCTAGTAGCTGGTAGGGTGCTATGTTTTGGATTAGGGTAAGAAGAGTGCTGATAACATACTGATGTTGTAATTGTTTCAAAGTAGTGCTTACACTAAGCCAAGGACTTTTCAGCTTCTTGCTCTGTCCTGCCAGTGGGCAGGCTAGGGTTGCAGCAGGAACTGGGAGGGGACAGACCCAAGACAGCTGAACCAAACTGGCCAGAGCTGTACTCCATACCATCTGATGTCATGCTAAACAATATATAGGGGTGTCTGGCTGAAGTGGAGGGGCTGGCTGCTTGGGGATAGGCTGGGCATCAGTCAGCAGGTGGTGAGCAATTGCATTGTACATCACTTGTTCTGTACACATTATTAGTAGTACTATAATAATAATAATAATAATTATTATTATTATTATTATTTTCCTGTCTTAATAAACTGTCTTTATCTCAACCCACAGGCTTCATTTTCTCTCCCCCATCCCAGAGAGGGAGGGCGGAGGGTGAGCAAATGGCTGTGTGGTGCTTAGCTGCCAACCAGTTTAAACCACAACAGAGGTTAACATTTTTTCTTTGAAAACAACAAAAATATGTGTAAAAAAGAGAAAAGCATAGAATATCTAGAACATGCAGCTGCCACTTATAAATTTATTGTTGGAAAATAGCAGGTTAAAACAGAAAGACGCAAATATTTTAGCATTCCTAATAAATTCATTTTCTTATTGAAAAGCTATATGTTTGTAACCAAAAAGAAAAAGAAACAGCTAATTATTCTGCACTTATAAATATGGAACAGATGAGTAATATGCTGTCTTGAGGCAAATTTCTTTAAAAGACAAAAGCAAGGTAGGCAACAAGAAAAAATATATATATAATTTAGGCTGCAATACAGAGGAGGCAAAGAACAAAATATTGTCACTGTCTCTTCGTTCCTGCAGTTATATTTTTTTTTGCGGGTCCAAAGAAGGGCGACGAAGCTGATGAGAGGCCTGGAGAACAAGTCCTACGAGGAGCGGCTGAGGGAGCTGGGCTTGTTCAGCCTGGAGAAGAGGAGGCTCAGGGGCGACCTTATCGCTCTTTACAGATACCTTAAAGGAGGCTGTAGAGAGGTGGGGGTTGGCCTGTTCTCCCACGTGCCTGGTGACAGGACGAGGGGGAATGGGCTAAAGTTGCGCCAGGGGAGTTTTAGGTTAGATGTTAGGAAGAGCTTCTTTACTGAAAGGGTTGTGAGGCATTGGAACAGGCTGCCCAGGGAGGTGGTGGAGTCACCATCCCTGGAAGTCTTCAAAAGACGTTTAGATGTAGAGCTTAGGGATATGGTTTAGTGGGGACTGTTAGTGTTAGGTTAGAGGTTGGACTCGATGATCTTGAGGTCTCTTCCAACCTAGAAATTCTGTGATTCTGTGATTCTGTGAAAAAGCACGTCTCATAACAGGTAGTGCTGGAAAAGAGATCTCACGTTCAGAACCATGAAAATCTGAAGAAGTCACTATGTTTGTCAAAATCCTTGGTAAGTCTCTTCCCTCTTGCCCACGCATTTTCCTCCTATCATTACTGAAAGGTTTAAAGTAAAAATAAATAAATAAATATCTAATACTTTCTAGAATTAGTCATTCATCAGTTGCAGTCTATTGCTTTGTTTCTTACTCCTCTTGTTTTCATGATGCAGTGTTAACACAGTTCCTAGAATTTATCAATAGCTGATTTGATTTGATTTGATATGAGCTTGCTTTTCTGTCTTTCATTTCTGTTAATCCTATGACACATTTAATATATCAAGCTGCTCTGACCTGTTGCGCTATGCACAACACCTATTCCCTTCTCTTCCAATCAAACAGTTGTTTATGAAAACACTTCTCTTTTTCTTTTTTTTTTTCTTTTTTTCTTTTTACTATGAGGAAGAATAAATATATACATTTACTATATATTTTGAAGCCTCTAACCTGAAAAATGTCCTATTTCTCCTATGTACTCGGTCTGGCTGGGACGGAGTTGACTTTCTGAAGTGGCCCATACAGTGTTGTGCTCTGCGCTCATAGCTAGAACAGTGTTTGTATTGCACTAATGTGTAGACAATTGCTGATCCTTGCTGGCATAGCATCAGGACACTTTCCAAACCCCCAGAGCCAGGAGGCTAGGGATGGGCAAGAAGTGGGGAGAGGACATCACTCTAACCTAACAGCTGCCTTAACAGAAGCTGACCTAAATTGACCAATGTGATATGCCATACCGTGTAGTGTCACATTCACCTAAAAAAAGTTGGAAAAGGGGCAGGCAAGGTGGAGCTGTTGTTACAAAGATGTCTGTTCTCCCAAACAACCACTGTGTGTACTGAGGCCCTGCTTCCAAGGATGTGGTTTAACATTGTTCATTGATGGGAAGCAGAGAATTTTTTTTTCTCTTTCTCTCTGTGCTTCCATGCAGCCTTTGCTTGTTTGTTTTGTTTGGGTTTGTTTGTTTGTTTTCCCTCTTTCTTTTCCCTTAAATTAAATTATATACACGTATATATACATTTTTTTTCTTTCTTTTTCTTCTTTCCAGCATACTCTATTCTTCCTCCCTCTTTTAGGTTGTAGTGTAGTTGAACTTCTCAGTAGGGTAAAAACACCACATCCTATCAGTTTAACACATTGTGGAAATAAAGTAATGAGGAAAAATAATTACTGTGTTTCTGTAGCACCTTACAATATCATGCTCTTTATGGGTAGAACTAGCAAATTCCACTTTGACTATGTAGTTTATCTTGTCTTTTCTAGTTCATTGTCCTATACCATAAATTCTCTAAGTATGCTTTTATTGTCTTCTCTTCCCCTTCACTTTTTCATAAGTGATTATGCAATTTTACACTACTTTCCCTACATCACACAGCTCATTAATCTGATACATGGGTGGCAAGCCAATGTAGAGATATAAAACTACAGTTGCTTTAAGGGGATGTGCAGCTAGATGAAACATTGGTGAAACACATTCAGAGGTAGCAACACATTGCCTCTGACAAATTGTTTCTGACAAATATCACCATGGAATTGGTTGATAGAGTTTACAGAACTGGAAATTAGGTTTTGATCAGACTCATTAAAAACAATGAACACCTTTCATTTGAACCAAAAGTCCACAGATAAAGGGAGAAAATATTTTTAGAGATAAGGGAATTGAAATACCTATGAAGCTAAGCACTTTCAAAGAGTAAGACAATGCTAACTTCTCAGAGAGGACTTAGCACATGGGTTAGCCAACTTCCAAAAAAAACCCTTCCATTTCACCATAGATCTAGAAACCCATTTCAGACTTAGTGGATGACATTCACACATACATCACTGATGTTGCTGTTTTCCATTTCCCACCTTCATGCAATCACTGGTAGAACCTCTTCTCCCCTAGACTGATCAATTTCTTTTTGCTGTTCATCTGCTGCATCAGGAATGGTTTTCTTGTCTTGTCTTGTCTTGTCTTGTATTATTATTTAATGTATTTATTTATTTATTTACTTACTTATTTATTGTTTTCCCTGTTTCCTCTGAGGAATAGGAATGCATTTTTATTCCTTTGACTTCATAGCATATCCTGAAAACCACAACTCTTTTAATAAGGAAAGGCATGTGTGGCACAACCTGTGCAATATATGGGTGATAACTTTTCCTAGCTGTTCTCATTCCATTAGTTATTTGAGGTTCACTATATTAAAATAAATTCTGCCTTCAATCTGCAGAATGTCATGCTAACGGTTTTGCTTAATGGATTTTTTATCAGTATTTTAAGTCTTTGAATGCCAGACTGTTGTGGGAGATTAAGGAGACACAAGAGAAAATTTTGAAGTTGTAAAAAAAAAAAAAAAAGTTTAATAATAGTACTAAAAACAAACAAACAAAACAAGTACAAAATAGAACAACCAAAACAACAACAACAACAAAACACAATTATATTAAAAGTGTCTAATGTCCATATTCTATGGATGCTGGATTTTATTTTATTTTATTTTTTGAAAGACAGGAGGACCATTTGGGTTATTTTTAGAATGGTATTTACATGGAAGAAAAGTTAAATTCGTAATTCTTGGAACCACATCAAGAATTTTCCAAAATAACGGTTTAGTAAATGAGCTCAGAAAGGTATCAGAAACAGATGAAGGAAACTGTCAGAACAGAAACTGCTGAAATGGGATCAGAGAGAGAATGTCAATTGATAGAACATTTTAATCCAGGGAGAGCAGCACATTCCTGTTCAAAGACACTTTATTTATGGTTTATACTATTTTCTGTTGACAGTCCTGATATAATCAGGAAAAAAAAAAAAACAAGTTAAGCTCCAAGTTAGGTATCTCTAAGGTAGTCCGTGAACTTTTTTTTGTAAAAGCGTATTCATTAAGTCACTAGAGAAAAAGTCAACTGCAACAATTTCCATACATAAAGATTTTCAACAGGCTACCAAGAGTGCTGCCCATTATTTTTCAGCACAAATTTTCCTGTATACAGTAAACAAAAGCAGCTTTCAGGTTTGCTTCTTTTTATAATAGTGGTGTCAAAATGCAGCTTAAACATTCCTCGCTGGGCCATACAACTCACCTAGAACCATCTTTGTACTTGAGAATGGTTAAAGTTGAGTTCAAATCCTAATAATTTTATCTGTTTTCAGAGATTTTTCAGAGAAAGTTTTAGCTCTCTAACTATAAGATGGCATGGTAGACTGATCAAACTGTCCAGAACATTGGTCAGTTGAGGAGGATTTGTCAGATAATGACCTATTTGAAAACAAAAACAAAAACCAAAACAAACATGCAGCATATTAAGCATAATCTTAATTTCATTATTGCCCGGAATATCATATTTTATTATCAGGTTTTGAGCTGCATAATTTTATTTATTGTTGTTGCTGCTTGCTTGTTTGTTTTGTTTTGTAAAAAACTGTGCAAGACAGAAATATCCAACAGTTACAGGAAAAAATACAAGAAAATAAAAATTCAAAATATTTGCACAAAACAACAATTCTGCAACCAACAGTATATTTTGGTATCCACTTTTTTTTCTTTACTTTTCTTTTTTTTTTTTTTAAGAATGTAATGGAATAAAAAATATTCTGTAGAAATTTTAGAATAGAATAGAATAGAATAGAATAGAATAGAATAGAATAGAATAGAATAGAATAGAATAGAATAGAATAGAATATTTCAGTTGGAAAGGAACTTCAAAGGTCATCTAGTCCAACTGCCTGACCTCTTCAGGGCTAACCAAAAGTTACAGTATATTAACACCCAAATGCCTCTTGAGCACTGACAGTCCTAGGTAGTGAATCACCTCTCTAGGAAGCCTGTTCCTATATTTGACAACCCTCATGGTAAAGAAATTTTTCCTTATGTCCAATATGAAAACAACTTTCTGCCATTCCCTTATGTTCTATTATTGGTTACCAGGGAGAAGAGGATCTCCCCCTTCACTTCCTCAAGAAGCTGTAGAGAGCAGTGAGGTCACCTCTCAGCCTTCTATTCTCCAGACTAGACAACCAAGTGTATGCACTTGGCTACTCCACATAGGACACCCCTTCCATCTCTTTCACCAGCTTTCTTGCCCTCCTTTAGATGCTTTAAAGTATCTTGACTTCATATTGTAGAGGCCAGAACTGTACACAATAGTAAAAGTGAGGTTACAGCAGGGCTAAACACAGCATCTCTTTTGACTGGTTGGCCCTGCTGTGTTTAGTGCACCCCAAAACGTAATCCCAAAATCTGATTAACCCTCTTAGCTGCCAGGGCACACTGCTGGCTCATGTTGAGCTTGCTGTTGATGAGCACCCCAGCCCCCTTTCTGCTGAGCTGCTCCCTAGCCGGTCATCTCCCAGTCTGTACCTGTAGTTTCTATATCAGAATTACTTTGAAGTGCATAAGACATGCATTTTTAGGTTTGTTTGTTTGTTTGTTTGTTTCACAATTTCCATGTTCTTAACTGATTTTTCTTTTTAAAAAAAAAAAAAAATCCATCTGAAGAGTTTCATGGTAGCTCTAACAAAGCATAATTTTCTGGGAAGGCATGGAATTGATTCTGTTCATCCATTGAATGTTTTCTACAACAAGAATAAACTTCTTGGTTTTAATCTAAACATCAAGGCATTACATACTTCTACGTATGTCAAGCTATCTACTCTGATGATCTAATGTAACTTGCACCCTATAATACGTAATTCATGTCATAGGAAGTGAAACATTATCATTTTTTCAAGGGTAAAAGTGACTTTACCATATTTACTATTCAAGAAGAGTAATGGATATTTCAGATTCTAGTCTCAGAGTTAATAAATCAAATAAATATTAAAAAAATATTAAATATTATTATAAATATTAAAATATATATATATATATATATTTTTTTTTTTGTAAAAATACTCTGGTAAAGTATAGCTTCAGTAAAAAGTTCATGCCAGCTGGAATGGAAAAAAATGATTAAATTGGGTTGATTTCAGATAATTTTTGAAAATACTTATTTTCTGATACACCTTATCTGCTACAGGAGTATATTTCCCAATCATTTCTTCTCTTATTCTCTCAGTTGGAAAAGCTTTGCCTCTGGCTCACATGTTTTAAGGCCTAGGTATATTATAGGATACACTTGTAAGGACATGCACTTTCCAGAAAGGTTAGATGAATGATTGAAATATAAAGCCAGATAAAATCAGACTTCATAGTAAACAAAATAACACTGCAGCAATAAGATGATAGCCAAAACACAGATCTGTACTATCATTTGAGATGGCTTGGGGTATTGTGCTTTGCCCTTAGCTTCAACTCTAAAAAGGTACAAGTGTCTTACTAGTTCTGGGTCCTATTTACCTGCTTCCTGTCTTATATTTTGTAGTGCCTTTAAAATAGTACTAGTTGCCTGTATTTGGGCAACCAAGCCCAGAGGCTGGAAAGTAACTCAGTCAGATAGCCGAATGTAAACAACCACAGGCTCACTAAGGTGTGTGTGTGGGGTGGGGTGTGGGGGGGGCGGGGGTGGGGGTGTTGTGAATTGAAGACTTGTAAGAATCAACAGACATCAACAGGCACCTAATCAATACAGTCAATGGAGGAAAGAGCGTATTTAAAGTAGAAAACTAGTAGTGAGACTCCACTGACTAATTGTTACGATTTCAGTTTAGATGGCTAGTGCAGTGGGCACTACAAGTAAGCATAATCTATCTTGCAATACAATGTGTGTAGGTATGTGTGTATACATATCAGACTACTAGAGATAATTGGAAAGGGAAGGTTTAGAAGACTGTCAAATCAGAACAGTTTTAAACTATAAGACAACTTTTCTAACTTAACTCTTTAACTAGACATTTTTTGTTAATGATTAGTTCTTACCCAATATTAAGCAATGTCACTACATATACAGAACCTGTTATTTTTTGACACTTAAAGTCTCTTGTGAGTATGCCATACCACAGAACTGATGTGTTAGCAACTGATACATAGAATCATAGAATCATGGAATGATTTGGGCAGAAAAGAAAGTTAATAATCATCTATCTCTGCACTCCTCTTCCCGGCCTCCTCCGATGTCACTAGCATGTGTAGTTAGCAGTGGAAGGTAGGCTCATAGCCACATAGGTGATCAGGCTTGAGAGCTGTTCAACAGGAGAACAAGAGAACTGTTCAGCAACAGAAGTATATTGCATAAATTCTTAATCTACATGTTCCTGTCTAAATTACTATGCAGCATTGGTAGAAATCCCTAAAGAATTGCCATTAGATAGAATATTTATTTTAAGAAAAGGTTTCCTGTCCAATCAAAATTCTTTGGAGAAAACAAAATATTATCTTTAAGCCTTTTCTGCCTTTAAGGATATCACTGAAGAGGTCTGGGAATCAAGTTCTTCTATGCATGCTGCCTAAGGCAGTAAACAGATAAGAGCAGATCAGATTACTCTCTCTCTATGGTTCAGTGAAGTTGTTGCAAATCAATATTGTAATGAAGTGTTATACATACACTCATCTTTTCCACCAAGAAGTCATAACTGAAATGATTAAACTTGGAGTGTCTTTAGGATACCTGATAAAGAAAAGTGTAGAAAGTTGCTTCTTGAAAAAGGTGCATCTCTAAGAACTAAAATGCAGGAAATTAATGGGTTCAGAGTAATCTCTTTTCAGTGATGCTTTTCACTTTAATATCTCATATGTGCTAAGCATTTTGAAAGTGAAAATGTTATCTGTTCAAGGAATGTCCTTCAAGGTTCACTAGTGTGTAATACAGAAATAGAAAGATGGAAAGGATTTTACAAATTAATTTTATTATTCATTTACCAAATGAAAAGATTTGAATATCCACATTCAGTACAAATGAATATGCCATAATAGGGAAAACATAAGTTTATTTGATCTTTCAGTAGTAAGAAATAATGCAACAGTGGTCATCACTACAGTACATTTTTTATGTCACTATTTCCACTATTTTACTTATGTCATTATATGTCACTATTTCCACATGAACAACAGGGAGCTGGTTGTCAGTTGAGCTATAAAAACATGCAAGCAGTGAGAACTCTGTTGCAAGCTGTCCCTTATTAATGTTAACAGAAAGGGAAGTATTACAGGGCTGCTATATTGCTGATAAACCACCAGATCTCTATTTATCTATTAATTTACAATATATATTTCTGTATGCAAGAGTTTTGTTTAAAAAATCTATACACTATATTGGAACCAGAGCATTGTCTTCTGTCAATTACCTACCTCAAACTTGTTAGAGGTAGTCAGAAAGTATTAGAATAAGCCTGGAGAGATTATCATGCTGCTATGTAACTGAACTGTCTCTCACTATCACAGCTTTATAGGTATGTTTTTTCCCACTGTTTTTGTTGTTTGCCCTCATACAATATATAATAATAATAATAATAATAATAATAATAATAATAATAATAATAATAATAATAATAATAATAATAATAATTATATAATTAATAATATATATTAATAATATATAATATATAATAATATATAATATATAATATTATATATATAATATATAATATATAATAATATATAATATAAAATAATTAATAATAATAATAATAATAATAATAATAATAATAATAATTATTATTAATTATTATTATTATTATACACAGAACTAGCTGCAATGGATGTGCTAATATTCAGGCTTTAGTTGAGTTCTTTATGCTTTTGTGGTATGTTGTCTTTTTACAAGTCATGGGAGTACAATTTCCCCAATTTGACACTACAGCTGTGTTTGTCTTTTTGAGGAAAATTGTGTTGCAAAGGTTATATAACAACTGAAAGATCACAGAAAAGCTCAAAACTCTTTCTCAACATTGCTCCACCTGTCTTGCCAAATTCTAAAATGTTATAATTGGACCTAGTTAAGAATTCTAGTATAGTTTCATGAGTGTTTAGAAAGATTGAAACATATTTATATATTATTTTTTGTTTTCTTTAGAACAATAAAATACAATACTTCAAATTTGAAATCTACTTTGAACTGTGGAAAGATCATTTCAAAACATGTTAGTAGGCAAAGAAAAAATAGATTATTGCCTACTTTTTGTCTGAGTTGGAGAATCTGTACATTCACATACATTTATTTATATTTTATGTAAATGGAACAGAGTCCTATCAGTCATTTCCTTTGTGATATATTTCAAGCAGTGTAAAGAGGAAGCAACGTTGTTTTGAAACGTTGTTTTGGCTTAATTAATAAGCTACTGTTAACACTGGAAACTCAACTGATGAAACTGTGGGTAAGGTTAAGGTGAAACAATATTTATAAAATATATGTAAGAGGTTTTTAGAGCATGTGTCTATATATGTGTATATATATGTATCATTTTTGCTTAACAGATGAATAAAGAGAAAATATAAATTTATTAAGCAGACAGCTCATCTACATATACTTACTAGTCTACTTGCACCATTAGGGAGGCAACTTATTTTGGTGATTTGAATGTAATAGCCTTTGGTGTAAATGTGTTTTTGATAAATCTGTAAACCTGTATATGAGATCTTCCTTTTTATTTTTTTTTTTCTTTTTCTTTTTTTTTCTTTTTCTTTTTCTTTTTTTTTTCTTTTTCTTTTTCTTTTTCTTTTTCTTTTTCTTTTTCTTTTTCTTTTTCTTTTTCTTTTTCTTTTTCTTTTTCTTTTTCTTTTTCTTTTTCTTTTTCTTTTTCTTTTCCTCTTTTTCTTTTCCTCTTTTTCTTCTTCTTTCTTTTGTTTTTTAATAGATCCTCTTTCAGTCATCTTAAAATAAACACACAAACGTCAAATGAACCATCTATATTTTCCTGTATGTCTGGAATCTCATTAAGAAATCTCCTCTATAACAATATATCCTCTCACAAAACTTGGCTAACTCACATGCTTAGATAAAACCTTGTTCTCTGTCCTAGTATGAGACATTTTCAAAAATTCTACAATTTTAATGTAGGATTAGGAATATGAAACAGCATATGCAAAATAAAACAGACTGAGAAGGCAGAGGAAAATCAGGTCACAGGTTACAGAAGCATTGGTTTGCAAGAAAGGGAGTTTTCTGGGGTTACTTGCCATTTTCTATAGATGTATCATGCTTTTTTTTTTTTTTTTTTCATGGTTCTTAATATATATGTCAGTACTTTCCATGAATAACAAAAGGGCATAATTTATTAGGGCAGGGGTTGATGCTTTTAGGGTAGAAAATATATTGCCATGGTGGACAGCAGGGAAATATCTTCAGATAAATCAAGAGATTATGATAATACTCAGATGCAGAACTTTTTTTTTTTTTTCCCCCAAAAAATTGTCTCCATTTTGACTAATCATTGAGCAAAGTGATATAAAAAATTTAGACTGACAGTACAGTCCTGCTGATTTGTCTTTCCAATTAATTTTGTTTTCAGGATATTTGGAGAAGACAGAAAAAAAAGAAGTGGAAGCATGAAAGCTGAGTTTGTTAATAATTTTCTTTTTTTTGGATACCTTTATTTTCTCTTGTTTTGGTCTCCTCATGTAGAATTCACGTTAACTTAATGCGGATGTTTGCATGTCTGGGATAGTCACACAGGACACTTAGTTGACAGTGAGAAGGAAGCAATTCTGCAGTTCAATTTATCTGATCTATTTAGACATCTATGTTGAGATAAGATGAATTTGTCTCTGGAAGTGCCTATTTTTCTCCTTCTCTATTGGCAGATAGGATATACACGTTTACATTGACATGTCTAAGCTAAGTGAGACAAATCCCACCCTTGTGCTCAGCAGGATGAATCACGTCAAAGCCATCATTTAGAAGAAATATATATTTAGAAGATAAATGACTGAAAATATCTTCTATTTTTCTGTTATTTAGACTCTCCATTTTTTATGACACTGACTTTGAATGCATATTAATTTTTTAGTTACAGACTCTCCTATATATATAGAGATAGATATATAAACTTATAGATAACTGCTTTCTTATTGAGTATTTGAGGTACAGGAATTTGGACTGACAATTTTTATGAAGCATTGCATGGCATAAAGCAAATGAAAAAAGTAACCAACAAATATTAAAAAAATTAATATATATATATATATATATGTAAAATATTCATATATATATCATGACTTCTAATCTTTATTGGTTTCAAGGACCTAGTCTGAAAGAAGATAAGCAAATTTCTGGATGCCTGAATTAAATTTCTGATTAAACTCTCCATATATGTTCTGTTTAATTTTGCACATATTTTATTCTTTCTTGATTTTTTTCATGTTCATTAAATATTCTGCCTGCAAATTTAAAATTATGTTCAATATTACTATCAACAAAAGAGCTATTCTTAAAGATTCTGAGCATGTTAGTTTCCTCAAATTTAATGTATTCCTTACCAACTTTTTTCTTTTTTTCTTTCTTTCTTTCTTTCTTTCTTCCAAAAGCTGAGGTGAATAACATAATGCTTATGAGAAACTGAGATACTGTTTCATCCTGTAAATTATCATTTGTTGAAAGTCCAGTTTAAAACATCACAAGTATCTTTAGGTACTTAGAACAGAAAAATAAAACTTTCCATTCACTCTCCTGGAATGTGTGCGTGCGCGTGCGCACACACACACACACACACACACACACACATTCTGTAGTTAGAGAAAATATTTAATTTCAAACCTCTCTATGATTCTTATTCCTTTGTCCAGTTTTGAAAAACTGATTTGATTACAGGTTGGTAAGAGGTTCTCTGTGCCAGAAAGCACAGACTGATTTTATAAGGTAATATTAATTTCTCCCATCTATTTTTTTTTTCTGTGATACTGAAGCCACGGTTAATTATTAGTATAAAGGAAACAATGTGATTATCTAAGAATACAACAGTAGTTTCAGTTGCTCACTGAAGTGAGTTAGTTACTCCAAGTGAGTGAGGCAAGTGAAATTATTAGGTCCCCTTAACAGTCTAGCATGACTTCAGTCTGTCAACTGAATCATTAGCACATCAGTCAGACAAACGTTTAATTTCTTATCAAATCTGTAATACAGTCACTCCAGAAAACTTCATAATATAACTAATAGAGACATGAAACAAATAGCAGATGCAAGAAATTCTTGGGCCCCTAAGGAGCCATGTTCTCCAAATACTACTTAACATTTCAGGCTGTCTTAGTTCTGTTAACTCATTGCCTCAGTAGTGGGAAGCTAATACATCCTATACATAAATAACAATCTTGATTTCACATGCACTTAAACAATTCCATGTATAGATGCACTGTAATGTACAAATTTTTGTCAATATGTTCATGAGGAAGCACTTTATTCTGAGTATCTTTTATAAAGACATTGGCACAGTTCAGGTAGATAGAAGTGTAGTTTGAAAGTAGAAATAATATTTTCTGATGCTTGGTCATCTCATTGAAGTTTAAATCTTGGCTATAATCTGCTACCTGTAGAAAGGAAAGATGGCAGATTTGTGTGTTTATACATATTTCATAGTTAATGGTATGGGGGAGGAGGAATACCCATAGACTTACAAAAAGTTGAGGAATCTTCAAGCATAAAAGTCCTGACCACCATGAGCACAGTGAGTGGATGTGAAGTCCACAAATGTATCATAGAATCATCAAACCATGACCCTAGGTGACAAGGTCCAACTTTTCCAAACCTCCAAAGGAAGAACAGGTTCCTGTAAACAGATGCTGTATGGAAGGCATAGCAAAATGATAAGACTGGACACCCTTTACAAGGCCCAATGAAACAAAATAGTGACACTAACTTTGTATGTAATAATCAAATGCTTATTTGGCAAGAAGTTTTCCAAAGCCCTCAGCAGAAACTTCCCTGAACAAATCATCCTCAAGATAATTTTGCTTGCACAAAGGAAGAAGCAGAAGTGCACAGCTTGGAGCACGATGTGAGGACTTGTA
This sequence comes from Anas acuta, assembly GCF_963932015.1. Taxonomy (NCBI): domain Eukaryota; kingdom Metazoa; phylum Chordata; class Aves; order Anseriformes; family Anatidae; genus Anas; species Anas acuta. Next base: position 73,877,635 of record NC_088981.1, read on the forward strand.
GCTGAGTGAAGTGCAGGAAGCAGGGTCTTTTCCCATTAGACAGTCTCATTGCTCCTCATCATACTGCCCCCATCTCTGCTCATCCAGGAAAACCACATTCTTACAAACAACACAGAAACACAGATTTTACACAAGGGTCTGCAACATTACATCTGTCACTTTTTTTCGGAGTGCTCGAAAAACTATAAGGATGTATTGTTATTTATTCTTTTCATATTTTTACAGAGGACCTGGACTGAAATCAGATACCAATTTATCTAATTCTTGCTAAGAACCGAGTTGCCTGTGTGTTTAAGCCTGGGTAATGCTTCCATTGGGAGGTAAACAGTCACCTTCAAACTGGCATTTTCTGAATGTTCTGAATACTTTTTAGATGCTGATCAGTACTACTCAGGAGTTGAACATGAACAAAGATGGCTTCTACTTGTATTTTCTATGTGGCGATATTTCTGTTCTAGGTTTTCACTATGAATCAGAGTTATGCTATTTCTTCTACATACTGAACTGTCACCAAGGCATTCATTGCTAAAGTGTAACTCTCTCCCATCCTGCCTTTCCCTGGTCACACAGAAATTCAGAGAAATTTAAGTCACAAGAGCAGAGCTAGTAACTTTGCAATAGGAGAGAATTCTTCAAATAGGCAACTCTTCCTGTAACTAGCCTTGCTTTAATGCTGTATGTCTCTAAGGAGACAGAACAAATTCTATGTGTCTGCATTTCCTCTAGCATTTGAGATAACTGTTACGATAAAATCCTGGACTATGAAGCACTGCTCTTTTAAATCATTTAATAAAATGAATAGAATAGCTTTATGATGGGATGTTGACTACCTGTTTTAAATTCAAAATGCTATTGACTTCTTATCAAGTTGGAAAGACTTTTTGCCTCCTTTGGAACAGATCCTTTTTCCAGCTGAAATAGTGTGGTGAGCCATCAGAGATCAAAAGTTTACTTACAATTGCATTCTCTCTTGCTGTTTTCCAACTGAGAATGAGAAGTAGAAAATTTTGATTCGTGGAAAGATATTTGTCACCAACACATAAGATAACCATTTAAACTGGTGTCTACTTTCTATTATTATTTAACTATGTTAGTTTAAATATTGCACTATTGTGATGAAAAAGTAACTGGTCTGCATAGTGATTTTATTTGAACAGCTTTCCATTAATACTTAGTCTCAAGCTCTAAGATAAAGCTCTAAAATTAAGCTAATGCAATATTGAAAATATGAATTAAGTAATTTGCAATAAGTAAATTAGTATTATCAATGAAATTATTTATTTAAATGATTTGCTTCATCAATTCTTTGTCTTTTTGTTTGTTTGTTTTTGTTAATCTTACCTTTCCTCAATTGGAATTTGATCTATATCTTTTTTTTTTTTTTTTTTTACAACTACCATAGATTTCACTATTGCTGCTGAAGCTGAAACCCTTTTTCTTTACAAATCAGAAGTCCATTTCTGATGAATCAAACTCTCTATAGTCATTTAGCACTACCGTTCAGAGTAAAACAAATTGCTGTATACACATAAGCAAGTTTTGATGCAAGTTTGACTCTAGTACAAATTTTAGACATAAACAATTGATAATTTCAGAAAGAGTTTTGACTCAGTAAAACTACCTGAAGTATTTCAGTTAAGCATATTTCTTACCAATGGAGTATATCAATGCAAAATCAACATCTGCTCCCAGTTCTTAGTTCACTGAATTGTGAGAGTTCCTGTACTTTTCTTGTATTCACCCAGAATGACATTTCTCAGTACAATTTACTGCCTGCATATTGTCCACAGAATTTCTGAAGATATATTGATTTTCTTGTTGTAATTTCATCTGCATAAAAAATCATAGATCCAAAATATCCCAAGAAGCAGTTCGTAGGGTACCATATACTTTTGTTTGGTGAAAAAATAGAAAAACAAACAAACAAAAAGTTTTTTTTTTAATTACCATTAATAATTTAGCAGCAACTACAGGATTGGCTGCCTCTATAAGTCAAACTTCCTTCTCTTTGTGTCCATCCAGCTGCTTAATTTAAGGTATGTGGCTTGAATTATTTATTTGGATAGATATTAAGAATGAACACATTAATTGTGATGTCAAGTCAGTAGTTAATATCCATTTATGGTTAAAGGTAATAGGAAAAGACAGATGAAGTAATTGTGCTATTATCTCGAGTGGAAGGAGGTACTTTTGTGTATTTTCACTTTCATTTGGTAAGAAATGAACTTGTATGATCTTTTTTTGCTTAAAATCATACATTTCAATTTATTCTCTATTTTCAAATTTAAAAAGCTATGTGGCTATGGAAATAGCATACATGTAAAGGAGAGGGATAAAAGAGGAAGGGATAAAAGGGGGCGGGGGGAGGGGGAAATGGAGAGAGAGAGATGAAAGATGAATTTTCCATCAACCCAAAAAGCCAGTTCACCCACTTCAGCCATCAGTCTCAATATTGCTGTTTCCAGTAGAAATGTGGATACCTGGTTGCATGTGAAGGGGTGGGAAAAGTATGTGGGGGAAAAAATAGTTTCCTTTTAAATGAATTAACATATATATATGTTGATATATATATGATTGTATATATGATATATATATGATTGTTGTCATCTCTTATAAACTTAAATAGATTAAGCTGAGGTCCTTAAATTGAGTTTCCCATCTATACCATTGGATTTAACCAGATTGTTATATATGGAGTGGTAATTCGTGTCGAGAAAATGGTTGATATTAATAAAGAAGGGGGAGATGTGGGAGTGTGGCCATGGGGGTCTTCCTCCCAAAGACCATTGCCCACGTCCCGAAGATCCCGGCCCAAAATTCTTGGAAGGCTTTGTGCAAGTGCAAGGACTGATAAGCTAATTAGCATACAAAGCTAGAGTAGGTGGGTTTAGGTAATGAATATGTATAGGCATTAATAGAATATTCATTGTTTTGCTGTCTAAATATGAGATAGTTTCTTACTTCGAACATGCATGATAGATGGAGAGATCCCCCGTACATCCAGCGCTGCAATAAAGAATATACCACTTAAGGAAATTTCAGCTTTGATCTTTGAATCACTGCTCAAAGAAGCTCGTACTGAAAGTCGCTGGAAATGGGCGTACTGGAGCTGGAAAGAAGCTCAAGCTGAGAGAAGTGGACCCGCACACACAACTGTCTCTTATTCTCCTTATTAAAAATTGAATAGTTTATGAGCCTGAAATATGGGACCAAACTGAGGTCAAGGTGTGGGACTCTGCAACTAAAAATGACAAGGTTGCAGTGGAATTGCTCGGCACCTCGCGAGCAGCCTCTGAGGCCTTAAAGAGCCCTGTGGGACCACAGTCAGAAACATGTGGTTTGCCAGATAGTGAGGGAGCTGCGGGCACCTTTACTGATCCGCTGCTACGCCATCGGCCCCTCTGCTGCTACAGCCATGGAAGGCTTTTGCTGTTACACCCCCTACTGACCTGGATGTGCCTTTTGACCCAGGCTTATTGGCCTTGAAAAGGAGATGGATATGCTTTTCTTCGATCCAGGAAGAACGGGATACATAAGGCCTGAAGACTGAGTTGCTTGACAACTTAAAGCAAGACATATTGTTCAAAAGGAATGGAAAATGGAGACTTGTATGTAATCAAGAAAATGAGTGGAAAATGGAGACTGTTAAGTCATGGAACTTAGAGGATTGTTTGTTACCTTTTCTGATCGTACATATGTATAGGCGTACTCGAGTTTAGTAAGTCATGGAACTTAGAAGATTGTTTGTTACCTTTCCTGATTGTATATATGTATAGGCATACTTGGGTTTAGTATGTAAAAGCAATGCTCTATATGTTTAGAACGTTTGATGTTCGTGTGTGGTGTGTGCGTGTTGGTGGACCATAGACTCCCTGCACATCCAGTGCTGTTTACTTGCCTTTTATACTTTTTATGAATATTTCTTTTATAAATATTACTAAATTCAGATTGAGTTGAGACTTCATTTATAACAAGATTAACAATAGAATTCTTGGAGTAAAATCTGGGAGTGTGACTGTGGGGGTCGACAAGCCCCAGGGTTGGTGATGACATCGAACTCTTAACAATGAGGCCATCAGGAATGTGAAGAGTTTAGAAGGAACAAAAAAGGGAGATTGAGGAGACACCTTTCTGTCTCTGGTTGCATGTTCTCCAGCCTTTAAGGCATGGAAGTTGCTGGGTGTTTATGGTTGCCTGGCAAAGTTATTGACCAATGAATAGCTAGTGGAAAAGGACTGCTGTGGGGTGAATGATATAAGGGAGCCTGTCCTCAAGATGGGGATTCAACACAATACATGTATATAATGGAGTTATGTCATCAATAAAGTAGTAGCAGTTACTGATCCTGAAAGAACCCTGGCGTCTGTGTGGTCATTACGTCACAGTAAAATATTCTCAAAAAGTAACCAGGCTAGAACATTATGGAAGTAAATGGTTCTGCACAGCTCCTAGAAAACTCTCATTTTACTGCTTCAGTTTAAGAACTTCCAGAATCGTTGTGTTTCGGTCCATGCTTTCAGACTGAGGGAAGAACTCCTTCTGATGATTTCTTTCACTCTACAGATAGTATGGGAGACCTTATGATGTAATTAAGTCAAAACAGCAAGCAGTTAATAAAAAATGATATATTTTATTAGAGTCTGGGAAGAAAGACTTTGTAAAGCAAGTATTTTTCACTTAGAGATACTAGTTCAACTTCTTGTCTCTCTAAGCCAGCACTACTGTGAGAGGATTTACATTTCTTAATGGAGGATGCCGCTGAAGGAGAAGATTTGGAAGACACAGAAATAAAGCGAGTTCAATTAGTATCTTGACCCTCCAGACAGACTGGGGAGTGGGGTGGAAGAGAATACCCTTTGGAGTACTACATATTATTGTTGTATACATATACAATATAATATATTATATGTTGTACATTATTATTATATTATAAACATATATAAATATTGTTTTTGAGCAAAGATGTATGTTTCAGGTATATATAAATGGGGAAAACCTGTAATCACATTCTGAGAACTAAGTTAATTAGTTTATAGATATAAAATATTAGTTTTATCAGATATAATAATAGTTTATAAGATACAAAGTTCATTAGTTTATAAGATATAAAATATTTATATTCTTGGTATTCTTGGTCAGCTCACAACTTAGAAAAATATGTTATTTGTATATCAATGCAAATGATTTTAGTATTATTATTTTTTTATTGTGTTTATCTTAGTGAATTAAACAATTATCCTATGCTTCCATGAAAATGATGACTTGTAACTCAACTTCAGACTGTATTATAATATTTAAACAATTTTTTTCAACATCATCTACCTAAATTAATTATACACAAAGAATTTTTTTTGCTTTATCAGAGATATTATAGTTCTTGAGTTTATAGCTTTACTAAAAAAGAAATATATAAACAAAGAATGTAGTTTTGATATTGTTATACAATTGGCAAATGTACATTTTGTGGCCGACTATGCTAGTTCTTGGTATTACATATTTGGCAGAAAACAAACAAACAAACAAAAAACAGATATCTACAGCCAAGAACTGTCAAGGCTTGTAATTGCTTTTCTGTGATATAACTGAAGCTAAAATTCATGCTTATTGTTTCTGTCAGTTTCTTGATCAACACAAACAAGCAGGAGAATCAGCCTGAAGATGACTTGCCCCAACGCAGGTGAAAAAATGGACAAGTGTAAAATTTTCTAATTTCCCATTGCAGCTGCAAGTGATTCTAATTTAAATACATATATATAAAAAACAGAGAGGTACCTTATACTTCTAGAATACTAGTACTATTTTAAAGCATCTAGAAAAAATAATCTAAAATGTATTATAGTATATTGTATATTTAAATATTATGGGAGAAGAAATTTAAATATTTTAATGTTTCTTTTAGTTAGTTACGAAGGAATGCCAAGACAGTACTAGTAGAAATATCTTTTCTCTCATATAATTATTCCTAGATGTTGATAGCTGTTTTGAATTAGTCTACACATATATGTATGTGTATAAGTTTCTCCTAGATATTATGTATGGCTTTTTGAGATTGCAATTTTATGAGAAAAATAATGCTTCATGGCATATTTTCGGGATATCTGTTCGGTAAGCAACAGAATTTGGTCATTCTATCGAGAACCTTGCAGGGATTGGCTGCAGCAAGGGCTCCTGGCAGGGAGCCGAATGAAGCCAACCCCAAGTCCCCCAATAACGTGGAACAGAGCCACAGCCCTGCGCCCCCCTCCCCACCCATCCCCCCGAGCAGGCAGGAGCTGTGCTCATCTGTGCTTGTGCCACCGCCACGGGCACTGAAGTGCTGAGGGTGGAGCCAGGGGTGACAACAGCCCATCCACCCCTGGCGCTATGAAAGTAGTCCCTAGGGAGCGCTGCAAACAGGACGCGCTAACAGGACTGGCTTGGCAGTTAGCGCAGGCAGTTTGTGCGGGGCAGTTCAAACAGGGCAGGGAGGAGAACCTAGACCTCACCATGGTGGGTACCTGTCACAGAGGTCGGTCCAAGGCGGCAACCCAAATGGAGGAAATGATGCCTCTCTGGGTTCACGTGGGCACCCAGGTGGATCCCCTGAGGGGGGAGGTGGCAGTCTAGACAGGTGACTGCGTGGAACTCCGGAATCTGGAGGCCCATCTGGAACATGAGGGAGGAGAACGCTGGCACGGGTGAAGGTGTGCCCTGCTTCAGGGACTCCTCAAGCAGGTGGCTGGGGAAGCAAGGAGGTGGGGTTGTTTATGTGAGGGAGCGATTAGCGTGTACCCAGCTCCAGCTGGGGGAGGGTGAAGGACAAGTGGAGAGCTTGTGAGTAAAAATTAAGGGGTGGGCTGGTATGGGAGACACGGTGGTGGGAGTCTACTACAGGTCTTCAGATCAGGAGGAGGAAGTCGATGAGGCCTTCTACAAGCTGCTGCTAGCAGCCTCACAATCACGAGCACTGGCCCTCATGGGGGACTTCAATTACCCAGACATCTGCAGGGTAAGCAACTCGGCCAGGCATGAGCAGTCGAAACAGCTCCTACAATGCGTTGAGGACAATTTTCTGATGGAGGTGGTGGGGTAGCCGACAAGGCGGGGGCTGCTTCTGGACCTCGTTCTTACCAACAGGGATGGCCTTGTTAGGGATGTGAAGGTTGGGGGCAGCTTGGGATGCAGCGACCATGAGATGGTGGAGTTCCAGATGGAAGTAGGCAAAGGAAGTAAGGCTAAAAGCAGGATTGCTACCCTGGACTTTTGAAGAGCCAACTTCGACGTCTTCCGGGACCTGCTTGGGAGTATCTCATGGGATAGGTTGCTAGAAGGCAAGGGTGCTTGTGAGAGCTGGGCTACATTTAAGCAGCACTTTTTCCATGCTCAGGATTGGTGCATCCTGAGGAATAGGAAATTGGGGAAGGGGGGCAGGAAACCCACGTGGATGAGAAAGGAGCTCATCAATAAGATCAAAAGGAAGAGGAAGGTCTATGAAATGTGAAAAAAGGGCCTGTCCCCTTGGGAGGAGTATAGATGTGTTGTCAGGGGCTGCAAGGACGTGACGAGGAAGGCTAAAGCACACCTAGAGATGAGGCTTGAGAAAGAGATAAAGTATAGTAAGAATGTTTTTTTGGACTGTGTGGAACTTCAGGTCGGCGATGGCAAAGTTGAGAGCCTCTGGGTAAGGATCAAGGGATGAACGAATAAAGGGGATGTCGTTGTGGGAGTCTATTACAGACCGCCTGGCCAGGATGATAGCGCCGATAAATTATTCTTTACAGAACTAAGAGAGGCCTCGAGATTAACTCCCCTTGTCCTTATGGGGGACTTCAACTTGCCAGACGTTAACTGGGAGTGCCACACGGCTGACACGAGCAAGTCCAGGAGGTTCATGAAACACCTAGATGATAACTTCTTGGTGCAGGTGCTAACGGAGCCAACTAGGAAAGGTGCCCTCCTAGACCTGTTGCTAGAAAACAGAGAGGGTCTGGTGGGAGATGTGGTGATTGGTGGCCGCCTCGGTCATAGCGACCATGAAGTGGTTGAGTTCAAAATTTACGGTGACAGAAGGAAAAGTGCCACCAAAACCTCATCCCTAGATATGGGGAAGGCGGACTTCAGGCTGCTCAGGGAACTAGTCAGCAAGGTCCCCTGGGAAACTGCTCTTGAAGGCCTCGATGTCCACCAGTGCTGGTCATTCTTTAAGCGATGCCTCCTAGAAGCACAAGATCAGGCAATTCCTAAATATCGCAAGTCAGGCAGGCGGGGCAGGAGGCCGGCGTGGCTGACCAGGAACATTCTAATGGAGATTAGGCAGAAACAGAGAGTGTTTCGCTACTGGAAGGAGGGCCAGGTGTCATGGAAAGAATACAGGGATGCTGTTCGTGTTTGTAGGAAGAAAATTCGTGTGGCTAAAGCCCACCTAGAGTTGAAGCTGGCTGTGTCTGTGAGAGAAAATAAAAAGGGTTTTTTTAGATATGTGAATGGAAAAAGGAGAACTAAAGAATATATAGGGCCGCTCCTTGATAGGGAAGGTCTCCTCACAGACAATGACACAGGCAAAGCAGAGACACTTAATGCCTTCTTTGCCTCTGTCTTCAATGCCGATGATGGGCTTCGGGACCCAGGGTGCCCTGAGCTGGAGGACCGGGACTGTGGGGATGACAAACTCCCAACCGACCCTGAACGTGTGTGGGATTTGCTACTCCACCTGGATCCCTACAAGTCCATGGGTCCGGATGGGATTCATCCCCGGGTGCTGAAAGAGCTGGCGGACGTCATCGCGGAACCTCTCTCAATTATTTTTCAACGATCCTGGGAATCTGGAGAGGTCCCGGTAGACTGGAAGCTGGCAAATGTTGTGCCGAATTTCAAGAAGGGTCAGAAAGAAGACCCTAGCAATTACAGGCCTGTCAGTCTCACGTCAGTGCCTGGTAAAATCATGGAGAAGATGGTTCTCGAACTTACTGAGGTGCACCTGGGGGACAAAGCAGTCATTGGTCCCAGCCAGCATGGGTTTGTGAAGGGTAGGTCCTGCCTAACTAACCTGATTTCCTTTTATGATAAGATCACCCGTATGGTGGACCAAGGGAAACCAGCTGATGTGATTTTTTTGGACTTCAGCAAGGCTTTTGACACGGTCTCCAATAGGATCCTACTGGATAAAATGTCCACCATACAGCTAAATAAAAACATCATACGATGGTGAGCAATTGGCTAACGGGAAGGGCCCAAAGGGTTATGGTAAATGGGGCTGCGTCAGGCTGGCGGGCGGTCACCAGTGGGGTCCCTCAAGGCTCCATTTTAGGGCCGGTACTTTTCAATATTTTTATAAACGATCTGGATGTAGGAATAGAAGGTATTTTGAGCAAGTTTGCTGATGACACCAAACTTGGAGGAGTTGTGGACTCGAATGAGGGTGGAAAGGCCTTGCAGAGGGATCTGGATAGGTTGGAGAGCTGGGTGATCACCAACCGCATGAAGTTCAATAAGAGCAAGTGCCGGGTCCTGCACCTGGGACGGGGAAACCCCGGCTGCACGTACAGACTGGGCGATGAGACGCTGGAGAACAGCCTAGAAGAGAGGGATCTGGGGGTCGTGGTAGACAGCAAGTTGAATATGAGCCAGCAGTGTGCCCTGGCAGCCAGGAGTGCCAACCGTGTCCTGGGGTGCATCAAGCACGGCATCGCTAGTAGGTCAAGGGAGGTGATTGTCCCGCTCTACTCTGCGCTGGTGCGGCCTCACCTCGAGTACTGTGTGCAGTTCTGGGCACCACAGTATAAAAAGGACATGAAACTGTTGGAGAGTGTCCAGAGGAGGGCTACGAAGATGGTGAAAGGCCTGGAGGGGAAGACGTATGAGGAACGGCTGAGGGCACTGGGCCTGTTCAGCCTGGAGAAGAGGAGGCTGAGGGGAGACCTCATCGCAGTCTACAACTTCCTCGTAAGGGGGTGTCGAGAGGCAGGACGCCTTTTCTCCATTAACACCAGTGACAGGACGTGCAGGAATGGGGTTAAGCTGAGGCAGGGGAAATTTAGGCTTGACATCAGGAGGGGGTTCTTCACAGAGAGGGTGGTTGCACACTGGAACAGGCTCCCCAGGGAAGTGGTCACTGCACCGAGCCTGTCTGAATTTAAGAAGAGATTGGACTGTGCACTTAGTCACATGGTCTGAACTTTTGGGTAGACCTGTGCGGTGTCAAGAGTTGGACTTGATGATCCTTAAGGGTCCCTTCCAACTCAGGATATTCTATGATTCTATGATTCTATGAGTTTTTTTTTCAATTATGTAAACAGCAAGAGGAAGACTAGGGATAATGTGGTTCCCTTGCTGAATGAGGGGGGTGTCCTGGTCACGGGAGATGCTGAGAAGGCAGAGATATTGAATGCTTTCTTTGCTTCAGTCTTTGCTTCAAGGACACTTCCCCAGGACTCCTCACCCCTGACAGTAGGACAAAGGGTCTGGGAAATGGAGGGCTCCCCCCTGGTGGATGTGGGAGTGGTTCGTGAGCGTCTGAGTGGGCTCAACGCACACAAATCTATGGGTCCTGATGGGATGCATCCACGTGTGCTAAGGGAGATGTGATCGCTGAACTGCTCTCTTCGAAAGGTCCTGGAGAACGGGTGAGGTGCCTGAAGACTGGAGGATAGCCAATGTCACTCTTGTCTTCAAGAAGGGCAGGAAGGAGGATCTGGGAAAATACAGGCCAGTCAGTCTCACCTCTGTCCCTGGAAAGGTATTGCAGCAGCCTGTTCTGGATGCCATCTCCAAGCAATTGGAAGAGAAGAAGGTTATGAGGAGTAGTCAGCATGGATTCGCCAAGGGGAAGTCATGCTCAATCAACCTTCTATGATGGCATCACCAGCTGGGTAGATGGGGGAGAGCAGTGGATGTCATCTACCTTGACTTTAGCAAGGCTTTCGATACTGTCTCCCATGATATCCTACTAAGAAATCTGAGAAAGTGTGGGATAGATGAGTGGACGGCAAGGTGGGTTGAGAACTGGCTGACTGGCCGAGCTCAGAGGGTGGTGATCGGCGGAGTAGAGTCTGGCTGGAGGCCTGTGACTCGCGGTGTTCCCCAGGGGTTGGCGCTGGGTCCGGTCTTGTTCAACATCTTCATCAACAACCTTGATGAGGGAATAGTGTCTGCCCTCAGCAAGTACGCCGATGACACAAAGCTGGGAGGAGTGGCTGACACACCAGAAGGCTGCGTGAGACCTGGACTGGCTGGAGAGATGGGCAGGAAGAAACCAAATGAAATTTAATAAGAGCAAGTGTAGAGTCCTGCACCTGGGAAGGAACAACCCGAATTATCAGTACAGGCTGGGGGACCACCTGCTGGAGACGAGCTCTGAGGAGAAGGACCTGGGGGTCCTGGTGGACGACAGGTTGACCATGAGCCAGCACTGTGCCCTTGTGGCCAAGAGGGCCAATGGGATCCTGGTGTGCATTAAAAGGAGCGTGGCCAGCAGGTCAAGGGAGGTAATCCTCCCGCTCTACTCTGCCCTGGTCAGGCCTCACCTGGAGTACTGTGTCCAGTACCCGATGATCTTTCAAGGTCCCTTCCAACCCCTATGTTCTGTGATTCTGTGATATTCAAAATATTTTTTATTTCACTGCACTCAACAGTTATGTTTCTCACTTCAAATTACTTCAAGATGTCAAAATCTCTAGTGGTACAGCAAAAGAAAGAAATGAAAACTTCTGGAAAACAAAGTAAAATGTCCTCAATTTGTAATAAAACAAGCAATAGGCCTAAGGTATAAAATCTATAGTTTAAGGACCTAAGTATATAATCATATTGTACCATAATCTGAATGCAGTTGATATATTGATTAACATAAAATGTAAAGGTAACATAGATTAAAACTTATAACAATAACTTTTGATTTGTTATCTGTGATACGAAAATACCTTTTAATTGTTTCTTACTTTGCTGTGGAAGCACAATATATAAACTTTCCATGACACAGAAATTTTTCTTATAGATAATTCAATTTAAACTTGAGAAAAATTACTGGTCAATGGTTCTATGTCCAAGTGGAGATCGATGACGAGTGGTGTCTCTCAGAGGACTGTCTTGGAACCAGTGCTTTTCAATAACTTTGTCAATGACATAGATGATGAGATAGATAGCACCCTCAGCAAGTTTGCAGATGACACCAAGCTAAGTGGTGTGGTTGATACAACAGAAGGAAAGGAAGCCATTCAAAGGGCCCTGGACAGGCTGGAGAAGTGGACCCATGTGAACCGCATGAGGTTCAATAATTCTAAGTGAAAGGTGCTGCACCTGGGTCGGGGCAATCCCAAACAGGAATACAGACTGGGTGAAGAATTCACTGAGAGCAGCCCAGAGGAGAAGGACTTGTGGGTTCTGATGGATCAAAAGCTTGACATGAGCCTGCAGTGCATGCCTGCAGACCAGAAGGCTAACTACATCCTGGGCTGCATCAACAGAGGAGTGGCCAACAGGTTGAGGGAAATGATTGTCCCCCTCTACTCTGCCCTCGAGATGCCCCACCTGGAGTACTGCATCCAGGTCTGGGAACCCCAGCACAAGAAAGATATGGATCTGTTCAAGCAAGTCCAGAGGAGGGCTGCAAAGATGATCAGGGAGCTGGAGCACCTCCCCTATGAAGAAAGGCTGTGAGAGCTGGGGATGTTCAGACTGAAGAAGAGAACATTCGGGGGACACCTCATTACAGCCTTAAAGGGGTCTTATAAAAATGATGGAGAAGGACTTGGGTAGATAATGATAGGACAAGGGGGACTGGTTTTGAACTGCAAGAATCTAATTTAGAATAGACATTAGGAAGAAATTCTTCACGCAATGGGTGGTGAGGCACTGGCACAGGTTACCCAAAGAAGTTGTGGATACCCCATCCCTGGAGATGTCCAAGGCCAGGCTGGATTGGGCCTTGATGGCCAACCTGATCAAGTGTTAGGCATCCCCGCCTATGGAAGGGAATTGGAGTTATGTGATCTTTACGGTCCCTTCCAACCCAAGCCATTCTACGATTCCACAATTCTAAACAAATGCAAAAGTGCAGCATCTTTTCTTTTTCATTTAATGATAATATTTGAATGATAAGGACTTTTTATTAGTACCATGTGTTTAGATATGTAAACACTTTATATAGAATATTTATGCATTTGTACCTTTTATATATATATATTTGTATTATAGTGTATTTATATATATTTATTTGTAATATAGTGTATTTGTACCTTTTATATATATTTAAATGTGTATATATATAATGTGTATGTATAAAGCAAATAGGTTTATGTGAGAATGATATTATTGTCTCATGAGTGGGTGGAACCTATTATTTTGCATATATAAGATGTGTTTGTGTCAGATTATGTTGTGGGAAAAAAATCTTCAGATAAACTCAGTGAAAGGAGAATTACAAAATCTGTAATATGTGCTGACAATAAGAAATAACATCCTTTGCTTGCTTAAGTTTAAAAAAAAATGCTGAATTAATGAATTTGATTATTCCTGATATGATTTTATTTTTTTTTTCTCTCAAACAATTGTACAGTTATTTCCCAGAACTTCAGATTTTATAAAATACCTTGTTTTATGCTTGGAAATGTAGATATCCCTTACTTAGTCATTAAACTTGTATAAATCTTTTATAGAAATACAAGAAAAATGTATTTACATCATTTATATCTTGTAATAAATATTATTTGGGATGCAAGGAGATTTTTTTTGGAAAAATTAAAACTGTCATAGTGAATATTAAGATAAACTTCTAGAGGTGGAACAAATTATCAGTGGAGCTCCAGAGAAAAAAAGAAAAAAGGAGAAAATGCATAATTCATTATGACATCTCTGCTATTGTTCTCAAGACAGATCTTCCCTGGGACTTCTGGTACCATTCTAATTATTAAATAAATACTAACAACTGAAAATAATACTAAATGTTTGGGTTAACATTGTAAAATGTAGCATAACTATATGAATTCTTCATTGAGATCTCATATCTCACTAATTTACAATAATTTGTTGAACATGTCAAAGTCATAAGTAAAGCTAAGAACAAAAGGTTATTCCCTGAAAATGAAAGGTAGAAAATTCCTACCTGACTAAATACTTTTACACAGTCATAGACTCAGAATATCCTAAGCTGGAAGAAACCCACAAAGATGATTAAGTCCAACTCTTGGCCTCACACAGGACCACTAAAAAATCAAATCATATGTCTCAGAGTGCTTCCCAATGCCTAATTAAACTGTGGATCTCATTATAACAAAAATCTAGCTAAAAATTCAGTAAGATTAAAAAATTAGATTTGGACTTTTTGATGATTTCTGGTCACAACATTTGGAATAGATTCTGACACCTCATACACAGAAGTTTAAGTAAATCCTTATCAATTAAAAAAAAAAATAGTATGGGTATAATAACAAATATGACAGTGCAAGATTCTTAAATTTTTCCTTGCAAATTCCGGAAACAGTTACAGAGATAGAATATTTATCTCAATGGCTCTAATCATTGATATTTTATAATATTTTTAAATCTCTCTTAATGTAATAATAATTAAATCCAGAAGATGTTTATAAGCAAGAATGGGTAGATAGTTTATGAAAGAGGATGTGGTCCTGAGTCTAATCACAATTTTAACCAGTATGTAGCTGCAATGTATACTAGGACAACTGAGAGGGTCAAATTCCTGGACAGTAGATGTCCCCAGGATTCAGAAGCACTGGAAAGGAACCAAGGTCCTGAAAACCATACTGGAGTTCTTACAGACGTGTTGGCTTGGTTCACATTTGTCCAGCTAATATTGCAGATTTTGATTTCAGCAAGGTGGGAAGTCTAACCAGGACTGTTTTCTTGCATACTTAACTTTAAAGTAAAATACAGCCCAGAATCATCTGTATGGCACTATAATTTTAGCTCCATTTTTCTCATTAACTCACTAAATTTGATAACATTCCAATCCAGAATAATAAAGGCTGCAACTTTAATGGAAGTCTTGTGAGCTTTGAGGTACAAGACTGGAAAAAAACGTTTTTGAAGTTTGTTCAGTTTGGATTCTCAGCATCTTATTGGACTACTTCCTATTTATAAAGTAAATTCTGACTATAAATTGTTGGTATATAGCTGTGAAGTAGTAATTATAAAACAAACATTGTAAAGGAAACACTTTTACCAGGAAAGCTTTACTTCATGTTTCTGCTTATTCTCAAGACCTAAAAATTCAGGCCAAAGGGGAGACAGCAGGCAAGTACCATTACAATTAATGTAAGTAACATTAATTTGCAATTTAGAGGTTTGCAATTTATTTTATCTTTCTAAGAAAACAGGTGGTGGATGGTAGGAAATACTTATGTACTCATCATCAGTGAAAATCAACTAATCCTGACTTTCTGTCTCTCATCTAAGATGTTGTGAATCATTATGCACCACTATCAGGAGGCAATGATGGGTGGTTTCCAACAAGGGAAAGCAGGCTAACAGCAGGGCTGGCAGGGCAGGAGCACGGCTCCACAGTAGCTGAACAAAGTGAGCAGAGCAGGTCTGGTGTTGATAAGCAGAGTCAACCAAGAATCTGGAGTTTGCCAGACAAGTCTGTAGTGATGAGGAAGGCTTAAGATGCAGGCCAGGATGTCAAACCAGAAGAGCAAGGCCAAGATCAGTGAAGTGTAAAGCACACTACAGGCATACCTGTGCTTGGGTAATAGCCAAGGCAAGGAACCTGAGCTTCACTGCAACTCCTAAATCAAGGCAGGGAAGCCCCAGTAAGGCTTCTAATGGCTTTCTTGCACCAGCCATTTCCACAGCAGCTGGAGCCAAGTTTGAACAGCTGTTCTTGGGAACGTCAGAGCTGGTTTTGATTGCAGACAGACAGTCTGCACAGCACAGACAGACCCTTCAGCACAGTCACAGAACTCAGTGGTGAACTCTGAACTGGACGTCTTTTCTGCCCTGAACTTAATTGATTTGATTTGTTTTGTATTTAAGGATGGTAATCCTGCCTGTGAAGTTCCACTCTTGGAATTCATGTAAATTTTATAAGCACATTTGTTCTGTGTTAATTTGATGGTGGCTAATTATTTTACCTGTAAGTACTGTGGTTTAAATTATGAGGAGTTTTCCTTGTATATAGGTCAAAATACAACTTCTAGTATGCTGGAGTGCACATATTGATTGGACAAGTCACATTGAACATCTTGCATTCTCGTATGAAAAAAAAAAATATATATTGAAAGTAATGGAGAAGGATATCTACTTGAAGTGATTTAATGTTTTAGGCTTTCAAATGCGCAGTTAAGGGTTTATCCAGAACAGAGTTCTGCTGAATTGAGGGCTGGTAATTTGTTTTCATTAAAAAGCATAAAATATTCTCATCCTTCTAAATGTTTCTTCTAATAACCTTGAACTGAATAATCAGTAAGGCACCAGTTCATTGTAATAAATTGCTGTTGGGTATTAATGTGACTCTTTCCTGAGCCTAACATCCCTCTTTCTCAGGCACAGACTTCAGTTACTAAGCTTTGGGTCCATGTTCTTTATCACATCCATCTGTTGCTTTGTGCTAATCTGTCATTATCCTAAAGACTTTGTGTTAGAGAGATCAGTTATTAATAATGACTGGATTATTATTATTATTATTTTCGGCATGTCGCTTCATTGTAATTTGCTAATGCTTTTATGAATGGGACAATACTCTCCATTGCAAATATTTTATCTTTAAGCTCTTCCATAACTGCTGTGTCTTACTATCTAGAGTAATCACATTTTTGCATGGAATGCCAGGTACATTATGTGACGTGTCTGGTGCATCTGTTCCAGTCTGTCATAGAGTTCTGGCCTTTATTAGAGAACTGAACCTACCAAAGTTTGTGATTTATCATCTGTTTCAAGTCTGAAGTGGGGCAGTGGGACCTAAAGAGAGCTTAAAAACAACATGATCCTCATAACTGTTAATAATTGAGCAATGCTGATAAGCTATCAGCTATAGTGTTTGTGTACATTCAGCTTAGATTTTGGGGCAGGTAGGTTTGCAGAGTGAATCCTGAAGATTAATGACTAGTGCAAGGAGTAGAGAGCTTCGAAAACTGTTGGCAATAGGCTTGCAAAGTATAAAAAGAGTAATCTTTGCAGACTATGATGGCTTATGTATACATTTGATACATAACATGAATGCTATTTTGGAAAAGTAAGTCTAACATAAACTAGAGGTATTAGAAACCTTTAGGTCACGAGTGTTCTTGGGTGCCCGGAATGGCTTGTTTACTCCCAAGCTTATGAGGCATTTCATGATAATTTGTTTTATTTCATTCACAGTGTATGTTCTTTTTTTTTTTTCTTTTTTCCCAGTTGTTTCTTGAATTCTGTTTTCATAATTAACAGTTTATAATTCACCTTGATGTGTGGCATATTCATTCACACATAGTTTTCTGCCAATATTTGTGATTCTATTGTATCTGACAATGTTAAATCAGTGATTTTTAATTGTCAGCTTGCTGCTCCAGCCAGCAAATGTGCCAAGATGGTTTGTTTGTATTTCAGGGTTCCCATTTTTCAACTCTTGTTTATTTTGCCACATACTCAAAGCTACTTTCACTTCAGCTGCCAAAATTTCAGTGCATATCCTGGAAATATTTCAGTCTGTTAGCTCAAAACATATCTTCCTGGGTCTTCTTGACCCCTATCCAATAACTAAAAACCCTTTGTTTTTTATCATTTCCATTAACTCAGTTAGACATTTCTACCTTCTCTTTCTACCAGTTTTGGCTGCTTCTCCATTTTTCAACCCTTGCTGCTCCTAGATGGCAGAGGAGGCAATAAAAAAATAAAAATGAAAAATTTCTTCAAAGAAGAAATGGATCTGTACCATGGAATGTCTCAAAAATAGTGATTGCGGTCTTGGTAATACAACAAGTTTTAAAGTTTCACCAAATGGTCTTATTCTTAAAATACTTTTTTAAACAAATGCAAAATTAAATTATTTCAAGTACTCAAGTTCCTCTTCAAAAATCCTTTGTCTCTCTTCATGTTACTGACCTTAACAGTGAAGTTGTGGTGAATGGAGTCAAATCCAGTTGGAGGCCGGTAACTAGTGGCGTCCCCCAGGGCTCAGTGCTGGGGCCAGTCCTCTTTAATTTCTTCATCGAAGATCTGGATGAGGGCATTGAGTGCACCCTCAGTAAGTTCACAGATGACACCAAGTTAGGTGCGTGTGTCGATCTGCTCGAGGGTAGGAAGGCTCTGCAGGAGGATCTCGATAGGCTGCACCGATGGGCTTAGGTCAACTGTATGAAGTTCAACAAGGACAAGTGCCGGGTCCTGCACCTGGGGCGCAATAACCCCAAGCAGAGCTACAGACTGGGAGAGGATTGGCTGGAAAGCTGCCAGGTAGAGAAGGACCTGAGAGTATTGGTTGATAGTCGGCTGAATATGAGCCAGCAGTGTGCTCAGGTGGCCAAGAAGGCCAACAGCATCCTGGCTTGCATAAGAAGCAGTGTGGCCAGCAGGGCTAGGGAAGTGATTGTCCCCCTGTACTCGGCTCTGGTGAGGCTGCACCTCGAGTACTGTGTTCAGTTTTGGGCCCCTTGCTACAAGAAGGACATTGAGGTGCTCGAGCGAGTCCAGAGAAGGGCGATGAAGCTGGTGAGGCGTCTGAAGAACAAGTCCTGCGAGGAGCAGCTGAGGGAGCTGGGCTTGTTCAGCCTGGAGAAAAGGAGGCTCAGGGGCGACCTTATCGCTCTCTACAGGTACCTTAAAGGAGGTTGTAGCGAGGTGGGGGTTGGCCTGTTCTCCCATGTGCCTGGTGACAGGACGAGGGGGAATGGGCTGAAGTTGCACCAGGGGAGGCTTAGGTTGGATGTTAGGAAGAACTTCTTTACTGAAAGGGTTGTTAGACATTGGAACAGGCTGCCCAGGGAAGTGGTGGAGTCACCATCCCTGGAGGTCTTTAAAAGATGTTTAGATGTAGAGCTTAGTGATATGGTTTAGTGGAGGACTTGTTAGTGTTAGGTCAGAGATTGGACTAGGTGATCTTGAGGTCTCTTCCAACCTAGAAATTCTGTGATTCTGTGTGATTAACCTTTGCCTTATAAAATAGGCATTTATACTCCATTCACTATGCTGCCACATCCTTTATAATTTATGCAGTTTATGGACAGTCCCTGTGATTTGATGTCTTAACTTTAACAGACACAATATTATTTTGTCCATAATCTCCATAACTATCTATAAAAGGCTCCGTATAATATTCCAGTGGTTTCTTTTGTGGTTGATCTGTCATGTATGTTTGTCTGCACTTATAATGCCTGAATAATTTTCTAAACAGATACTGAAATCTTGGGTCTTAAATCATCAACTAATGTGTCTTCTCTCTTCTTAATTCCGCTACAGCAATATTAGATTTATTATTATTATTATTATTATTTATCTTATTGATTTATCTCTCAAATGATGATGATTTTTTTTTTACACACTTGGTTTCATTGAATTTTATAGTGTAAAAATCTAAATATTGTATCAAGGAGGGAGAAAATGAGAAAGACTACAAACTAGAAATGCTAGTTGGGAATCATCAGATATTTATGCAAATGGTTATTTCACAATAAATTAATAAATAATATATGTATAAAACCCACAAACAAAAATACATAAAACTAAATGCTTTATTCCTCATATTTAAGACAAAGTAAAAGATAGTATCTACCTTTAGATTTCTAAGAAGAAATAATGATTGAACAAGATGAATGCTAGGATTAAGAGTTGCCAAGCTCGAGTATGTTACCTGCTCAAATTCACTGAATTTGAATCAGTTATTCCTGAATTAACTGACTGAAGATGATTCAAGTGACCCTTAGCTATGTGATAGAAGCTTAAAATAGATGGTAGAAAAAGCTGGAAATTACATGAAATCCAATGAATATAATTTTAGACATTGATACTAAATCTTAGATAAGGGCAAGGATGCTAATAAATAGGAGTGAATAATTGAATGATCTGAGTTAATTCACTTAATCTGACTTTTTGATCCATGCCACGCTGTTTTGGATTTGATGGTGCTAAGATCTAGAGAGACACAGAAGAGAGAAGGCATCTGAGAGGGGTGAGAAGAAACTGAAGAAACAGATTAGAGAAGTTGCACTAAGCAAACTAATATCTATAAAACATTGCATTGTAATTATATTAATAAATTAAAGATGACAAAAGAATATTACTGAGAACTTGAAGTCAGCTCAGTATAGTTAAATAGTTAATATAGTCCCTTGTACTGTTTTTGCTTGTGCTGAATTAACACCCTCCAAGACAATTTGTAAGCACGGTTTTCAAATTAGCACAGGCCAGAAACTCTTCCCAACAAGTACTGTAGATAGGAATCACTTCATGGAAGTTGACTTTGGTATCATGAACCCAGTAGGATTTAATTTTCATGTAACATATATAACCTTAGTAGGATGATGTAAGGAGTTAATATCTTGTTTCTAATGATAAATTTGATTACAGGAAGTTTTCTAAAGACAAACTACTGATTTATTGAAAGAAAAAATTTATAGGTTTGATGCCTGTAAACATGCCATGAAGAAATTAATCTGGTGAGTGTCTCAAAATACATAGAAAAATCTTTGGAAAGATTGTGGAGACCTGCAAAACAACAAAAAACAATAACAAATTCAAATAGAATAAAATGTTTTCTGCTTGGGTTCTGCTACCATTAAGATCTTCTAAGTTCAATTTATACTGTATTAACATATATTAAAAAATGTGCTTTCTTTTTTACACCATCTTAGAACCTAAAACATTAGAACTTGTAAGATAAAACTTCAATATGAAGAGCTTAGATTACAAGAGTACTTAGATTTACAAAATACTGTGATGATGAATAGATCAATCAGAGAAAGAACAATGCATTAATAATCTCATGCATAATAGAATACAGAGGGTCTACTTGAAGAGATGCATTTTACACATCATGAGGAAAGAATGAGACCTGCATTCTTAAATACACGTGGTTGACCTGTTACAGTTGATAGATATTTAATTATATTAATACAGTTACAAAATGTGACTTTTCTGTGTGCGTATAAACTAATTTGTTTATGGCATCTGAATTTTAATTGGGGATGATAAACTACAGCTGTTAAAGGAATTTTTGAGTCTTGTTTTCTGTTAATGCTAAATTTAAGCACATCAATAACATGGAGATTTGTGTTTATGATTTTGTATATTAGTTTTTGAAAGAAGAATACGTGATCAACATACCTATAGAAAGCAAGATTTATGCAGGGAAGAAAAAAAAAAAAAGCTTTTCACATTCACAAATATTCAAAGGCAGAAAATTACTTTATCCTGTAAATACTTTAGATATTAAAGTAGATTTGTTGACATGATGAATAGTATGCATGCAAGCATTGCATTCTGTACTTTGTAACCGTTGTAAACAGTCTATTAATCTCTTTCATTAAATGCAGGAGTTTCAAAATTTAAGAAACTTGGCTGCAACAGGTTTATCAGCCACCTGGTGTCTGAGGTTATTTCTGGTGATGTGGTGGGTGGACCCCAGCTGGTAGCTTAGGCCCTCCATCCATATACTCTCTTACTCTCCCTTAACAGGATAGGGAAGAGAATCAGAGTGAAAAAGAAAGAAAACTTGTAGGTTAGGATAGACAGTTTAATAAGAAGAACAAAGGTAAGGAAATAAGAAGTTAATTTACTACTTCCTATTGGTAGGCATGTGTTTAAACATTTCCAGAAAAGTAGGGTTTAAGCACACCTATGTAGTGGGTTTATGTGGCAAGGTTTTGGTAGCAGGGGGCCATAGGGGTGGTTTCTGTGAGAAAGATCTAGAAGCCGCCCCATGTTTGGGAAGGGCCCCATTGTTGTCCAGATCTGAGCCAATAAGCGATGTTGTTTTGCGCCTCTGTGAGAGCATATTTAAGACAGGGAAAAAACGCTGCGCCACACAGCAGCTGGGAGGGTCAAGGGAGTGAGAAACAGCCTTGCAGGTGCCAAGGTCAGTGTAGAAGGAGGGGGAGAGGTGCTCCAGGCGCCGGAGCAGAAGTCCCCTGTGGCCTGTGGTGAGGACCATGGTGAAGCAGGATGTCCCCCTGCAGCCCATGGAGTACCACGGTGGAGCAGGGTTCCACGCTGCAGCCCGTGGAGGAGACCACGGTGGAGCAGGTGGCCCTGCACCGATGGAGGCTGCCGCCTGTGGAAGACCCCTGCCGGAGCAGATTCCGGGCCGGACCTGTAGTCCGTGGAGAGGAGACCATGCAGGAGCACATGATCTGGCAGGAGCTGCTGCCCGTGGGGGAGCCAGGTTGGAGCAGTTTCCTCCTGAGGGATGGACCCCGTGGTACGGACCCATATCTGGAGCAGTTCTGGAAGAGCTGCTGCCTGTGGGAAGCCCACGCCGGATCAGTTCGTCAAGGACTGTATCTCGTGGGTGGGACCCCACAGCACAGGGGATGAAAGTGACCGAGAAGGAGCGGCAGAGAAGAAGTGCTGTAGACTGACCATAACCCCCATTCCCCCGTTCCCCTGCGCCGCTCGGGGGGAGGAGGTGGAAGAGGGTGGATGGGGGGGAGGTGCTTTTGGTTTCTTTCCTTTGTTTCTCACTTCTCTAGCTTGTTAGTAATGAGCAATAAATCTTACTATCTGTCTTCTTATGCTGAGTCTGGTTTGCCCGTTACACTAATTATTGCGTGATTTTCTCGTCCTTATCTCAATCCTTGAGCCCCTTTCACATATTTTCTCCCCATTCCTCTTTGAGGAGGGGGAGTGAGAGAGCAGCTGTGGTGGAGCTCGGCTGCCCACTCGAGCGGAACCACGACAACCTAGCAGTTAGTTGGGAAGAAAAATGCCAAAACATGAGCATTCCCTTCCCCCCCCCCCCCCCCCCCCCCCCCAATTTACTTCTCCTCTTCTCCCTAAGTATGTATTGCTGATCATGATATCATATGGTGTGGAATATCATCCTTTTGGTCAGTTTGGGTCAGATAACCTGTTTTTGTTCCCTCCTAGCATTCTGTTCACCTCCAAACTTCTTGTTTGATGAGGGCAGAGTGTGTGTGGGGGGATGCAGGCCTTGGCACTGTTCAAACACTTTTCAGCAAAAAAATAAAACACTGGTGAATTATAAGTGCTTTTTTATTCACAAATCTATAACACCCCATACAGACTGCTATGAAGAAAACTCCATCCCATCCAGAATTAGTACAACCTCCACCCTTTATTCCAAAGTATTTACAACTTGCTCAGGTCATAGGCTATCTAGTATATCCTCATTAACACCCTTCTTTCTGTCCCCCTCCCACTTATCACCTTCCCTGTCCAGCTTCTCACCCACTGTTATCATTCCCTTAATCTATGAGCCATCCGTGAATTACATACCACAACCCACAGTGGCATATCACAGACAAGTGTGGAGTATGTGTGGACGTAAGGCCACATAAAACCCTATTTGACAGTATTTACATATTCCTCCTTATGAAGAATAATTCCATCTTCAATTTATATAATATAGTTTGGAACAACATGCTTTTAAGCCACATTTAATTTCCCTCATACTATCATCCATATTTTTGCTCCATAATTATCTAGAAAACTATCTGCCTTCCTTGGCCCTCTCCTTTTCCAGTCATTCTTACATTTGATCGCCTCTAAACTGCAGATGTCTTTACTTCATGCAGCCAAGGGCTGAAAACCATGAGGAGAAATGAGATGCGAACAAATATTGGGTGCTTGAGTACACCAGCTGCATCATATCAGAGCACAAACAGCTTGTGTTCAAAATTAGCTTTGTTACTGTGCAACTGCAAACTCCCCTCAGTCTTCTCTAAAACCAATAAATTATGTGAAACAACATTCCTAGGGCCTCTCTTCCTTGGCTCAGGAGATGCAGTGAAGATTGTTCTCCCCATGCCTTGGTTTGTACTTGAGCTGCAGTGCAGATGGGGCTGTGCCTAGCTTTGAACTTTGATGATCCCAAACTTATTTTACTAACTTGGCTTCTTGCCTAGACCTGTACACCTCTTCCTGCTTGGAAACTGTGGGACTGCACCCTTTGCTGGTGAAGCTACTGTCTCTTTTTGCCTTGTGGTCACCTCTGGCTCCAAGCTTGTCTTCCTTTAAAGATCATAGAATAGAATCATAGAATCATTTGGGTTGGAAAAGTCCTCTAACATCATGTCTTTTAACCAAGCACTGCCAAGTCCACTATTAAACCATGTCACTAAGATCTGTATCTACATATTTTCTGAAGACCTCCAGGGATGATTACTTAACTGCTTCCCTGGGCATCCTGTTCCAATACTTCACAACACTTTTAGTTGGGAAATATTTCCTAATATCCAACCTAAACCTCCTCCTGTACAACTTAAGGCCATTTGCTCATCTTATCACCTGGTGCTTGGGAGAGGACACTAATCTCCACCTTGCTGTGGCCTCATTTAATATAACTGTAGAGCACAATAAGGTCTCCCCTGAGCCTTTTCTCTAGGAGCTCCCTCAGCTGCTCCTCATAAGACTTGTTCTCTAGACCTTTCACCAGCTTCGTTGCCCTTTTTTGGACATGCTCCACCGCCTAGATGTCCTGCTTGTAGTGAGGGGACCAAGTCTGAACACAGTACTTAAGGTGCAGCCTCACCAGAGCTGAGTACAGAGGGACAATCTCTTCCCTAGTACTGCTGGCCACACTTTTTCTGATACAAGCCAGGATGCTGTAGGCTTTGTTGGCCACCAGAGCACACTGCTGGCTCATATTCAACTTGCTATCGACAACCATATCCCTTTCTAATTGGAAGCTTTCCAGCCACTCTTCCCCCAGCCTGTAGGGTTTCACAGGGTTGTTGTGCTCCAAGTGCGGAACCCAGCCCTGAGTCTTGTTGAGCTTCATACAGTTGGCCTCAGCCCATTAGTCCAGCCTATCCAGATCCTCCTGTAGAGCCTTCCTACCCTCAAGCTGATCAAGACTCACGTCCAACTAAGTGTCATATGCAAACTTACTGAAGACACTCTTGTCCAGATAATTTATAAAGATATTGAAGAAACCTGGCCCCAGTATGGAACCCTGGGGGACACCAGTAGTGACAAGCCTCCAAGTGGATTTAACTCCATTCACCACATCTCTTTGGGCCAAGACATCCATCCAGCTTTTAACCCAATGAAGTGTACACCCATCCAAGCAGTGAGCAAACCATTTCTCTGGGAGAATGATGGAAACAGTGTCAAAAGTCTTACTGAAGTCTAAATAGACCACATTTTCCTCATCCATTGAGCATGTCACCTCGTTGTAGAAGGAGATCGGGTTCATCACTCAGGACCTGCCCTTCATAAACCCTTGCTGACTTGGCCATGTGATGGCACTCAGGATAATCTGCTTCATGAGCTTTCCTGGCATTGAAATCAGTCTGACAGGCCTGTAGTTTATCAGGTCCTCCGTCTGGACCTTTTTGGTCATTTGCTAAGACCAGTCAACTGGGACCTCCCCTGATGGCCAGGACTGCTGATAACTGACAGAATGTGTCTTGGTGAGTGATTACACCAGCTCCCTTAATACCCTGGTGGGGATCCCATCCGACACCATAGACTTGCATACGTCTAAGTTGTTTAGCAGATCACTAACCATAACTCATGGATTACAAGAGCTTCATTCTGCTCCCTGTCCTTCTCTGACAGCTCAGGGGACTGGGTAGCTGGAGAACAGCTAGAATTGCTGCTGAAGACTGAAACAAAGGAGGCATTAAGTACCTCAGCCTTTTCCACATCTCGTCACTATGTTTCTACCACCACACATCCAACAAAGGACGGAGATTCTTCTTAGTCCTCCTTTTCTTGGTTATGTATTTATAAAAACAATTTTAATATATTTAACAGCAGTAGCCAGACTGAGCTCTAGTTGTTTTTGTTTTTTTTTTTTGTTGTTGTTTGTTTTTTTTTTTCCCCACAGCTTTATGACATCTTTATAGTCCTCCTGAGAGGCCTGCCCTTTCTTCCAAGGGTCACAAACCCTCTTTTTCTTCTTGAGCTCTAGCCATAGCTCTCTGTTCATCCTGGCCAGTCTTCCATGTCAGCTTCTCTTTCATCACATAGGGAGGACAACCTGCTCCTATGCCTTTAAGATTTTTTTTCCTGAAGAGTGTCCAGCCTTCCTGGACTCCTTTGCTCTGCAGCACTGCATCCCAAGGGACTCTGCCAACCAGTCTCCTAAATGTTAAAGTCTGTCCTTCAGAAGTCCAGTGTGGCAGTTCTGCTAACCCACCTCCTTACTTTTCCAAGGATTGATTTTTATTTTTTTAATTTATGATCGCTATCCCCAAAATGTCCTCCAACCTTCACATCACCCCCAAGCTATTCTCTCTTCACAAGCAAAAGATCCAGCGGGATCCAGAGCTAACCCTTGTTGCCTCACTCACCACCCGTGTCAGGAACTTACCTTCCACACACTCTAGAAACTTCCTAGACTGTTTCCTCTCTGCTGCGTTGTATTTTCTTCAGACAACCATTGAGTTGAAATCCCCAAGATATCAATCAAATTCCACTCTGAGCACTTGAATCTCTTATTTCATTCTGACATCCATTTGTTCTCCCTTTTTCTTTGCAAGACAATTTTTTTTTTCATGAGTCTATGTCTTTCCATAAATATGTAGAGCTCTCATCAGGTTTAGTCCTCCTTGATAATACAGCAGGCTTTTACTGTGAAAGGAAATAAAACTCACTTAAATTATGTTAAATCAAGTGCCTTGTAAATCAGCAGTAAAAAGCTACTTGAAGAACTTGCTTCTTCTTAATCAGTTAGTTGTGTTTATACCCTGAAGTATTCATTGTCCACATGTTCTTAATATTAAAGTCTAAAATCAGATGTTAATTCCACTATATATATATATTTATATTTATATATATATATATATAACTTTATATATATATATATATATATATATATATATATATATATATATATATATATATAAAGTTACATTAAACACAGCTTTATTCATATACAATGAAAATCTCATATGGACAAAGGTGAATTCAGACAGGATTTTTTTCCCTGTTTTCTGATAAGGTAGCCTTAGGCAAATAATCATCGGAGAATAGGCACATATCAACAACATGAAGCAAGGGGCAGATGTGCAAATTTTCTCAGGGAATAGAGTAACTAGGTCACAAGCAATATTAATCCAGAAAAAGACAACTGCTGGTGTGTTGTGATTTAACTTTTTCCATGTGATAAAAGACATTCAAGTATTTTTAAATTTCAGTGAAATGCTAATGCAGACTTCTTTTGAAACAATATGTGGATAGACTCATGGAGAGAGATGCAATTATAACATCCTGTACAGCCAAAGATGGATGTAGAACATTTAAATCTGGCTAGGACTTAACTTTGGACTTCAGGTGCAGAGTGCTCAAGCTACAGAAATACAGTACTAGCTTGCAAAAATTGTACAACCTGCAATAGTTTCAGATGAGGCAGTTAAGTCATAAATATCTATTATTTGTTAATATAATTGTAGATGATGAAAGGACCAGTGCCAGGAGTGTGTAGGTGTCTCAAACAACCTATGTGAAATAGATTAGAAAACAGAAGCAATGAGTTTTTTCTGTCTTTTTGAAGTAAGTCAAAATTTCAATAATTATCTATTCAAATTTCAGTTCTACTCATTGTATTGTGTTTATGTGGCAAGGTTTTGGTGGTAGGGGTCTTCAGCGGTGGCCTTTGTGAAGAGTCCAGAAGTTGCTCCTGTAAGATAAGGACCAGTTTCAGCCAGCTCCAAAGGGACCTGGCCCTGCCAGAATCAAGCCAATAAGTAATGTTTGCACCTCTGGAAGAGCAGACAGCCTTGCAGACACCAAGATCAGTGCAGAAGGAGGGCAGGAGGTGCTCTCAGTGCTGGAGCTGAAGTTCTCAAGGGCAATGAAGGGGCAATGGGTGCGAGCTGGAACATAGGAGGTTCTGCTTAAACATGAGGCAAAACTTTTACAGTGAAGGTGACAGAACACTGGAACAGGCTGCCCAGGGGGATTGGGGAGTCTCCTTCTCTGGAGACGTTCAAAACCTGCCTGAACATGTTCCTGTTTGACATGATTTAGGTGTTCCTGCTCTGGCAGAGTGATTGGACTAGATGAACTTTCAAGATCCCTTCCAATCCCTAACATTCTGTGATTCTTCTGCAGTCTGTGTAGAGGCCCCTGGTGCCCCCCTGCAGCCCTCCCATGGCCGAGCAGATCTCCATGCTGCAGCCCATGGAGGAGCCCCCAGTGGAGCAGGTCAATGTAGCCTGGAGGAGACTGCGGCCCATGG
The DNA here is from genome assembly GCF_963932015.1 of Anas acuta. Classification (NCBI taxonomy): domain Eukaryota; kingdom Metazoa; phylum Chordata; class Aves; order Anseriformes; family Anatidae; genus Anas; species Anas acuta. Next base: position 73,905,902 of record NC_088981.1, read on the forward strand.
AGAGCCCCTGCAGGAGCAGACTCTGGGCCGCAGTTGCAGCCTGTGGATTGGAGCCCATGAAGGAGCAGGGCATCACAGCGGGATGGAGAAGATAAATAGAAAGGTAAAACTAAAAAAACTTATGGTTTGAGATAAAGACAAGTAACAAGTAAATCAAAAGCACGCACATAAAGAAAAACAATGAATTCATAGAATCATAGAATGGTTTGGGTTGGAAGGAACCTTAAAGATCATCTAGTTATAACCCCCCTGCAATGCACAGGCACACTTTCCACTATATTAGGATGCCCGGTGCCCCATCCAACCTAGCTTTGAACACTTCTAGGGATGGGGCATCCACAACTTCTCTGGGCAACCTGTTCCAGCGCCTCACCACCCCCTGAGTGAAAAATTTCTTCCTAACATCTAATCTAAATCTTTCCTCTTGTAGTTTAAAACCAATTCCTCCTTGTCTTATCTGTATCTGCTTGAGTAGTAGATGTTGAGCCATTTCCAGGAAAGCAGGGATCATCATGAATAGTGGTTACTTGGGAAGACAGACACCATTAATCTAAACAAACACATCCCCACAAATACCTCCTGCTTTTTTACCCCAGTTTTACTGCTGAGCATGATGATTTATGTTATGGAATATCACTTTGGTCAGTTTGGGTCAGCTGTCTTGGCTGTGTCTTCTCCCAGCTTCCCATGTACCCCTAACCTCCTCACTGACAGGGAAGCATGAGGAAAAAAGTCCTTGACTCTGTGTAAGCACAGCTCTGTAACAACTAAAACATCAGGGTGTTATCACCACGATGTGCTTTCATCATAAATCCAAAATACAGTGCCGTTCCAGCTACTATGAAGAAAATAAATTTTATCCCAGCAGAAAACAGTATTTTTTTTTTTAATCATTATTATTATTTATTTATAGATTGTTTTTTTTCTTCTTGCATTGTCAGATGTCAAATTCTGATAACTGTGTTGTCTACTTGGATATTATTTATTTCTAATAAATGAATGGAAGATTAAACTGATAGGGATGCTTATGAGCAAATATGCCAATCTTTTAACAAACAACAGCAAATACTTATTAATGTCCTTGGTCTGAGACAAAAATAAAGCTCTCTTTCAAATATTTGTGTCTTACAGTGTCATCATTTATAATCCACAACTAATCATGAGACAATCAAACATTTCTTTTTCCTCTTGATGCTTCCATGGTTATTTGTAGAACATGAGAAAAGTATATATATATATACACATACATATATATATATTACATTAATATTATGACTCTTATTATACAATAATAATATAATATATGAATAACATATGAATATAACATATGTTATATATATAACTGTTTATACGCATTATATAATGCAATATACATATAGGTATTTTTCAAAACTGTCTTCTACCTTGCAATAAGATATACTTGATTTCCAACAGAACTGCCACAGAGAAGTTATGTACATTCCCACATTTTATTTTTGCCAGAAACCTTCTGACACTACTCTAACTGCCTGGTACTGTCACATACCCTGAAATCTGTGGCAGGCTTGCTGGAAACTGAGGTATGGATTTTTACATGTCTTCAGGCCACAGTTTTCTCCCGTCACTGGTCTGTCATGTTTGAAGTTGGCAATATTTGTTTAAAAAGAATTATTACTGATTTTTATCCCCATTTCAAGCATAGACATTGCAAATACTGGTAGGTTTTGTTTTCATATATTCATCCATACATACACATGCTGTATTTTTTAGTTTAGAGCCTAATACTGTAGTCTCATCTCACAGGCTGTGACATGCACTTTTATAATCATTTATCTGGAAAAATGACTCTGATGTGAGCCTATGTAATTTATGTCTGTGTTACTTTGGTTCTTGCATCCAAAAATATATCACAATCCTAATCATATACATTAGAACATAAGACTCACAGATAATCTTTGGAAGACTCCTAGAAAATTCTAACCAATAAAGGCTACATTTGTAGATAAACACAAAATCAAAGATATTATCACAAGGAAATATTATCACATAATCACATAAGATATTATCACATTTTTGGCCACAAGGAAAACAATGTTAATTTGAAACACTGATAGACAGACTTATTGACAAACACAAGTGTGGCAGTGGGATATATATATATTATGTTCTGAAATCCCAAGCACATTTTTATCCTGAGTATATGTACACTTGCCTGTGGACAATGATTCATTACTGATATTTCCTGTATTCAAGAAAGTATCTGACACCTCATGGAAGAACTGTTGATTTGAAGGTGTCATTGCTGCAGTCTGGATTATCTGCCTTCATTTTCTAATGATTTTGTGTTCACGCATTTGAAACTTTTTTGTTTCTTTGTTTGTTTTCTTTGATCTTTTTGTTATTTACTTTGTTATTTTCTTAAGAGCCAGAGAGTACTGGACTACTCAAATGCTAAAGGGACTTAACAGTGTTAGAAATTGTCTTTCTAGGTTAGAAATTGTCATGTATAATAAACACTATTATTTTTACAGGTAAAAGTGATAATAGTACATAAAAGTGATTCAGAAGAACACCTTTCCTCTTCTTAAGCCTGTCTTAAATTATTTGTATTTTCTGAGTACTTTGAGAGTTTCTCCAGCTAAGAAAATCCTTCCTTTCAAGCTATGTTTCTTGTTTGTCTACCACATTGTCCCCAGGTAAGCCTTAATTAGTTTGGGTTCATTCCAGCTTACTTTAGGCATCTAACCAAAGTGGATAATTTAGGAACATAATTTAGGAAGCTATAGCTTCCTATATTCTCAGTAGAGAAAGGCACCTGAATTGTCCTTTCTTTATTAACTGTAAAGGAAATTGAGAGTAACTCCCAAATTAGAGGATTCTATTTGCTGACTGAGATAGCAAGGATTAACTTTAGCAGTAGAGTGTATAGATGGAAGTCTGGGAGAGTACAGTAATATCTATTTTAGCAAGCAGAAAATTCAATATGAGCTGGTCTATAGAATGACCAGTTCGTTGACTATGTTGACTATGCCTGAAGGCAGTGAAAGGACTTTACTTTGGACTCTTGCATGGTCATCTAGTCAGATGTCCATTAGTTGTAGTATTTCTCATTCATTCTCACATATTTTTGAGGTTATCTTTTGCTGAAGAGAATCCACTTTGCACACTCTGAGGGAACACATATATTACTGAGCAGTAATATAAAAGTTCCAAAGTGATCTTTTGGAAGACCAAAGATCACTTTGATGTGATTTGCTATAGTTTCAGGATAATACTTCACATTGTATCTATTGAAAAGAAGTTTGCAGAAATTGCCTATCATGGAAACATGAACAGCAAGCTAACTGGAGTACAGATCTAATACATCCATGTTACGTTACTCTATACTATTCTTTTGCATGATTTATTTATTTTTCACCAGGAAGTAAACTCTTTTGAACATATCAGAGGTACACTGGAGGACACACTGTAATATGCTAAAATGCAAATTAAACTTCCAGTTCAAACAAAGAAACAAACAAAAGTCCTGCACACTAAATCTCTAGTGCACAGATGTATCCAGAGAAGGCTGCACGATGCTAACCTAAGTGCAGGAAATAAGGTTAATCAGGAGATTCACTTAAAAATGGTCACAGTGATCCAAACTTAAAATACATAACTTTAAAGGAACAATAAAGTCCATCACAAGGATGCCAAGGCAGGTATTAGAAATATAGAACATAGAATAAAAGTGTTAGAAAAAAGAAACTGAATTAACATCCCTTGTGGGATTAGGATTTGAGATAAAAATGAGTCTGATCTTTTGTGCTTGAACCATGTGGTAGCATGAGACAACAAGCTTAGAGTCTAGAATTGTGCTGATGCTTCTGCAGAACTTTAATATATTTGCTAACATGAAGGCGTACTGACAAGCCTATACTACAGTTACTTTATAAAATATGTCTCAAATGAACAAAACTTAATAAAAATAAAAATATTTAAAAATAAACTATGTTCCTTCATATCTTCTGAAGCATATTAAGTTGAGCTTATTGGGTTTTATGCTTATTGTAAAAATACAGGTCTATTTTGTCTGTACATTTTTTAGAGCTGTAAAACAGGTCAATGCAATTTATCTTTAAAAAAACAAACTGACAAATATTTTGTGTTGGAATCAGCAGCTTGTTGTAGCTGCTAGTAATTAGTCTTTGTTGCCTGGGCCACATTCTTATTTAACTTTGTAAATTTTTATTTGAACACCAACTGTTACAAAGCATATGCACTGCCATAGTAATTCCATATGCCAGATGATAACTGGCAGTTATCTATGCAGGATTCAGACAATGAACAGATTACAGAATACTACTGCTGTGAAGTAGACATCCTTAAACTGTACATCTATATAAACAGGCACCCCTGAAATTTTAAAAGGCACCAGTAGTAGATTTTCTGTCTTTAATGTTTTCAAATCTCCTTAGGCTTTTTAATGTAAAAACTGGTTATTCAGACATAACTCAGACCTTAACAGAAAATAATTAGTATCATCGACAAATGCATATTAACTGTTCATTATCGGAACATTTAGCTTCACTTGTTTGAATAGTGACACAATTTTGTTATAAATCTCTCTTTCTGTGTTGGAATCCAGATGCTTTAGGATAAGCTACAAATCAGCTTAAGCAGCTTAAATGTAAGAAATTAAAGGTCTTTGCTGTAATTTCTCAAGGAACCAATTGGTCAAAGGCAAAGTATTTGTGCAACTACATTTCCAAGAAGAACATCTTTCTTACTTGCACAAGAAACAAGGGAGAGTTGGACATACACTTTACCTCAAAAAGCAAAAGTAGAAATTCAGAAATATAGAATATCATAGAAATATAGAATATCCCAAGTTGGAAGGGTCCCACAAGGCTCAGTGAGTTCAATTCCTGTCTCCACACAGGACCATCCAAAAATCAGATCATGTGTCTGAGACCATTGAACAAATGCTTCTTGAACTCCTGCATGCTCCATTACCACTTCCCTAGGGAGCCTGTTCCAACCACCCTCTCGGTGAAGAACCTTTTCCTGATATCCATCCTGAACCACACCTGTTGCAGCTTCAGTCCATTCCTTGGTGTCCTGTTGCTGTCACCAGAAAGAAGAGATAGTGCCTGCCCCTCCACTCCCTTCATGAAGAAGCTGTAGACTGTTATGAGGTCTCCCCTCAGTCTTGTCTTCTCCAGGCTGAACAACCAAGTAACTTCAGCTGCTCCTCATATGTTGTGCCCTCAAAACCCTTTACCATCTTTGTAGCCCTCCTTTGGACACTCTCTAACAGTCTTATATCTTTCTTATACTGTAGTCCCAAAACTGCACACAGTACTCAATATGTAACATGTTTACTTGTATTTAAAAAAATAAAAATAAAAATAAATAAAAATAAAAATAAAAATAAAAATAAAAATAAATATATATTTACTGTCAAAAACGAATGTTTCAATGAGTTTTTGAAGTCATAAATAAGCTGTTAAATAAGTGCCATTCCATCATCATCTTTTTGGAAAACATTAAAAAACTTTCATTCATGTTTGAAAATAAAGGACAACCATTTTCAACTGTGTTCAAAAAAATGTTCAGTGAGCAGACCTAGGACAGCTGACCCAAACTGGCCAAAGAGGTATTCTATACCATGTGATGTCATGCTGAAAAATTATATGGGGTGGCTGGTGTGGGTGGGGGGACCCACAGGCTTTCATTTTTTTCTGATTCTCTCCCTCATCCCAGAGAGGGACAGGGGAGAGTGAATGAATGGCTGCGTGGTGCTTAGCTGCCAGCCAGGTTAAACCACAATAGTGATTCTGTGATTCTGTGATGTCAATCTGCATCAAGCTTGCTCCATTCTTCAGTGATAAGACAAGCTCCACACTACCTTTATACAGATGTGTGGACATATATGACAGGAAACTTTAAAATAGTAAAAGTAGAGTAGAACAGACCATTCTTGTATTGCTTGATGTGCAGTGGTTATGATCTAGCTAACCTGACTCCTAAGTGAAGAGTTCTTGAACTTCACTCTGTAATCTTTCCTCAGTTTGCATAGGTCTGTAACACAGGGGGAAGGTGGGTGGCACGTTAGTCATTCCTTGGGAAAGGTTTAGCTAGAAAATAAAATAGGACACCTCTGAGATCAAAATAGGAACAGTTAACATAAGTGTAACACTGTATAATATTTTGTGAGGTAATTCAACTAGATAGAAAGCACAAATGAGACTTCCAACTAGCAAGAATATCAAATGGACTTTTAATGACACTTTAGTGTGCTCATTTAGTTCAAAAAACATCCTGAGAGACTGGAAAGTGTCCAGTGTAACACCATTACTTAAATAAAAGACTAAGGACAGGATAAATTACAGTTTTGAGAGTTCAACTTCAGTTACAAAAGAATAAATATTATTTTTATAGATCTAACGGAAAATGCAATCTAGTGCATGGAAAAATATAGTTCCTAAAGGAAGAGGCAGTAACTCTGAAGAAACATATTAATGGATTGTAAATGTTAAAGTATTTATAACTGAAACCCAAATAAAAACTGTTCTGTTTTTCAAGTTGATATCTTAAGCTACATATATTTTGAGGCCAAGCAGAGTGTTGTCTTATGATCTACCTATCAGCAAAATAAAAGCAAAAATATTCAAAGTTATTTTTATGCAGAAGTGACAAGTGTGACACATACATATCTCTAAAAATATTCCAGGAGGAGAAAAAAATGAAAAAAAAAAAAAAAAAAAAAAAAAAAAGAGAAAAAGACAATTCTGTTGATTTAAATCAAAGAACATCTAAAAGCTTGAGGTAATCAAATATCTGAGGACAAATGTACTAATTAATTCAAATTCATTATAAAGCCAATGATAGGAAATAAGAAAACTATTTATATTCAGAACTACTTGGAAAAATATTTCGCACCACAAAGTTTATCTTCAGCTGATTGAATCCTTAGCTTTTAACTATAGCACTGAACAAATTCCTTTATTTCTTCAGGAAAATAAGGACAGTTAAGAAATTGTCACCAAACTTGCTCCCTCTTAATGGCTGATCCCTTCAAGTAACCTGAAGTGGTTTTATGTACTTTTTGCAATAGGTTGTTTGACAAACTCAATCAGTTCAGTGTTCTAGTCTGTATGCTTACCTGAAGTAGCTAACCAAGATTTTATGTCAAAATGGATTGAAAGGGGTTGAAGTGTATTATTAATTTATCCAAGGCACATAATTAACTGCCATGCACTGACTTCTACAGTGCATATCGATATCATCACTACAGCAAAAGAAAAAAATAATCATGCAGCACTAAGCAGCTTACAGATTGTTAATTTATGACTATGAAATTGAAAACACCCATCTATAATGCCCAGAATTGCTTGTCCTGCATGTCTGTTGAGTTACATGAATAGCTCCCTCAAAAAGAAAAGAGAAAAAAAAAAGAGAGAGAGAAAAAAGAGAAAAAGAGTAAAATGAAGGGAAGGGAAGGGAAGGGAAGGGAAGGGAAGGGAAGGGAAGGGAAGGGAAGGGAAGGGAAGGGAAGGGAAGGGAAGGGAAGGGAAGGGAAGGGAAGGGAAGGGAAGGGAAGGGAAGGGAAGGGAAGGGAAGGGAAGGGAAGGGAAGGGAAGGGAAGGGAAGGGAAGGGAAGGGAAGGGAAGGGAAGGGAAGGGAAGGGAATACAAATTGGTTTTGCATCAGTTTTTATGAATAACATGTTCTGAGAAAATAAATAATTATTTTTTTAAACTAAAATACTGAAAATAATGCTTACTTTTCTACTGACTTATGTGGGCCCAAATGATATTTTCAGGATTACAGACTGAGCCTGCACAGAGGAATAAATATCAGGAAGCATGCAATTTCATTTCACTATCTCAAAAGTCACATTGCTAGTCAGAAATCCAACAGCATGCTATAAAAATGGGTTCAGAGGAAAAAGCTAATTCTGTAACCTGGAGTAGATATCCAAACCATTGTTTTATTAATTGTCATAGAATCATGGACTAAGTATATGATACACTGTTTTATAAAGACATGTTGTGTTATATTTTATATAACTAGAGACTCCAGGGGAACTATTGTTCTATTTTGATGAAATTAAAATTAAAGGAAGTGGGAACTTTCATTTTAGTTCTCTGTGTGCATTAATTTTGAGGAGAGGTATCTTATATATACACATATACCTATACACAATTAAATTTATTACAGAATAATTTATTAGATTATATGGAGAACTTTGAGATCATATTTAAAATCCCAGGCCTAATGGACCTGTAATTGTAGATTTCCATGTTCCAACAAAATTCCACCTACAGTTAAATGCTCTTGTGCTCTCCCACTGCACTTGAAGGACAAGGGCAACATTTACCCTCTTGTTGTTACCCTGCTAGAATTCACAGCAGATGTCAAATTTACTGACTCCTATATTTGTCAACATTTCTAGAGCTCCCATGTATTCTAGAGCTTCCATGAGTATTACTCATCCCACCTGACATTAGATGGCTGTCATTTTCCCTTCCAATTCTCTATCTCTGTTCTTTTCTTATAGTGTTCCTTTTTAATCAATGAAGAAGGCTTCTCCAGACAGTAATTCATACAAACTTTTTCAGACATATGCTTTATAATGCATGAGATGATTAACCCTTTGAGAAGGACCTTTTTTCCCCATGACTAAAATGAATATATAGTGTATAGTTTAAAGCATTGGTTTTATGAGTGAAACTATGTGAGATAAATCCTCCTTTCCCACAACACATAGGGGGATTTGTAGGACATAGGGGGTACATGTAAACAGTGCATGACAGAGTATGGGAAATTATGCTTGTTGCAATGACTCTGAGATAGAATTATTCAATACAAACCAATTTTGAATATTGAGGGTAGGGGTAGTCAGCTTTCAATGGGTGACAAATAACCTTGCAATGTTTTCTCTGTATACAATTCATGAGCACAGAAGTATTTATTACCTCACAGGTACGGTAAATGATTGGAGCAGTAAGGCTAACAGGCTAATAACTAATATACTCACTGACCTGATGATCTCTTCTGTACAGTGGTTGTCAATCATGAGATAAAGTAATGTAAGCCTTCATTGCTCCTCCACAATAACACAGTTGTGCTTCATAAAACTGGGACCTGGGTCACAAACAGATGAGCCTTATAAAAATAAGTCATAGGTTATAGACTCATAGACAGTCAGGTTTGTAGCTTTGAAGGCCATTAGCTGGCCTTACAGGGCTTTCAGTACAGAGCAACAGAACTGACTCCCCATAAATACGACATTCTGCAGGTATACATTTTCATCTGTTGTTGGCAGAGAATGTAATTTATGTTGATGTCTCTCTGCCAGAATTGCAACCATTTGGAGTATTTCATGATTAGGAACAGTCCCCCAACCTCCACTGGTCAATTAGATTCACAGAAAGACAATCTCAGGCTTGACAAGTCTGGGTTCTCCATAGTCTTGAAAACACTTGACTTTCTTCTCCTGGTTGTTCTTCTCAGGAATTTCTCTGTCTGCACTTCAGTAGCACTTACCTAAGTTCATTGTATATTATGGAAGAAATAGGTAGAAATAGGCACAATGAGTTCCAACTTTTTACAGAATAAAACAGACCTTGTGGGGCATCTTACATATTATGGATCTCTGAAAATGTAATATTAAAATACTCTTATGTGTAACCAAAAAGGAGCAAGTAGAATTGCTATGAAATATTAAGATCTTTAGAAAACTTGAGAAAAACAACAGTAGCAATAACAACAAAAACCTCGTATTTCTGTATTGACCATTAAACAGAAATAATGAAAAAAAATCTGAAACTTTTAAAAATGACTGAGAATTTTTAGTTGCATCACAGAGAAGGCAACCTCTCAAAACTTTTTAGCTCTTCTTGAAATCACTGAGGCTTCTACATGGCAAGTATTTGCATGCTTAAGTATAAATCTATCTTTTGTGCATTAGCATTACATGTATATGTATATTTGTATGTCTGCATATCCCTACATTTATCTACCAAGAATAAGTATATGCTAAGCTTTTGCTTAAGAGATTAATTAAAACAAACAAACAAAACCAAACAAACAAGAAAAAAAAAAAAAAGAAACAGTGATATGTGGAATCATTATTATGTTAATTAAGATCCTGTAAATAAATGGAATTTAAAAAAATAGTTAAATAAGAATGTATACCATTGATGCTTCCCTCATCAGAAGACAGAAGTAATACTCATTTGATATTGAAAACAATGGCAAAGGCTGCTGTGCTGTGTTCTTCCTCAGGCCTGTTTCTTGTACCTTGAATTTTCTTGCTGATCATGAGATTAAACTGAAATCAGACGAGTCACAATAAATATTAGTTACTTTACCTATATTCTTTTCAATCAAAATTAAATTATATTTAGAATTTGTTGCCAAACATTAAACTTTACTGAGTCAGATTAACTTTTTATTAGCTTATAAATAAAAGAAAAATTATAAGAAACCACATCAAAAAGGGTGAATTGCAGGGTGTCCTTGTTTTGTCTGGGATAAAGTTAATTTTCTATTTAGCAGTTGACATGGTGCTGTGTTTTGGATTTAGGATGAGAATAATGTTGATAATACACTGATGTTTTAGTTGTTGCAGAGCACTGCTTACACTAAGTCAGGAACTTTTTGACTTCTCCTGATGTCCTGTCAGCAAGGAGGCGGGTGGTGCACAAGAAGCTGGGAGGTGACAGAACCAGGACAGCTGACTCAAACTGGCCAAATGGATATTTCATAACATATGGAGTAGATATATCAAGACTCTAGATAACAGAAAATCCCAAGAAAAAAAAAAAAAAGTTAAATTTGTCATCAGTACTCTTTCATCCAAAGCAATTACTAGAAAAGATTTCTTATTTAACTTGTCTTCCAGTGCCAGACACTTATATTGTGGACACTCCCCCCCCCCCCAAACAACAACAACAACAAACAAAACCAACCAACCAAAAAAACACAACTCATTAACAAATGACTCACTACAGTGCAAACTCTTTCTTACAATTACTGCTTTATTAGACTTGTTTATACATGTTGAATTTGTATCTGCATTAGGTAGAAAAATCATAATAACAAAAAAAAGATAAGCTTTCTGAAAAAGTAAAGTCTAGACTCTAAATATTCTTTCAGCATTTACCAATTGAAAAGCACTACATAAAAAGCAAAGAAAAGAAATGTATATGTAAGAAATACTTTTATATTTCATACTCTTCCATGAATCACTTCCATCATGCCATATCCTGAGAGAAACCTGTCTGAAACTTAGAGGAACTTACATTCCTGCTGCATGCTTTTCACTAACCAATCACAAAGGTCATCTATATAAGTACACGGGAAGTCAAATGCAATACGAGTTCTTCACGTTTGATGACTAACAGTCTAAACTGAAAAGTCAAAAAAGCAGCAAATTATGAAAAGATATGTAGCAAAAATCTAAAAAAAAAAATAAATGTATATTTAATTTGCCCAGTTCCACCCTATTTTCAGAGTTTCTTAATTCTTAGTTTTCCTACTTCATCTGTAATTACTAGTCTTTTCACAGCACAAATCCTTTTCTTATCTGTTTCTTATCTTCACTATTTTTACTAAATTCTTACCAAATGTAGGTGTATTGTTTCTAAATCTTACTTCCACAGTGGAAATGCAACAGAAGAATGCTGAGAACCTGTGAATCCTTTAAGAAAAATAGTTCAAGATGTGAGGGATTTGCTTCACAGGATATCTATCCATGTTACTTGTGTGGTGGTGGAGTTGGAAGACAGCTTGGAGTGCCAGCAGGAATTCTTGTCTTTCTCCTCACACCCAGCACATTGCAGGTCAAGTCTGTAAGTAACAGTAGTAAACAGGCTTGGATGACAAGGTATTTTGAGTAATTTCTTAGCATGAAACTCTAAGGGTGTGTGGAAAGAAAGAGAATATGGTTTACTACATAATTTTGTTGAGAATAAAAGAAACAGCTAATAACAAGCACAGATGCACAAACATTGAGGAGTAGGTCATAATGGAGACAATAATGAAGACCACAACTATTTGGCTGTAAAATTATGGGCCACTAAAGGAAATAGGCAGAGCCTTGCAAACTGATAAGGGATAGGAACATGCTTATCAGGAGCATTGTGGAATATCTGGAGAGGGTTTGAGGGATGGTGTGAAACATTTTAGCATATCATAAGAGGCCTGTGGGTCTTTGTAAAACATTATTTATGGGAAGCAGAGTGAGAGGTGTATCACAGTGATTTATAGAGGAACATGGACATGTGGGAAAATGGAGAGAAAGAAGAATAAGATAAAAGGGGCTTGATGCACCTGGCTGACAGTCCTTAAACATGTCTGACAGAGCCTCATGCCTGATCACCATAGCCTAGTGCTATCTATTAAAATTCCATTCATAACTATTTCTTTTGTGTAATCTCAGTCTCTGATGTGAGTGCTGCAAGGTCTAAGCACCAGTGAATGGAGTACAGGCTGCAAGTCACAGGATGTGTAGATCTAGATCTATGCCTGTTCCTGTTCCACCAGAAGCCTCTCCACAGTCCACAGGGGAATTTCTGATCTGGTGCCTGGAATATCTCCTGCCCTCCTTCTTCACTGACCTTGGTGTGAACAGGGCCAGTTCTCACTCCTCACTCTCCCAACTGCTCTGGTGTGTATGTGTGAGAGGTCTATGTGCCAACACCCAGAGAAACGTAGCCATGTTTATCTTTTCATAGAATCATAGAATGGCTTGGGTTGAAAAGGACCTTAAAGATCATCTAGTTTCAACTTCCTGCTCTGGGCAGGGTTGCCAACCACTACAGCAGGCTGCCCAGAGCCACATCCAGCCTGGCCTTGAATGCCTCCAGGGATGGGGCATCCATAGGGTCTCTGGACAACATGTTCCTGTGCCTCACCACCCTCTGAGTGAAAAACTTCCTCTTAATATCTAACCTAAATATCCTGTGTCTTAGTTTAAAAATATTCCCCCTTGTCCTATCACTATCAACACATGAAACAGGCATTTCCCCTCCTGTTTATGTGCTTCCTTCATGTACTGGAAGGCCACAATGAGGTCTTCCCAGAGCCTTCTCTTCTCCAAGATAAGCAAGCCCAGTTCCTTCAACCTTTCTGCATAGAAGAGGTGCTCCAGCCCTCTGATCATCTTAGTGGCCCTTCTCTGGACCCATTCCAAGAGCTCCACATCCTTCTTGTGCTGGGGCCCAAGGCTTGCATGCATAATTCCAGGTGGGGTCTCACAGGAGCAGAGTAGAGCGGGACAATAACCTTCCTCTCCCTACTGGCCAACCCTTTTTTAATGCAGCCAAGGACATAGTTTGCCTTCTGGACTGCAAGCATGCACTCATCCAGCAGGACCCACAAGTCCTTCTCCACAGGGCTGCTCTTGAGTTCTTCTCCCAGTCTGTATAAATACCTGGGATTGCCCCAGCCCAAGTGCAACACCTTGCACTTGGCCTTGTTGAAAATCATTAGGTTCTCATGGGCCCACTTCTCCAGTCTGTCCAAATTTTGCTAGTGAATTCGCTCTTATTTACTAGGATACTTCAAGCTGGTCTATCTAGTGACTTAAAACTATTGCTGGACTAGAGAAAATACATGGGAGAAGTTTCAGCTGCAAAACTAGTTAATTTATTTTTAAATTAAACAGATTATAGACTGTTCTAAAAAAAAAAAAAATGAACTCACTTTTCCAGATGACTGTTTTTTGTTATGATATATCCCTCTTCTTAGCCTTAAGAGATAATGATTCCACAAACAAACAAACAAACAAACAAACAAAAACTGTACAATTTTAATGGTAGTTTAATATTTCAGAAGCCAGAGACAAAAAACATCAAACACGGGAGGACAAACTAATGAAAAAAAAATCACTTTGCCTTTCTCCTGACATTGTTACAGATACATTCTGAACAGAACTTATGACTTTGACTGTTTTCCAACAGAAAAATTCTGTCTTCGGTATCTCGGTGTTAACCTCAACAAGGCCCTGGGCAACCTGATCTAGTGTGTGGCAACCCTGACTATGGCAGGTTATTGGAACTAGATGATCTTTAAGGTCCCTTCAAACCCAAGACATTCTATGGTTCTATGATTCAATATATTTGTGTTCAGAAGAGAACTGCCCTGGATATGTAGCAACTTCAAAAGTCATCCAGAACAATTTCGGTACTACATAACAATTTGTACATGGTTCCCTAAACAACAGAAATAGTTTCAAAGTTACAGGCTTTAAAACAATGATGAAGATTGGAATACACTGCCACAGAGTCCTGAAATGTAATTAGGCTGTTTAAATATTCCTTTTTTTTTTTTTTTTTTTTTAAATTAAATAAAGCTCTGCTTTATTTGATGCCTAGTAAATGCAGGAATGTAAGACTGATTGCTAAGGCCCTATTCTTGTAACTTAAGTAAAAGACTTTATTTTTTTTCCCTGAGATTCAATATTTTATTTGAAAATTTATGATCTTTTTCATCCCATAGCCAAGAATACTATTCAGAAATTAGGATATGGTTATGCTTACTTCACTTTGTAACCTACAAAGATCCAGGTTGAATCAACATCCATTTCCAATTTTTCAAAGAATTTTTTTTTTTTGTATTAATCTCAGACAACATCCAGCCTCTGATGTCTTTGAGCTCCATAAGACATTCAGATACTTCATTTGATGAAAAAATAGACCTCTAGAAATCTTCAGACACCAGAATACTGAATAGCATTATCTATCATATTAATAATATTCCTTGAATGAAACACAAACGCTGATTCTGAATTCATTTTAAAATCACTGTGTCAGTGGTAGAAAGCATGTACCTTGTCATAAATTTCAAGCACGGAACTTGTAAACAAGACCACGTGTTTTCTACACATCCAGTATCATATGCATTTTTTTCTTTAAGTAAAGTTCAATGGCAAAAATAAGCTTCTTAAATTCCCGTAAAGGCTCACAACAAACGTTTTAATGTTTTCCAACATGTAGAGCTGACATCAGTTTCAATCTACTCCTATTTAATGAGTACTCAGTGAGTAGGAAAATTAGATGCCTCCTTTAGGTATCTGACAAAGGATATAAAAGTCTAATTCTGACACTTTCTAAAAATGAAATGTTAACTGCTCTGTTTAGTCAAACATTTTGATGAAGGCAAGTGTATTTCACAAAAGAAGAATAGAAAGATGATTCTAAAAAGTTTATTGCTTGGTATGGAGTAAGACACTAAACATTAGAGCTTAGAGATATGGTTTAGTGGAGGTCTTGTTATTGTTAGGTCAGAGGTTGGACTCCGTGATGTTGGAGGTCTCTTCCAACCTAGATGATCGATTCTGTGATTCTGATGTGTCTTGCATGCAAAGAAATAGAACAAGGGGTACAGATCTAATTCAGGTAAAATTGTAGTCAGGTGAAATACACCTCATGTACATATTTTAGAAAATGATAGCTTTTGTCACATAAACAGGAGTTTTAATGTTAGGGGAATTCTTATTCATTTAATATTGTCTGAAATGCAGACTGGTTTTGTAAATGTAAGTCAAGTGGAATAAACTTACGTATCTTTCACTTTCAGATACAATAATATGTATGTGTTCATAGAAAACAACTAGGCCACCATAAAATAAGAATAACTATTTAATTAAAATGCAACAATACTCAATTCTCTTTTAGCACAGAAACTTCAGTTATGTGACATAGTTGAAGTATCTTGAAGATACTGTTGGCCTAACTGAAGACAGAGGAAAACCAGGACAGTCTAATTTGATTAGAATTAGTCAGAAAAAAAATATTTGTGACAGATTTGAAGTGTTATGTATGTAGAGAACAAGAAATATTTGTCCACTTTTCTACCATTTAATCTCCATTATGTACAATCTAGACTTGCTTCCTTTATCTGTCCTTATTCTATTCCTTCTGTTTCTTTCTTTCCTTCTTTCCTTCTTTTCTTCTTTCTCTCTTTCTTTCTATCTTGTCTTGTACGTTTTTATTCTCTTTTTATTACTTTTATTTATTTATGATTTCTTCTGTAACAACTGTTGGACTTTCAACCTTAAAGTTCTTTCCTCTGGTCAAGTGTAGACCAAGCATTAATGGATTTTAGTTACTTAGGTTGTTAGTGCTGTGGGAAGTCTTACTTTAGAGCTGCTTTGGAAAACAATACCACTTTCCCTTGTTAGATGCTTACCGTTCATGCCATGAATTCCTTAGACTTATTTGGCTTTCAGAAATGAACTTTATCCCAACACAATAGAGAAATTTATGTTCCCAACACTTGGTTGAATTTCACACGATGAAATTCTATGAACACTATGAGTTCCAAAAATTATATTTGCTTTTATCTCTTGGAAGCTAAGTAAAAAACTCTAGAAATTGAGATATGACAAAAATAAATATAATACTTTTCCAGTAAGCTATTTAAGTAAAACTCTCATGGGTTCATTCGAGACTTCTGGAATTCATTTGAGACTTCTGAGAAAACTTTTCTATCAAAATGTCTCTATGCATTTTTTGGTTTGCATCCCATTCATTTGGAGAGAAAACAACAGAACGCTGAAATTAGAAATGCAGAATTAACATGCTAAATGTGTGGGATTTTTACCTCCTATGTATAATGGAATAGGAACATCCATATTTCACCAGATGAAAGTGGTTGATGAGTCCTTTGGTGGCCTTTGAGCCACCACTTGGAATTAGCTTAGTTTAGTGTATCTAATCCAATAAATATTTTAGCAGATAATAGGCCCAGGTGACTCAAAAGAACATAAATGACTCAAAATATTTATCATAAAATATGAAATTATTAAAGAAAACACTTGCAATGAAAGCATGATTCTCTTTATTAAAGGTGGTTAGTTCATGTCCTTAAGATATAACATTTTTTAGTCTTTACATCTTCAGTGAGTTATGAGTGAGTCTGTTATGAGTGAGTCTGGAATGACTTTAGATGTTCTTGGATGGATAATATTTTAGAGAACTTTTTATAATTTCCTTTTTGAGTAGAGTCTTCACGTTGATATAAAGTGTGTAACATGAACAAGTTTTATTCCTGAAAAATTTATGCCTGAAAAATTATTGTTAATAAAATACTTCTTGCCTTAAGAAGTTGGATCAGTTCTGAGATCTATAAACAAAACAAAAACATGCCCTTAAAAACCTCTTTAAATATAAAACAAACAAACAAACAAAAAAAAGCCATCATTACTACAAAGTGCAGTGATTAAGATTAGCAAAGCAAATGCTACTTGGCAAATGCTACTTGCTACAAAGCAAATTGCTACCTGGCAATTGGAATTTTTCTTATGAACCAAGGAAAGCTAGTTGAAATTATTTTCTACTGTCTTATTTTTTGATTCTCAAAAGAAGGTTATGCTCTCTAAGGCATTCTGAAAAAACAAACAAACAAACAAACAAAACCAGCATGGTTTACATTCTTATTTATATTATGTGAGTAGAGAAACAGAGCTGTTTACAAGAGAGCTGCAGAACCTGACCCTTTCTGGAGACCACTGTTTCAACTCACTTTCTTGCCAAGGAATGAAAATCTGCTATAATGATACCATTTTACAAGAGACCACTCTTTGTGAGATCCCGCAGAATGAAGGGATTTGCTGGCACAGATTCTGGGGCTGAAATAACAGCCACATTTATTACTATTACTATTTCATACTCAGGGGACAGTTACTTAATGATATAGTATACACTGTGAATGTCTACATTTCTACACTACAAATGTCCTTTCATATAAACTATTTATATGAAAACTTGATGGCAGAAATTGTTTGAGATACACATATATATACACTGCTTTGCTCACTTACAAGTTATCACTTCACTAAACTGGGCACCCGGTCCAACACGGCCAGCAGGTTAACAATATATCTTTATTAGATTAATGTAATCAAACAGGAGAAAATGTTGTAAGTAGGATGTATTCAGAACACGTTGATTTACACTAAGGTAACTATACATGTACATGTATGTCAGATTTCCCCATAGAATCCCAGGGATAAACACCACTCTTTTTTTAGCATCAACTGAAACTGAATTATATATTTCAGGGGAATGTTTTGAGTTATCTTAAGCATAAAAAAAAGGTAAGAATTTGTGTTTTATGCTGTTAGTTGATTTTTCTTTGTGACATTCTCAGTTTGTAACATTTTACCACCTTCCATTTTCTTTGAAGTGTGATAGGCCTTGAAGAATAGGAATATTAAGAGCTGCTAAATAACATTAAAACATGGACAGCACTCCCCAACATGTGAAAGACATCCAAATGTTATATTCCACAAGCATTTTTGTGGGTCTAAATTCATTATCTGTTAAATGCTAATTAATAATTATTTTCTCTTGAGCAAGTGATAAATATGTACCCACAACTTATATCACTATAAATGTATTTAATTGATACAGGATAAAAGCAATAAAATATTAAAAGATACTAAAAACAAAAATGCATGGATAATTTCACGTATAACAGGAAAATGTCAAAAGTAAAATACTACAGGAAGTCATAAATTTATAAAAGATTTGAATCATAGAAATAAAATATAACTCTTAAATTTATTGTTCTTAAGATTTATGTCTAGTGTTCTTGACACCCTTGTTCTTAAAGAGTTAGTGAATATGTGTAAAGACTTGGATACCATCAAATTTTTAAAACATGTCTAGAACATATCAAAGAGATCATACCTCAGAATTTTGAAGATTTTTGTAGGTATGAGCATCTAACTTTCTTGCTCTCAGGAAAATGAGCAAAACCTTGGGATTAAGCCTAGAAAAAAGTCTGACCAACCAACAACCCAACCAACCAAAACAAACCCCACCTACAACCTAAAGCAAAAAAAAAAAAAAAAAAAAAAAAACAGCAGGAAACTAAGAAAACTGTGTTTTTCTAATTTAAGTTTACATCTATAATTCTTGCTTAAATATATATAATCTTTGTATATATGAACTGGTAAGAAGGTGTTACATTATTCTTTATATGCAATACTTTCCTGTGTTAAGGAATTTAAAAGTGCATGAAGTATAAAGTTATTCACATTTTAATATTCTGACAGAATGTATTAATAAGCCAATGTATGAGGAAGACCAACAATGTGTTTTACGATTTACAAAACAATATGGAGATAAAGCACTTCTATTTTAACTGTTTACAAAAGGAAATCAAATGAATACTGTGTTTTATTAAGTTAAATTACTGTTTTTGAGTTATCTTAAGCATAAAAAAGTAAGAATTCATGTTTTATACTGTTCTTAGTTGATTTTTCTTTGTGACATTCTCAGATTGTAATATTTTACCAACTACCTTTGAAGTGTGATAGGCCTTGAAGAATAGGAATATTAAGAGCTGCTAAATAACATTAAAACATGGACAGCACTACCCACATACAAAATGTGCTACTCATGCTTAGATATTCAATAAGCTTCAGTAAAGATTTTTTTTTACACCAGTCTGCTTACAGTTGAACTTACAGTTCAATTTACAGTTGAATACCTGTAAAACTCACATGGTCTTTTTTTGTTTGTTTGTTTTGTTTTTTGTTTTTACCATTTCACTGCTGTAATTGTAGCTACATGACAATTTAAAAATAACTTTAGTAGACATAACTTTAATTCAAGCCATTATTTCTGTTTTTTAATACTGTAATGAATATCTTGTTGGTTAACACTCATTGATGATTTTCTGTTTAAACTATGTATCTCTAATACTGATATTTGTTCAGAGATTCCTCTGGGGCTCGTATGGCATGTATGTTGCTAAGTGTTTAAGTGGTACATTCTTTTAAAAAATTTGAAGCCATTTTAGTTCTGATAGTAATGCTCATTATGACATTTTATTCTTTTGATTTGTCTCATTGTGAAAGTCATCATGTATTTTCATAAGGCATTCTAGAATAAAGCTTGAAAAGTAAGCCAAAGTCCCCTTGTTAAGGGACTTCTTCAAAGACTGATTCAAATATAGACAATGCCATCATTTCAGTGATTTACATCAATAATTTGCTGAAGTTCAGGATTGAGCTATATGGCTAAAGGATTTACAGTTTAATGAAGGAGTGTGTATTGCATGTAAGGGCATCAGGTTTGAAGGATTAGAGGAAAGTGTTTTTTGATAAGCACATTTTCATCTGTCAACGTAAAGGGACAGAGAAAGGTTAATGCCTTTGACTTTCCTAATAGGTTTTCTTTATGAAGTCTGTAACCTAAATTAGTTGTATGGGAAAATCTAGGCCAACTAATTTGGGATTTATTAGCATACTGTCTTTATTTGGTTTGATTTTTTTCATCCTTTCATGCTTTGACTGTGGCCTTACCCTAGATTCATCACCTTCATAAGGGCAATCCAGATATCATCTCCTGTTGGTATATGCACAAAGAAAAAAGATTCACTCATTCTGAGATGGTAAAATGCATGTCCTTTCTGTTACTGTCACTGTAACATGGGTTCAGGACACAGAAGATAACTCAGAAATCCTTGTGTTTTGTTTTGATGATGTCCTGGTTTCAGTTAGAACAGAATTAATTTTCTTCCTAGTAGCTGGTGGAATGCTGTGTTTTGGCTTAGGATGAGAGGAGTGCTGATAACACCCCGATGCTTTAATTGTTGCAGAGCAGTGCTTATACTAAGCCAAGGACATCTCAGCCTTTTGCTCTGTCCTGCCAACGGGCAGGCTGTGGGTGCAGTAAGAGCTGGGAGGGGACAGACCCAGGACAGGTGACCCAAACTGGCCAAAGGGGTATTCCATACCATCTGACGTCATGCTAAACAATATATAGGGGTGGCTAGCCAGGGGGAGGGGGCCGGACTGCTCGGGGTTAGGCTGGGCATCGGTCAGCGAGTGGTGAGCAATTGCATTGTGCATCACTTGTTTGTACATATTATTATTATTTTCCTATTATCACCATTGTATTATTATTATTATTATTGTTATTATTATTATTGTTATTATTATTATTGTTATTATGATTTTCCTGTCTTATTAAACTGTCTTTATCTCAACTCACGGGCTTCACTTTCCATTTCTCTCCCCCGTCCCAGAGAGGGAGGGGGGAGGGTGAGCGAACAGCTGCGTGGTGTTTAGCTGCCGGCCGGGTTAAACCACGGCAGATGATCACTGATTTTTTGTTAAATTTTCAGCTTCTTTAAAGGCTCCACATATAGCTAATAGGGCCTATAAAATAGCTAAAGTACCGTGTTTACAAGTTTTATATTACTCTCTAGCTTAGAGGAATTCAATTTTTCTAGTTTTATGACACAAACCAGACCCTGAGTTGAACCTTATTCCTATTAATCTATCATTTATAATAATTGCCTAACTTTTGACTTAGCCTATCACTTTTCTGTCTTCCATTATGTCCTATATTGAAAGTCCAACAACTTTGTTGTATACAATATATTGCCCTCAGAAATCAAGCCTTACATCCTCTATTAATTCCTAAATTTTGATTGGGTCTATCTTAAATCTGAAGGAACAATCTGGTTTTGAAAAGAAATATCAGATACAGTATAAAAACACTCTGTACAAGCTGATAGACATCAAAACAAAATTTTCTCTAGATCAGTATCTTTAGTGACTGACCCTGGAAAGCTTGAGTTGTTTCAGGAAACTGTCATAATGCATATTTTAGAGTTAGTAAATTCAACTGTTGATGTTATACTTTGGGGAAAAAATTTCAAGGGGTTTAGGCCCTTTATCTTCCATTTAAAAAGTAACAGAGGCACTGACCTTTGAAAGTCCAATACAGAATATTGTTTTCTATACAGTCAAATAATTTTTAACTGGTGTTTTACTGACAAAAAGTAACAAAGTGTTTGTGCAGAAAGAGTGAAGCAACAAATACAGGAAAAAGAATGAAGGAGGAAGTTCAAGAAAAGAGAAAAAGGAAATAATATATAAGAAAAAGAAGGAAAATATGCATATGCGAAAAGCCTCTATCAAAGGATTATGGAATATTTTTAGTGTATCTACTGTGATATTATTGTTCTGGAGTCAGATGCATCTTCCTTCCTTCCTTCCTTCCTTCCTTCCTTCCTTCCTTCCTTCCTTCCTTCCTTCCTTCCTTCCTTCCTTCCTTCCTTCCTTCCTTCCTTCCTTCCTTCCTTCCTTCCTTCCTTCCTTCCTTCCTTCCTTCCTTCCTTCCTTCCTCCTCTTTCTCTCCTTCTCTCTTTTTCTCTCTTCTCTCTCTTCTCTCTCTCTTTTTTTCCTTTTATTTATTTATTCCCCCTTCCCCCCCCAAGATGTCTCAAGGAAAAACATGGGAACATGCCTAGATTGGTTCTTAATGTGAATCTGGACAGACTAGTTAAAAGTATGAGACCTGTAATTGCTAATCACATTAATCCGTGACTTTATGTCACATAGTTACTGTCAATATATAAATAATTAATCCTTTTGAATGAGCTATGACTGAAATTTTACCTTAAATGTTTCTGATCCTTAACAATTATATTTAAAATTGTGTTTCAAAGTTTGCTGTCACTTTTTTTTTCCCTACATGAGTTTTATCTTTTGTACTTTTCATCATCCATGCTTTCCTGACATTGCTTATTTCTAAGGGAACTAGAGAACAAGAAATTTATTTTTTTTCCCATTAAATATGTTTGCCTGGCAGTCAGGAAAAGTACACTTGAATTAAAATATTTTTAAAGGATTTATAAATACTTTATTTCTTTACCTTTAATATTTCATCCCAAAGTTTGTACAAAATTTGTCACATGACAACAAACACAATTTTGTATTTTGACAATTCATTGAAAAGTTCTTAATTGCCTACAACAACACTTTCGTGGGCTTTAAAAAAATAAATTGTTGTAAAATGGAGGTAAATTAGTCATTTGATGTGTCAAGTTAATGTTATCTATGTTGTTGTGAATTCCCAAGAGATAGAGTGCTGAGCAGCAAAACAAAAACAATATTTTACAAATCTGATTGACGCCTGTCAGAAATCTCTCAAGGGATATTGCCAGCATAATTTACCAGTAGAATGGATCATTTCAGGATGATATTTAGTCTCTTTTGAAAGCTGGAAGTATTGAATCAACTAACTTTTTTTTTTTTTTTTTTTTTTTTTTTCCCCTCATGGTGACCTGGTTAGTTTCCTTATTTAAAATGCCAAACTTAAAATGAGATTGTCCTCCTACTAGCTAGTAGAATGCTATGTTTTGGCTTAGGATGAGAAGAGTGCTGATAACACCCCAATGTTTCGATGTTTTAATTGTTGCAGAGCAGTGCTTACACCAAGCCAAGGACATCTCAGCTTCTTGCTCCGTCCTGCCAGAGGGCAGGCTGGGGGTGCAACAAGAGCTGGGAGGGCACAGGCCCAGAACAGCTGACTGAAACTAGCCAAAGGTGTATTCCATACCATCTGATGTCATGCTAAGCAATATATAGGGGTGGCTAGCCAGGGGAGGAGGGCTAGACTGCTCGGGGGTTAGGCTGGGCATCGGTGGTGAGCAATTGCATTGTGCATCACAATGTGTTTTGTACACATTAGTAGTAGGAGTACCATTATCATCATTATTGTTATTATTATTTTTGTTATTATTATTTTCTTGTCTTAATAAACTGTCTTTATCTCAACTCACAGGCCTCATTTTCCCATTTCTCTCCCCCATCCCAGAGAGGGAGGGTGAGCAAACAGCTGTGTGGTGTTTAGCTGCCCTCCGGGTTAAACCACAACAGAGATACTGCTGAAAACCAGAATAGTTTTGATGAAGCCCATCAATAGAATTTGGAGAATCTTTTAATTAAATAGAAAACTAAAATCAATGTACCAAGGAATGTTAGAAGCTGAATAAAATGGTATGAAAAATACTTTTAATTAAAAGATATTTTGAGTTAGGAAAAAAGGTCATTGGTGCTCTCTGTTTGAATAGCATTACAAACTTTCTTTTTACTTTTTTTTTTCTTCCCTATAATTAATTACAGGTCTTATGACATTCATAGGACTTTTATTTTACAAAATATTTCAAAATATTTAAATCTATTTGTAGTGACTAAATACTACTCTGTATACTGGGTAAAATTGGGAATAGAACATGATCCTATTCTTTTCATAATAGTCATGTGCAACTCGAAGTGCGATTCTGTCAATACAAGCCATGTTGTAATACATGTAAGTTGCTGTGATGATAGCCATGATTGCCTCTGATCATTCTCTTTAAAGCTCATGGGAGGTATGTTCACTCTTCCATTCCATCAGCATTAGAAATTCACTAATAAGATAGATTTTTTACATACATGTGTGTGTGCAGATGCATATACTTTAAATAAGACAATACTTAGACAATTCTAAATAAACAGCGGACACAATTTAAAATCCAGGTTAAAAGTTATTCCTAAGAAAAACAAAGAAAGAATTCTTGCTGCTGTAACATCTAACCTTTCATATAGAGTTTTGTATTACAGAGTTTGGCTAAAAAGTAGGACTGATAACCAAAAAAGTCACATTTTGCTTTGAAACAAGTATTGTATCGTACTGATACCTCTTGATGAATCTCACTTTCCTATAAACCATAACAAACATACTATAAATAACTAGATAATCTATTCTCTAAATAACTAGATATTCTAATTTCTCTTCATATTGGTGAATATAACTTTAACAGCTTGCATGACTACTCATACAGTAGGGAATTTTTCAAAATTAATATGAATGACAGAATTTAGCCAAGAGAAATTCACGTAATCTATTCCCAAAAGAAATCTCAAGAATATTCATTTTTCCTGAAGTAGAAGATCAAATGAAAACAAATCTACTAATTTCAGTTCTGCATATGTTTCCAAAACTTTCTGCAGTTTTCTGGATTGATTAAGATGCTCTGCTATATCACAGCTTTTTATGAGTACACTGAGTCTGGGTTTTAAAAAGTGAATCACCAGGTAAAAATACTTGTCAGTTATATATATATTTTAATTTTAATTATATATTTTTAAATAATATTATTTAATTTCATTTGGGATTGATTCTGTTATCCCAACTGCCTGATGTGACCAAGGTTAGGAGGAAAAATATCAGATTTTTTTTTTTTTTTTTATAAGTTATCCTCTAAAAACAAAGAGATAGAAGACATTTCAAGCTCTTTTTTTTGTCCAAAATTTATTAATAGTCTAGAGCTAGTCAGTGATAATATTGAACTGATGCATACTTCACAAATATCTTAATGGGATAAATTTATGCTAGTTACCTGGAGTTTATATAAAATATAAGGATCTGTGATGATGATTGCAAATCAGGTTACTAAATGGAAAATTGCTTAATGAGCTAATAGTCATTAACAGGATTCCACATAACATCAAGGAAGTGAATGACCTATCAAAGAGATACTGTAATTTTCACAGAGGTAATGACAATTAATGAATCAGAGCAATAAGGTCAAGATTGACTCCTGAAAACCTTAAGGAGCAATATTTTTTTTGAGGGCAGTGAGGGAGAAAGTTTTGGATCTCATAGGATCCTAGTAGATCCTTCAGAGTAGGGACTGGAATTAAAAACTTAACTGAACTAAACAAAACTAAAATAGCATAAAAATAAGCATAAACTAGCATAAACTAAACTAAATTAAAATCTAAATTAAACTAAATAAAATAAAATAAAATGAAATGTGTTTTCTTTCTCCAGGTGCTGTTCTTGCAAAGATGAAACCTAAGAACATAAAAATTAGATTTTGGCCAAAGTAGGGCCAAATCACCTTTGTAGATCACCTTTCTACTCAAAAACAAAACAAACAAACAAACAAACAAACAACACTTAGAAAAGAAGACAGGGCCCTTTAAGAAGATCATTTTTGGCAGAACGATATAAGTGCAAAAAACATTAGTTTTTTGAATGTCTGAAAAAAAAAGAAAAATAATATCTGTAAAAAATTGTAGCTAAACTTGTAGTGGAACTCATAGAATAAGAAGTATTAGTTCCACAATAATAATATTGTATATTCTGATTATTTTGGAATAATATTATTTCAATGTTGAAAAAAAATATGTCTATTGGAAACAGGAAAGTTATTCCAGAATACTTGTATACTGTTATATTTTCCTTGGATAGGAGAAAATTCTTTCAGACTATCCATGCACAGAAATTGCTAAGTAAATACCTTGCATGATATCTTTTGGTGTGTCTTTGAGGAGCTCTTTCACTTCTAAATTGAAACAATAATTGTAGCTAGATTGTGAGATTGAGGTTGTAGCTACAAACCAGGTAATTTGCAAACTCAGTTGTTATAATACTTTTACGTTTGCATATTCATATTATGGAAACAGTTTCCATTTCAGCAGATTTATTTTTTTCTACAGCTGATGCAACGAATAAAAGCAAATGATTTCTAAAACATTTGGGATTACAGTCACAACACAGTCCAACTCTTTTGACAATATATCCTTGGAACATAGGGAATGCGATATTTTTCAAGACAATATGATGAAGTGCAAGACACTGATAATTGAATTATTTCAGCAGCATTATATCTACTTTAACCTTTCAGAAGATCTCAAAAGTAAATGAGAAGCAGAAACTAATTTTTTGTATATATATCTGACAACCTTTGGACTACTTTTCTTCAGTCTTTTGGATTTATTTTAAATTTCTACACTGGTTCTGGTATTTGGAAAAGAAATAAAAAATAATAATATATTTAAAAAAAAAAACCTCTATGTGTACTCTGTCTAAATAAGATTTTGGAGCTATGGACCTATTTATTCCCTTTAATTATTTTACTTTGTAGGTTCTCAAAGAGTTTGAGAATGCACTGAAAGAAAATATCCTAGAGAATGATTTTCATTGTCAAAATAAATAAACCTACATTTGTAGATTATATGTTCTCACTGCTATGAATGTGGAAAAGCTTTTTAATTTTAAATATTTCTGGTTTTGCCACTATCCCAGGTTTTATATACTGCTATCTATCTGCCTCAGACAAAGAAGAGAAGACTCTTTCCAACACCCTATAATTTTTTCTGCCTCTCCCTGGCAAGTAAAGAGGTTCACTTGCTGAGGCCCAGACCAGTAGAGCTGGTCAACTAAGAGAAAAAGGCAGAACTGCAAATCATAAAAGGACATAAAATCTCAAATATATATATATTTGTGTAAAAAAAATATATATATATTTATATATATAATGACTATATAGGTGCAAGATCTAACCACAGTATCTGAATAAGTTCAACTGGCTATAACATTTCACCTATGTTTAGTAATATGCACAACTAGTCAAGCTGACAGTCATTTTTGAAATTAAATTTCTTAAATATTTTCTTTTTTAGCACCTATTGTTCTAGGTGCTAAATAAAATACATATTTATCATTTCTAATCATGGGTTCCCAGTTTCAGTTCAAGGAATTGTTCACTATCCATTTGCTTCAGGTAGGACAATAAACATTTTATGTATTTGAAGATTTGAATATTCAGGGAGAAATGTTAAAAGAAATTAAAATGGTGAGTCTACCCTCACGAAAAAATAAATAAATAAATAAATAAATAATGAAAAGAGAGATAGGGAGAATTGGATGTAGCAGCACCTTTACAAGAAAGCAAATAGAAAAAAAATGTATGGAGACGTAACCAGAAATGTGTTTTTTTTTTTTTTTCTGCTCATTGCATTGAAGGGAAGCATTGAAATATATGGAGAGAAGATACTGAAGTTCTTTATAGCACTTCAATAACTATGGGGAGATTTATTTGATTTTTTATATTAACTAGAAGGGAGGATACCTGGAAAAAGTGGTCTGAAGGAATTTAAATAGATGTGTTGGTTTTTTTTTTTTGTAAAGCTGTCTTTTTTTTTTTTTAATTGAGGAAAAAAAAACAACACACACACCACCAATGTAACAAGAATTTCATATACATTCACTGAAATTAACCAATCGAAAAATATGCTGATTATATTTATGTAAATTTGATGCTTTGGGAAGTAATACACAGCAAGCACAGACTGAAAATATTTTCGCAGTGAGATGTGTAAGGGAGCAGCAGGAATAGGACTAATCCAGCAGGAATAATCATAAGAAGGCAGCCCAGAATCCAGAGTGATAATAGAGGCAGGGCAGTAATGGTTCAGAACACTGTCTAGTCCCACAGCAACTAAGCAGGGTAAAGGGAGAAGAACTGGTGATAGGAACAGTCAACAGTCCAACAATCATCAGGCTTTCTAGCCAATGTAAAGTTGTCAGGTTCACAGAATCACAGAATTTCTAGGTTGGAAGAGACCTCAAGATCATCGAGTCCAACCTCTGACCTAACGCTAACAGTCCCCACTAAACCATATCCCTAAGCTCTACATCTAAACGTCTTTTAAAGACCTCCAGGGATGGTGACTCCACCACTTCCCTGGGCAGCCTGTTCCAATGTCTAACAACCCTTTCGGTAAAGAAGCTCTTCCTAACATCCAACCTAAGCCTCCCCTGGTGCAACTTCAGCCCATTCCCCCTCGTCCTGTCACCAGGCACGTGGGAGAACAGGCCAACCCCCACCTCTCTACAGCCTCCTTTAAGGTATCTGTAAAGATCAATAAGGTTGCCCCTGAGCCTCCTCTTCTCCAGGCTGAACAAGCCCAGCTCCCTCAGCCGCTCCTCGTAGGACTTGTTCTCCAGGCCCCTCACCAGCTTTGTTGCCCTTCAGGTCATCCAAACCATCCAAGGATCAGCAGACACTTACAGCACATCTCAGGCCAGGACTGGAGGCATGAACCTGAGCTGAAATGGGGTTCCTGGGCCATGTGGAGAGGGTATGGCTGGGCATTTCAAGGTAAGGTGTTCATTAACATTAAGGTGGCCGTTAACAGCCTGTAAGTGCACTCAGGGTCCCGATACCATCTCAGTGATTTTCTTTTTCTTATTTTTTTTTTTCCAAAAGAATGATACAATGAATAAATTCATTTGATCAGACAGGTTTTGTGATGTTTGACTGTATAATATTCCTTTCTCAGTCATTTCCAGTGTACCCTTACACTAGAAAAGGAAAGTTCAATGTGCATAACCACAAATGAGAGCTTCACCTTCCTTCCATTCACACAAGAATGTGTAACATTCTTGTCACACTTGTTCCTTGTGAGATATTTCTTCAGAAGTAGACTCCAGGAAGCCAAGAAGTGTTACACAAAACAAGCTCAGAAGAACCTAGAAATCAAATGAGTACACTCTTATCCCCCCGTATTACTTGAAACTCTAAGAAAACTAACACCTACACAGACACTAAACTGAAAATCATTCCATGGCTTCAAGAATATCTCAAAGATACTATCTGTATATCTGTACTTCAAGTTCTGACAAAATGAGGACAAGGACAGGTATGACGATCTGCACAAACAAGTCAACCACAGAAACTGTAAACAAATAAAATGTGTTTTTTGTTGTTGTTATTGTCTAGTTTTGTTTTGTTTTTTAAGCCTCTTGAGATTTAGTCCACATGTATAT
This sequence comes from Anas acuta, assembly GCF_963932015.1. NCBI lineage: Eukaryota > Metazoa > Chordata > Aves > Anseriformes > Anatidae > Anas > Anas acuta. The sequence continues at coordinate 73,935,286 of NC_088981.1, forward strand.
CTGACATTGACAAAATAATATATGTGGCTCCCCAGCAGGTATAATCTATTATTTAAAAGTAACAATAAAATTATTCTTTTGAGGTGAGAAAATCAATCTACTTCTCAGCATTTAGTGCAAAGCACTGGAGGTTTTTTAATTTTTATTTATTTATTTATTTTTTCTCAGTATCTGCACAAATATACAATTGATAGAACTTTGCAAGACAGTCATATCCTGACACAGTGAGTGAGATATTCTCAACAGTCTACACTGCAATGCATTTTGGGATAAAAATAAACTGGTCATTTTTTCCTTTGTATTCTCAGTTAACAGTTCTTAAATACACTAATACATTGTAATTGAAATGTTGAGCCTTCCCTCAGATGTAATTTAGATTTTTTATATATATATATATTTATTTTTTTTAACATAGAGCGAACATAAAGCAAGGAGGTCTAACTCTTGTAGAAAGAAATAGATGCTTCTCAAAAACTGAAAAATCACAGAAAGTAGTCTCCCAGATCATAAGAACCATTTTTTCTCACAAGAAAATTTGTGCATCCATGGAAACTATCAAGTTGCTGATGACTTTTCATTCCCCTGCTGAGATAAAAGTGAATTTTTCTTTACATAACACCTCAGCTACTGAGAGAGTGAACACGTTCTCTCAAGAATCATTTCTTGGAAAACATGTTTTTTTCAATACAGGAATTTCTAAGCTTAGTTGGCTCCAGTACCCTTATAACAGCAGTAGTGCTTGGTGCAAAGCCCATTGTAAGAACAGAAGTTTCTAGTTCTTTGACCACAACCACAGGGTTGGATATAGCTAAATTTTAATGGTTACATTCTATTTTTTGCCACCTAAAATTTTATATAAGTATTTTTAAGGCTTATGCTTGATTACACAGACTGCTGGCATCTTGGTTTTAGCTATTACACAGCAGTAACAAATTGCTCAGAATATACTTGGAAACAGTGGCTGTTTTTGAAGCAGGACAAGTAGGGCCAATGCTCCCTGGCACTTTCTCTCTCTCTCTCTCTCTCTTTTTTTTTTTTTTTTTTCCTTTAAAGAAATATCAGGTTTATTTTCATATGCACAGATGTTTAATGTACCAGGAAGCTAAATGCTTGGTGAATATGTGTTTTGACTATATATCTTTCCATTTACGTCTTGAAAATGCATAGACAAGCATGACAGTAGTTCTCACACATGCATCTATCGATTTCAGAAACTGAGGTGTTAACCCCAGACACATGGTCTCCCATCCTCATTCCACGTGCCCTTCCTTCCCAGAACAAGACAGTACTCATACCTCCAAGCTGCCACCAAATAGGTACAAACCAGAATTTTCACCTTTTTTTTTTGTTTGTTTGTTTTCTTCATCCATCACTTCACCATAGAAAGTGTTTCCCCCTATTTCATCATATTGTTACACTCAGACAGAAATGCAGGATTTGGAGTAATTTATAGTGTTCACATTCCTAATGTGGGTAAGATAGAGGTTTTTGCTTAGTACAGAGCAATGTACTTCATGGCCAAATAACTTGACTGTTTGTGAAAAAATATTTATGAGCCAGCTATTAAGTCAAAACTTTCTCTAAAATCATTTTATGCTTCACTGCCTATGGTTCAGTCTAGACATAATCAAACCAAGTTTAAATGAATTCTCCCAGGCATAGGTAGCAGTCTAATTTCACAAGCAGGGTAATCAATACAAGTTACACGACCCACTAGAGAAATACAAGTACTTCTGCTGAAATAAACTCTGTCATCATCAGACTGAAAGTAGTAAATGAACTAAACAGTTAAATATGATTCAGCAGGAAATGGAGAAGAGCTGATATCCTTGTCATTGCTACAGATAACAAAATAGAAGTGTCCATGTACAGTCATCTCAAATGTGAATGTTAATTAGGTTCCCTAAATGGCATGAGAATTAGTGTATTTCAAACTCTTATTAAGGAAACTTAGAAACTACCTAATGAAACAAAACAAAACAAAACAACAAAAAAAGCTGGTGGTCTAGTATTACTCTGGCTGAATATTGTAATGAAGTGAAAATCATGTAGCTGTGGCTACACATCTTTACTGGCTGAAAACACATTTTTCTTCCAGAAAAAGTTGTCTGGCAACATTAGAGATATAGGAGAAAGAAACTCATATTCAACTTTTGATTAGCAAGGGAAAATATAACTACAAGGACAGCTTCACCTGCATAATCTAAATACAAGGTAGGGATGAGGGAGGGAGGGGGGAGGGAGAGAGAAAGAGAGAAGGGGGGATGAGAGAGAGAGAAAAGGGAAGGAAGGCAGGAAGGAAGATAAGGTAGGGAGGAGTCTGGAATTGATTTTTTTTTTTATTTTATTTTTTAAAGAGAATCCCAATGGGGAAACTCTTTTGTCTCTTCTGTATTCCATTCAAGAAAAATTAGAGCTAACCACAAAATCTGATCTGCTTAGTTTTATTGCATGTGATATACTTATATCAAAATTTATGACACTTTTAAAAAGTGTATTGGGTAAAAAAGTTAATACCAGATATATCTAAATCAATATAACGTGTCATCAGAAAATTGTTTGCTCTGATGAACACATATCAAGATAATCACCATTACCTTACTGAAAATGGAAAGTGACCTTTAGATCAGTGAATACTTCCCAAAGGGCCAAAATTCATCCTTTCAGCCTTATTCTACAATACAGTACTGGGAAATAATGCTGTTGCAAGCAAGGTGTGGCCTGCCCAACTGTCTTCTATTTCTTCTCTCAGCAGCAATAGATTAATTGCAAGTACAAGTGGGAGAGTTTGTTAATGTTCCATGATCAGAGGGTGTAGAATAGATCTAATCTAAACCTCTTCTATAATCAGGACCATGCTGAGTGAACAGTTTGGTTTGTTGAAACAAGCCATTTCTCTTTGCTGACAGGAAGAAGCAGATGGAAATGTATTCTGTCTGTCTAGCTGTTGTAATTTTTCACATGGGGTATGAAGTCCATACTTGTCGTTTCTTTTATTGGGCAGATTTCATGCGCAATTTTCCCTATAATAATTTAATTTTTTCTGTCAAAAGATATATTATGGCAGAAAATTTCCAACCAGTTCCACTTGCAGTACATTACTTAGTGTTCTATTGATTGATTTTTACTTTGTTCTGCTTGGGAAATCTGACTAGTTTAAGACTAAAGAATCTGAAGCAGAACAGCTGAATGATAGCACCAGTGCACCATGTACTCTGTCAATAGTGAAGGCTAATCCTTTTACGAGGAAAGACACTGACTGCGATGATATTACACCACAACTGATTTTTTTTTCCCTTTGATTTGATTCATTTAATATATCTACTTTTATTTGACAGGAAAAAAAAAAAAAAGCAAACAACTAAAAGAACTCAACAGTCAAATCAAATGGCCCAGTTTATTCTTATTGCTGATCTAAAATATCTTTGCCTCTGCTCATGTTAGTTGAAGAAACACATAAGTAGCTTTTAGCACCATCTAGCTAACTCCCAATGTAACATACTTCACTGAAGTTTTGTAAACCCTTTTGGAAATGTTTTGAGTCCATTTCTAGAAACCTTATGCATACTATTCATTTTTAGCCCTCTGAAATTAATCTAATGTGAAAAGGAGGAAAACTTTCTCTGATGTGGCTATATGTATTTTAGTAGCAAGCAGAAGTTTTCAGGAAGAACAAATGTTAGTAAGAGGACCACACAGGTTTTGTGCTGTGATTCACCTACTCTATGGAGGGTGCTGGAATGCTGCCCCTGCAGCATTGGCTATGCTGGCTGCCACTGCTTTTCTCAGTTGACACAAATGAAAAGTCACTTTAACATGAAGTGGATTTGCAGCTTCATTCTGATAGTTATGCAATATCCTTCAAGGAAAGTCACAGGAACTTAGAAGGATGTGAGGGAAAAAAATAATAATAAGAAGGAAATATTTTATTACTTATTTTACTTTCTGCTGTTTCTACCTATGGTATGTAAAAGAAATTGTTTATCGTGTCCTGTTACACAAAAACATAAATAAGAGCAAAGTAGCTTTCTCTTTTTAAGTAGTGAGTAGACCAGCAAGTGTGTTTTCTTCAAGGATAAGCACATCTCTCTCTCTGTCCCTCCTCAACTTTACAACAGCTCATTACAATGACTAGAAGTTGCTACCAGAATCTTGTTTAATTGATCCTGTATCTCAGAAACCTGAATCTCTCTCTGATCCCAAGGAAATAATCCACCTTATGTGCTGAGACTGACTCTCTCAGTTTCTTAATCACGTTTTGATTTTTTGTACCTCTGCCATCAAGCAATGTGCTAATGGAGAACTTGAATAGCAACTCTATTTTATTTGCATAGTATCAGGGATGAAATACAGTTTTCATGTGGAAATTACATTAAAAATGATCATTATGGCACCTAAGTTGCTTATAGATAAGATATGTAAACTTTCAAGAAGATGCACATTTTTAAACCATAAACCCTCTATTAGAGAAAAATGATGGCAAAATGACTGTCAGTAGGTAACAATTATATTTAATATTTAAAACTGAATTGATGCATGATTTGTAATTTTTCAGTAATGTAGTTGACATCATGTTAGTAAAGGAGTGTTGCGAACCTGATTTTCTGTGGCATTAAATACATAAAATACATTAAGTTTGGAGAAATGAATGGGCAATAGTATGCCAATATAGCCAGATATTTTTATTTCTGTTCACCATAATTAGATAGTGAAGTACAATTATAAAAAAGGATAAAACTAAAAATACCCAGCACTTCTGAAATTTAGTGTATTTTTTCCCAACTCAACTACTTATTTTTTTAAAGAGGTAGGAATTTTTTACTTATCTAAAGTAGGTTTTATTGTATTTAAAAGTGCTTTTATAAGTGGTTACTAGTTTGGTTATTTTAGTTTCTAATTTTCATAAGAATCTGCACTTTAGACAGCATGGAAAAACAGTGATTAATACAAGTAATGTGTATAGTCTTAATTTATTATTATGGAATGTAAATTGACTTGCTTTTTATATTTCAAATCCTAAAAGGTAGTTGAAAACTTTTTTTTTTTAATATTTTTTATTTTTTTCAGTTAGTTTCTGACACCCCCACTTTTACAATCACTGACTAAGATAACTTGAAAACTGAATTAAGGCCAACAATCATTTTCAGAAATCGGGATTTTGTCCCCTTTGTGTAACTTTGGTGGATAGGGTTCATCTAGAATTCAATGAGCAGTGTTTATCTGAAAGATGTTGAATACTCATGCATCATATATGATGTATTTGTAATATTCTATTTGCTCTGGATTGGTCATCCTAGTAGGGAGAAAAAACAATCTTCTGTTTAATTTCTTTATTCCATACCCACTTTTCCCATTACAGGGATCATTTGTTCCCATTGGGAGCAATGTGCTTCATAATTCAATTCATTAGAATGCATTAACTAATTATCTCCATTCTTTTGCAGTTAATTAAACCAAATTAAGTCAATTATACTTTTCTATCTCTGTCTTCTATTTTGCCTACCCTAAACAGGAAAAAGTGAACCTTAGCTCAAAAATAAAAAAAAAAAGAGAAAGTATTCCCTATGGCAACAGCTGAAGCCTTAATATCACAGTGTGAAGATAAAGTCAAAGTGATATGAAATATTTTTAGCCTCAATTACTTATTTACTTATTATAAAGATTGATTATCTGTTGGGATTTTTTTTTTCTTTTTGAAATGGGTTTAGGTTTGCTTGACTTTGTTTTGTTTGTTTGTTTTCAGAACACAGCCACATAATTCCAAGAAGTAGTCACCGTATGTTGCATATTCCAACATACAGTTGGAATTCCAACAGAAGACAGTAATCATGTAATTTTTTATAATATAGCACTCATTCCAGCAGCTCAAATTTATTTCTAATGTTAAATAATTCCTGTTTAAATGGGGAAAAATTACTTAAACATTTTTTTTAAAGACCAATCTCTATATATTTTTCAGTTTTGATTAGCTTCAGGGAAAGCACAAAATTAACCCTTTAATCTCATGATGTTGTGTATTTTATTTTATTTTATTGTTTCTTTCTCCTTAATTACTTCTTTCTCAGTATTTTTTTAATATTTATATTTTTTATATATATGTTTTTTAATATTACACAAATTTTAACAGTAAATAACACTTGGGTTTCTCTATTGTTACAGGTTATATTGGATCAGTCTAGTTGGTGAACCCACATGACCCATGAATTTTCTCTGTGCTTATTCTTTCCTGGTACAAATATGTAACAGAAGAAGATCAAGGGTACAAAGATAAGAAACACTTTCTATGAATCATTTGCCTAACTCTCATTTCCAGATAAATTCATAGCAATTTGCAGCATCTAGCATTTAATCTGGTCATGAGACAGTTAGGGAATTCACAGAGATTAAAAGTTTTCTGCTTTCCTATCACTGCCACCTCTTTGTTCCCTACAAAATGGAAACCCAACCTTCTCTATCTTGACATCATGCTTTTTGAGTGAGACATTATAAGCACAAACAAAACATTTCTCTTCCCTTTCACTTTCTGCACTTGGAGTCAGACATGTGAAAAAGGTTACTATCTGTGAAGAGGTGCTATGGAGACAAGGATCCAAAATACCGATCTAGAGAGCTGTCTCTTTTTCATATTTTTATGTTGAATTTGATCTCATTTTTCTCATATCAGAGAACTCCTTTCTATGTATGGCAGATGTTAGATTTACAGTCTTTTCTAGTTGATCTGGCACAACAGCTGTTATTCTATAATATAGATCAGACTCCAGGAATCTATACCTCTTTGTTATCCTTCATTGTCATTGACTGTACCTTCTTCTTAATACATACCCAGCTTCCCAAAACTGCTTTTCTTTAAGAACAGCATAAGAACAGCAGTCTCAGGAACTTTCCAATTAAATCTTTTTTTCTTTTTTTTTTTTTTTTTTTTTCATAATCACTCTAATTTGCCTAAGATGATCTCTGGAAACTTGAGATATGAGGAGCTTAATAAACATTTTCATTCACAAATACGTATTTGTTCCTATACAAGCTAAAAAAAAAAAAATGTTTTCTTTATATCATATCTCTTTTGATCCCTATCCTATTTATTTCCACAAAAACTTTTAAATGTGTGTCAATATCCAGAACATGTCAGATAGCTGAAAAAGTATGAACGTGTCTTCATAGCAGATAAACGACTGTATTTCCAGATAGATATTACTACATTAAACCCTAACCAAAGATTTCATCTTCTTATTTTATGGAACTAAGATTTGTTTGCTACTACATCTAGACAAGACAGGTCTACCCACCTACATGGCCAATATTTTCTAGTTTCTTTTCTTTTTACAAAAACATGGCCCATATAGTTCTTGGGCAGAATAAGTAAGGCCATTTTGGGTACATTCCTGCACCTTTCCTCTTCAAACACACCATTACTCTTTTGTATATGAGCTACCTTATATATATATATAATAAGGTAGATGTATATATTTCTTATTTTATATATCTGATACATAAGCCAGACCCAGTACAGATATATAATGAGGTGTGTGTGTATATATGTATATATATATATATTACATTTTTGTAAGCATCTCCAAGTTTGGCTGCTTTGTTTCACTGATCTGAAACACCAGAGTTTATCTTTGTTTTGCTAAAGCTAAGAATAACACTGACCAGTCTAATTATTCATTGTAACACAGATCTCTTTATGCTGGTCAGAGTGCTCTAAAATCAAAGGATGGTGGGACCAACTTTTGTTTACTGAGAATCTATTGAGTACCAAGGTTACTAACTGGTGGGTCAAGATAAGGGTATGCATTGGAAAAAGATAGACACTCTAACCTCGAAAGATTTGTTTGAGTAGGAACTGTAGCATTTCTTATTCAGTTATATTGTGCATTGAAATATTCCCAAAGCCAAGAAAAATGCATGGAAAAACAGTAGCTCAAGGCTGTATTTGCTTGTACATCTGAGCCTGCAATTTCAATTTTACTTTACAAGAGAGAGCTGGAATCTCATATTCAAGCAAAAAGTCCCTCTGTAGGTGCACTCTGCACTACACTATTCTGAAAATATGGTCAGTTAATAAAATATATTCTCTTCATGTAAACAGAAGAGAAGCTTACCACACTTTCTCTCCCTTCCTTCCTTCCTTCCTTCCTTCCTTCCTTCCTTCCTTCCTTCCTTCCTTCCTTCCTTCCTTCCTTCCTTCCTTCCTTCCTTCCTTCCTTCCTTCCTTCCTTCCTTCCTTCCTTCCTTCCTTCCTTCCTTCCTCCCTTCCTTCCTTCCTCCCTTCCTTCCTCCCTTCCTTCCTCCCTTCCTTCCTCCCTTCCTTCCTCCCTTCCTTCCTCCCTTCCTTCCTCCCTTCCTTCCTCCCTTCCTCCCTTCCTCCCTTCCTCCCTTCCTCCCTTCCTCCCTTCCTCCCTTCCTCCCTTCCTCCCTCCCTTCCTCCCTTCCTCCCTTCCTCCCTTCCTCCCTTCCTCCCTTCCTCCCTTCCTCCCTTCCTCCCTTCCTCCCTTCCTCCCTTCCTCCCTTCCTCCCTTCCTCCCTTCCTTTCTAAGCAGCAGCAAATGAACAGTTCATAGTCCCACAACACATATGATTCTTTCAAGATCTCTCTCTCTATTTTTTTTCCTGTTCTTAAACAAACAAAAAAATGCAATATGTCATACTGTCTATGAAAAGTGCAAAGGTGTTTTCAAGCATCAGGTGTCATATTTTCTCTAAGATGATTCTCTTTCCTTCTCAGAGAAAAGAAATATCACTAAGGAGACAAAAAAGATCTTGGTCCTACACCTCACTAAATTATTATTTCATAGATATGCTGGTGATTGAGGCATGAAAAAAAAAAAAAAAAGTGCATAGATATGTATGAAGAGAAGTAATTATTTGCTGACCTCCCTACACTACTAATATGGAGTGTCCAAAACCTTAGAAATTAACTGAGTGGGTATGAAATTCTCTTTAACAACAAGAAATCTCAATTTCTGTTCAAAGACAAAATAAAACGCTTAGCTTATGTGCCATATCTTCCAAATATTTTATGTACATGTATGTTTATCTATGTATCCTCTGAATACAAACTGAACAAATAACTTTCCTTGAGAAATATATAGGGTAGAAGGTAGCACCTTTCAAAAGTGTATCTCTGGAATATGACTGCTTTGTAGAAGCCATTCTTTAATTTTTAATGCTGTGGAATCTTAAGATTCATTCCTCTTCCCAGGTCCTGTGGACTTGCAGAATTAAAGCTACCTGTGTGTGGCTAACCCAGAGAATAAAATGATGTGGCTAACCCACCTGCCCTCCAAACACAACTGATCAACGACATTTTATAGATAGGTCAATCGAGAGAAGCTTGCAGCATGAGGGCACATCTATGAATTTACTAATTGAAAACAATGCAATTTTTTCTTGTTTTCTCTTTTTTCATTTTCTTCTTTTTTTTTTTTTTTTTTTTTTTTTTTACTTTTATTTTTTCCTCTTCCTTTCCCTTCCCCTCCTTTTCCTCTTTATTTTTTTTCCCTTTTCCTTTTATGTGTTTTGTTGTTGGTTTCTTTTGTCATAAAATAAATAAATACAAAGCCAAACTCAAAGTATTGTGAGGCACCAAATGAAAATATATATATTGAAATGTAATAACTTCTAACAAAAAGTTTACAAGTTAGAAAAAAATACAAACAAGATTTCTGCTCCTAGGGGAGAACAACCTTGCAAAGAAATAAAAGTTTATATAGTGCTGTGCAGAATTTTGACAAGTACCTGAGCTGGGCTGTTCCCATGAAGGTTAGCAATTATATTTAATAACTTTTGTCTTAAATATTAAAGGGGTATTCTATGCCATCTGATGTCATGCTAAGCAATATATAGGGGTGGCTAGCCAGGGGAGGGGAGCCAGACTGCTAAGCCGGACATCAGTCAGCGTGTGGTGAGCAATTGCATTGTGCATCACTTGTTTGTACACATTATTATTAGTAGTACTATTATCATTATTATTGTTATTATTATTATTGTTATTATTATTTTCCTGTCTTAATAAACTGTCTTTATCTCAACTCACGGGCTTCACTTTCCCATTTCTCTCCCCCGTCCCAGAGAGGGAGGGGGGAGGGTGAGTGAACGGCTGTGTGGTGTTTAGCTGCTGCTCGGGTTAAACCACAACACAAGCCCAAGTATTAACCCCCAAAACTTTTTGCTTTGGCAGAGAGTGGACTAAACCTTTAATATTGAAAGCTATCATTCTAATGCAGGAAGAGATAATCAATTTTGTATCAGAGTGCACAAAGTAATACTCAAAATACTCTTGTTTTTATCTTAGTGCTTTCTAGCTGACCAAAATATATGTATAACAAAATCAGATAGGGTCAGCTAATACTTGCTTTATTAAACTTGCTTAGCAGTTTAAAAAAGAAGAATACTTCTCAATTCTCTTGTGAATTTGCAAATAAGTTTCCTGCATCTAGTTTTGCCTTTTTCCATTCAAGACTAAAAGATGTAATCCCTAGTGTACCAATTTAAGACTACCTGCTGGGGTGAGCTGTAGAGTGCCTGAGGGTTGAGGTTTCCTAATCACATAGATCAGAGGATCTCTTGGACCACTTCACTGTTTCCCTTCAGCCTCCAGTATCAGTGATTTCTTTGCATGGAAAAGTCTGTGAGGTTTTCAGAGGAGAAGGAAAAAAAAAGGCAAGCTAGTGGATCTGGATGCTGCTAGGACATATTCCTACTCAGGAAGTGCTCCTGGGAGCAATGGCCAAGAAATGTTCACAAGAAATATTCAAAATCTTAAAGAAACTTTGAAGGATTTTGTTTTGTTTTGTTTTGTTTTCCTTCATTAAATTGTTTCATCCTTTTTGTATATCCTCTAATTTAGTTGCTTTTTATTACTATGTTATATAAACTTCAGGACTAGATTCTTACTTTATTATTTTGTTTGTGTGTTTGTTTTTCCTAACACCATATAAATGAAGTTATCAGTTCAGAAAAGATGAAAAATCAGTAATAAAAGCAGTGATAAAAAGCATACATGATGTTAAAATTATCCTAAATCTTAATAGTGATGTTAATTTTTGTTTCTATTCATTCATAATATCTCTGCTCAATCTGTCGTTGTTGTATTACAAGCATCTGAAATTTATCAAAGAAGCAAACTACCAATCAGAAAACCTGTGGAATTTTCTCTATTAAAAATTTTATCTATTTCTCTATTTAAAACAAAGAAACAAACAAACAATATCCTCCCCCCCCCCCCCCCCCCTCCCCAACCAATACAGAAAACCAGAAAAACAACAACAAAACCAGCAACCTAAGCTATTGTTAGATACCCACAGAAGAGGACGAGACCTAAAGCATAGATTGTGTTCTTCCTCCAACAGGTATACTCCTGAGTTCATGTTTTTTTTTTTGTTAAAATGACTTTATTTTCCACTGCTGGGTATATATAAGATACCCTGCACAGCCTTTGCTATGGACCACTCATGACAGGTAGGAGTTCAAATGAGGTTATTTTTGGTTGTTTGCTGAGATGGCCAGAGGTGCTTAATATTTATTGAATTAAGAGGTATTACTGAAGAGGTATAAATCCACCTTGAGATACAGAATCTGCACTGTCCCTCTCAGTCAGTTTAGTGCATATTTGTTTGTACTGAAGGAGAATAAATAGCTAAAGACACACTGTGCTAGGCACTGTACAAGCATAACAAATTGAGAGTTTTTGTCTAGGGAGCTTAAAATTTTAGTTTGAAATGAGAGACAGCAGGTGGATAAGACAGATGGAGAGGAAACACAAAAATAGCAGCAAGACAGCTGTAACCAGTGTAATAAGCAGTGGTCACACCAGCTGGCTAATCACTGACAAGTGGTTTTTAGCATTGCTACAAAGACAAGTTTGAAGGAAGGATTTAAAGCAGAAGTGGGGATTTTTTGAGTTGTTTCCACACAGAAATGGGAACATGAGAGAATGACATTGCTTGCATGAAAAATGTAACAAACAGATAATCATAAGCCAGAATGCCAGCCAGCATGGCAGTGGGAATCTGCATCCCTAGTGTATATATACAATGGCAGATGAGGTGGGCATTAACCTTGAAGAGAATTAAAAATGACAATATGAAATTGCTTAAAATGAGAGCTCCATTAAAGAGGGCTTCTTAGCTATGCTTTAGGCAATGAACATCTTAATAATTTGTACAAATCCACCTATACAAAAGTTAGGTTGTTCTAAAGGAGACAAGTTTAAATACGATTAAAAAAGACGAGATTATTATTTTTTTTTTTCCTCAAAGAGATAAAGCACACCTTAACAGCAACGGGGACAAAGAGGCTAAGTGGGACTTAGGACAGGATGTTTTAGAGGATTTTTTCCTCTTTTCCTCTCAAAATCAAACGGTTTCTTCCTGTTATAGCACACAGACCACTGTGGGCCTATGATGGGCAGCATACATGGGATGTGTGGAGACTCCTGATGTCTGATTCATCTTGTCCAGGTAGCTTAGCCAGACAACTGTCACCAGGAGATTTCACTGGTCCTTTCTATCTGTATCTATAAATATTTATAGTTAAGAAATTATTTGGAGCAGGTTTTCTATTTAAGAAAATAGCCTTTCAGTTTTGGTACTCTATGCTGAAGCTTGTATCTCCTCCTCTCTCTCTTCCTCTTCACAGATGGTTTTAACAGCTTGAGCTTGCCCCTTTGCAGATGATGCCAGATGCTCCCTCTTTAACAGGCAGTTTTAGCTCTTACCCACCCATGCACACATACACAAATGATGCCCCATCAGCTTTAGGCCTCATGAATCCACACACCCAAGCAATATAGTAGATCTGATCATACCAAACAAATGAAACCAGGTATGTTTTATTGGTTAGAGTTTGCTATCAGAACTTTGTTTACTGTAGCTTCTCCAAAGTCTAATCAATATTTACTCTTCTTTTACTTTGCAGCTGTTTCTTCCTATTCCTAAACAAACTATATAGATTACAATTTCTCACTTGAAGTTTACAGGGCTAAAATATGGTATCTTGACTTATAGACAGTCCAAAGATCGACAGTAAGATCATTTACAAAGTAAATGTTCACCCCATTTGTTTCTGAATCTGTTAAATATGTTTACTCTATGATCATGGGAAAACTAATAAACCCACCTTTACTACTAATAATAAAAAATCATGTATATACAACATTTTTAAGGGAAAAAAATATATATGCATTACCCTCTAGAATGTAAATCACACAGAATCAGAATCACAGAATTTCAAGGTTGGAAGAGACCTCAAGATCATTGAGTCCAACCTCTGACCTAACACTAACAAGACATCCACTAATGTGTGTGTGTGTGTGTTCTGCTGCAGGAATACTGCAAATTAAACAAACAAACACATTTCTAACTAACCTTCAGTACTTACTAAGTAGTGCCTACATAGTATCTACAATTATTGTAAGAAAAATATAATTGTAAGTGAATGGTGTTAGGGAAATAAGATTTTCCTCTGTTGCCAATTTGTTTACTTTGTATCCTGTAAACATTTTGCAGATGTCGGTTCTCAAGCCAGTAGACTGAGACAAGCGATACTTTGAAGTGTATCAAACAATAACATCACTTATCTTGATATCTTGCTGTATCTTGCTCTGCAGGTGGTCCATAGATTATAAGAAGATTCTTAACTCAAAAAAAAAAAAAAAAAAAAAAAAAAAAAAAAAAAAATCAGGAACTTCTGTCATGTATTATATTAATATTATTATGATGATCTCATCATATATTTTGGAGGTGTATTATTTTGATTTCTTAGAGAAAAAGCATAACAGGAAGATTAAAGTAATGCTGATGAGTTGTGATAAGACATTTTTCTGGATCTGATCAAACAGACTAAAATCTACACAAGAAGAGTATAAATTAATTAAATTTAAAGATGTCACATGGAAATAAAATAATTAAAGAAAAATAAAAATGCGCTATTCAGATTGTGCCACATGGAAGCTTAAATTAGTTTACTTCAAACTGCAATTTATTGCAAACACAAAAGCAAATACAGGAATGTCAAAAGATAGAGCAAGTTTCTGAATTTCTACAGATAGAAAAGTCTAACTGAAATCTTAAAAGAAAAAAAATGAAAAGAAAGAAAAAGAACAAAAAATAAACAACAACAAGAAAACAAACTAAGCAGCGCTCCATATAGAGCTGAAAATAAAAGATTGGCATTGTGAGATACGTTTTCTCCTAACTGTGGCATCTCAATGTCTCAATTTTGCCTGGATGGTTTATAAAGATTTCATGATTCTGCTCATCACACTATAAAATGTGGTATAGATAAATAAATGGTTAAAATATGGTATAGATTAGATTTATATATATATATATATATATAATTACATGGATTCTTAAATTACAGTGTAATTGTTGTCATATTGTCTTCAGAAGATAGTAAAGCTATCCAGAATGAAACGGAGAGGTTGACAAATTAAAGGAGTGAAAGACACTTTAAAGTATTCCACTTTTGCTTACATTTTGATGGAAAAATGGAAAACTATACAGCCAGGCATTGATAGCAAGTTAAATTCAGCTGTCATATGAATAGTACAATGAACACATTTAGTAAGAAAAAAAAAAAAAAGATAACAAACAAACATATAAATTGATATAGTGTAATTGTTTCTGATTTGACAAGTTGTGGCCAAAGAATCTGACAGTCTGTTGATCAGAAGTATGAACGTCAGATTGCAGAACTGGGGGATTTCTTTCTAGTATTATTAAAAATGTCAAAAGACACTGATCAATTGGTATTGTGGTCACTACAGGACTGGCTTTACTGTTTAAAAGACTCAGTTTAAACACTTACTAAATAAACAGAATTCCATAAAGTTGTAGAAAAATCCCCTTGCAGAGTCTGTGATTCTGCAATATTTAAAAAACAAACCCAGAAAATCAGTATTGGGATGGTGTATGAGTAATTTTCTCCATGTATCACATAAAATATATTATATCAAACAAAAACAGGTAAGAGATTTCTATAGTCTCTAAATTTAATTTTGTAAGATAGTGGCTGTCGTGGTTTAACCTGGTGGGCAGCTAAACACCACACAGCTGTTCACTCACCCTCCCCCCTCCCTCTCTGGGATGGGGTAGAAAAATGGGAAAGTGAAGCCCGTGAGTTGAGATAGACAGTTTATTAAGACAGGAAAATAATAATAACAATAATAACAATAATGATGATAATAGTACTACTAATAATAATGTGTGCAAAACACATTGTGATGCACAATGCAATTGCTCAACACCCGCTGACCGATGCCTAACCTAACCCTGAGCAGTCCGGCCCCCCTCCCCTGGCTAGCCAGGGGAGGTTTATTTAATAACATAAATAAATATGTTATTTAGCATGACATCAGATGGTATGGAATACCCCTTTGGCCAGCTTGGGTCATCTGTCCTGGGTCTGTCCCCTTCCAGCTCCTGCTGCACCCCCAGCCTGCCCGTTGGCAGGACAGAGCAAGAAGCTGAGATGTCCTCGGCTTGGTGTAAGCACTGCTCTGCAACGATTAAAACATCGGGGTGTTATCAGCACTCTTCTCATCCTAAGCCAAAACATAGCATTCTACCAGCTACTAGGAAGAAAATTAACTCTGTCCTAACTGAAACCAGGAGAGTGGCTTTTCTTTAAAATATTTTGCATTTTGTAATCTCTTTATGTTGTGCAACCTACATAGGAGTATTTCAAAGGATTTTTTTTTTTTTTTCATGTAACATATTTTCTCAACTGTTATTAGGAAATTAGCTAAATTTCTGTGAAAGTTCTCACAGATAATCCTGCAGTTTTACATAGAAAGATACGAACAAATTTTACATCACTTGGTTTTGTTGAGAAAATATATTTTTTACTCTTTTCAGAATTCTGAAAATGTTTTTACGTCTTTGAAAGGTTATACTTAGAAGGCCATTAGGCATTTCTGACCCTCACTCTGCTCCACGAAATGTCTACAAGGAGGTGTCTTTGGAATACAAAAAGCAGAACTGAAGCAAAAGAAAAAGAAATGAAAGAGACAGAATTTTACGCTGCCATAGAATGGATATAAAATTAGATATGATTTAAATCACAACTGAATTTTTAACATGACTGCCCAAATGGCAGGTGTTTTTGTCAAATTGTTTCCTTCTTGATTTGTGACAGAGATATTTATTTCTTTTTCTTTATTATACCTGTGCATATGGTATGAAAGTAAGATACACAGTGTAGAAAAGAGCCCAGTGTGTCTCTTTTAGCTACTTATTTGCCAGACCATGAAGAGAATCATTTGGAATCCATCCAACTGACAATTTTGAACTTAGATAAAGAAAAATTTTTAAATTAAACAAAGTCTGAATCAGTTCTTCCTCTGTCTTAACAAAGTATTGGCTTAGAAAGTATCTTAGGGTTTTCTTTAAAGTACTGGAGGGTATTGTGGTTTAGCCCCAGAAAGCAGTTAAGTGCCATACTACTGTTTGCTCACTCTACCCAGGGAGGATGAGGGAGAGAACTGGAGAGGTAAAAGTGTGAGAACTCATGGGTTGAGATGAAGACAGTTTGCTAGGAAAAGCAAAAGCCATGCACACAAGCAAAGCAAACAAGGAATTCATTCAATACTTCCCCTTGGCAGGCAGCTGTTCAGCCACTTCTGTGAAACCAGGGCTCACCACATGTAACCGTTTATTGGGAAGACAAATGACATCACTCCAAATATCACCCCCTTTCTCCTTTTTTACTTCAGCTTTTCTTACTGAGTTTAGCACTATATGGCATGGAATATCTCTTCGGTTCACTTGGGTCCACTGTCCTTACTGTGTCTCTTCCCAGCTTCTTGTGTACCCCCAGCCTCCTTGTTGGAAGGGCAGCAGGAGAAGCAGAAAAGTTCGTGACTATGTAAAAGCTGCTGTGCAACAAACTAAATACAACAGTGTGTTATCACCACTATTTTCATCAAAAATCCAAACCACAGAATTGTGTGAGCCTTTATGAAAAGAAATGATCTCTGTCCCAGCCAAAACAATGACAGAGGTCCCAAGCATAGGCATGCCATCATATAGCAGACTTTCTGCTATATGTGCATACAGAACACTCTGTACTTATAATATTTGAATGTTTTAAACACATACAGAATGCCTAGTTCTAGGTTTCCTTGGCTTCTCCAGACTACCTGCAGATTTGCAATAGGTCCAACATTTCTGGTGTCAGACCTTAAACATTGATATATTTGATGCCTTTCAGTTTAAATATTTGAATTCTGTAATCTATTCCACACACAATAGATTCAAACTGTTAAGCATAATCATTTTTTCTCAGATGAGTCAAACCTGTCAATTGTGTTGTTCCCCTGAGATTTTGAAAATACCTATCTCAGTTCCTTGTAACATGAAAATGTCCAGAAAAGATCCAAAAGGTAAGCATCAACTTAATGGAAAAAATACAGACCCTTGGTCACTGGGGATGCTTATAGAGCTGAATGGATGGTTGACTTCTTTTCAGGATCTTGATCTAACTTATTTATTTATTTCCTGCAATTGAACCTGATTATCAAAATGTTATTTATTATAACATTTATTTTTTTTTTATTGTGGGACTCAATTTTTCATTACAGTTTATGAGCTTTTATTTGTAAATCAACAACCCAAGGAGACTCTAGTACAATAAAGAATGCAACTTTTTTTTTTTTTTTTTTTTCTTTAAGGTCATTTCAGTGGTTGTAGTATGAGACATGCTAGTAATTCATCATGAATGTGTTTTATACTCACCAGACATGATAAACTTGAGTTTAAAAAAATAATATTATCTATACAAGGCATGAGTCCTAGGAACAATGGCTTATATAAAATTTACTATTAGTTATTAATTTTCTAAGACAAATATGTTTAACCACCAGTGAATCCAAGAAATCTTAATAGCACATTTCATTGCATAAAAATTGTATACAAACATTCAAAAAACAATCATAATTATCCTGCCTGGAATGACTATATAAAACTAAGCAGTGATGGTGGGTACAAGAAGGAGAAGATGGGGAAATAACAGTAATCTTATATGAGAAGAAAAGCAAATGGTGAAAGGCTGCAAATGTGTGTTGCTTTTCACAGAAAGAATATAGATAAAATCAACTAAATAGCTAACGAATTGAAGAAAGGGGCAATACCAAAGGGTATTCCCTTTGGAATAAACAAACAAACTACGTCTGAATCTCCTGAGGCTGAAGAAGTAGAGTAAATTCTTGCAGTTGTTTATGGGATGAAATATTTGAGCAGAGATAACTTTGCTGGCATTACAGAAATAGCAGTAGAGAAATATAGAAGAAATCACAACTTCAGTGTTATATGACACATATTTTCTTTCTTTGAGAGTCAGTCTATTTCGGGGCAGTTTGCCTAAAGATTTATTTTTTTGTAGAGCTTTGCCAAAAAGTCAGAGCCTGTCTGGAGAGGGAAATCAATGAAGCACTTAGAGCAACGTCAGTGTCTAGTATCTGTTTCTAATGAGTATGACAGTGCAAGCTCCTTTAGCTTATGCTCTTCTTGGGCAATATATGGCTAAAAAGTTCCCAATTACACTAGTGGCTTCTCAAAAAAGGACAGAATGACTCTAAGACTGATGTCAAAAGGTAACACTGGGAGAAAAAAAAAAAAAAAAAAAGTCCTCTGTACAACTTTTTCAAGCTTATTTCTTAAGACCTCTAGCTGAAAACTTGATGAAATGTCAAATCTTCACAGGTTTGCCCTTAATGAGTAAAACTTCAATTATACTTCAAGGCATTTTATTTCTTTGAGGCTTATTTTATTTATTTTTTTTTAACTTGAAACCCTCCTCTCTGTCTCCTACAGTTAAAGTCTTGTTTCAGAGACCTGAGATATATTATCGATTTTTCTTTGAAAAAAAAAGATAATAATAATAAAAAATAATAATAAAAAAAAAAACAACACTACCTTTAGGCAACGTGTAAATACTGGATTACTGCACTTTTTTGCTTACGCTATCTAATTCTTTTGTGTCCTAAATCTATAATCTATGGATTATTCTTTTATGAAAATATATTCAGAACAAGTATTAAAAAGTATAGATCCTAGCTTCATTCCAATTTCACAATTATGCATCATAAATAATGCTAACGAAACCAAGGGGCTTATACAGTTTTATGTTGATGCAAAAGACAAGAGGGGTTGCCTGTGGTATGATTAATTGATTTTATAGAACAAAACATCTGTTTTTTTTGTTTGTGTTTTTTTGTTGTTGTTTTTTTTTGTTTTTTCTACAACTTGCAATTTCATTAACAATCAGGCACACACTAATGAATATTTTATTAAAAATAATGCAGTCTAATTTTTATCTCCTTATCATGTCACATGCGTAAACTTTAGCTCCAGAATTTCATGCATCTTTTTAGGTGCTTTCCTGTTTGTTTGTTTGTTTGCTTGTTTTTTGTTTGTTTGTTTGTGCAGGAAAATATCATAGAGATATTAATTAAGAATTTAGAAATTTATGTTTTTCAAATTATTCCAAATGATTATCCAACATTTAAAGAAAAGTATAGAAGCATTGACATTTGATCTTGTTGTGTTACAGTGATAGACTTCAAATTTAAAGAATAAAAAGGATCTGAATTAAAGTCCAATCAGTTTTCAATGTTAGAAGATTTTAATTGGAAAATGTGAAAATTAGATATAGGGAAAAAAAAAACTATAAGATATATTAAAAAGGAGAGATGTAAAAAGCACCAAAGTTTTTTTTTTTCTTTAAATTTATTTTATTTTTTGCTTTCTTGGAAGAGGAAAAGTTGGAAGGAATTCCCTTTTTTAATGCTTACCTGGAAAAAAGGAAACATGAAGAATATTAACTATTGGAAGATTTAGGGAGCAAGATTTTATTTATTTTATTTTATTTTATTTTATTTTATTTTATTTTATTTTATTTTATTTTATTTTATTTTATTTTATTTTATTTTATTTTATTTTATTTTATTTTAATTTGTGTTTAAATTGCAGTGTTAAGGCTTACAGCAGAGGCAGGAAAAACAGTAAATTTTTCAAGATTATCTATGTATGATTTTAAGAAATTAGAGAATATTTAATTCCTTTGAATATAAAAGATGGTGCAAAAAGCTTTATAAAGCACTCATGTTGATTTTATTTATGATTTGCTTTTTTTTTATTATTATTATTTATGATTTGCTTTTTTTTTATGATTTGTTCACTAGCCCAGATCATGATTCCATTACTCGGTGTATCGTAAGGCTCTACCATGTATAACATAAAGACAGGGTACAGAGGAAAAGAAGTATAATTGCACAGATTTCTATGTTCAAAATATTGAGACAGGGTATATGTAGTCCAGATATTGAAAGCTAATTTGAAAATGTTCACCTCATTTAAATAGAGCTATCTAAGGGGTCATTTTGAATAATGTCTAAACCTAATGCTTAAGGGTCTCTCTTTAAACTACGCATTGAAGTGTGTACTGGGTCTGGCTGGGATGTTAACTTTCCCTGCAGTGGCCCATGTGGCAGATGCTGTGCTCTGCACCTGTAGCTAGAACAGCAGTGGTATCACAGCAGTGTTGTGTCTGATGCTGCACAGCACTGGCACAGCATCAGGACTCTCTTTAATCCTCCTAGGTGGGCAAAAAAGTGAGAAAGACCAGGGCAGCTGGTAATTTGTGAGACGAAGAGAGTAATTTCTTTCCTTTGCACTTCCACATAGCCTTTACTTCATCAAATTTTGTAACACCATCAAATCCATCAATTTTTGTAACATCCTCTTAGTAGTTGAGCTCTGTTCAAGACGTTTGCAAGTCTTTTTGCTCTGAATGGAACTACAGATTCAGAGGAAGGCAAAGCAATTAGAAAGCAACAAACAATTATTATTGCTTTAGAAACTGGTAGATACTGAACAATTTTCTAAATTGACTTTACAGGGAGAGTACAGTAAATAACAATTTACATATTATAATTAATTTTCTTCCTTTCCTGCAGAGAACCTACAAAAATAATGCATTCCAGAAAGATGTTACAAGAAGAGTTACAGAGAGTCTGTAACTCTACACAGCCTAGCATTCAGTACAAAATGCACAACTACTGCAGCTATACAGGAAAAAAAATAATAAAACATTTACAACTATTATTTTTAATATTTTTTTAATATGCTATGGGAGAATAGAATATGCAAAACTGAATAAGGTATAAATATAATTAGAATTTCATAATGAGAAAAAGCTTTTATGATAAAAACTAAAGGGGTTTCTAACTATAAGGTGTATGAGATGGTCATTGGTTATCAGTGTTGGCAAATGAAAATTAAAATCTCATTAGGAGAAAAAGGAACCAAAACTTTTAGTAGTATAGGAAGAGATGCAAAATTCCCAATTGGAAATGTGTCTTCCAAAACTCTTGTCAAGCAAAATATTTGGCTTTAGTCTCAACTGTGGAAATTTTCAAGACCTTAAAACAAATGTTTTTTGATTGAAAGACTTCTATGAGAAAACATAGAATCAACAAGATATGGTAAGTAGATATAAATGGATACATGGACAGACATTTTGCTGGAAGGACAATCAAACAATGAGACAGGTTGCCCAGAAAGGTTTTATGTTCTCTTTTCTTGATGGTTACGCAACAAAATAAAGCCCTGAGCAACTTTGTGTGATCCTATAGTTGAAACTGCTTTGAACATGGGGCTGGAATAGAGATATCCTGACATCTCTTCAAACTTGAATTATCTTATGATCCACTGATTTTTTTCAAATTCATCAGCAACTCCAAAGCATATTGTCATGATGTGTTTTGCCAAAGGTCAAATGGTTTGATTTCTTTGTGGTCCTGGGTGGAGTCAGAAGTTGGACCTGATGATCTTTGTGGGTCCTTTCCAACTCAGGATATCCTATGATTCTATGATCTACATTTTTTTTTCTTTTGTTTAATATTATTTATTTATTATTATTATTATTTTTGTACAAGACAACACAGCTCTGCCTGCTACTTGAAGACTCAGTCCTCTGTGTCAATATCTATCCACTTTTTGCTTTAAATATCTCGAAGCATAACAACTTCCTGTCTCTTCCTTCAAAATAGTGTAAATTCTGATTCTGGTTCTCAATATGGTCTTTGGACTATTCACCTTTTTAAAAGACATACAATGAGTACCTATATACCAATATTTCTGTGTATACTCCAAATTTGTCACTGCAGTAATGGGATTAAACCATACTTAAAGATGTGACAGAAAACATACTGGATCTTGGGTCTAGTATAACACGACAGGTACATGAACAAGTTAGAATAGGATAATCATTGATTATTTCAAAGTGCTTCATGGTACTTTGGGTTTTATTTCTTTTTAAGAAAATAAAAAGTAGAGTTTTAATTACTGTAACTTAGTTATAATTAGTATGTTAGCTATCCCTGATCATAGGGACATATAACTTTTGTATAGCAACATTAGTTAACTTTTTACAAGGAGAACTACAGACCTAGAACAATATGAAAAGCTCTCTGGGAATAACATAAATAACTGAAATGTTTTTAAGCTGTATGCAAAGTAGAAAAGTATAGTATTATTTGAAAAGCCAATTAGTAATAATTACTGCATAGACTTCATATGATCTAAAATGTTACAGATGAAAACCTCATACAGACAAATCTCCTGATTACTCCAAAGTTTATTTTCTTTGAATGAAGATTATGAATAGTCATACATCTTTGCAAATAAAATTGTTTTAAATATAACAAGTCATATCACATTCAAAAGAAAGTTAAGACTCTTAGTTAATAATAACATTATTAATAACAAAGATGCTCTTTATTTCTGGTTATTTTTCAAGATCTTTTGTAATTCATCCATGGTTCCACTTTGGTCTTGTTTGCATGGAAAAGATCTGTCAGTGGAAGGACCAGTCTTTAGGGCTCAGTAAGGTTCTAGCTAGCTCCACAAGGCATGACTGAGCCCAGTAGCCATGGGTAGAATGCCTCTGGGAAAATGTTTTCAAGAAAAGGCAAAACACAGCCAAGGAGTGAGGAAAAACAAGTTTGTGAACAACAAGGTCAGTGAAGAAGTAAAGGGAGGATGTGCTTCAGTTACAAGAGCAAGGATTCCCCTGCACTCCATGGAAGTTTTGGAAGTGACTATGGTGGACCGGATATTTCCCTGCAGCCTGTGGAGAGGACCATGGTGGAGCAGACACTTCAGCTCATGAAAGGACCCACATCAGAGCAGGTGGATGTATCCTCAAGAAAATTTGAGCCCCATATGGAGTGCCCACACTGAGCCAGGTTCCTGGCAGGAACTGCCACCTGTGGAGAGGACCCAAAGATGAAACAGGTTTTTATCCTGTAGGAATGCAGCTCTTGGAGGGCACACTCTGAAGCAGAGGAAAAGTATGAGAAGCTGGTGTGGCAGAAAGACTGTTAAAGACTGACCATGACCCCAATTCCCTGTGCTGCTTCGGGTGAGGGAACTGGGGAGGAAGTAAAGGTATCTTCATCCTTGGAGATATTCAAAACCTCCTGGACAACCCAATCTAGTTGATCCTGCTGGAGCAGGGGCATAATACTAAATGATCTCCAGAGGTGCCTTCCAACCTAAACAATTTTGTGATTCTGTGAATAGTTAAATATCATAGTCAGTAATTGAAGAAAATTCTTCAGCAATTATTTCTATGGAGACCATATTTTATAGACTGGGTTTTGTCAGAAAGAGAGTAAGACACTCAAATCATATTCTTTAAAGGGTTTGGGGAATATAGTTCTCTAAAACAGATTGTAACTGAATTTCGAAGTCTCATTAAAGTGAGATGACTGTTTATCTTCCTTCTTACTCTTTGAGAAAACAGTTCTGATAAAGAAGTTATAAATATCTTTTTCACAAATTACTTCCGTTGTGGCCAAGGTGAAGACATGACAGGGGGAAAAGGAAAACCTACTTCTACAAAGATTTCATCTTTCAATGCAATTTCATTTCATTGCATTGTAAAATATGAAAAGATGATACAGCTGGCTTGCCTCCATGTTTTGAGCAATTTATCACATTACAAAGAATCAACAGATGTCCAGACATTCTACTGAGACACAAATTAAGAGGAGAGAAATGGACTTTTTTTTATATTTTTGTACTGGAACTTAAGAAACATATATACAACACTCAACTGCTATAATAAAAGCAGTGTACAGGTAATTAAAATGTAAAGTCCTAGGAATCATTTGACATACTTATGTTTTCTTTCTTTACTAAATTCCCTGAAAATCAGCTGTGAAGGTGAAACCACACTGCAATTTTTTTGTTGTTGCTTTTGTGTGTGTGAATGTTCCAGTAATTTAAATAAGCCATAAACATAAATTAAACATTAAGTTAACATTAATATGAGTTTCTCAATCATATTTCAAGCTAATTGGTATTCAGCTAATTATAAAATATTGGTGCCAATTATTGTAAGGAATTAGCACATTGGGTTACTCCTACAAAAGAGGTAATTTTTCACAACTTCTGTCAAATATTAGTGAAACAACATGCTAAGGCAGATTTTAACATCTTCATTAATGGTCTGGAAATTACAGAAGCCAATATGTACCATTAACACTTAGAAAGAAAGCAAGAAAAAGTTGACTCAAATTTAAAAAAAAAAAAAAATACATGAAATTGTTTCTAATGTTATTAATTTTTAATAATATTTTAAAATAACAAGGAGAATTAGTCAAAATTCAACACATGCAACTCTCTGGCTATTTGAAAACTAATATTTTTTTTTTGATATTATATAATGTAAATGCTTTTGTTCATGTTGTTCCATATCTATTTTCCATACTTTACTGGATTCAGGGGGAGAACATGACTACTGAGGATAAGGAATAGGCTAAGTTTCTTAATCCTTTTTTTACATCTGTCTTTCCTAGTTGGACCACTTATCCTCAGGGTACTCAGCCTCCCGGCCTGGAAGTCTGGGATGGGGAGCAGAAGAAACACCCCACAGTTCAGGTGGAAACAGTTAGAGACCTGCTGCTCCACTTGGGCTGTCAGAAGTCCATGAGGCCAGATGGAACCCACCTGAGGGTGCTGAGGGAATTGGCAGATGTGATTGCTGGGCCGCTTTCCATCATCTATCAGTGGTCATGATCATTTGGGAGGTCCTGAATGACTGGAGACTTGCTGATGTGAAGCACATCTATAAGAAGGGTCATAAGGAAGAAGTGGTGGTATTACAGGTGGGGCCACATGAGGGGTGAGTAGAGGGGGACAATCACCCCCCTTGACCTGCTGGCCTTGCATCTTTTGATGCAGCCCAGGACACAATCCTTTTGGGCAATGTAAAGGTGTGTTCACAAGTGTTTCCTTTCTGTTTTCTAAAGTATTAGCGTTCAGTGTTTCTTTTGTGTCACTTACAGGTACATCTCCTTTCCCCACTAAATCTAGTTCCAAACCCTGCTAATGAGTCCTGCGAGATTGCAGCCCAAAATGGTCTTGCCCCACTTGGTCAGGTGTGCCCCATCCTGTAGAAGCATGCCTGGTTTCTCAAAAGCATGCCCAAGACCATAGAACCCAAAACCCTGAACATGGCACTAGCTGCGCAGCCAATCATTCACCTGATCTTTCCACTGTCTCCTGTTTGGTTCGCATTTTCTAGCTGGGAGGATTGAAAACACTACTTGTGCTATGTCCCTTCAGCATCTTTCCAAGGAACATAAAGTCCCTTTTGATGTTTCAGCCTCCACTGTCCCTACGTGAAAGAGCAGGAACAGATGATAGTCCTCCGGCTTAACCACACTCAGTAGCCTCTTTGTGATGTCATGAATACAGGGGTCTTGACCATCACCATTTCTGTTATTTTCTACTCTATTTTTTTATCAGGGCATCATTGTACCGGGGCACACTGCTCTGAGCAGAGATGAGGGTCCAGCTTCCCTGTCTTGTGAGACTGTCAATTCTGCCAGTTTTGGGTTGGAAGCCACTTTACCACCCCCTTGTGAGGTCATAAGGCAAAGCTGTTGTTCAGTCCACATGCATGAATCTCTCGGTCAGATTCCTGGATGCATAACAGCCTGCTGGACTCCTCTCGCAATCTGTCAGCTTTATCAGAGAGTTCATCTATGTGGTCACACTTACACCCACAACACCCAACTCTACCTTCAGGCCTTAGGGATACCTCCAGATTCTGGTGTTCCTTGCATTTGAGGGTCTGGGCAGCTCTTTCAGTCCTTGGGAGGTCTGTCTGGGTAGAGGCATCTGCTAAGGGGGGTTCATGGCCCCTCTCTTTGTGTTTTGGTCTCAGCCAGCAGGTGCAGCAGGTGGACACCATTTTTCCCTCACTGGAAAGCCGCTTCATGTTGCTCACAGAATACAAGGTAGAGATCTGTCTGTCTCCCGCCCTCCCTGCTCGCCCTGACTGTGCACACTACCTCAAAAACTGCTGCACCATGCCGTGACTAATGCACCACACCCTGTTACCCTGTTTGCCTGCTCTGTTTGTCACACTGTTTGCTGTGTTCCCAAGGGGCTGCCTTTGCATGACAGAGTAGGGTGCACTCCTGGTTTTGCCCAAGCCTCATCAGCTGCCCTCACAATGGCTGCCAGCTCCTGACGGTTTCCTCAGCTGCCTCAAGTGGCCTCAATGCAGGAAACCCCTGCACGCCATGATTCACTGTTCTGCTGCAGAATGTGTCTGCCTGGAGCCAATTGCCTGATTGGTGATTGGTGACCATGATTGGTGACCATGACTTGAGATGATAGGTGAACTTCTACTGTGCCATTGCTTACTTATTCAAATGGAAGGATAGCAGAGTAGACAGCTTCAGTACAGTCTTTGTTTCCACCATTTATACTAGAGTGAATCTAGAACACTTGCAGTCACAGGAGCTGGATGTTGGTCTCAAGATGTTGTGTGATAGGAGGTAGACTTTGGTCAGTGGTCAAAAGTCCTCAATCCCTGGTCTTGCCAGCAATGACAGTGGAAAAACTGATACTTTTGCATCAGGCACATTTTTTTTCACTGAGGTTATTCTTTTATGCATGAACCCAAATCTTTTATCTATCTATCTATAAAATAGGACAGCAGGACAACAGTGGTCATTCAACAAGAAATAGCTATGTACAAATATTATACATTTTATTCACATTTGGCAGAAATTATTCACTTATGAATAATTCACTTATGGCTCAAATTAAATTTTGAAGTAACTGTAGATTCCATTTCTTCATTAGGCAATGCATTCATACATCTTTTTCTTAAAATACTTCTAATATACATTAAAAACAAACAAACAAAAAACACAACACCATAAATATTCAGTAGTACTGTACTGAAGTGTCAAATAGGAGTGTAGCTCATGCTTTTACAGATGCTAGAATTCGTTCTTCCTTATAGATGAAACTGACAACTGGTACAATGTAATGAGCAGACATATGAAAGTCTATTTTCCATGGTTCTGCAGGGTTCTGATCTATGTTGATCAGAATTAAACTTCTTTCTCACATTGGTAGACTGCAATATGTCACTGGAAGTCTTGTGAACTTGAGTAGAAGCGAGTGTTGTGATATTTAGCCTAAGAAATTCAGAAAACTGTTTGGTATACAAGTCAAGGGAACAATAAATAGAACAAATGACTTACTCTTGTCTGATTTCCAGATGGCTTCACAACAGACCAGGGAATCCAGATTTTACCACCATAAAGTAAGCATTCATAGAATGGAAGGAAGGAATTACAAGCTCAAGAAAAGATGTTCACTTTAAGGGTTACTAAATATATTAATAGTCAGGTATAAAGATTATAGTGGACAAATACGAATATCTAATGCATATTTATATTTTAAAAGGGAGAATTGGTACGGTATTTTTGATAAGAAGTATTGATATAACACTAAGCATAATAAACTTCAAAATGGTCTGAATATATATATATATGTAATATATATATATTATATATTATTATATATATAATTATATATAATATAATATAATATATATTAATATATTGTATATATTAATATATAATATATTTATATATTATAATATATATAATATAATAATATATAATATAATATTATATATAATTATTATATATATATATATATATTATATATATATATATTCATATATTTTTTTTTCTGCCACTTAAGCCAATTAAGGCTGTTTTGGGAAAGACTGGATATGACCTATTCAGCTTTCTTTCTCAAATGTTTGTGTTAATCAGTTTTACCCAAATAAGAGTATCATACCAGTGCCCACAGATGTCATATACTGACCAAAGCATTCAAGCTACCTGAATTTCCAAAATTTCAAAAGGAGAAATAAATAACCATTGAAAGACCAGCATTACTTCTTCTGATGCTTCTTAGAGGTATTGGAATTAGGTTATTCCAATATCATTTCAATTCCTCCTTCTTTGTAAGAGAACCATCCAAAAACAACAACAAAGTGCTTGGAAAGTGAAATCTTCTTATTGCATTAAATTGTCATTGCACATTATGTTGCTGTCAAAAATATGATATATATATATAAGCCATCAAACATGGCAAATTTATTTTCATTAGGAAGCTTTTCAGTTGTGTCTGTGTGTTGTTTCCTAATCTTCTTACATGTAACCTCTAGGAATAGCAAGAAGATGAGAGGCACACAGATTGCCTGACTGCTTTTTATAACTTCTCCTGAGATTTCTCTACTGCTTCTAGCAAGTTTGAAATAATCTCTATGCAAACAAATTTTTTCTTTTGTCTTACTTACCCTATCTATCAAGCCCATTTCAAGAGTGTGGATATGAACAATATAATGATATGCATTTTGAGATGTTATAAGCTATATGTAAGACAAGAATACTAATATGTACTATAGGATCATATTGCACACTGCATTGGGCTTACATGGCAAGGGTTTGGTAGTGGGAGGGCTGAATGGGTGTCCTCTGTGAGAAGGCAGCCAGATAAAATGTCAGACAAAAGTCAGCTCCAGCCAGCCCTAAAAGGGACCTGCCACTGGCCAGAGCTGAGCCAGTGAGCAACACTGTTTTGGCCTCTGTGAGCCCTGCAGGGCTCTGTGAGCCCTGAAAAGGCCTGCAGACACTAAGGCCTGTATAGGACAGGGAGGAGGTGCTCCAGATGCCAGAGCAGAAGTTCCCTTGGAGCATGTGGAGAGGCCCCTGGTGTAGCAGGCATGGGTCCACTGCAGCCCATGGGTCCCACATGGAGCAGATCTCCACACTGCAGCCCGTGGAGGAGCCCCCAGTGCAGCAAGTGGATGTGGCCTGGAGGAGGATGGAGCTCATGGAGAGCCACTGCAGGAGCAGGCCTTGGGCCAGAGCTGCAGCCTGTGGAGAGGAGTCCATGCAGGAGTAAGGGGTCTGGGGGGAGCTGCCACCTGTGGGGGACCCATGTTGAAGCAGTTTG
This sequence comes from Anas acuta, assembly GCF_963932015.1. Classification (NCBI taxonomy): domain Eukaryota; kingdom Metazoa; phylum Chordata; class Aves; order Anseriformes; family Anatidae; genus Anas; species Anas acuta. The sequence goes on from NC_088981.1 coordinate 73,964,637, forward strand.
CTCCTGATGGATGGACCCCGTGGTATGGACACATGTGGTAGCAGTTCTTGAAGAGCTGCTGTCTGTGGGAAGCCCATGCTGGATCAGATCAAGAAGAATGGCATTGTGTGGGAAGGACCCCACGTAGAGCAGGGGCAGAGAGTAATCATGAATAAGCAGTGGAGACGAAATAGCAGGGACTGACTGCAGCCCCCATTCCCCTGTGCTGGCTTGGGGGAGGACATAGAATAGGGTAGATGAGGGGAAGGTGTTTTCAGTTTGCTTTTAGTTTCTCACTATTCTAGTCTGTTAGTGATACACAATAAATTATATTAATCTCCCTATGCTGAATCTGTTTTGCCCATGACGCTAAGTATTTAGTAATCTCCCTGCCCTTCCTTATCACAAACCTTGAACCCTTTCAATTGTATTTTGTCCACCTTTTTCTTTGAGGAAGGGCAGTGAGAGAACAGTTTCGGTGGAGTTTAGCTGCTCAGCATGGTAAAACCACCAGACGCATCATTGCCATATTTCATATCCCAGTTACAAGATCTTTTATTGATTTTCCTAAACTGGTGTACAGAATGTATCATAACTAAGATGGGTCCCAAATACATAGAATTTATTTTTAATTCAGTATTATAACAATATAAGAAGCAAATAAGCAAGCAGAAAGTTAATATGATGTAGTGCTAAGAAAATGCACGACGATCTTTTAATGTTTTCAGTGTAACTGCTTTAAAAATATATTGATGAATGTGCTTTGATTAAACTATATAACTTATACAGCAATCAGAAAAATAGTTATATGTTACAAACAGACCCAAGACATTTTAGAAAAAAATATAATCCAATAAACACACAAAATAATAAATATAGTTTTTTGTTTTGTTTTGTTTTGTTTTATTTCAAAGAAGTCTTGTGAAAAAAAAAATAGGATCAAGAATTGTTATGATGTGAATATACAGTTTATTATTCTATACAGTTCCTCTATGTTACTGAGTATGAACACATATAAAATTATATATAGGAAATTATTCTCTCATATGTACTATTTTTCTATTATTTTTATTAGCAGATAATCTTAAAAAATAAAAACATGCACCCTGGGGATGGTAAAGCAAATTTACCCATTACTTCATAGAGGAGATCCTCAAGGGTAATTCAAAGATTTTCAGAACCAGCACACTGTATTTCATAAACCTTAGAAAATGGTTTATGTTTGTATTTAAGTCTTTTTTTTTTTTTTTTTTTTTTTCTTCCCAGAAAAGGACCTTGCGTATTTTATAGCTTTCATTTATGCAACTCTTGACAGCTCCTTGGTTTTAAAGTAGACTACAAACAAGTATGTGTATACTCATAAAGAATAAACTGTATTTGGGCTAAGGAAAACATTTTTTATTGCACTTATTTTTCTTTGTAAGTTTGGTGGATTTTACTGTTCATGAAAATGAGATTTATAGTATTGGCTCATTCAAGGCACAGTACTGACAGGTGCTGTGCATTAACATCTCTATACATCTCTGCAAAAGGCACTTCACTCCTGACTTACAATAGCTCTGCTGTTCTAAAACCAGGTGCCTATATTTCCTCTGTGCCAAGGATGTTAGATTTGTGTTGCATTGTGTGATGGGTTTTATACTAGCCAGCTTTCCATTGAGGACTGCAATAAGATCAAACAAAATACTTTTTAATACTTTTTTTTTTTTCTTTAACCTGTAAGTAAAAGTCACGTTTTAATGTGTAAACCAAATATTTTAATTCTCTTCTTGGCTACTTCAGTGACCCTAGCACCAAAACTCATTGTCAAAGTGAAGATGCTACTACAGCACTTTCACCCCTTCAGTCAACTGTTCTCTGAATACAGTTGCTAAAAAAGGATGTAGAGTTTAGGAGCTTTTCAGCTTTGTGTAATAAAATGTGTCTGTACAGCAAAAGAGAGAGCATTTAAATAGTTTATAGGGAAAACAGAGTTCTGTGGACACTTACATACTTTTCATACATAGTATGAAAGCCCAGTTTTAAGAGAGTAAAATTGCCATGAAAAATCTTTGAGAGTAAAGCTGACTGAAACTGAAGGTATGAGGCAAGTGCAACTGAGAGAGTTAGGCACTTGCAGGACGATGAAAGTATGTGAAAGAAACTTAGATATAACTATAGCATGATCTAAAGATAAAGTCCTTGTTAAGAAACATTTGTGTGCTGAGTCTGTCTGGGAAGGAGTTAAGCAGCCAAAAAATGACGTGTTTTGCACTTATAGCTATAACTATATTCATATCACACCAATGATTTGGCTGTTGGTAAGCAGGGCTGGCACAACATCAAAGCTGTCTCTCCATCCATCACCACCACTACCACTACCCCTGTGCCCAAAGGAAAGTAGGCCAGGGCTGGGCAAGCAGTGTGGGGTGGACACAGCCAGGACAGCTGATGTAAATTGATGAAAGGGATATTCCATACAATATGATGTCATGTTCAGCAAGTAAAGCTGGGGTGGGAAAGAGGAAGAGAAGACACCTGTAATGAAAGCATCTTCCTGAGCAACCATCATGTGTATAGAGACCTTGTTTTCCAAGAAGTAACTGAAAATTTCTTCCTGATGTGAAGTAGAGAATAAGTTTTCTCCTTTTGCTTCCATGTAATTTTTATTTATTTATTTATTTATTTTTTCACTGTCATTAAACTCTCCTTATCTCAGCCCACGAACCTTGCTTTTCTTCATTGTATAGTGTCAATCTATTCTTCTGAGAAGGGGGAGATTAGTGTGGTGGTGTTAAGCCACCCATTGGTTGTTAAACCACCACAATATGACAAAAGTCCAGTTTCACTTCAGGTTAGTAGACAATCAATTTCTATGTCTAGACTCTAGCCTATGGAACATATTTGTAGAAATTTGAACTCTGCTCTTCTTTTATAGTTATCCCTTGAGAATCTGATTTCTGCTCCTATTAAATACGTGAATAATATAACCTAAAATGATAGCTGATATTTGAATATTCCAGGTGATAGGTTTCATGTAATCAGAGCAGAACAGCCCTTTCAGAATTTATAAACCATTCCATGCACAGATTAGAAAATTGCATCTATTCAAAAGTTCCTACAATTTAACTACTTAATGTCCTTTTCTATGCCCAGGGATGTGACCAGATATTTTGACAGATGGGGAAATAAATAAATAAATAAATAAATAAATAATTTACTTCCGGATCGGCAACCTTCTCATTTCTGGAGGAAAAAGATAGAAAAAGGTCACGTAAACATGTGATAAGCTGAGCATAATATAATTTCTGCCACCACTTTCAATTTAAAATATGTAAGTTAAAACTTCATGTATGAACTGACAGTCTCATGATGTTGACTCCTTCATTTTTCTGCTCACCAAAATGATATTTGGTTTGGAAAACAGAGTTATGTTTCCTGATTCCTTTTATTTTGGAAGAACTTGAAGTAGGCAATTGCAGAGATCTGTCTTCTTCATTCTCACTCAAATTACTTTCAAGATGTACAGCACAGTGTATTTCTAGCAATGGCTATAAAGCTTATAATGTTACCATTAGTAAATTAGTAAATTTACCATCAGTAAATTTACCATTATAAAATAGTTATATTGTCTCCAAATCAGTTAATCCAAAACCTTTTTTTTCCCCTCCCTAGTGCTTACATTTTTGCTCAGTTTCTGAGAAAGTGTATAAGCTGATCAGAAGGCTGGATCATATCTCCTATAAAGAAAAGCTGAGAGAGCTGGATCTGTTCAACCGGAAGAAGAGAAAGGCTCCAAGGTGATCTTATTGCAGCTTTTCAGTATTTAAAAGGGGGTTATAAAAAAAGATGGACAGTGACTCTTCACTCATACACACTTCACTTCTACACACATAATGACAGGATGAGGGGTAATGGTTTTAAACTAAAAGAGAGGAGATTTAGTTGAGAGGTTAGTTAATTCTTCACTCAGAGGGTGATGAGGCACTGGAACAGGTTCCCCAGAGAAGCTGTGGATGCCCCATCACTGGAGGTGTTCAAGACCAGGATGAACAAGGCCCTGGGCGATGTGATCTAGTGGGTGGCATCCCTGCCCATGGCAGGGGGGTTGGAACTAGATAATCTTTAAGGTCCCTTCCAACCTGAGCCATTCCATGAAGTTTTATTCTTTTTGAACTGTGGTCTCATAACTCTCATTCTTCTTAAGATTCAGCTTTACTGAACGGGAGAAATATGGTTATTTTGCCTATTAAATTCCAGATGTAAATTAATTTAGATTCAATGAATTGCTTTCAGTTTTGTCTTTTTATTTTATTTTTAAATTTAATTAATTAATTTATATGGGAATAAGAACATCAACCCATGATATTTACTTGTTTTATTCTGTTCAAATAAAAAGAGAATGTGAGCACAAGATACAGAATTTTATAATGAAGATACCCCAAAATTTTTTCATTGACATTTATAAAATTTGCATGCATTATTCATTAATTTATATATGCAAATATCCATTTGTGTTCATGTGCATGTCCATACAACCCTGAGTTTAGAAATTAGCATATTTTGTAGCAAATAGTGATATGATGGTATCAATGAAATTGACATGTAGGGAATTTTATTTTATTACATAACTATAAAGGTATATCATATAAGTGAACGTTTGTTTTATACATGTGGTCAGCACTCCTACTGTCAAGATGAAACTCAGAATTTGCCACTCATTAATCAGATTATTATAGGGAATATTTCTGTACTCACATTTATTGGATAGCCAGTGAACTAAATTTATCTAGTTTAAAGCTAACATTTCTTCTTTAAAGACTTTGTTCAATTAGTTTCCTGGAACCAATTAGAGATTTGACATTTTGCTGGCACTCAAAACTGCACACCAAGGCTGTCTATGTGAGAGTTCCTATCACTTCACACTATGGATCGGTGCCTATGCAATCTAACAGCATGGTGTAATCCTTCACAAAGTATTTCTGGTAGGGAAAAGGACTTATTTACAGCAAAAACTGCATCTTCTTCCCCTCCCCCCAAAACAAAACAAAACAAAACAAACAAACAAACAAAAATAATAATTCTTCTCTCCTGCAGGATATGAATGTCAAAAGAAGAGTGTCGTAGATTAGGTTAAAAGAAATGAACTGGAGTCTTCTTTTATTTTCACTTGTCCTGTAACTCCTAAGCATTTTTTAATTTTTAGATTACCTTTACAAATCATAATATATTCTTTAGAAAGCTAAATAGAACTATATTGTTATAATTACATGTCTAACAGTTTATTGGTAAATAATAAAAGCTAAGATATATTACAATATAAAATATAAGAACTTCTAGATACATGCTTTATTTAAAATCTTTTGCTCAATTGTCTGAATTTTAAACCCCAGAGCACTACCTCCTGCTTTTGAGAAAATGAGTGAGCAATACATTCTTCTAATGTATTTACATTCTTCTAAGCTTCAGAAAACAGATTTTACTGATTGTAAAAGAACTCGTGACACAAAATTACGAAAAGCTTTGCAGGATACAATATACTTCAACCAATGTCCAAATATATATATATTTTTTAAACGTGTAAAACAGTGCACTTATATATAGAGATATTGAAAGGTTGGAAAATAGATATTATATTTTTGGAGTTGCATAATCTGTAATGTCATTACCACAAGTGCTGCAACTTATTTGAAAACATCTACAAGAAATTAATTAATTATGATGCAGTAGAAAATTGTCTTCTAAAATTTTTATCAGTATTAATATAGAAAACGTGAAATTCAGCTTCACATATTATGCCTGTTTCTTAAAGTAATGCCAGCCAGATGCAACTTGTCTCATGTAGTTTCTCCTGTGAATGAATTTTCCTCACTCTTGGGACTGAGACGTGGTTGTTCTACATATAAAGGGAACCGACAGATTTGCAAATGTTCCAGTTATAGATGACAGATCTCACTCTAAGTACAAGTGTTGTAATAACTCAGAAAGAAGTCAACTGCAAGAGTGGAAGCCATAGTGTAATGCAGACTTTGCTTTTTCCGTTGCCACTTGAAAGGGTAGACCCTTACTAGAACAGAATAGTTTAGTGCTTGATGTGAACTGTTATATTAGGAAATACTTATACACAATTATCTTGCATAGCTGTCATCCAGCAGATACTATGACTACATAATTTATAAACCCTGGGAAAATAGAATAAAAATGATATGAAACACTATGATTTATATATATATATATATTATTTTTTTATGGGGGGGGTAGATTATAGAAATAAATTAATTGAAATTCATATTTTCCCTTTTTCTTCTGCACAATACCATCTTATATTTTAATAGGGACATAATTTGGTTTCCGTAAGGTTCCCATAGGAAGTACTATATACTGAAGACACACTGCAAGTAGGAATTACAGTAGAGTTAATCTACTAGTCCTAAACTCAGCTATTTCTTAACTTTCTCCAGGCTAGACATCTTGGATAAACATATTATATACATATTATAAACATATTATATACAATAATATTATTATTATATACAATAAATATACAAATAATATTATTATATACAATGGGCAAGCTAAGAATATCTAACCTGAAACACAGTGGCTATGTGTGTAAGATAGTATTAAACACTTCTTTTTATTCTCTGGAATACACTGCTAAACTGCTAGAACAGAATTTAATTAACAAGCATGGCAGTAACCATGCTTCAAGCAAACAAAGATGCTGTACAAATCTATTTGTGCACTACTAGTTTTCTAAAATGCACTCTAGTTGAGAAAAGCCCTCTGATGAACACGGTGAGCCTTTTCATTTTACAGGGACCTCTACTGGATATTCTGTAGTCCTCAGAGCTAACTCAGGTCCCTTCAAGAATTTATATGGTGATCCCTTCTCAGAGACTTCAGGCAGGATTCAGCTCCAAATTCAGATAACTAACTAGTTATCTACAATATAGGTGTCTAAAAATGAGATGGATGCCTAAGCTCCTATCATGCTCAATAGAGATTTAGGTGGAGCCTACAGAACAATTCAGCTCTTTCAACCAGTAAAAAAATGTCAATACCCAAAGTATGGGGTTCGAGTGCCATTTGAGTTATTCTAAGGCTGGTATACCTACTGGTTGGTATAACAACAGATAAACAGGAGATGGTTGCTTTGTGGACTGACATCTAGAGAACAAACTCAGATGTACCCTCCAATCAGCCTCTGAATCCCTCCAGGAAGAGACTCAGATGTTTGAAAACAGACATTCAGTGCCATTTTTATTGCTGTAATTTCCTATTTTCTCACTTCCTTCACACTGCAGAAGGCTTCCGATATATGTTAGGTCTGATATTTGTCATCTCTTTATGTCTTGGGTATCTTAGGGAGTCATAGAGGGGACAGCATGACCATCTGTTGGCAAGTAATTGAATTATCTAAGTCAGTATCTAGGTTCTTTTAAACGAGTAGATAAAATTAACTGACTATAAAAGGAGTGTAAGTAGCAAATATTGGGGCCCATTAATATATAAAAATATGAAGTACTTAGCTCAGACTGAACCTACATTGTAATTGCATAGTTGTGACATCTTAAATGAATCTCATCCTTAAAAATATGTCCCTGCATCTGGAGCAGAGTATCCCTATCTTTCAGACTTTCACCCAGCATTCTTCTATGGATGGCTTTGGAGAGAGACATGTATCTGAAAATATTTTACTGACTGCAGTAAGTCATTTATACTGCAGAATACATGAAACATCTGCTACATGTAGGTCTTTCCTCAAAAGAAAATGAAGATCCATTCATATGTTTTTAACAATGCAAAGAAAATATCCATTCCTTTAATTTAACAATTGTCTTCATTTATAGTAAGACACAATAATTCAAAGCTTAATTTGTACTTCATAGGAATTATGAATATTTTATGCATGTGGAAAATGAGAGAATATTCAGACAAGAACTAATTTTCAGCCTATAATAATTTTCGTTTTATTTTTGTCCTCTGTGTCAGCAATGCTACAGCACTATACCTTTGGTATGCATCCTGCTCTTTTATAGTTTCATCCTTGGCCCGTCTTTGGGGAGAGCAAAAAGAATGGGGAGGCAGACAGCAATGTACAAAATGATACCCTAAATTCACTGATTGTCATAATTACTCTGGAGCTATTGGAAAATCTTAGAAGAAAATAATAATTATTAATACTACTACTACTACTACTACTACTACTAATAATAATAATAATAATAATAATAAATTCTGCCTGAATTTGAGGCTATTGCAGGTACATCACAAGTGCATCTGTCTGTGCAGACAAGCAAATTTGTCTCTTTGCTCAGATGATGATAATAGTATTACCAGATTCTGCACCTGGAAATGAGCAACCCTACCTATACGTACAGACTGAGGGACAAGAGAATGGACAGCAGCTCTGTGGAAAGGGATCTGGGGTTTTTGGTTTACAGCAAGTTGAACATGAGCCAGCACTGTGCCCTGGTAGCCAGTAGGGCCAACCATATCCTGAGGTGCACCAAACATGGCATTGCTAGCAGGTTAAGGGAACTTATTGCCCCAATCTGCTCTGCACTGATGTGGTCTTATCTCGAATACTGTGTGCAGTTTGGGGCTCCATGGTATAAAAAGGATATAAAACAAAAGAGAGTGTCCAAAGGAGGGTTAAAAAGATGGTGAAGGGTCTGGAGAAGGAAGATGTATGTCCCTGAAGTTGCTTGGTTTGTTCAGCCTAGAGAAGAGTAGACTGAGGGGAGACCTTTGTGGGGTGTACAGTTTCTTCACAAGGGGGAACAGAGGGGCAGATGTTGATCTCTTCTCTCTGATGCATGAAGCGGCAACAGGATTGAGGTTGCATATCAGGAAAAGGTTCTTCACTGAGATGGAGCTGGAACAGGGTCCCCAGGGCAGTGATCATGGCACTGAGCCTGCTGGAGTTCAAGAAGTTCAAGGACAATGCTGTGATTTTTGGGTGGTCCTGTGAGAACCCAGGAATTTGACTCAATGATCATTTTGGGTCCCTTCTAACTTAGGACATTCCATGATTCTATGATTCTATTATGGGTTCCTCAGGTGACTGCCAAATCCTTTAGCTTGGTGAAGTAAAGATGTTTCAGTCATTCTTGCTTGTTAGAATCAGTTCCTTATGAAAGAAATCTTCAATGTTCAATAAACAGCAAGTTCATGTTGGGGGGGGGGGGGGGGAGGGAAGCTAGAATAAGGAGAAAATGAAGTCAAAAAACTGACCAACAATTCCAATGTTTGCAGAGCTGCAGAGTTGTAATGGTGAGAAACATACTCAATTTCCAATGTGTTAAAAAGATTCTTCCCATTCCATAAATAAAGATGGATAGAGACTTGTTTCTACTTCTTGTGAGGTGATTCTGTAAAATTTACTGAATAAGCTTAAAATATATTTCTAAAAGGAAAAAGTATTTCCAAAAGGAAATATCAACAGTGAATAAGGTGAATAGTAACTCAGCTGTGCCAGAGATCACAAAATAGGCATATTTCCTTTAATATATTCAAAATACAAGATGTATTTTTAAGATTTCTGTCAGTTTTGTTAACTGTTGTGAATTACTTGCTTACTCTTCAAACCACTTATTTTCTATTTCCCATGGCTGTGATACAAAATACCTTATTTTGTAGTCTGCTGATTTTGTTCCACTGCTTTCTGAACCTTTCTTTTGGAGACTAAGTGATTGTATTTTATTGATTCCTCTCTTTCAGAGAAGACGGAATTAATATTTATATGTGTGTGTGTTGTGTGTGTGTGTGTGGGGAGGGGGGGTGTTATTTTTTGTTGTTTTGTTTTTGTTTGTTTGTTTTTCATGAGATTTCAGCTATATGTTATCTATAATCTAGAATGCAAAGTACTAATGTGTGGAAGAATTTCATTGTGGTCTTAATTAAAATGTTCTAAATGATGTATAAAGCTCCTGCACTCCCAAAGCTTCTTATTCATGTTAATTAGCTCCTAACACAGCACTGTTTGGTTCCAGCCAAAGATTAGATGTGTAAACATTTCTTTAAGTTTTATTTAAAGCTGTGCAAGGTCATTTTGGATGCTTTAGACTCTCTTTAACTGAGCCACAATTCAATGTGTCGGCTTTTTGCGACACGAGAAAATGTAGTTACAAGTTGTGAAGCTTTAAAAATAAGATGCCTAATTGGACTGAGTTTTTCCAACTGATTTCTCTTTTATTATTTCCAATTAGTATATCCTTTTCCTTTTCTTTGCAGTACAAATTAAGTAGAGAAATCAGGAGTGATCTATTTTGAGTTCATCTGAGATATTCAGGCCAGATATTAATTTATAGTGAATTAGTGAGCTCTTCTGCCCTTCCAGTTGATAACAACACAGGATTTAATTCATAAGAGCCTCTGTAAGCTAAAATTAATGTTTCCAGTATGGTGTAGAGGCATGAAGACTTTGCCACGTGTAACATAAAAGGTACAATAGACCTCCCTAGATTCATAAATCCTTGGAATTTTTAAGCACTTGGCATTTAAACCCATTTTACCTGTGAAAATACATTACCATTTGGAGCAAAAAAAAAAAAAAAAAAGAGAGAGAGACTTGATTATTAATGTCAAGTCCTAACATCAAAAGTCCTTGGTCCCCCCCATACATAAGAGTAGCTAGTAAACACAGATTGTAGCCAGATAGACTATATCTAGGATGGGTCGATTCCTTGCTCACGGAGGAAGCCATATAGCAAAGAGAGGCTCATAACTTGCAGTTTAGAAAACTGTGTCCCTTTGTTCCCTGCTCCCCTGTAATTCATATTAATTTCTGGTACTCTACCATATATGAACTTATTATGTAGAGTTTTATGTACATATACATATGTACATATACATATAAATACTATATGTTTTTGTTTGTTTGTTTGTTTATCACTGATTTGAATAGTACTCTTCATATGAACCTATAGGTTTATCTCTACAGGAAACAAAACACTAGAACTTCAAAGACTTTTTTTTTTTTTTTTTTTTTTTTTACTTCTAAGCATTTTTAATAGTATTCTTCAGTCTATAATTAAAGAAAAGTAAACAAAAATGAATATAAGTCCCCAGACATGAAATCATATTTATTTCTGCCTTCCACTTTTAGTCTATTTTTTTTTTCCCTGAATACATTAAAAACCCACCTGTTTTTTTTTGCTTTCTCACTTTCATAATTTTCTGTTCCGTTTCAATAGAATGCTGTAAAAATTAAAGAAGAATGCAGAAAAAGTGAGAAGAAAATAATGTTAAATATTATACTTTTGTTGCTTAGGTTGGCAAAAGCAGTGACAAAGATGGGGAAAACAAGAACTCAGAAGAAAGGTAATAAAAAGGTAAAAGGAAAAGAAGAAAATGAAGTAAAGATGACCTTCATTCATCATGCATAAAATACATCATGAGCTGCATATGAATCCAGTATGCATTTGATCTCATGAGAATTAAAACTGCTAATTTTCATAAACTTTTTTTTTTTTTTTTCAAAATGAAAATCTAAAATGAAAATGGTTTACGATCTCTGAACATTATGTCTTATCTCTCTGGATAAGTTAATAGCTAAACACGTGTTTGTATAAAAGTAACCTCCAATCCCAAGTACAACTTGTCTAGTGAGAGATTAATGATGATAACTTACTGATCTTGAACTTGGTCCAAGACTAATAACAAGATAATTTATTGTTATGGCCATGTAACATAAAGAATATGTTATATACTGTATACAGGAATGTTGTTAGGAAATACAATTATAATTCAAATGACAGTGAAAGATAAATAAACTTTGATACAATTCCTGAATGGGGAAGATGAGGAGATCTGAAGGAAATCAATAAAAATGTAAGGCTGGGAGAAGTAAAAATAGTTGCTTTCAAAAGTACCTTAGGAATGCAAAAATTTTAGAAATAACATAGTCTTACATATATTATAAGATAGATGGGGGTAACATATTTCATATTGTTTATACTAGGCCTTGTACAACAGCGAGAAATTTTCAATAAATAATTTAAGTATTTGGAAAGAATCAGGAGTATATCACATAAAGATGATAAGGCAATTTATTTTCCATTAGTAAAAGAGTGTAATATTCCAAGAGGGATTTAGAGGGGATAAACAATTTTAATTTATCACATCTTGATAACTTGCATGTGGGACTCATAAAAAAGCTGAATGAGAAGATATATGGTTTGCTGAAATCTATTTTTAATGACTGTTGATATACTACAGAAATTTTATTGAACAGAGATAGAGCTAATGATGTACAGAATATTCAGGAAGGATAAACAGGATTATTCAGGTAGTGATAGCTATTATATTTTTCCATTATCTGCAGAAAAAAAAAAAAATATATATATATATATTAACATCTGATTTGTACAATAATAGTTAAAAGGTAGTATAAAACAGATTGTCAATGTAATTTTTAAAGAAGTGTACAACAAATTATTGTCAATGTAATTTATGCAAACCAGAAACATTTATGTCTTCTCTAAGTGTACACAAGAAGAACCTAAATATTTATTGAAAAAAAAATGGCAGTGTGAAATCTTCACTGATATATAGGAACTTTTAAAATCCTGTACAGTTGAGACACTTGTTCTACTTATAGTATCATAAGTCATGAGAAAGTTAATATAACTTCACTGTTTATAATTTCTGGATAACACTAAGAAGGTAAAGGAAGGACTCACTGCCTTATGGATGAAATGGAGTCAACCTAAGAAGAAAACAACATTTTAGTGAAGATTAAGAGACATTTGCTTATCTAGGACAAAGAAATAACATTTGCTTATCTAGGACAAAGAAATAAAAGAGATATAGATGAAGTGGAGAAGGTGTCTTTCAGAGAGAGAAAAAGACAAGTGGATGACTAATAAATATCATCAGTGCAGTAAAAAAGAGCACCATTAAAGTATTAAAGTATGTAAAGTATATACTTTATATATATTTATATTTATATGTATTTATATATATATATATATTTATATTTATTTATATATATATATAAAACATTACTCATAACAAAAAAATGTTGTGGAAAGTATTCTTAGTTCCTGAAATGTCAGCAACATGCTTTACTTGCCAGAGGGAAAAAAGTGTTTTGTTTTGTTTTGTTTTGTTTTGTTTTGTTTTGTTTGAGGAATTAAATTTTCAGGTACAGCCTGTTTTACAAAGAGTACAAGGAATGTTAACATTGAACAGCAGTAGAAAATTAAACTTACAGAAGTATTCCCTGAAAATATTATGCATATTTTAATATGCATATAAACTGATAAATATTATGCATAATATTTATGCATATATAATGAAATATTATGCATATAAGCTGAAGTTCTCTAATGTTATTTAATGAATAAATGAAAAAAATTAGTGTTATGTACTGTTTTGTAACTGTGAACAAATTGTGTAAAACTATATATATATGTGATATAGATTACTAGAATTACTAACAAAAGTATTAATTGTACTTTACTTGTCATTACACTGACAATATGAGTTGACATAAAAATAAAAATAATATCAACATGAAGAGACTAATTTCAAGGTACTGATCTGTATCATCTAACTTTTATTCAGTGACATCTGAAGGCAGCTTTTAGGATGAAGTTAAATGACAATGCACGGCAAGAAAAGCAGTTAAATGTTCTCATGCTTTGGTCCTCTACTAGTCCTCAGCCACTGAAGTTATTGATTGCAAAGAAGAATGATGCATGTTGCTACCAAATCTGACAGAAACATTCTTACGCATCATTCCATATTGAACAACATAAAACTACTTGTCAAAGCAGAAAATGTCTAGGCTTCCATCCACAAGGTCTTGCCAATTATTATGTTTCATGAATTTTAATACTGCAAAGAATAGTGAATATCTTAAAGATCTGACAGAAGTACTGTTGTGGAAAACAAACCACATTAAACATAATTACACAGATTGATCTGGAAGAAAAATGTTTTGTATGTACTATGTGAATGGTCTCAGTGTTTTATTTTTTAAATCTTGTTTTCATGTGTTGCATGTATAAGGAAATCTTTTCTTTCTGAAATATGCTAAATGTTTTTGACTATAGCAGTTTTCAGACACTGTTAAGGATTGATTAAAGACAGTTTTCATTATGGTTTATTAGTCTTTTAGAGGTCATCATTAAAAAGTTGCCTTAGAAATATAAGACCTTATTTAATATCCAATGCATATTTAATCTAATTAACATGAGTCTTTGTCTTTTTCATAATGAAATTAGTTTTGCTTCCAATTCAACTAATAGTTTATTTCTGTGGAAGACCTTTTTATATCAGTTGCTTAATTGCCATATACTCTTGCTATCACCATATTATCAGGAGATTTAAATAAAGCAAACTGCTCTTAAAATTATTTCATTGTCAGACAAAAATGAAAATGTTCAAGATACAGAATGCTGAACTCAGAATGCTGTAGAACTACTTGATCCTATTATCTTTCCAAATACCATCAAATCAAGGTAAGGCTAGCAGGTTAACAATGCATTACCATTACTTCAATTTGCAGTGAACAGAAAAATACTTTCCAATGTCTAATAGAGTTCTTTCTTCTCTATTTCCAAACCATATGAAATCTGTGATCACTTTGATCATTGAACTATTCACTCAAAAATAAAAGTGAAACTAGCCTCTTAGCCTGCTGATGTTTTCCAGAAACATTCTTTTCTTAAAGGGATAAAAAGTCTTGATTTCTATTCTATACAATTTTTCAAGAAAGAAACAGGCAAACAAACAAACAAAACCCCACAACTCTTGTGTTAAATACATGTTTTCATGAAGCCCTTTAAACAGGTAAGCTTTCAAGGCCTACTGTTTTAAAGATCAGAAGTGAGGAGAGAAAGTCAAATATATTACTTGATGAAACTCCTTTTTCTTTTCGTGATGAAAATAATTTCCTTTTTCTTTTTGTGATGAAAATTTCTCCTCCTAGGGAAAAAAAAAAAAAAAAAAAAAAGAGCTCATTGGGTCATTGTATAAGAATTATACATTTTGTGTATCTTACTAATCTTCCTGCAATAGTGTTCAGAAATTAATTAAGGGTACAAAAAATTAAATGAATAAATTAATTAATAAAAGAAAAGAAAAAGAGCAAAGAGAGAGACAGAGAGAGACACAGATGTTTTAGAAATCTATCAAAATTTTTAGTAATGAAAATATTTCATATAGTGAAAGAGTAATTATGCTTTTTACCTGCCTCAAGTCAGTAGCTTATTTCATTAGAGCAGAAGAGACAATGACATCTTCACAAAATAATACCCAATTAGGAATATCTTAATTATTAATTAATCGCATCAAAGCCATGAAAGTTATTCCTCTTTCTCCTCCTTCACTCAATATACCACAACAGTCTTGATGCAAAACAGGTGAAAAAAATCTGGTAGGTAGGTGGTTTATTTCCAGGAATACAGACATTTAATTTTGTGGTACAATGAAGGACTCACAACCTAGTAGAACTAGATAAAAAATTAAATTAAAATAAAATAAAATAAAATAAAATAAAATAAAATAAAATAAAATAAAATAAAATAAAATAAAATAAAATAAAATAAAATATGACAGAGTGACACAATACAGGTGACTTGGAGAAATGTGGTAGGAAAAATAAGTTCAGAAGTTTGTATTATGGTATTGTTATAGCAAACTTTTGTTTGCTTGCCTGCTTGAAGACAGTCAGAGAGATCTCTTCAGTTCCCAAATACTTTTAAGGGATTGATTCTAACCTCCAAAAGGAATAAGAAGGTGAATGTTAACGGAAGCCATGAAACAGATCTACTTTGTATTAATTATGCCATTTGTTCTTTTAATAATGCAATTAGAAAAATTTCTTTACTAGTGTTACACTAGAAGTTTGATCTGGATATTGGGCACATAGACAATAAACACTCTTGATGTGGTTTATTTGGTCTCATAAAAGAGATGTCAAAAGCCAAACTGAACTTTACTTTAAAAACGTTGTGTGCCATTTCCCCAAATCTAACAAAGCTATTAAGATAGCAATAAGATCATTAATAAGATAACAATAAGGTCATTATTACCTACAAAATGGACAAAGTTCTTCTCAATCATTATGAGTAAAGAATGATTTACATGATAAGAGCTTTATTTATTATAAACTGTATTAGAGGTGATAAGAGCAGAACAGGAGTGGATAGATTCCACATATGCTGTGTTTTGGTTTTGTGATGTAGCATTTTCATAAGAATAATAATACTATTAATTGTCTGCCAGGCTGAATTAATATATAGAGAGCCAATTTAATAAAAACTCCCAGTTGTTCAAGAATTAAATTATAGAAAGGAAATTGTACTGCTTAAAAGTAAATGTATGAATAACACCTTTTAACTGCAATAGGATGCATTATTAACTTTAATAGTGTGGGTGGAAAAAGTCCCATTTATTGTTAAAAAAAAAAGTCAACTTGAAGTAAAATGACTTGTTATGTCATAATTTTGTTGGAAAAGTAGTTTGACATGTTCTTGCAATAGCCACATACACGGTTCAAGGCAGTGTCCTAGTTTTTTATGGAAGGTTATTATTTTATTATATGTCTGGCTGATTTTCTTGTTATTGAAGACTGCATATAGTAGGTCAATAAAAACAGTGCCTGTGTAATCTCTGTCATGTAAAAAGACTTAGTGATGATCCCAGAAATGTTAATTTTAGCTTCAAATTTATGTTGTTTTTAGTACTGGTGCCTATATGTTCATCGACATGTTATCACTAGTGATTTTGTTTGTATTTGTATTAAATAAACTCAGTAACTGATAACCTCTGAAGAACACAACTATGTGAGACAGACTACAATTAAATGTCACAGTTTAACAAAGATTTAAGATTTGCCAAAGAAAGAAATAAAATCACACAGCATATCACTATAAATTTCTCAAATGTCTATGTTTCTGGGGTCTAAAATATCAATGGATGGAAACTCCTTCTAAGGAAATGAGCACATTTATCAAAAACTTATTTGAGACTGACTTAGGTTTTCATTAGTTTTTTGTTTGTTTGTTTTGTTTTGTTTTGTGACAGCCCTTTACCTGGGCTCTCCTTCATCTAGGTAAGGAATTGGAAAAAAAAAAAAAAAAAAAGCACAGAGAATATCCAGGGCCATTCTCTCTGTGTTCAAGGATATGTAAGCCTATTTAGAGCTTTCAGCTCTGAAGACATTACCGTATCTGCATATGAATAACCATCAAAGCTATCCAGTAATACAGTAGGGCGAAAATTTTGCAATACATTAGTGGGTCTAAACCACTAAGAATAACTCTATTAATGAGTTGCACAAGACATTTTTGCCCTGTTTCTGTCATCCTAAAGATAAAAGAAAACACAGAGATTTTAACTAGCTCAACCAATACAAGAGCTTATGAAGATATGTGAACAACAACAACAAAATGTACACCATTTAATATTTAGTGCTCTGAGGAATAAGAGGCAGGGAGGTTGGTATCCCATGGCAAGGAGGTTAGAATTAGATGGTTTTTAAGTTCCCTTTCAACCCAAACCTTTCCATGATTCTATAATAGAGCATTATATTATTTGTTTCTATAGCTACATTTTTATTACGTATTGAACATTATGAGTTTTTCCATTGCATATAATTACTATTTATTAATAGTTTACAGACTTGTATAATGTTATATATTTATTTTACCAAAAGAGCACTCTGATTCCCAAATAAAGCTGTAGAATTTAGCTGCAATAAGCCTAAAGACACTTGAAATGTGTCAGTTTTCAAGTTCATTGAGCTGATATGATCAGGCTAGGTTTCATGGAAAATACTTTCATACTGTTTAAAAAAACAAAGGTCAGTATTGATTTTAAAAACTATTGTGGTGTTTTCTTGATCAGAAAAGTATAAAATTACTCTCTTTATGAACAAATGAGTATAAACCTAGCTGTCTCTGGCACTGTTAGGGAATATAACCACTCTGGTTCACTAGGTGATCAGATACTAGATGATGTGTCTGTGTTTAAATCTTGTCAAATTAAATGAATTATGGTTGCTTGTCAGAGAAGCCTTTGGTAAAAAGAGAATATTAAAGTTAACTCTCCTTTTATCATGTATTAACAGTGGCAAACACTAGCCATTTTTATTTTAATGAGTTAAATGACAGGAAACTATTCATATTTTTTGTTGTTGTTGTCTTGTAAGTATTCTGTGCAGGCAAGGTGTGACATTTTCAAAATCACTGGATTTACCAGTACTTGATCTGACTACTGGTTCTTGAAGTTCAAGAACACATTATAGATGAAGAATCAGGTGTGCACTGCACTTCTATACGTGATTCTGTCTGCAATTATTTTGGAACATAGGATGCGGAATGTATTACACCAAACAATAGTTCCATTGTACTGCTGCCGTAACCTCTAGCAATGGTAACAATAGCAGAGAATGCACTGGCATATATCCACCCTTAGCAATTCTTTTACTTTTATGGATTCAGGAGATTTTTTCCAACGGGAAAATAATATAATTGTGAAGTTATTAATTCCTCAGATATGTGCTCTTTTATTCTTCCTCAAAGATTTTTTTTTCTCACATACATTAAGCACTGTACTAGCCTGTCCTTTATTGTGTATGTATTTCCTGTACATAAAAATCACTTTTAAAAAAAAAAACTTCTGTGGGATCTGTGAAAGTTCTGATGCCAGAGAGGAGGCAATACAAGTAGGTGCAGTATTGCTCTTGTTCCAGTGGGTTGCAGTGCTCACCCTGGTGTTAGCATGAACTTAGCACTGTGGAGAGATAAGACTCACTAATACTTTATTGAGGATGTTAAGGTTCTGGTGGTGGTGGACTACACTGTTACTAAGATGAGACTTTTTTTTTTTCATATGATACATGTCGTATATATTCTCAGAACACCTTGAGGTGTTGCTATTCCAAAACAGTGTGATATTATGGGAATGAGAATGGGAAAGAGATGACAGATAGTGACAATCAAGAACTGCCTGCTTCACCAGCTTTGATTTAGAGAAAAAGCTGATTACACACAATCACACATAGGTTTTATTTTTGCACTTTAAATAAAGAAACATCATTGGATTTCTATGTAGCATTGCTGTGATAGGCATAGTTTGTTGTAATGCAGGCAATCCCCAATCAGAACAGGCATTTAAAAAGTTCAATTAATCATATGTTGTAATAACATGTATTCCACATAAATGTACTAACAGAATACCAATCAGCAAAACATTGAAAGCTGTGATTTACAAAATTTATATATTTGTTATTGTCTTTTTATTTTTAAGCTTAGTTACCTTTAACCCTGGTCTCATTCTACAGATAGAAACTAAAGCTCTAATATAGCTATCTGATTAGAAGCAATAATTTTTAATGAGAACACCTAACATCCCAGGACAGCATTATATTTTGATAGGATGAATGAGACAAGTGGGGAAATAAGCCATAGCAGAAACTCCAAAAAGATAACATTGGAACAATATTATATTTATGGTGCACAAAGCACCATAAACATCTTTGAGGTTTTCTATCTCAAGACTAAATAATGTGACCATCCCACTGAAAAGCTTTGTTATAATTCTACATTCCAGTTAATGCAGTATAAGTCCATATTAACTGAGATGACAAAGGAATAATTATAGCCAAGGACATTCCATAATTTCTTTGTAATTTCTTATTTCAAATTTCTGTAATTTCAAATGTAACTTCTTTGGAAAGAGAGCTCAAAATTGCAGAGTCTAGATCGACTTTTGAGGAGTGAAATATGATCCTGTGAAAAATTTTAAATTTTTGGACAAACCATACTTTAAGTGTGTTTTGTGTGTGTGTGGTTTTTGTTTGTTTGTTTGTTTGTTTATTGTTGTTTTGCTTGCTTGCTTGTTTTTTTTTTGTTTTACTCAAAATTGAATTTGGTGAGGAAATAAATATAATATGTTTATTTCTGTCATCTAGCTCTCAGGGTAAGTATTTAGCTTTTTGTAATCAGGCCTATATACAGTTCAGGTATTGGATAAGTCCACCTTTTTAGATTTACAAGAAAAAAAAGCAGCCCCAGATAGAATAGCTTTAATCTTATCAAGAATTAGAGGTGGTAGAGGTAAAAGGAAACTGCAGTTTAGAAAGAGACAGATCCGTCTCTTCAGAAGTGACATAGCTGAACAACCACACATAGAATGAAGCTCCTTAGGTGGTAAGATGAAACTACAGAAAAAGCATTGATGCTCCTTAATTACACTAGACAGCCATTGCAGAATCCAATGGCTACTGAAACAGACTACAGAAGTCTGCAGTACAGAGTGCACCTGCTACCCTGGAAATATTTCACTTTATTTTGCATGCCAGTGTGTAGAACTAAGGGTAACTTGCCACAAATAAAATTTCTTATTTTTGTTCAATAAATTTGTTCTTTAGAATTTGATTCCTTTTAATGAAGGGGAATTATGGTCTCAATTGCATATATATACATATATATATTCCAAAATTTAAATACATTTAAAAGAATCCTCAGAACCAACCAATTTCCAATATTTAGAAAATAAGTTATTTTAACACTTTAACTGAGTCTGAGGATGGAGACACCTTCCTCACAAAGGTGATTTTTGTTTTCAATTTACAAACACATGAAACAAGAACATGGACATGACAGGGAGTTCTTGGCCAATTATGTTTGACAGTGAAAATTTAGTGATTAATAATAGATTGGAATACGTAAACTTTAGTTCCTTTGCTTTCTCAAATGAAACTAGACCCCAGCATAAAGAATGAAGCGGTATCTTTTAACTTCATCATATATTGTTAACATTTTTCACAATATAATCAGACACAACATAAAACCAGTTTTAGATGAAGATTATATGCATAAACAGAAGCTTTGGAATTTTGTAAAATTTTGCTGAGACATCTGCACTAGCTTAAGAAAAATACATCCCTCCTGTTCCCATGAAGACTATTTGGTATAGCACAAAGCCCTTTGGGCTCCACAGCCTTGCTCTTCAGTCCCTAATGAGCAGCCATATGATCCCCTGGCAAAAGCCAGGGCAGCATGAATTTTGAACGAACAGAGCCAGTGTCTGAGCTTATTTAAGCTCTGAGATTGCTGTGAGAACAAGCAGCAAAGCCTGCAGATACCATGGCTACTAGCAGACAGTCAGCAGGTATAATTGGCTGTTCTGAGCTGTAGAGGCTTATATGTTAGCTCATGTCAGTACATTATAGAATAAATTCAGGGATTCTAACTGTATTAATTACATGTGGAAAGGAAATGTCAGTTATTTCTAGGCACATATAGTAGACCCCTTTACCCCTTAAAATGGAGGTCTAATAGACTAAACTATTAGACCTGTTCCATATAAACAACAATATTGAAAAGAGAAAAGCTATATTTAATACAAACTGACAAAGCAAAGCCTGAAATACAACCATCAGAAAACTGAAAAATGGTTTTGAAAAATATTATCCCTGTCATCAGTCTTATTTTAAAATAGGAAATGCTGAAACTGATACTTTTAAGCTTATGGTTTTGGTTATTTCATACACTTTTATTTTATTATTTTTTTTTTTCCAGTTTTAAACCACTAACTAAACACTCCTTCCAAAACCTCTTACATGATCTTCCTTTCACTCAATAGGTGCCATTTCCAAACTTTCTAGGTATGTTCCTAACAAATTAAACTAAAAAGAATTGTTTGGGGATTTCATCTGATTAGTGATAAAGGTCTTCATAGTAGGAAATTCAACTAATGTCTTGTAATTGGAAGGAAAATGTTTTGCAGATTGCAAGAGATCCCTCCTTGAGGTCCCTTCCAACCCCTATAACTCTGTGATTCTGCAGTTCTCACAAGAGCAGGGTAGAGGGGGAGAATCATCTCCCTCAACTTGCTAGCTACACTTCATAAAGCTTCATACACTTCATAGGATTGGCTTTTAGGGATGCTTACACTCTATCCAATCATATTCAATTTTTCATCCACCAATACCCAATATTTGAATGAAACTTAAACCATAACATGTAGAGATACTTTCTGCATCCATTAGTTTTCCTAAATTATATATGTCTTTTGGGTTCAAGGATATATATTTTATTTTTTAATAAAATATTTTTAAACTCTTTAAACTCTTCTTAGACTTTTGTAATTCATCTTGCCAGATTCCTTCACTCATTAAAAATGTCGCTTTTCCCAGGATTTTTAGAAAAAAAATATAATCTTCTGAAGTTGTCAACAGGTTTTGAATACATATTTTAAGCTATAAAAGCATGATATTTTCAAACTTTGTCAGATTTTTTGTTTGTGTGAAGGAAACTAAAAGTCTTTCATTCATAGCACTTTGCTTTTCCTTGGGCTTTTTGTTGTCCTTTTATTTCATCTTTCTAAATAGATTTCCTTTTTTTGACAGCGTTTAATTGTTCCTCATATTTTCATCTTAAAAGGTCAAAAAGCAAAAAATAAAAATAAATAAAATTAATAAAATAAAATCATATTATCTTAATTATTAATATACTGTAGCTACAATGAAAATGGCAACTATTTCCAGTCATCTTGCAGAAACCTCCACTGTATTTACAAGTTCTATAAATGGGAAAACAAAATGACAAAAAATACTTCTGGGTTTCTCTCTACTACCTGGCTTCTACAAAGGAAAGTATCCAAACTGTAAGTTGCCTTAAACATGAATATAAGAAAATATTCATGGAAAGAAGACAGGATCAGCTCCCCAGGACTGCTTGCCTCCTTAAATTTGTATTGATTATAAAAATATAAACCAAATCACACACTTAACTTCTGCCTTTCTCATTATTTACAAAGCTGAAAATAAGATTTTGACTGTAATAGCTGTAAAAACTGGGGTATATTTCAGTCTTCAAGTTGAGGATAATTTCAGAGATGAATTGTTACCCAAGCACAATTCCACAAGGTAGTTGTCATTTGTGAATTACTCATCTTGTACCATGATTTGGGGCAAGGAACAGATATTACTGTAAAATGATGATGAGGATTTGAAAGATTTAAAATCATTTGGACTGTATGCAACAATTTTTTCCACAGTTAGGCCATCAATACATTGCTGCAGAGCCTTCAGGCATCCCATCCATAGGTTATCTGTAAAACAGGATTTGACCCAGTATTATTTGTGGTTATACTAGATCAACTGCTGCTGGTATGAGATGAAAATTACTAGAGATATTTACCCGAGACCTCCATTTTGCTGTTCCTTCTGTTGTCTGTGTTACTGATCCTACATATTTTCTTCCTCTACTCCACCTTTCTTGATCTTCAGTTTTTTATTTTTTTTTCAAGTTTTTAGATGATAAAGTTTACCTGGATCTACAGGCAGTCTAAGGTAAGTCAGCTTGATGTGGCTGAATACTGAATTCTCTGCATGCAGATGGGGTAAAGAAGGGGTTACAATTTCAGATGTTTTTTTCTTCTGTAGCTCCTCTATCGTCATGCAAATTACAGTTTACCTGCAGGCAATGGATGTGGTTCTGTTTTATGGCACATATTTAGGTATGTTCAGTTTACACCAAATGGTACAGTAAGGTGGCCTGCCAAATCCAATGACTTTGCACTGAATAAAGCTGCCCCATTTCTGTTGCTATCCTCCAACAGGTTTCTTGCCAAGGGATGTCAGAACAGCAGAGGGAGGGAGTGGCTCCAGTGGAGGACTCTCATCCTGTGTTCTGACACTATGGTCTTGTAGACCTAAATACTCATCTATAGGGACTAGATAGTAAAATTATTGCCAGGGAATATTTCTCTTTGGTCTTGAAACTTCTTTTTGTTCTTCTGTTTCTTCTCAAAATGAATTTCCTTTTATTTTCTGTAGTATTTTTCTGGCTTTTCTAATTTTTAGTTTGTTTGTTTTGTTTTACTGTGAGAATATTTTCATTAATTGTGCTAGAGATTTACTGAAAAAGGGCTTTCATACATTTGAAGGGATTAAGACAAACTGATATGCTTCTTAGCATACTAGCTGAGAAGAAATGAAAAATTACTGCTACTAGGAAACATTTGCCTACCTTGCTTTTCTACGAACTTGGCAGTCCTTGAAAATAACTGTCCTTTTGACCTCTACATTAGTGTCACATAGATTACATAAAATCAATGAATTGTTTAACTTTGTAAATTTAAGCTTAAGTGCTCTGGAGTGTGACCATTTCATCAATCAAATCCCAGAACATACTATTTTATTTACTTCTTTCACTCACTGCTATTTACTACTGATGAAAGAGGAACTTGGTACACATTTAATATAACACAGAAGCCCATTGCAATGAGGAGTTTATCATTTAAGATGGAGAGGTAATATGGAAAAAATGCAAGAGATTTTACAGGTTTTGGTCATTGATTTCACTGAAACTAACATTTCACCATGGAAACCTATGCTTATCTAAAAGATGTCTTCTGCTGACTGCAGCTGTCTGTCTTTAACTTCTGACAGTTCTATTCTGATGTGTTTTCTAAAAAATGTCATTATTAATGACAGCAGAGGGACAAAGGGAGGCTTGAAATATTAAGCAAATCAGAACCAGCATTTTAAATCACAAAAATATTAGTATTTTAAGGGGCACATAAAGACAATCTCAGATAAATAAACAGACTAATCTAAAACTGTCATTATTATATTATATTATATTATATTATATTATATTATATTATATTATATTATATTATATTATATTATATTATATTATATTATATTATATTATATTATATTATATTATATTATATTATATTATATTATATTATATTATATTATATTATATTATATTATATTATATTAATTATATTATTATTCTTTTCTGTTATTCATAGAAGAATCAAAATCACCAATAGAGAGGTAGGTTTAACTTTCTTAAGGAAAACGTCTGTATATTTGTGCTTGTGAGAATGCATCACAAATGAGAGGTACTTGCTATGTTGAAAATTGGAACAGAGTTAAGCTTGATTTTAATAGCCTTAAACTCATATATTTAATTAAAAGTAATATGCTTATTATTTACTTAACCAAACTATTCACCCCACTCTTCCTTATCTTTACATTTTGTAATGAAATTGTTTGTTCCTATTGCTTATTTTCTCCACAGCTCCATTTGAGTTCATTTTATGGCAAAGGCAGCAGTCATCTCTCTCTCCAGACCAAACATTACAAGCTCTTTCTGCCTCCTTTCATAAGATCATCTCACCTCACCCTTAATTGCTCTTGCAGTCCTTTTCTGGAAACAACTCTGTTGGGAGATCTTATGTATGCTTTTTTAAACATTCAGTGAGATTTATCAGAGATTTATCAGTATTTTTGCATCAATTACAAAAGATTCCTCAGCTATATAAATTGAAAAGAAAAGTGAAAAGTGGAAGGGTGGTTACAGTGCAGTTACAACTCAATAGAAAGGATACCATTACAGTATTCAAGTGTCTAGAGACACTTGAGAGATCAATCTTTTTATCATATTTGTAGAATCTTTGCTAACTCTTAAAGCTTTTTTTGGGAAAATATTCCAGACAAGTTTTTTAGGATTGCTTTAGCTATAGGTAGATATAATATCATTGATTTTAAAGAAAAAGAAATCCAGAAAGTCCCCTGTTAAAGAGGACTTATCAGAGTCAAACATTTGCCTTTTTCTACACCCTGCCAAGAATTTTCACTGATACCGTTTCACAAAGTTGATAGTATTTAATAAAGCAAGAGATATAAAAGATTCAAAATTGCAGTTGATAAATACACTCACTGCAATAGCACTAATACAGGATACTAGTGCCAGCAAAATGTTGTCTCAGTGTTCTTAACCAAAAGGTAGAGGAACAAAACTTACCAAGAAGGCATCCCTTTCTCGGTGGAGGAGAAAGGACTACAGCCCATCAACTACCTCTTCTAAGTCTCCAATTTCTTCTTTCTACCCCCAGCTCTTCTCTTTTTCTTATCTCTAACATATTTTCTTAACACTTTTTCTACTTTCCTTTTTTTCCTTTATATCCTAACCTTATCTGTTCCCCACACTGAAGTGACGTTTAGCATGATTTGAGTGGAGAGTTGAGTGCTATAATTGTATAAGTTTAGCATGTACTTCATAAAGCTCATTATCATATTCAGGAATCTTTAATATTAATTTTACAAATAATTAAGTAAAAGGTTTCATTCTGGGTACCATGGCCTTCAAGAGTCTGTTCTGCCACCAAAACAGGGCCATCCTGGCAACACAAGACTCCATCCTTTGGCAAACTCTCATACCAAGCTTGCAGACCTCCATCCACAAAGTTTGTATAAGCAATAAGCAGGAGCAAGCTGATCAGCTCCCCCTTGCCTGAGGTCAGTTCTCATCACTGACACATGGAAAATAAGGAGGTGATTGGTGACGGACAACATGGCTTCACTAAGGGCAGATCATGCCTGACAAATTTTGTAGCCTTCTATGATGAGGTTACAGCACTGATGGATAGGGAAAGACAAACTGACATCACCTACCTAGACTTCTGAAAAACATTTGACACTGTCATACATGATATTCTTGTGCCTAAATTGGAGAGACATGGATTTGATGGATGGACTACTTGGTGGTCACATTCTAAGAATTGTGGTCAATGGCTCAATGTCTGAGTGGAGATCAGTATTGAGTGGTGTTCCTCACAGGTTGGTATTTGGACTTACGCTGTTTAACAGCTTTGTTGCTGACATGAACAGTGGTATTGAATGTACCCTCAGCAAGTTTGCCAATGACACCAAGCTGTGTGGTGCAGCTGACAGACTAGAGGGATTGGATACCATCCCGAGAGACTTGGACAGACTTGAGAGGTAGGGCCTGTGTAAACCTCATGAAGTTCAACAAGGCCAAGTGCAAGATTCTGCATCTGGGCCAGGGCAATCCCAAACACAAATACAGGCTGGATGGAGAACTGATTGAGAACAGCCCTGAGGAGAAGGACTTGGGGCTGTTGTTTAACTGGAAGCTCAATATGTGTGCTCACAGCCCAGAAAGCCAACCGTATCCTGGGCTGCATCAAAAGAACCATGGCCAGCAGGTTGAAGGAGTTGATTCTCCCTTTCTACTGTGCTCTTGTGAGACCCCAACTAGAGTACTGCATTCATCTCTGGGGCCTCCAGCATGTATTACATGCCTAGAGGAGGGCCATGAAGATGATCAAGGGGCTGGAGCACCCATTCTCCTATGAAGAGAGACTGAGGGAATTGAGGTTGTTCAGCCTGGAGAAGAGAAGGATCTGAGGAGACCTCATTGCAGCCTTCCAGTAGCTGCACAGGGAAGTTGGAGACTGCTTTAAAGAGGACTCTTTATCAGGGAATGATACAGAACAGGAGTTTAAATGAAAAGAGAGTAGATTTTGATTAGATATTAGGAAGAAATTCTTTACTCAGAAGTTGGTGAGGCACTGGAACAGGATACTCAGAGAAGCTGTGGACCCAGTACAATGCCCCATCCCTGGAAGCGTTCAAGGCTAGGTTGGATGGGGCTTTGAGCATCCTGGCATAGGTGCCTGGAAGCATTTGAGTCTTTGAGCATCCTGGAAGGTGTCCCTGCCCATAGCAGGGGGATTGGAATTAGCTGATCTTTAATGTTCTTTCCAATCTAAACCATTCTATGATTCTATGACATTAACAAATCTGACTACTCCCTACATCTCCACATATTAACTTGTACCTCCTCCTTCTATTCAGCTGATAACGTCTTCTTTGATCAATGTTTGTTATGTGTTTTTTGTTTGTTCGTTTTGCTTTGTGTTTGTTTGCTTTTATTGTTGGTGGTGGTTTTTGAACAGCAAGCTTTAGAGACTCCATTTGAACACAATCAGGCAATACCAGTCAGTTCAAAACTATTCTCTATGACTAGATCTTCCAGTTCATTTAAAATTTGTCAGTACTCCCTTAAGTAAGTAAAAAACAAAACAAAACAAAAAAAAATTAACAAAACACAAATAAAAGCTTTCTGGTTAATTCAATGACAGTTACAGATACTTTATTAATTCATCTGGAATACGCATTAATATTATGGCATATTTTCAGTTTTTACCTCTATTTTTTTTATCTTGCAGACACAAATCTGATCATATCTAAGCTATTATTTTGACTTTGCGGTCAAAGCATCAGCATTATACCAGTTTATATTACCTTATTTTGCAAAACTAGCTTTGACACAAATTAATTTTACTATAGTCATTTCTTTTTTTCTCAACAGAAATAACATTAATAGCATGAGTATGCATCACTAATCTATGACTTCTCTGACGCTTTTTCCAGTAGCTCATGCTCTTCATCATATCGTTACAACTGCTATGCTGCCATGTTTCTGTTATCTCAAGAAATTATCTGTTTTCATAGGCTAGTTAGTAGCTTTAGTGTGCAATTCCATAGTTATCCCTCAATGATCGTACACATTTTATAATTAGACTAGACAGATTATTAATTAAATTCAAGCACCTAACTTTATTCACTTAATTATTTTTTCCCTTTTTATTTTTTTGTTGTCATCACCATCCAGATGCTCTGTTCTCTTTTCTGCCTTTTTTTATTTTTAAATAAGAAAAAAGATTTCTTCCTTCCTAGGTCTTTTACCCTGAAACACAAAGCTTCTGTTCTGCAAATATCATACAGTTTCTGTAAGACAAAAAGAAAGCAAACAGAACTGAAATAATTCAAATGACATCATTCAAAGCACACGGGAGCAGAATAATATATTATCTTCCTCCAAAGAAGTTATCTGTTCCTCAGGAGAGAAGTCTCATATAGGCTCTTCTGCTCACATCTTCCTGGTCTCTATCTTTCTTCTTTCAGGTGTCTTTTACTCAATTACGTGCTTGACTAAACCACAGAACACTTTAAATAAAAATAACTCTCCCATTATGATTCAAATACAATAATTTGCATGAGGAAAGTGCTGAAAGTCAGGCTTCTTTAACCTTCTTATTCTAAATATTGGGCTTACTTAAATACTTCTAAAATCAATATTCAAAATGGCTGAATATATGTAAACTGAACAAGAACATGCTCTCAATGCAAAATAAAAGCGAGTTGAGATTATTTTGCAATCACGTACTTTCCTGTGATATTTCAATACGAATTTGAATATGGTACAAGAAACTTCTATATTAAAATTTTCTTTTGGATCTTTGCTTTTGATTTTTTTCTGGTAGTTTTTAAGTTGATCTTCAGCCATTCTTCTTTTTCAATCTGTTCAGGTTGCCACAGAAACCTTTCTTGCCTCTCTGTAAATATGTAAAATATTTTAACTAATTTATAGAAAAGCCTGATAGTAATTAAAATAGCACTTGCAAAACTTATTTACTTGTTATTGCATAGATGTATGATATTCTATTAAAAATAGC
This sequence comes from Anas acuta, assembly GCF_963932015.1. Lineage (NCBI taxonomy): Eukaryota > Metazoa > Chordata > Aves > Anseriformes > Anatidae > Anas > Anas acuta. Next base: position 73,993,908 of record NC_088981.1, read on the forward strand.
AAAAGGATGGTTCTTATTGCATAATTTTATTTTAGGTGGTTTTATTTTGTTAAAATAAAATAACTTTGGCTGGAATTTTTCAAAAGGACTGTCTGGTTTAGGCTTCCTCTTCTGTCAGAGTGCTTGTTGTACCTTCAGTGAACTTTTCTTCTTAGTGGCAGTTTCAGTAAATTAGTTGCTTCTGAGAATAAGAAATCACAGAATCACAGAATCCAAGAATAGTTGAGGTTGGAAAGAAGCTCTGAAGATCATCTAATCCAATCCCCTGACAAGAAGAATAATGTATTGCTTAGTTCTCAATGAAAATATATCATTATTTGTATTTGTTTCTCTGTAAAATCTTATCTTTCTGCTATTGATCAGGGTCTTTAACTTATTCAGTGAGATAACATTGGGTTGACATTTGCCATTTCAGTGAAAATGAACAGGAATGTGACTAAGTTATATGCCTCTGCAAAATCTGAAAATGCAGATGTTAAATAGAGATCTGCCTTTCCCCTAAAATACTTGACAATTCCATTTTTCCAAAGGAATTTTCTGTCCTCCAATTTAAATTAATTTCCCTTCAATTTTCATATCCATTTTTGTCCTGGATAGAAAATATGACAAAAGGAATAAGAAACTATCTCAGTTCTGTTGCTGCTGGTGTTCTGAGTTGGATGAGACTTTGAGCAACCTGGTCCATTGGAAGGTATCTCTGCCCCCACCCCAAACCATTCTATGATTCTATGGGAAAAAAATAAAAATAATAAAAAAAAAAAAAAGGGGGAAAGTACTAGGGTACTAGGAATACAAAGAATTGGCTTAAGAGGGAGACAAGTACTGAAATTCAGCAGTTCAAGCCAGTATTGCTAAACAAAGACAGAAGTCACTGTAAACCAAATGACTGAAGAGGTTAAAGCCCTTACGTTAGGTTAAAGCCCAGACAGAAGCAGAAATAGATTATGGCTACAGGTAGAGCAGCTAATATGGTACTGATTTAGAGAATGAACAATACACATCCCTAAAAAAAAATAATAAAAATGGAACACAGTAGAGAATCTGCAATGCTCTCCCCATCTCTTTCAATGAATATCCATGAAACAAATTGATTTTTCAGGTATGATATAAGTAGAATATAACCATTTATTATCATATGAATTATTTGGCATAGAAAAAGATCCACCAGATTCTAATTCCTGGAATCCAGAGTCAGAGACAAAGGACTTTGATGTATATAATTAAAAGGTAGCAGATGCTACACTGAATCTGGGCCAGAGAAATGAGAAACTCTGGGTCTTGAACTTGAGGGACTCTGCATAAAATTTTTGCTGTAATGAACAATGTCAAGTGCTTTCCTCTCAGTGTGGACTTTAAATACTTTTAAAACAATACCAATACGATAGGTAATGTTCTGCTTTTCACTCTTATTTAAGGTTCATAGCAATGCTGTATTATTGCCAGGAATCAATGAAATGGAAGAAATGTCATCATTTTCCTTATATTAGTGACTTTTTATCTTTTGCTGAACCAGATAATATCAGGTATCTTAACTGAATAAATAGAATAATTAATATTTCCAGAGCTAGGGGTTAATTCATCAGCTCTATCAAAGGAATGTAATATCAAGCTAATATATTATAGCAGAGATTACTACTGAAGACACACTTTTCACTTTTTCTTTCTTTCCTTAGAGCTATCTTTTAACCTTACATAAATCTATGTAAAATTCTATTTCAGTTTATTAATCACGCCATAAAAATTGTGGTTTAAATTACTGGAGTATGTAGGTCTGTGACAAAAACTTTCCAGGCAGATCATCACACAATGTCCTTTCCAATGACCAGAAGAAGGAAATTTGAAATTTAGTGAAGAGTGAACAATGTGATCAACTTGCTTTCAGAAGAGACTTACTGCATTAAAGATGACTAAAACAAATCATGTCCCTAACACTTCTGTTTCACATGCAAGAATTTGACATATATCTCATAACAAAAGGAACCAAACACCACAGACAAATAAGGCAGCAGCAGATCTTCAACAATGAAGGACAAGTGTACCAGAACAGCAGTAACACAATCTTTCAGATGCCTGTAGATTGAAACCTGTGGCATCATTGTTGCACAAATCACAGGGAAGGAAAGTGGGAAACAGAAGGTAACAGTTGTAACATTCTCTGAAGTGGTTGCAACATGTATTCTCTATTCTTTAGATGACATAGTCCAAAAAGACTGCTGTCAAAAAAAAAAAAGCTCTCAGCTGTGAAAACTATGATTTCTCAGATTCTAGAAGAGTCACCTTCCAAGCTGTCTACCATATTTTAAGTCTGACAACTCCTGTGGGACACAGTGTCCCACAATCCTGTTTGTCTCATTATAACCACTCTGAAGCAGACTTTCTGTGAGGAGCCACATAGCCTTTCTGTAAACAACAAAAAAACTGTTAATCTCACTTCCCCAGGAAATGGTGATTGCAACCACCAAATCAAGGGAAAAAAAAAAAAAAAAAAAAAAAAAAAAAAAAAAAAAAAAACATGTATAAAAATTAAAGTCCATTTCTGCTAACTTCCTGCAAAATAAATATATAGAAATTACCATTAAAAATAAATAAATATATTTGAAGTTTATTTAATAAATTTGAAGTTTCTTCAAAACTAGACTTCCTCATTATCATTCTTTCTCTTCTGAAAAACTAGAAGAGGTATTTCTTATTCTTCAATGATAAATTCATTATTTGAAATACACTGTACTGAGAAATGGGCAACAAAAAGGCCACTCATTTGTACATTTTTATGGACTAAGAGACTGTGAGAAAAGGCATACTGTTTGGATGACAGATATGCTGCATGCAACCTCCTCATGTTGCCAGGTATCAAATCTATCAAGTTGATAATATTAATAATAATAAATATTAACAATAAAAGGATGATTGCTCACAGATCTCATAGATATCACAAGATCTTATTACTTCTTTAGTATATTGTAAATATACTTGTAAATTCTATTTTTAAATACAGACTGCATAGAAGAGTGCCTCACCATTTTCCTTGGTATTGTTAAGAGAAAATATGGGAACACAAATCTCCCTGCCTGATACATTTAACTTTTGATTCCAATGTGATCTCAGAAGTTAATTTTAGGATAATAATGTTATTTTGATCTAGACAGCTATGGCTTCCATGGACTCTGGAAGCAGAAAAGCTTCTAGGCTAATAAATTACTCAAAGAAAAGATTCTGTAATTTGTTTACTAGAAAATAAGCCATAACATTGGCCTTTGAGTGTTAGCATGAATGGCAATCAGATAAATTGATTGACCTATGTGAAAAATGTTGTAATTTTACAGTGACATACTAAATTAAACAGCAATGTAATTCAGACAGGAATATGGACTCTGACTGTACAACATGAATAAATCACTTGTATCTGATCATCAGGGAGCAGCAGGACTGCCCTGTGAGGGGAACAAGCTAGGAGCTGATGGGGACTCCAGTGTAGATTCAAGGACAGCTGCCATCCTATGTGGCATGAGAATAGTAGGGGCAGAGCTGGAGACTGGTCAACAGACCCAGACCAAGACAAGGCAAAGGAACAAACCAAGGATGGAACTAATTCAAAATTAAGACAGAAAGCACAGTGCAGAAAGGTGATGTGTGGAACCATGTGCAAAGTTTACTTTGAGGGTATTACATTCATCATGCAATCTATCTTTATGTTCCTGTTGCAAGTGAGTCAGAAAAAAGATTTTAATGTGAATATTTCCCCACCTGTGGACACCCTGATGTAAGGCACCTTAATATGCCTCTGCTTCTGGTTTTGGTACTTTATGTGCATGTGTTTGGATGCAAGAAGACTTTGAAATTCTGGTAAGAGAAGTATCAGATATCTAATGTCAGAACATAGTTTGTGGGCCTCTACACTGTTGATTACACCACATCCCTGAGGAAGGTTTCAGGGAGAATACAGACAAAAAAAAATACAGTATTGCTGTAAAAAAAAAAAAAAAAAAAAAAGAGTGTGGCATGCAGATTTGTCAGAATAGTTGACTGACACAGAATGTTTTGATTACAAATGTTGTGGATCTAGGAATCTGAAGAGATTGATTATCTGAGTACTTACATAGACCTGGCTTACAGCGAGTGCAAAATATGCCAGGGGAAAAAAAATATATACTCAAAGAAATTTACTCTGAAGAGTCAAGAATTCTCTGAACAACTTATTTAAACTACAAGAAAACCCTATTTTGTACACTCCTGTGATCAGAACTGTCATTTACAAGTTACTCTGGAGAAAGTAAATCACATGAATGACAGCATTTGTTTTGTCCAGAAACCTGTGATATGGTGGCTTTCTAGAAAGAAAAGGGAATGAAAAGATAAGAATTTATTCTTCATGTAAATAAAATTTCTTTCTAACCACAAGTAAACCCCTTTGGGTTTTATGCTGAGGTTTGAAAGAATGTATGTTTTCTAACACTCTTGATTGCCGTTTAAGTGATTATTAGTTCTGATTATTGTTATATCTATAAATGTATGTTCCTTTTTAGAATTTGTATAAAATCTTCTTTTTGGTTAAACCTTGTGCAAATGAATAGCACATGCTAACTATGCATAAAAAGAAATAGTATCTTATTTGTTATTCCAGAGAATGGAAGACTTTAGACTTTTTTTTTTTCCTGTGTAATGAAAGGCAATAAGTGAATATTTCTGTTCTGGTCTTCTACTATTTTTATGACTTTCCCCATTTCCTGAGATAGAGATGGTTACAATGTTATAGAAAAGATATATTAATATGAATATTTCTTCTAATCTCTTTCATTAACTTTTCAAGATTTCCATTGTCTTTCAAACCCCACAGAATTTATTAAAAGTAACAGAGAGTTATGTAACTTATACAAAGTACTATTAATAATGGCAAATTCACATTCCAAATGTCTGAAGAAAAAAATTAAATGTTCCCATTAAGTCAACTTGACTTGAAAATGCAGCCCTGCAACCCAGAGCTTTGGTTTGATTTCAGATGAAGAACTTTTTTATTTTTTTTTTCCTTGGTGCATTCATATTTTTTTATTTTATTTGGTGTATTCATAACTGAATTTTTAAAAGTTAAATTTATAGAAATTATCTTCACCTTTATTTTGGGATATATATTTTAACAAATTAAACTAAATAGAAGGAAACATTATCAATATGGTATTAAAATATAAAGTAGTAGGTGAAAGATTCAAAGATATTTATGTGATGTCATAGGAAAAGAATACTTTCCAAGTACTGACAATACAATCAGGCATTTATGTTAACTGACAAGATACAATTGAGCCTGCTCTTCTCCAGTTCTTTCAGACATTCCACATATCTCAAGAACTCATCTGCAAATCATTGTTGTAGCTCTTTATTGGACTTGCCTCATTATATCCCTGACTAATCTTGTTCTGGGGAGGCCAGAAGTGGACCCAGCACTCAAGATGCGATTCACCAGGGCTGAGCAGAGGGAAGGATCACTTGGCACTTTAACAAGAACAAGATCTGTATTTACAATTCTGACTCTTTTAGAGCAGTCTGTATGAGACCACAATGAGAATGTTAGTTCTTAACTTATTGAGGTAATAAGTAATATTGACCTTCTGACATTGTGTATGTAGATATAATGCATGTAATTTTAAAGATAATAATAACAATAAAAAATCAATCAATGGCTTGAACATAAAAATATTTTAAAATACTTGTTGCAAGATGATATATTTAATATAGAGTTTGATTTACCAGAGGCCCAGTGAGGTCATAATAAGGCAATGTTGTTTAAAGAACAGACGTATAAAACTCTTAAAAGAAGCTGAACAAGTCACTTTACCTATTGGATTTCAGTTAATTTCTCTGCAAAATAGGGTTTATGAAGATAATCATCTCATTTGTAAGCACTTTGGTATCTTCAAGTAAAAAGCAGTATAAAAATGCAAGGTGTTGCTCTCAACATTAATGACGATAAAAACTCAATCTCAAGGAAAGTAAATTAGGAGTAGCTGTACTGATTTTAATGGAATTATGCTAGTTTGTAATTATCTGCTCTTTAGAAAAAAAAAATAAGATTCTGTGGTAATTGAAAGTACAAAGAAATAAAATTATTATTAAATAAAAGTAGGCAAATGAAGGCTTTAGAGGTTGCCAGGAACACTTATGCTACAATGTCTTTCAGTAACACTTCGTTCTTTCTCCCTGTGAAATGTGCTAGAATTAGAAACAGAAGAGAGAATAATGAAGTATAGTGGTCTGGTTTGTATATGTTATCTTAATTTTTAGTAAATTTATGAGAACATAATAATTACAAGAAGAATTCCCAGTGGAAATAAAAAAAGGATCAAAATGACCACGAAGATGTGAACTTTTCCCCAGACATTTCCTTAGGGGAGTTGTGAGCTTTATTGATTTGTATAATATAAGGTAATAAGGTAAACAGATATATTTACCACAATACTTCTGTGCTGTGCTATGTGTTTGATTGTGTGTGTATTAAATAAATATGACTGAAGAAATAAAACCTTAATAAAATTTAAAGAGTGTTCAGCATTACTCTAGAAATAATGATGTGAATTTCTTTTCTAGATTTTCATGTTATAATTTTTTTTTTTTTAATATACATTAAAATTTGTTCAGTTAGTTCAGTTCTAAAAGGTTGTTCACATAGAATGAGTCTTTTTCACCACAGAATCAAAGTACTATTATAATTCTTCAAATTTCTTTCTTTAGATCTGAGATAATAGGAATCACAGACAGAAAATTGACTAGTACAGGGCCCATTTATTTGGAAATTTTTGTATCTGGGGTTAAAAATATTTGTTATGTATGGGTTTTCCAGTAGGTAGTTTCTCAAGTCAAGAAAGTTATTTAATTGAGCTTGAACATTTGAAAGCCCCAGATCAGACGAGATTAGGTATATCTTTGTTAACATACAGCCCTTAACATGAGGTCAAGGAGTGTTTTCATGACACTGTGTGGTTAACCTTCAAATGAAATCTTGCTTCACATTACTGGTGTTCATAACTGACATTTATCTTGTGATGTCATGTCTGTAAAGAAATCACCTCCAATTTTCCAGCTATGGAAAGTACTAAAGATCTAAAGTCAGTGACATTTTTTTATCCATTTAGGATGTTTATCCATTTATCCATTTTTTTAATCCATTTAATAGTATTCAATTCCCATTTAGGAAATTATCCGGGTTATCTGACAGTTCAGACCCCTTTTCATTGGTTAGTTCAGATTATGCTCAACAAAAGCTGCTTGGAAATACAGAAAAGATTAGTAAAAATTAAATTCTTCCCCCACCCTCATAACTATGATCCTACAGATAAAAATTATTTGAAAATGAAAAATACATGAAAAATACCTACATGAAAAATAGGGAGAGTGCTCACAATTTCCATGTAAAATGCTTTAATTGTAAATAATTTAGGAAAAAAAAAATCCACTACGGCATTCAATAGACATTTTACCATTGAGTTATGTAAAGAGGAATTGAGATCTATCTAATTAAAATGGCTGTTTTCTATAACCGACCGTGCCACAAGGCTTTAATAGAAGACTTTTAGGTTGAGGTTATACAGAATAAATGAAAAATACTTTTCCTATGATATTTAAACATTTAAATTGAGACAAGCAATAAAGTATATTGAGATATAGAATTTTTTTTTTCTTTCCCTTTGAGAAGGGGGAGAAATAAAGCTTTTCCTCCTCGCCTTGCCTCGCCTCGCCTCGCCTCTCCTTCTTTTTTTTTTTTTTTTCTCTTTTTAATTTTGCAGGACTTTTCGATGGCCTAACAGTCCACCAGTCCTCACAGATCTATTAGCAAAAGGCATGAGTCTTACAAACATTTTAAGCAGAGCCACATTAAAGACATGTCTTGAGCTGTAATTACCCATGGTGTTTACAAAGCCCTTTCATGTCAGAGCACAATCTGAAATAACTTTCCAGTGTTACCAGTTCTCTCATAATGGCTGATATGTAGCCTTGGAACTGCTTTCTGTTCTTGTTCTGAAATATTGAAACCTGTTGCAAATTTGATTGCTAAAACAAGTTCATTTAGACAAAGAAAGTGCAGGTCTGTTGCGATCTGTTAGTCTGGTGTTCCTTCCTTTTTTTTTTTTTTTTTCCACCAGTTTGCAGTTTGTTCTAGTACTGAATGTTTCAGAGGAAGACATGCAGAACGCTATCAATGGGCCACATCTTAAAATTCCTGTTAGGCATCAGAGTACTATGTGTTACATTGCTATTTCATAGAAAGTTTATGACAGATTCATAGATTCAAGTGTTTTTTTATTCCTTGGAAACCGATGGGTTGAGATGGGTTGATCTCACTCAACTTTAAGTTTCTAGTGTTAAACTCTTTGCCTGAGATCACCTGGTGTCCTGTAAGGAAAAATCAACAACAACAACAACAAAAATAGATTTATATATATGTGGTGGTTCTGCTCAAGTGGGCAGCTGAGCTCCACCACAGCCGCTCTCTCACTCCCCTTTTTGGGGGAGAAAATACGATGAAAAGGGCTCAAAGGTTGAGATAAGGACAAGGAGATCATGGAGTAATTATTGCAATGGGCAAAACAGACTCAGCATAGGGAGACAGTAAGATTTATTGCTTATTACTAACAAGCTAGAGAAGTGAGAAACAAAGGAAAGAAACCAAAAGCACCTTCCTCCCCCCCATCCACCCTCTTCCACCTCTTTCTCCCGAGTGGCACAGGGGAATGAGGGAATGGGGGTTATGGACAGCCTATAGGGCTTCTTCTCTGCCGCTCCTTCTAGGTCACTTTCGTCCCCTGTGCTGTGGGGTCCCTCCCACGTGATGCAGTCCTTGATGAACTGATTCGGTGTGGGCTTCCCACAGGCAGCAGCTCTTCCAGAACTGCTCCAGATATGGGTCCATACCATGGGGTCCATCCCTCAGGAGCAAACTGCTCCAACCTGGGTCCCCCACGAGCAGCAGCTCCTGTCAGGTCACCTGCTCCACCATGGTCTCCTCCACGGGCTGCAGCATGGAATCCTGCTCCACCGTGGTACTCCATGGGCTGCAGGGGGACAGCCTGCTTCACCATGGTCCTCACCACAGGCCACAGGAGACTTCTGCTCCGGCGCCTGGAGCACCTCTCCCCCTCCTTCTTCACTGACCTTGGCACCTGCAAGGCTGTTCCTCACTCCTCTCACTCTCCCAGCTGCTGTATGGCACAGAGTTTTTTTTCCCTGTCTTAAATATGCTCTCACAGAGGTGCAAAACAACATTGCTTAATGGCTTGGCTCTGGTCAGCAGTGGGTCCCTTACCAAACATGGGGCAGCTTCTAGATCCTTCTCACAGAAGCCACCCCTATGGCCCCCTGCTACCAAAACCTTGCCACATAAACCCACTACAATGTACAAAGTGGATGCCAAAACTTCTGTGAACTTTCAGGAAAAAAATAAAAAAATAAAAAAATAAATAATAATAATAACAAATAGAAGGATTTTCAGACTCTGGCAAGGAACATAATATCAAGAGAAGTGAATGGATGAGAAGAGGGAAAATCTTAGGAGAAAATGCTGAAAGTAGTAAGGCTAAATGGATTGTTGTGTTCAAGATTTTAAGAGGCTGTTATCATTAATGCTGCTTTCTAAAGGAAAATATTTGAAAATGTGTGTGAAAGAATGGTTGAAAAATATCAGTCGTATACATGTATATGGCACTGCAAATGAAGGGGAGTCAACATCAAAGTGCGATAGCAGGGCTCACTGGACAGTGACTTCACCATTGAGGACAAAGGGTTGTTGTTCCTGAACAAGGCAAACAAAGCAGGTGTGATGGTCTGGTGAGCATCAGACAAGTGTCCAGATGGCCATACAAATGCTAGTGACAAAGCAGTTCTGGAACCTAGCCAGGAAGCCAGGCTAGACAGGAAAGGCGAGGCCCAGCAGAGTAAGGAGGTCAGGCCTGGAACACTTATGGCATTGCTCAGAGAAGGACCAAAATCTGGAACTCAGACACCAGCTACCAGGGGAAGAGGCTCCTGATGAGGCTTCTCACATCTCTTTCTCACAAATTCACTATTGCCACAGCAGACCAGTTGATAGATACATAGCTGTGATACGGCAGAAGGGACTTGAACAAAGGTAGCTAAAATGCTGGGAAGGGGGAAGAGGCTGTAGAAGTTTTATTGTACCCAGAGTCCCAACAATAGTTTCCAAAAAAAAGGCTTGTGTAGCAGACTCTTAAAACTGTTGGTAGTAATATCTCATTCTGATGATTATTGTTCTACAATTAAAAATAAAAAAAAAAATCAGCGTATGTAGTCATGACTTTTCAGACTACATACACTGAAATATTTTATTATCAGTCATGAGTAAGCAACTGTGAATGAGGGTAAATCACACTAACACAGTAAAGAGTGTGACAGTCTGCAGCTATGTGAAAGGACATATGCAGGTCTTCTGCTCTGGAATTAATATCATCATACCTGGAGTATATTTATTCATGAAAGGCATCTATCTTTGAACAAACATCAATTTTTGCTGATGCCACGTAGAGAGAAAAGTTAATGCTTCGAACAGTGAGATTATCTTTTTCTGTTGCTTCATTTAGGGTAAATGAAGTAGATTCAGAGGGTTAGCTTATCTTTCTCTTTATAGAGGATGTTTGAAAGAACAGTGTGTTTACTGCCCATACAAACATATATATATATAAAACAGAAGCCTTTCAAAATTCGTCTGTTGATACATCCAAGATTTTAGGTACATATTCTTGAACAACTATCAAAGGTTTTGGAAAACAGATGGGGATTTAGAAAAACAGTATATCAAGTTCTGTAAAGGTGAAATTGATGAATTAAATATTAAAGAATTTTCCAAAGTATAAACATTTTTTTGTTCTCTTAATGAAACAAAATCATTACTTCATCAATGAGTTTAAAATCTAAATCAGCTCACTTCTAAACAGCATCTACAATAACATTAGGAACATTTTTCTTCACAGTGTTAAGGTACATTGATTTTCATCATTTCTATTCATTTCTCTAAATATCTACACTGGAATATTTGCTGTCATCTACCATGTTTCCAAAGTAAGATTTATCGGTGCTTCACCGTGAAAAAGTCCTTTTTGCATACCAAAGTGCATCAGGCATAGTAATTCAAGTTATGGTCAATTGAAACAAATTGTGCATTTCAAACAGACTTCTACAAGTGCTGAATTCAAATATGGTCACAAGTTTTCCATCTCTTAATTTGCATTTTTTGTTTCAGGCAATAAAATAATGAAAAGAGAATTCTCCAACAATCTGTAAAATTCTGCAGATATTTAATATTAATCAATAGTATAATCTCTGAGTTACATTTTAAAGTAATATTGGCCCTTTATGGGTTTTTTAATACTTTGAAAAATAAAATAATTTTTAGAAAAAGTCACTGCTTCTGATTGTCGTTTAGAATACCAGTGACACTGCATCTCCTCACAACTACTAACCAGATAGCTCAAAGAAATGAAATAAGCAAAAACAAAATAACAGAAAAATTGTGGTGGAAAGAGGGTCCAATCCCACCCCTGCTCAAAGTAAGATCACCTAGGGGGTCAGGATCACTTCAGGTTAGTAATATCTTCAAGAAAAGAGGCTCCACAGACTCTCTGGGCAACCTGTTCCAATGTTTGCCCACCCTGACAGTAAAAAGTGTTCAGATCAAATTTCTTGTATTTCAGTTTGTGCCTTTTGACTCTTGTCACTGAGGAGACTATGACTCTTGTCACATCAAGAGGAGTCTGATTCTTCCTTCTTTTCTCCCCACCATCAGGTATTTATATGAATTGATAAGATGTCCCTGAGTCTGCCCTTCTCCAGACTGAACAACTCCATCTCTCAGCCTTCCTGTGTATGTCAGATGCTCCAGTCCCTCTGTGGCTCTTTCCTGGACTTCTCTCATTATGTCCCTGTTTGTCTTGTACTGGGGAGGCCAGAACTGGATCAAGCACTCCATATATGTCTCACTAGGGCTGAGCAGAGGCAAAGGCTCTGATTCTGTTGATCTTTGCTGCACATTGCTGGTTCATATTCAACCTATTGCCCACTAGAACAATGAAGTAAAGTTGTTTTCTATCCACCAGTCCCTAATGTACTGGTGCATGGGATTATTCCTCCCCAGGGGCAGGATTTTTTATTTTTATGTTTTCTGTATAACTTTATGAGGTTCCTGTTAGTCCATTCTACAGATTGTTGAATTCCTTTCAAATGGTAGCCAGCTGCTGAACCCTCTGTCAACCACTCTTCCTTGTTGATTATCATCTGTAAACTTACTAAGGGTGTACTTTATTGCATCAAGGTAATTCTGGATGGTTTTAAACAGTACTGGAACACTGGGTACAACACAACTGACTGGCCTCCAGCTGATCTTTATATTGCTGACAACAGGCCTTTGAAACCAGTGTTTTAGACAGTTTTCAGTCCACTTTGTTTCCCCCTTCTGTAGTGCGTACTTCATCAGTTTGTCTACAAAGATGTTACAAGGAACAATGCTGAAAGCCTTATTAAAGTCAAGATAAATAACATACACAGCTTTCTCCTTACCTAATAAGCCAATTATTTCTTTTGAAAAAGCTATCATATTGCTCAGGCTTGAGTTCTTCAGAAATCCATTCTGACTCTTACCTACTACTTTTTGTCCTTCAAATGTTTCCATTTTTAAATGGTTGCCAGGAGTATTTTCCCAGAGACTAACATGAGGCTAACCAGCCTGTAATCCACTGAATCTTCCTTCTTTCCCTTCTTGAAGACAAGAAACATTTTCTTCCTTCCAATTCAGGAACCTATCCTGATTGCCTTATCGAGAGTGGCCTTGGGATGATATCAGCTAGTTCCCTCATTCTTAAAGGACAATGACCACAGACAGAAGAAAGATTAATGATTTATCAGTAATAAGGCATCAGCATAAGAGAGACATCTTTTCTGATTCTACAACATATTCAAAAATGCTAAATTACAGGATCCTGCTTAAGGTTGATCCAAGCAGTGCTTAAGCCATATTGCATTCCTTCTAACGAAATCTGACATAAATCTAAGAAATGCTTGAAAAGTGCAGACAGTGCGTATTTTCATGTGAATAAAAACTTGTCTTCATTTGCCAGTGCCATCATTCATGCTGTGTTGAATTCACTGATCATAAAATGTCTTCTATAGTAACTTGGTCAAACTTATTTTAAGACTCTAAACAAGGAATCCAAAAAGGGGTTTGCAGATAACACCGAGCTGAGTATTGTAGTTGATACCAAAGAAGGAAGAGTTGCCATTCAAAGGGACCTGGACAAGCTGGAGAAGTGAGCCCATTTGAACCACATTAGTCCAAGTGCAAGGTACTGCACCTGGGTTAAGGCAATACCAGACATGAGTACAGACTGGGAGAATTCATTAAGAGCAGCCCTGCAGAAAAAGACTTGGGGTTCTGGTGGACCAAAGACTAGACATGAGTCAGCAGTGTGCACTTGCAGCCCAGAAGGCCAACTGTGTCCTGAGCTGCATCAAAAGATGTGTGACCAGCAGGTTGACGGATGTGATTGTCCCCCTCTACTCTGCACTCATGAGGCCCACCTGGAATACTGTGTCCAGGTCTGGGTCCCCTTGTACAAGAAAAATAAGATGTGGACCTGTTAGAATGACCTGTTAGAAGAGGGCTATAAAAATGATCAGGGGGCTGGAGCACCTCTCCTGTGAAGAAAGGCTGAGAGAGCTAGGAATGGTTTTAATCTAAAAGAGATATTAGATATAAGATAATTAGATGATTAGATATTAGGAAAAAAAGTCTTCATTGTAAGGGTACTGAGGTACTGGAACAGGTTTCCAAGAGAGGTTGTGGATGGCCCATATCTGGAGGTGTTCAAGGCCAGGTTGGATGGGGCCTTGACCAACCTGATCTAGTGTGTGGCAGGGGGGTTGGAGTGAGACGATCTTTAAGGTCCCTTCCAACCCAAGCCATTCTATGATTCTGTGATTATTCTATACTGCTGAACTGTTATTTATTTTTAATCATTTATCAATTAAACTTTAATCAATTGTATGATTTGAAAATGTTCAATACTAAACATCACTATTGCAGCTCTGTTGAGCTGAAGTCTTGCAAAATTTAATGCTGAATTACTCACATTTGAATTACACAATTCAATGATGTGCTGGTATCTACTTTGGCAAAAGTAGGTAGTTATACAAGATACAGCAAATATTTACATATTATCACAATAATCACAAATTTCTTTTTGTAATTGATGTATGTGTAAAGGTGTTTTTGATATGGTAACTAATAAATTTTCTAAATCTTCTATTAATGTAAATTGAGAGAGTTTACCTTCAGAAAACATGAATTGCTTCTTCCTATGCTTATTACTGTAAAAAAAGATTGCAATTTATATATATATATATATATATTTTTTTTTGAATGCAGTGCATATAATATCTAACACAAGTTCTTTACTATCCTTGAAAAGTCTTTTGTCTTATATAGTCCAAGGAAAAGAAATGAAGTGTTATTTAGCATGATGAACAGTATCAGAATCTACATTTTACAAGGAACATAAAGTATTTTCTTATTATTTTTAAAATAACATTTACTCACTTGGTTTTATAATTATGAAGAAAAGCTAAAACAAACAAAAATACACAAGTAAATATATAAATAAATAGTCTCTCCATAAGAAAACTTTTTCCAAAACTCAGGAGACTTCATATCTGTAGAGGAAAAGGATCTGGGGGTGCTAATTGATGCACTTGGTTTTAGTTATAATACAGAACAAAAGTTAGACTCAGTGATGATCTCACTTCCACAGTTTTTGCCTATCATGGACCTTTGGGAAGCAAGGACCAAAATACTTACTTGCAAAAACTGAAGTTCATTTGACAAAAAAATGAAACATCAGAATCAACTTGTTTTCCTTCCTCTTAGTTAAGAATAAATCAAAAATCATCTTGATATAAAAGCCGTAAAACACACGGTGAAATCCTCTGTGAAAACTATGAAAATTTTGGATAACCATGTGGCAGGATTATCAGATCTCTTCAATGCATGTAAATGTTATGCACATGTTTAAGAAGGAAACAAACAAAGAAAATCTCTGGCTGGCAGGAAGCAGTTTCTGAAAGTCAAATTTAATTGTTCTGTGTAGGTAGCATTCTGTAGTGAGTTTATGTGGCAAGGTTTTAGTAGCAGGGAGATGCAGGGGTGGATTCTTTGAGAAGAATCCCCATGTTAGATAAGAACCAGTTTCAGCTGGCTCCAAAGGGACCCACCACTACCCAGAGCCGAGCCAATAAGTGATGTTGTTTGCACCTCTGTGAGAGCATATTAAAGGGGAAAAAAAAATGCTACACAACAGCAGCTGTGAGAGTGAGAAGTGAGAAAATAGCCTTGCAGACACCAATGTCAGTGCAGAAGGAAGGCAAGAGTTGCTCCAGGTGCTGGAGCCAAACTTCACCTCAGCCTGTGGAGAGGACCATGGTGAAGCAGGCTGACCCCCTGCAGCCCATGGGTCCCATAGTGGAGCAGGCACCACACTGCAGTCCATGGAGGAGAACAGGGTGGAGCAGGTGGATCTAATCTGAAGGAGGCTGTGGCCTGTGGAGAACCCCTGCTGGAGCAGATTCCAGGCCAAACCTGGAGAGGAACCCATGCAAGAGCAGGTGACATGGCAGGAGTTGCTGCCTGTGGGGGACCTAGGTTAGAACAGTTTGCTCCTGACAGATGGACCACATGGTACAGACCGATGTTGGAGCAGTTCTTGAAGAACTGCTGTATGTGGGAAGCCTGTGGAATCAGTTTGTCAAGAACAGCATCCAGTGGGAGGGACCCCAAGTAGGAGCAGGGGAAGAGAGTGACCGAAAAGGAGTGGTGGAGACAAAATGTTAGGGACTGACCACAACCCCCATTCCCTCATTTGGTTGCACCACTCGGGGAGAAGAGGTGGAAGAGGGTGGGTGGGGGGAGGGTGTTTTTGGTTTCTTTCCATTGCTTCTAACTTCTCTAGCTTGTTAGTAATACATGTAGGCAATAAATTTTACTATTTTCCCTCCTCTGAGTCCATTTTGCCCATGACAATAATTAAGTGACCTTTCTGTCCTTCTCTCAACCCTTGAACCATTTTCATTCTATTTTCTCCCCCTTTCTCTTTTCAGGAGGAGGAGTGAGTGAGAGGGTAGTGGAGCTCAGCTGCCCACCTGAGTAAAACCAGTAAAAATTCACAACAAAATTACACTTTTTTTTTTTAAATTAAATAAGGAAGAACTATGAATTATACACAGTATATGTCTCTAAATCATAGGAAACATTTAGGTGCTTGATACAGTTGCAGTGCTGAGTAAATTACCAAAAAAGGTGAAAGTACTATTCTTTCTGGGCTCTAATCAGGATTCAGCTCTTAAGGAAGGAGAGAGACAGGAAACCTGACAGCTTCATCTGGAATGCATATGCTTTTGCCATACTTTTCAGGGCCAGATGCCCCAGTTAGGGAACTGCTACTGCTACTTCATGAAATTCTGTCGTATTATTTTCACTTCTTATCTTTGCTATAGTCAAAACAAAACCAAACAAAAACACCACCACCAACAACAAACACACATTCAAAACTTAGGAAAGTTGTCGTAGAAGCTGAAGGCTATGTGCAGGTGAGTTTGGAAAAGCTTTAAAACATTACTAAAAGCACATTTGGATGAACACAAAAACCCAGTGAATCCAAATCCTACTCTTATTCTACTAGATTTTCTAGGATGTACAGATTCTTTGGATACCTTGAGCAGGGCATATAAACAGCTTTGAGTAAATTAGTAAGCTGTAAATCCAGTAGCTGGTGCAGGAGTTTTCTACTAGATATCCTACGAATCAGTCTATCACTGATCTTCTTATTTCCACACATAATTTTATAGATTTGTAAAGTTAATTTTGATTTTTATTGTGTATGTTTCTTTATAATAAGAAATTATGGTCAAATTTATTGATGGTCAATAAGAAATTTAAGAAATATAGAAGGAAACACACGTATAAAGCTATAGATGTGAACAAATAAAACAGATGGAGTCATTTTATTTAAATATAGGTATTTTCACAGTTTAAGCTACTATTATTTACAAACTTATTGAGTCATTAGACAGTTCAAGTAAAGTTCCACAGCTATAAAGGTTTATAGCTTCAGCTTCACCTTTCTGTTTCACTAAAAGTTGCTACTAAGTGTAGCCCCATTAATAAGTATCAAATGAAGGTGTCACCTGTTTTAAGTTTTTCTGGAATAGTGTCTTGTAGAAAATTGATAACTAGGTATTGATTTCATTATTTTTTTAATAATTATGATGATCTTAAAAGGAAAAATGGGTTTCACAGATTTCACTTCAAGGTCAAATTCTACATCTTGTGGAGTACTAAAAAGGGCTGTGTAGCATTTTTTTGAAATATAGGATATGAGAATTGTACTGAATGTCATGCTGAAATCTGAATAGATTTAAAGCTTTCAGCACACTATAATATTTGAACTTTTCATGAATGCTGATAGTTCAAGATATTTGAACATTAATACTCAGGCAAATCAAGAATAGACTAGAGAAAAAGTAGAAGTGGTCTCAACATATGTGTGAGAAATTTCTTGCCCTTTCAGACTCAGAGGTAGATTACAGACTAGTAGGCAAGACTGAAACTTCAGTGATCTTTCATGGATTGAGAGAGAAACATACATCCAAATGCATTTTAACATTTCTGTGGAATATATGGGTTTTCACCTTAAGAAGTTAAGACAAAAAGAACTGGAATACTGGAAAAAAACTATTCTCTGGAGAATAGAATGCTAAGAGGTGACCTCATTGCTCTACCAATTCTTGAGGAGCGAAAGTAGAGAGGGAGGTACTGATCTCTTCTCTCTGATAACCGATGACAGGATGTTGAGGAACGGCACAAAGCTGTGCCAGGGGATGTTCAAACTAGATAAAAGGAATAAATTCTTTACTGTGAGGGTGGTCCAACACTGTAACAGTCTTCTTCACTGGGTGGTTGATGCCCCATGAACATCAGTGTTCAAGAGACATTTGGACAATGCCCTCAGTAATTAACTTTTGGTTAGCCCTGAATAAATCAAGCATTTGGAATAGATGACCTTTGAAGGTCATTCCAATTGAATTGCTGTATTCCATTCCATTCCATTCCATTCCATTCCATTCCATTCCATTCCATTCCATTCCATTTTAAACATTTCGGTAAGATACCCCCAAAAGTAAAAATCATTATTATTTCTCCCTTAAAGCAATGTTTTCAAATTCTGATTATTTCTTAAGCCTTTTTTTTTTTTTTTTTTTTCTTCCTTTCCCTTTATATTGTGATTCTATTATCTCTTTTGACACTGACCAGGGAAAGGTTACCACTGTTATTTTGCCAGTTGACATGTCAAGATCCAGTAAAGCTATCTCACAATTAAAAAATTCTAAATGTCTGTATGTTTGATGACAACAGAAGAACAACTATACAATTAAACTTTCTAACACAGTTGGGCAAGCCTGTATCAGGGTTTACCCATCATCCCATCATTCAGAGGTAGGAGGGCTTGGGTGGGACGGGGAGCTCCTGAAGTAAAACTAATGAGCAACCTGAATAGCAAGTTGTGTCTGTGTATTCAATAATTCTTGATGAATTTCTTCTACCAATTTGTTTTGCTGAAGTCATTTAATCTATAGCTTAATTTCACTAAGTAGAGAATTATGCCATAAAAAGACACTGGAATACACAATTTATGTGTCCTTTCTACACAAGACTAATACATACATTTGTATGTACTTGTTTTCAGATTCTCATCTGGCATAAGTCAATGCAGTTCTAGTGACATCAGTAGTTTAAAACCTCACATTTCAATGAGAAATTTATGTACTACAGATCTTGCTCTATAGTATTACACATATATTTTTTTGTGTGTGGGGGGGTATTTGTGGTTTTCTTCCTGTTTTGGAAGATCTATTTTAAATGCTTAGCATTTAGTTAAGATATCTTCATATAATCTAGTTGTCTTGTACTCTTGAATATTTCAGAGACATTTGTAATGATCATCATTTTGCATTTCAACAACCTTGTTTCACTTCATCCTCAAGTGATTCTTTCAATCAAACCCAGAAACAGACAGCAGGAATTGTAAAGAAAACCAAGATGTTTATACCTTAAGTATTTTCTGAAGATTATGTTGACCTAGATCTATCCAAGGAAACTCCTATTTAGATATCTTTCCTTGTATATCATTCTGCTGTAAAGATTTGGAAGACCAGATAGAGGAGTTTCAGAGTAACAGCAAAAACTTCAGCTACAATTTTTTTGATTGAATATGTAATATCAAAGAATACTTAAGAAAATTCTGCACCATGAAATAGAAGTTTGCTTGTGTAAAAAATAGAATATATTAATGTCAATTTAAAAGAAATAGATGCTTCACAGATTCTATATGATGAATGTTGACCAATGTTTTTTACAGTAATGACAATATTTTTTCATAGCATTATATACATAATTTATATAATATATATGTAGTATTTTATATTTAATATAATTAATGCAGCAGTACAGCTACCAGACAAATGGATCATGTGTCACTTTTACTCTATTTCTGAAAATATCAGTACAATTTAAAAAGCAAAACATTATTAAATAGCAAAGAGTAAGTATGTCGAGCTAAGAGTCAGCAATCAAAAGAGGTAACACACTTAAGATATGTTTCTGCAGAGAATATTTCTCACTCACTGGTATTAATAATATTTAAAACAAGATTGGTTGTGTTACTGAAGTCCAGTATAGCTTTCTCTGGTCAAATGGAGAGCAGAAAAACTGCCATTCATGACAAGACAAAAATACTCTTTCTCATCAAGCCCATCTTATGATATGTTCAAATATATCGTACTTATGTCAGGCCAATTTCTTGGTTAATCTTCTAGTATCTGACTATCATGCTCATTGTTTGTTTATTTATTTATTTATTCTGTACCTAACAAATGTATGGGGAGGCTTACCTTAACATTTTCTCTTAACAAAACATTTGAACAAAATAATTCCATCATGATTTGAAGAAAAATAAAATTCCTTTAACCAGTTGATTTGGCTTCCTATCAAAAGTTATATTTACACTCAGATTTCGATTCAGGAATAATAAGTACAATTATCTATGAAAGATTTTGTAGATTTACATTTCATACTGAAATTGGAAAGACGGCTGGGAAGCTAGATCTTCTTATACCTACCTACAGCCCACCTCCCAGAATAAGAAAGGAAACTTTTCCATGCAGATTATTCTTTCTTTCAATAAGTTTGAAAATTCTTTTCTTAATTTAAAGGCTGACACAAATATTTATAGCTCTTGATCCTCACTTACAAGGTTTCCTATACATTCTGCTGACAATATATATGATGTTTAAATCTTTCTAAAACTCAGTCTAAAGATATGAATAAAATGTATGTACTTAAATCAGACTTTGCATGCTTTAACTTTTGCAACTCTGAAATCGTCCCCCTGCCCTTCCCCCCCCCCTTTTTTTTTTTCCCCTGTGAAATGATAATATTTGGTTCTGTTCCTATTCATGGTATTCAGCTTTGAGGTGGTTTTCATGTCTTTTTCCAGTTGTATTATTTTAAAAATAAAATGCCCAGTAAGTTAAGCTAGAAATGTTTTTTCATGAAAACATTAAAAATACAAAGATATTTTGGCTTAGAGGAGTTGACAATGATATAGGTTCAAGCGACTTTCAGCTTTTAGACCTATGGCTTAGTTCTATATTTTTTAATACTGACGACATATTCATTTCATGGAATGATATCATCCTTTTGAAAAAGTGATAAGAAGAGTCATGGAACATTTGAGTATGCTGTTCTGATTTGTGGTTGCAGCTCCAGACGCCTGCAGTATAACTTCCAAGCAGAATTACTGTATCTGCTGTTTATGACACTACAAATGATTGACCTATGTAGAATCCTCCTTACCTTGAGCCCAACAAACTGCTGACATAGTTCTAACTTCAAGTAAAACAGTGACTTTGGAGCCAGCTCAATGCTGTTAGTCAAACTTGCATTAAATATATTCCCTACTTCCATTAGCACTGTCACTTGAAAGTAACTGACTGGAACATAAAATAATTGTATTTTCTTGCTTTCTCTGCAGATTGTCCAATCACCCTCCCCCCAACAGATCAATGATGGGGTAAATTTGCATGCACAGACCCAAAGCTATTTAAGAGCATAGAAGAAAATATATTTTTGTCTGAAGAACATTAATAAATAACATTTGAGATTTCACTTTTCATTTAAAATGGTTTCAGAATAACTGATTAGACCATAGTGTGGATTTTTTTTTCAACAGTGACTATATCAATGTTTTCACTTCATGTAACTCATAAATTCTCATAAAGAAGAGTAAGATAGAGATGGAGATAGAGATAGAGATTAGAGACAGAGATAGATCTAGATAGAAAGAGAGAGAGATAGAGATGATAGAGATAGAGATTAGAGATAGAGATTAGAGATAGAGATTAGAGATAGAGATACAGATGATAGAAAGAGAGAGAGAAAGAAATAGAGATAGAGAGAGATAGAGATAGAAATAGAGAGAGATAGAGATAGAGATAGAGATTAGAGAGGTGAGAGAGAGACAAAGAGAGAAAAAGAGAGAGAGAAGGGGGGTAGAGATAGAGATGAGGGAGAAAAAAAAGCCTGAGAGAGGAAGGGAGGGAATGAGGAAATGAGGGAGGGAGGGAGGGAGATTAGAGGGGGGAGAGAGAGAGTTCCCTTTCAAGGTGGATGATAAAGGCATAATGAAAATTATGTTGAGGTTGTTCAGGGTAGCTGGACTACAAATATGGCTGATGGGATCTCAGCAAAGAGACATAAGGACATGAATTTGATGTTTTTATGGATTTTACTGAGAAACATAAAAAAAAAAAAAAAGATTTTTTTTTTCAGCTAGAACATGAACGGGAATAAAAAATCATAACATTTTACTGGTCAAGTCTTAGTTTTTGTGATGCGTTGCTACCAATGACAAAATTAGTATGATCTCTTTAGTGGGTCTACTATTCCATATTCACAGCAAAACGTAGATGTTACATAGAGCTTCAAACATTTTGTCTAAGCAATCTAATAATATTCTCTTGGAAAGGTAAGTTTCTCCTTTACATATACAGATTCACAGATTAATACAGTCAAGGCTATCAAATCACGTAGGAAAAGACAGGTTCAAATCTGTTAGACCACAAATCCTCATAAAGTTTATTTTCATTTGTGTGGCTGCTTTCACCTCTGGAACTTAGTCCTGAGGGAAGCCTGGGTGAAAGCAGACTGTCTATCCTCTCACTCTTTCTGTATATTCTTGCACTTTTATCTTGTGTACACTGTCTTTCAATTCCCTGAGTTTTTTTTTGTTTATTTCTTTCTCTGTGTTGCTTATCATTTACCATCCATGTCCTAGAAAGATTTTGAGGTAAAATTGTGGGAAGTTAAGCTTTGTGGTAAAAATTTAAACTTTTGTCATTTGAATGGTATTTTACAGTCTCTTGAAATACATTGTGTTAGAAGAAAAGTTAGAAACAAATAAAATGCAAATAAAGATAACAGGGTGGGAGCAAAATGAAGAGTAAAAAGATGGGAGGGGGGGGCAGGGAACATAAATGTTAATGTTGATTCTAAGTAAATCAATGGAAGTTTAGGAACCTTACTATTGCAATTGATTTTACATAGAATGCTCTGGAATACTATAGTAGTGGAGAAGTAAACATGAATGCCATCAAGAAAAAAGGTGAGAAGAATAACTGGAAAAGAATCAGCATGATAGACAGCAGTCAAAATCTAGCAAAAGCTAAGGAAAAGAATGGCAGGTACTAGAAATAGAAATAATTTGAGAGAATTTGAAAGAACAAAGGTAAATAAGTAAAGAAAAGTTACCAGAAAAGAAATAAAACAGTAGATAAAGAAGATGAAATCATCTTAGAATCATAGATCATAGAATGGTTTAGGTTGGAAAAGGCCTTAAAAGTCACTTAATTCCAACCCCTCAGTGTCAGGGAGCTATGGATGCCGCATCCCTGGAAGTGTTGAAGGACAGGTTTTATGGGGCCTTGAGCAACATGGTCTAGTGGAAGGTGTCCCTGACCATGGCAGGGGGGTGGAATCAGATAATCTTTAAGATGACTTCCAATCCAAACCATTATATGAATTTATGATTCTGTACAGGTATTTACATTAATAATTTATGCTTTTAAAATTAATAGCTTTAGAACAATAAACTAAGGCAGGGCTCAACTATTTACTATATTGAATTTATACAAAGAGTTGTAAAAATTTTTGTTTCATACAGAAATCCACATTTTTTAATTGATTTTAAGAACTATATCTGAAAACCTTGCAGATTCCAGTTGTTCTTACACAATTAAGAGTCTGACTCTTCAAGACTTTGGGGGCAATACTTTTCTCTATAACAGAAAAATAATTATATTGTGCTTTATCTCCATGCACAATATCATAAAACAAAGGAACATTATTTGAATTCTATATCTACATCTACAGAGTTAAACACAGCATCTATTTTGTACAGCATGGCCAAACAATTGCACAGGAACTGTGTCATTTCCAGCATCTTTTTCCTTAATATCATGCATTGCTTATAAGTCAAAATGCAGGAAATATACTGAAAAAAAAAAAAAAAAGTAAAATGGAACCTGCCACTGAAATAAAATAAAATAAATAAATAAATAAATAATAATAATAGTAAAACACACAACTGCATTATATTGGATTTACAGGACCCCAAAGGACCATATTATTCCTTCTACAAGGATTTTATTTATTTACTTATTTTATTATTTTCCTTGTGTTCCAGGATTACTACTTTCATTTGTCTGGCTGGAGTCTTCTGCCTGTGATTTTACTTCCTCTTGATACCTCTGTTAATTTGTTCAAAGCTGTCAGAATTGCTCACTTTGAGGTTACACTGTATAAACATTCATGTCAACAATTCCTTCTTCATAACTTACCATCCTGAGATCTTCTGTCATGTCTTTTGCTTTGCTTCAGTCCTAACTCTCACAGCTCCAAGACAGGAGGCTTATAGGCTTTGCTGTTAAACCCAGAGCATGCTTTGTGGTATAATCAGTGTTTCAACATTTGATGTTTATTTATTTATTTATTTATTTATTTATTTTTTACAGAAAAATTCAAATGCTTTCTCAATGCTCTACAGATTCCCACAGTGCCAGGATTTTCCCTGTGAAATGTTTAGAAGAATCAGTTGAGTTTCTTCCAAAAATACTAATAAATTGTATATATTATTTTTGCACATAAACGAACAACTTTCTATATCAATAAAAATTGTGGAATGTTGTGGCTTAAACCCAGCAGATAGCTAAGCCCAACACAGCCACTTCCTCGCTCCCCAACAGTGGGTTGTAGAAGAGAATCAGAAAAGAGTGAATTGGAAGAGAATCAAAAAAAGAGAATCAGAAAAGAATGAGAAGGAGTGAGAAAACTTGTGGGTTGAGACAAAGTTTAAGAGAGAAAGCAGAAGCTGCATGCACAAATGAAGCAAAACAATAAATTCATTCACAACTTCGCATTGGCAGGCAGATGTTTGGACATCTTCAGGAAAGCAGGATCCATCATGTGTAACAGTTACTTGGGAAGGCAAACACTGCCACTCCGAACTTATTCTTCCTTCTCTTCCTTTCCCCTAGCTTTTATTGTTGAGCATGATGTCATATGATATGGAATATCACTTTAGTCCACTTGGGGCACCGGTCTTGGCTGTGTCACCTACCAGCCCCCCCAGTCCCACCTCACTGGAGGGACACTATGAGAAACAGAAAAGACTTTGAATCTTTGTAAACACTAGTGAGGAACAAATAAAACACCAATGTGTTATTAACACAGTTTTCAACAAAAAATTCAAACCATAGAACAACACAAGATGCTGTGAAGAAAGTTAGATGTATCCCAGCCCAAACCAGTAAATGAAATCAAACATTCATGGATCCTGGGCTGAAAATAGCTGCAGTCTCTATCAGAAGAAAATACAATCAGAATAAAATAAAAAAATAATAATTAATATATATATATATATACAGACACATATGTAATTTTATATTCCAATGATCCATCATACCAAAAAAAAATGATAGACAAACACAAAGCAAATTAAACAAAAGTAGAAGAAAGCAAAAACCACACTTTCATTAGAATTTATGCAAAAATATACTAAAAAAGATGCCACAGTTAAACACAGAAGATTCTTCTAGTCTTTTTTTTTTTTTTTTTTTTTTTTTTTTTTTTTTTTTTATGGTTAGGAAACTGCCATTCTGTATTTAGATTTTCCTCAGACTATCTTAGTAGTTTAGTGCCATTATACTTTTTAACACCCTATTCAATGAAAAGATAAAACACATTATTAACATTCCTTTAGTTTCCCCAGCTTTCGTTTTCTCTGTGGTTCAGCACAGAAGCATCTTTCACCCCCATAACTGGTAATTCCACGTGACTCTTCTAGTGTTTATACTTATCAGCAGGACCATGTGATAAGAATCTTAAAGACAGCTGTAGGTATTCCTTTTATTTTTGTGTAAACATTTTTTTTTATATTCTCATAAATAAGGTCTTTGTCATTCATTATCATACATCTTTAATTCATGATGATTTGATCTGTCAAAACCAGAAAAAAACTGTTAATTTGTATCTTATTACTAGCCACTCAAAACTTATAATTTAATTTCCAGTTAAAAGACTAAAACCATATATATATGTATACATATACAGAGAAACATCCTTTCTCACTGTGTTAAATAAAGTTTAAAGAAAACTCTGTCCAGAACCATTACTTCACACACTCATTCTTGTCTCTCTGTCTCCTTTAATGTTTAATATAAATTAAGCATTATATTTCATGATTATAAAATTATTTTGAATAAAAGAGACATAAATATTTTCCTTGAATATTCTACTAGCAAAATAAAATACACAGTAAGTACCGAGAAGCAGATTTTTTTATTATTATTTATTATTTTTTTCTTATGGAAAAATGTTATCATAATGCCTTACTCCATTTTTTCTTATGGGTCTATTATTCAAGAATAGTAATATGGGTGAATGATAGGTTGATTCAAACATATCATGAGGTAAGTTGTTTATACTGTCACTCTAACAGCTGATCATTGTAAACAAATTGTTTCTGTGGTTATAACAATAAACCAAATAATAAACTGCACATTCATATTAGGAAGGAAGAGAGGAGAGGAGAGGAGAGGAGAGGAGAGGAGAGGAGAGGAGAGGAGAGGAGAGGAGAGGAGAGGAGAGGAGAGGAGAGGAGAGGAGAGGAGAGGAGAGGAGAGGAGAGGAGAGGAGAGGAGAGGAGAGGAGAGGAGAGGAGAGGAGAGGAGAGGAGAGGAGAGGAGAGGAGAGGAGAGGAGAGGAGAGGAGAGGAGAGGAGAGGAGAGGAGAGGAGAGGAGAGGAGAGGAGAGGAGAGGAGAGGAGAGGAGAGGAGAGGAGAGGAGAGGAGAGGAGAGGAGAGGAGAGGAGAGGAGAGGAGAGGAGAGGAGAGGAGAGGAGAGGAGAGGAGAGGAGAGGAGAGGAGAGGAGAGGAGAGGAGAGGAGAGGAGAGGAGAGGAGAGGAGAGGAGAGGAGAGGAGAGGAGAGGAGAGGAGAGGAGAGGAGAGGAGAGGAGAGGAGAGGAGAGGAGAGGAGAGGAGAGGAGAGGAGAGGAGAGGAGAGGAGAGGAGAGGAGAGGAGAGGAGAGGAGAGGAGAGGAGAGGAGAGGAGAGGAGAGGAGAGGAGAGGAGAGGAGAGGAGAGGAGAGGAGAGGAGAGGAGAGGAGAGGAGAGGAGAGGAGAGGAGAGGAGAGGAGAGGAGAGGAGAGGAGAGGAGAGATAGAGAAATCATTTTACTAACCAAGAGAACTAAATGTTTTTGGCTTCCTTACCAATGAAGAGTAAAACCCTATTACTGTGAACAAATGAGCCATGAGACATCATCATTAACACGATAAAATAAAACATTCAGGTCTCGATGAAAACAGGGGAGAGAATTTCCTTTTATAATGTGTGCTTGATTTAGAAATGTGCCAGAGTTCAGGAAAGTAAACAGTTAGGTTCTCCCCTGATGTATCAAAACATGCTTCTTACTCATTACAATGGCAGCTAATGCAGTTCTTTTTTAGAAGAACATCATAGGAAGTTTCCAGTCTCCATATGTAAAATATTCAAAAAATGTTCTCAAAATACCAGATAAAATAAAATATAAAATAAAATAAAATAAAATAAAATAAAATAAAATAAAATAAAATAAAATAAAATAAAATAAAATAAAATAAAATAAAATAAAATAAAATAAAATAAAATAAAATAAAATAAAATAATGAACCCACAATCTTGGAAAGTAAATAAACACATTTTTATTATATCCTATTTTGGGTTTACCAGCATATGATCTAATATATAGGATCCACGTTCTCAAAACCATTGATACGAGATAATTACCAACCTCACTAAACTGTTTAACATCTGTGCTTTTTCTTTTGTGGTATCACAGTGATTTGCCTATTACATGGGAGTGACAGGATGAAAACAGCGTTTGTTACATGCTCCAACCAGCCATTGGAGAGAAGGAGGTATTATCTGCTGTGTGTCTCAATGTCTCCTGGTTGCCCAGCACCATTTGTCCTCTATCTATCAGATTCACAAGTATCTTAAGGTCCAATCAAACAGGTAGGATCTTAGTATGAATTGTACAACTGCAAGCTCACAAAAATTATGCTTCAGGGTATTATAAGAAATTGTCAGTAGATCCATGTATAAACCAAACGTCATAATTATTCTAAATTTAATTTGTAATCCTCCAATACCAACTTTGGAAAAAAAGACAGTTGCAGCAACTTAATCTGAAAGAAGCAAATGGATTTGAAGATATTCAGATTTACAACTGATTCAACACAAATAACAGCAATATATGCAGGAAGGATAGAAAGGAAGGAGGAAGAAAGTAGGGAAGGAAGGGAGGGGAAAGAAAGAGGAAAGGGAAAAAGGGATGGCGAGAAGGAGACAGAGAAGGAGAGGAAGGAAGGTGAGGGAAGGAAGATGGGGACATTATTGGTCTAAATGCTTAAAATTAGAGGGTACATCTTTCAAGAACAAAACATAGAAATATATGTTGTTTTCAATTAAACGGTATAAGGCTAAGTATTCTGACTTCTTTGAAGGAAGTATCATTAACAAATGTTTTGCTTGACCTGTTAATGTAATCTAGCCAGAATCCAACTAAAAATCCATTGTTATGGAGTTGGACTAGCTAGATCATTTTGTCAAAGTGTAACCAGCTTAAAGCTGTTCTTGTATAAGCATATTTTTCCTAAACTTGTTACCTAAACATGTATCTCTTTGCTTCCCCAAACTCACTGTTCAGCATTACATGATTTTATTATTCAATTAGATGTCAGTATTCCAAAAGCTTTGTACTTACGCAGCAATAAGGACACTTTCATTAATATTCAAATTAATGTCAATATCCTTTTGCAAATGTCCAAACAATACATGCAATTATAAAGAATACATTAATTTTATGAACATCTGTGTAAAATGTATTAAATCATGCCAGTCCTGATATTTTGCCAGCTTTTTGTGAGTGATTAAAGGATTGAAATAAGAAAAGACTTTCTACTGTGGTAAACATGTAAGTCTTTTAAACTACAACAAAGAGATGAGAAGTATAGCTTACTCTGGAAATGTGTAAGCTGATCCAGATCTGAAAGTACTGAAATTGATCCCTTGAAGTGTACTTTGTGCTAGAGAGTACTGTAATAATTTATTATAGGAAATTATTACTCTGTACAAGACAGACAAGCATAGTAGATTGCACATGTTATGCAACACTTATTAATATTGCTTTCTTTTGACAGGCACTGAACTAACTTTTAGTACTCTATGGGGAGGAAAAAAAGAACCCCCTCTTACGGCAATCGTGGAATAGGGAGAAAAGAGCAACGTTCCTAGTCGTAAAAATTAGTTAACTGGATGTGCAAGCTCAGCCTTGGTAAACTGAAAGATTATCACCTTATACAGCAACACTTAACTTTTAGCCCCATTTATGAAGAATTTGTGCTGCTGCTGTCAGAATGGTGTTTTATTTTGTATGTACACCTGCTTAATCCATAGGTGCTTGTTGCCATTTGATGGACACTGGGACATGCCTCCCTGAATGATATTGTTTGTGACATGGAAGAGAAACCTGTCTTTTTGCTGGGACATGTGGAAGCCAGGTGGGATTCCTGAGGGAACCTCTAAGGGAATTAGTTGCCATTTTTCAAGCCAGTAAATTCTCTGATACGTTACTTAGAGTCAGAATTTATTCCTTTAACTCCAACATGGCAGATTAGATTATTAGAAACAGATTAACATGTCTCTGCATTGCCTTACAAAAAGACAAGCCTGGAGGTCCTAATTTAATTTAAGTGTTCTGTAGAGCTCAACTAGAGTCCTTAATATGAAGGCTTTAAAGCAATTTGCTTTACGGTTTAGTAAAAATACTACTGAAAATAAAAATAATTCTATCGCTGGCAGGTATCAGAAAAAAAAAAAAATAAAAAATAGAAAGGTATGAAAGATCTTCCTTAATCCTCAGAAATATTCTCCAAAAGGATGTATTTTGAAAATTCATTTTTCTGCTTTCCGAGAAACTACTGCTTCAGCAGTAGTTTCAAACACAGTTATAAAGAACTGAAACTAAACTATTATTTTGTTTAATTTTGTTATTCAAATGACACGGTCACTGTCTTCTGGCATATAATTTTATACCAAATGTATTTAACATTTTAAACAAGTTTGTTACATATTAATACCTTTTTCTTTATTTCACATCTTTTGTCTAATTCTTCTCTCTCTCAGAAGTAATAATGTTGGCAAAATAGTGTGTAATAGCTCTGCCTATCATGAGACCTCTTAGTACATAGATTGTAAACTAGGAAACAGTAATGGATCCTTTGAAACTTTAGTGTCAGAAAGATTGCTGCACAAGCACATTAAATTTATGTGCTGAAAGGTCTTGTGAT
This sequence comes from Anas acuta, assembly GCF_963932015.1. NCBI lineage: Eukaryota > Metazoa > Chordata > Aves > Anseriformes > Anatidae > Anas > Anas acuta. The sequence continues at coordinate 74,023,953 of NC_088981.1, forward strand.
TTTATGTTGAATAATATCCCTATTCTTATGCAGTACCTGCTTTTCTTAGCAAGACACTTTTTGTACTTTTCCTACCACAGATTCATTTTTAAAATGCCATCTTTGAGTTACAGGAATACAGAAGAAAATTTGAAACTGCTAATTTCTAATGTTGTTCCTATATACACAGCTCAACAACTAGAAATTCCACTGGCTTTAGATTCCTGAAAGACTATTTGTTCTAAATCTTAAAAATATTCTAAGCCACAAAGAAATTGAAATAGACTTTAATACAACATTAACAAAAGTCTCTGAGATCTGAAGTTCACAGTATATATATATATATGTATATATATAATATATTTATGTATATATATAGATATGTATATACATCTAAATATATATATATATATATTATTTAAGGTGTACCTTGCTTCTTTCTTGCTGAAGTCCAGATGTTTAATATTTAAAAGCTAATAGGTACAAAACAAAACCTTGTACTCCAACCATCTGGTAGATCAAACTTCAAACATTTAAGCAAGCATAGTAATATACACACACAATTTGACAGAAAAAGCTGAAAAGAATCTTAATCACAGAATCACACAGAATCACAGAACTATAGGGGTTGGAAGGGACCTCAAAAGATCATCCGGTCCAACCCCCTTGCCAAAGCAGGTTCCTCAGAGCAGGCTGCCCAGGTAGGCGTCCAGACAGCCCTTGAATATGTCCAGAGAAGGGGACTCCACAACCTCCCTAGGCAGCCTGCTCCAATGCTCCATCACCCTCACCGTGAAGAAGTTCTTTCACATGTCAGTGTGGAACTTCCTGTGCTCTAACTTGCAGCCATTGCCCCTTGTCCTATCCTCACAAACCACTGAGAAGAGGTTGGCTACATCCTTCTGTCCCCCACCCCTCAGATATTTATATACACTGAGGAGATCCCCTCTCAGTCTTCTCTTCTCCAGGCTGAACAGACCCAGGTCTCTCAGCCTTTCTTCATAGGAAAGATGCTCCAGGCCCCGTATAAACTTTGTGGCCCTCTTTGTGGGAACACCACTAGTCACAGGCCTCCAGCCAGACTCTGCTCTGCCAGTCACCACCCTCTGAGCTCAGCCAGACAGCCAGTTCTCAACCCACCTTGCCGTCCACTCATCTATCCCACACTTTCTCAGCTTTGCTAGTAGGATGTCATGGGAGACAGTATCGAAAGCCTTGCTAAAGTCAAGGTAGATGACATCCACTGCTCTCCCCCCATCTACCCAGCTGGTGATGCCATCATAGAAGTCAACGAGGTTGGTTGAGCACGACTTCCCCTTGGTGAATCCATGCTGACTACTCCTCATAACCTTCTTTTCCAATTGCTTGGAGATGGCATCCAGAACAGGCTGCTGCAATATCTTTCCAGGGACAGAGGTGAGACTGACTGGCCTGTATTTTCCCAGATCCTCCTTCCTGCCCTTCTTGAAGACCAGAGAGACATTGGCTATCCTCTAGTCTTCAGGCACCTCACCCGTTCTCCAGGACCTTTCGAAGAGAGCAGTTCAGCGATCACATCTCCCTTAGCACACGTGGATGCATCCCATCAGGACCCATGGATATGTGTGCGTTGAGCCCACTCAGATGCTCCTGAACCACTCCCACGTCCACCAGGGGGGAGCCCTCCATTTCCCAGACCCTTTGTCCTATTGTCAGGGGCGAGGAGTCCTGGGGAAGTGTCCTTAAAGCAAAGACTGAAGCAAAGAAAGCATTCAGTATCTCTGCCTTCTCAGCGTCTCCTGTGACCAGGACACCCCCCTCATTCAGCAAGGGAACCACATTATCCCTAGTCTTCCTCTTGCTGTTTACATACTTGAAAAAAAACTTCTTATTATACTTTATCTCTTTCGCAAGCCTCATCTCTAGGTGTGCTTTAGCCTTCCTCATCACGTCCCTGCAGCTCCTGACAACACATCTATACTCCTCCCAAGAGGACAGGCCCTTTTTTCACATTTCATAGACCTTCCTCTTCCTTTTGATCTTATTGATGAGCTCCTTTCTCATCCATGTGGGTTTCCTGCCCCCCTTCCCCAATTTCCTATTCCTCAGGATGCACCAATCCTGAGCATGGAAAAAGTGCTGCTTAAATGTAGCCCAACTCTCACAAGCGCCCTTGCCTTCTAGCAACCTACCCCATGAGATACTCCCAAGAAGGTCCCGGAAGACGTCGAAGTTGGCTCTTCAAAAGTCCAGGGTAGCAATCCTGCTTTTAGCCTTACTTCCTTTGCCTACTTCTATATGGAACTCCACCATCTCATGGTCGCTGCATCCCAAGCTGCCCCCAACCTTCACATCCCTAACAAGGCCATCCCTGTTGGTAAGAACAAGGTCCAGGAGCACCCTACGCCTCGTCGGCTCCTTCACCACCTGCGTCAGAAAATTGTCCTCAACACATTGTAGGAACCGTTTGGACTGCTCGTGCCTGGCCGAGTTGCTTACCCTGCAGATGTCTGGGTAATTGAAGTCCCCCATGAGGGCCAGCACCCGTGATTGTGAGGCTACTAGCAGCAGCTTGTAGAAGGCCTCATCGACTTCCTCCTCCTGATCTGGAGACCTGTAGTAGACCCCCACCACCGTGTCTCCCATACCAGCCCACCCCTTAATTTTTACTCACAAGCTCTCCACTTGTCCTTCACCCTCCCCCAGCTGGAGCTGGGTACACTCTAATTGCTCCCTCACATAAAGGGCAACCCCACCTCCTCGCTTCCCCAGCCTGTCTTTCCTAAAGAGGACATAGCCCTCAACGACAGCATTCCAGTAATGCGAGCTGTCCCACCGTGTCTCAGTGATCACAACTAGATCATGGCCCTGTGACCAAACACAGATCTCGAGCTCATCCTGTTTATTTCCTATGCTCCATGCATTGGTGTACAGGCACTTTATGGAAGTAGCAGGTGCAGTTACACTGGGGGGATGCAAGAAGAAGATACTGGTTGATCGGGAAGGCTACCTTCTCTGAGGAGCCCTCTGTAGTGGGTTTACATGGCAAAGTTTTGGTAGCAGGGGGCCATAGGGGTGGCTTCTGTGAGAAGGATCTAGAAGCTGCCCCATGTTTGGTAAGGGACCCACTGCTGACCAGAGCCAAGCCATTAAGCAATGTTTTGCACCTCTGTGAGAGCATATTTAAGACAGGGAAAAAAAACACTGCGCCATACAGCAGCTGGGAGAGTGAGAGGAGTGAGGAACGGCACCAAGGTCAGTGAAGAAGGAGGGGGAGAGGTGCTCCAGGCGCCAGAGCAGAAGTCCCCTGTGGCCTGTGGTGAGGACCATGGTGAAGCAGGATGTCCCCCTGCAGCCCATGGAGTACCACGGTGAAGCAGGGTTCCATGCTGCAGCCCGTGGAGGAGACCACGGTGGAGCAGGTGGCCCTGCACCGACGGAGGCTGCCGCCTGTGGAAGACCCCTGCCGGAGCAGATTCCAGGCCGGACCTGTAGCCTGTGGAGAGGAGACCACGCAGGAGTAGGTGACCTGGCAGGAGCTGCTGCTCGTGGGGGACCCAGGTTGGAGCAGTTTTCTCCTGAGGGATGGACCCCGTGGTACGGACCCATATCTGGAGCAGTTCTGGAAGAGCTGCTGCCTGTGGGAAGCCCACGCTGGATCAGTTCATCAAGGACTGTATCCTGTGGGTGGGACCCCAAAGCACAGGGGATGAGAGTGACCGAGAAGGAGCGGCAGAGAAGTGCTGTAGACTGACCATAACGCCCATTCCCCCGTTCCCCTGCGCCGCTTGGGGGGAGGAGGTGGAAGAGGGTGGATGGGGGGGAGGTGCTTTTGGTTTCTTTCCTTTGTTTCTCACTTCTCTATCTTGTTAGTAATGAGCAATAAATCTTACTATCTGTCTTCTTATGCTGAGTCTGTTTTGCCTGTTACAATAATTATTGTGTGATTTTCTTGTCCTTATCTCACTCCTTGAGCCCTTTTCACATATTTTCTCCCCATTCCTCTTTGAGGAGGGGGAGTGAGAGAGCGGCTGTGGTGGAGCTCGGCTGCCCACTCGAGCGGAACCACGACACCCTCCCTACGGGACAGCTCAGAAGTTTCTCCCTGTCTTCAACAGTGACAGCAGTGACAACTTCCCCCAGCCCTTTTCTGTCACTAGCTCCCCTCCCTTCCCCCATCAAACCTAGTTTAAAGCCCTGGTAATCAGCCCAGAGAGCTTGCTCCCCAACACATTTGCACCCCACTTGCTCAGTTGGTGTCTGTCCATAGCCCACATACCCGGCCTCTCAAAGGATGGCCCAAGATCAAAATACCCAAATCCCTGGTCCAGACACCACCCTCTCAGTCAGTCATTTACCTGTCCTGTTCTGCTCCTTCTATCTGCACCCAAGTCACCCAGCAGGAGGACAGAGGAGAACACTACCTGCACCCCCAATCCCCTCAACAACCTCCCCAGGGATGCAAAGTCCTTTTTAATATTCTTCATTTTTCTAATAGCAGCTTCCCGGGATCCAACCTGAATGACTACGAGAGGATAGTAGTCCTCCAGTTTAATGAGTTGTGGCAGAGCCTTCCTAACGTCTCTGACACGTGCCCCAGGAAGACAGCACACCTCTCTGGATAGGTTATTTGGGTGACAAATAGGAGCCTCAGTGCCCCTCAGCAAGGAGTCCCCAATCACCAGGACTCTCCACTCTTTTTTTGTGGCACAGGTTACAATGTGGTGTTCCATCCAGCCCTGATCCTTATGTTCTGCACTTCCCCTAATCTTGACTCTCTTCTTGGGGTTGCTTCCCAGGTTTGGACGACTGTCCAGACCCTCAGCCTCTTCCGCAACCTCCCTGAGAGCCTCAAATCTATTTCCCAGGGACACCGTGGGGTAGGTGGCACCGTGGGTGACAGGGACAGACGTCTGTTTCTGCTCCAAGCTGAGACAAGGGTCCAGACCCTTGTCTCTTGCAGACAGTCTAACCCACAGTTCTGCATGTGTTCAACAGGGGCAGCCTCTACCCCTTGTTGGGACATAGGAGAGGGCTGCTGAGCAACAGCAGGGGCGGGGAGACCCCTCCTCACCCTCAGAGACTCCCTCAGGCTGCTGATTTCTCACTGCAGCCCAGCCACCAGCTCGAGGAGTCCCTGAAGCAGGGCACAGCTGCACCCGTGACAGCATTCTCCTCCCTCATGTTCCAGATGGGCCTCCAGATTCCAGAGTTCCCTGCAGTGACCTGTCTGGACTGCCACCTCCCCCCTCAGGGGATCCACCTGGGTGCCCACGTGAACCCAGAGAGGCAGCATCTCCTCTGTTTGGGTTGCCACCTTGGACCGACTGCTGCAACGGGTGCCCACCAAGGTGAGGTCTAGGTTCTCCTCCCTGCCCCGCTTGAACTGCCCCGTGCAAACTGCCAAGCCAGTCCTGTTAGCACATCCTGTTTGGGTCGTGGTGCTCCCTAGAGACTACTTTTATAGCGCCGGGGGTCGGTGGGCTGTTGTCACCCCTGGCTCCGCCCTCAGCACTTCAGTGCCCGGGCAGCACAAGCACAGAGGAGCACAGCTCCTGCCTACTCGGGGAGTGGGTGGGGAGGGGGGGCGGGGCTGCAGCTCTGTTCCACGTTATTGGGGGGTTTCGGGTTGGCTTCGTTCGGCTCCCTGCCAGGACCCCTCGCTGCAGCCAATCCCTGCGAGGTTCCCAGTGGAATTAATCCTTTGAAAAATACCTTTCTATGTGGTACAATTCAACCATCACTGAAGTAAATGATAAAACAGGTATTGAATTTAGTGGGAGATGACTTTCTCTTACTGCATATTTTATTGACAGTTCCACTTTAGAGATGTGGAGATTATTAATAATTTCAGAAGAAAATATATCCATTATATAGACAGATGATTTATATGTCTTCAGCTGTAGAAATGACTGTAAAGACATACGACAACTTATCAAAATACATCTCTTAATATCTAAATGAAAGTGTTTTTTTTTTTTGTTTGTGGTTGTTTTGTGTTTTTTTTTTTTTGGTGGTGTGCTTTTTTGTTTGTTTGTTTGCTTGCTTGCTTTTTTTATTGCAAAGAAACATGGTTGCCCATCATGTTAACATGCTCACTGTGTTCCTAGTATATGTCACAAGCAAGTGGACACTCCTGGAAAGTATTATCTCCAGTGTCACTCTAACCTGTAACGACTTGTTAAACATTAGTCTTAACATATTGCCATCACTTCTCACAATATTTTGTGCATTAATAAATTAAAAAATAGTATTCACAAAAGTAAATTTCAATTCAGGGAAAACAATCTTCCTATGTTTGGTTAGTAATCTGTAAAGATAAATTGATTTCTTCCACAAGAGAATTGAAACAGAAGTCTTTGAATTTCACTGTTACATATAGTCATTACATTTATCTCCACACATCTGGGAGTATTAACAGATTATTATTATTTTAAGATCAGAAGATATTGCACCAAGTCACGTGACAGTCAGATATTTTTTTTTTCAGCCCTGAAACCTACTAATTTATACTGCTACCACAAAATCTGTTCCTGAACACAGAAAGATCATAGAAACTGGGGTTTATTTTTCCTTTCCCAAACTTAATATCTGCAACGGGACACCTTATGATACTAATTTAGAAACCAGACAGGAGTTCTACTTACGTGAAAAGAATTCTACTTATATGAATCTCCTAGTTTCTAGTTATACTGGCTTTGAGACATGAATGTATCAATACAGATGTAGATATAAGATACTGGAACATTGCATTGTGGATAAAAAGTAGAGAGGTAAAACAACAGAAAATCAGGATATTGGAAGGGAATGAAATTCTGATCTTTACAGATAGAAAAAGTGATGTAGTTACATGGCCTCAACCCCAGTACCTTATATATGTGTGCACAGACTTGGTGAGGTTAACGGGAGAAAGACAAATCTTTCATAACACTCCTGAGTATGTACATGCTTGGCTATACTTCCTCAGGATAAATGTAAGAGTAAAATCTCAACACCAGCAAAGCTGACATTGTCATGTAAACTGAAAATACCACAACCTCTAGTTACATGTGCTTCATGATTAAGCAGAATGCATAAGTAATGTTCTAAGAACTCTCCAAAAATATTTTTGTATTTTGTAGGAGTAGTAGTTGAATTTTTGTGAAATATCTGGAAAAAACAAAACAAAACAAAACAAAACAAAAAAAAACAAGCTCCAATTGCCCTCAAGTAGAGTGACAGTTCTGCCAGATCAAAGAAGTTTCATTGTAGACTTCATGTGGACTTTTTCTACACTGCACTATTTATACTGAAATTCTTCATAATGTATAAGAAAAGATTGTTGAAACAAAAGAGTGGTGTACAAACAGGGTTTTTAGTGTTTCCTGAACTGTCTCAGTCTGCTGTTTCTTGAGGGTAATGTGAACAAAAAAAAAAAAAAAAAAAAAAAAGGCAAATCTGTGAAAGCATCTACAATATCTGAATATTAACTACAGGCAATAATAATAATAAACTAAAAAATCAGAAAACATAACTAGAAGATGAATCATACCATATTTAATTGAAAGTCAATTGAAATTAAAGTGTGAGTACAAATAAAAAGAAGGTGCTCCTATAGAAGTGTATTAAGCTACCTCACATAATTCTTTAACAATTTAAGTGCAAACAGTGCCCCTTCTGCACACCTTATTAAAAAGGAGATATCCCCAAATCCTATCAGAAATAAATTTTAGTTAGCATTGTTTGAAGAATATGGAATAGCAGTTATTAAACTTTATTTTTGTTTAGATTCTAGGTAGAAGAGAAGCACTGTCTTGCATTTATACACTTTTTTATACACATTTATACACTTAAACTGAAAATATATCAACACATAAAGCTATGCACACACATAAACCTATTCTCTTCTTTGATTCTGATCAGAGAGAGAGGTCTAAACCCTTGCAGATTAAGAATCAAATTTAGTTACCCACAATGTCTGATTCTCTATTTCTTTTTAGGAGAGAACTGCTAGTCTGGGACTAGCAGTCTGGAACTTCCTGAGAAATTTAAAGATGCTTTTAGGATGGTTTGGAAAGACTTACTGTAACTGCATAATCCCTGTATTAATCCAGAAGATTATACTATATGGAGCAGTATTAGCTCATAGTTATTACTCTTTTAATCACTAGTATATAATCTTGAGTGTTTAAATGAAGCTCTGATAAGACTGATTTTAATATTTCCATAATCATTATTACATCTCTTCTCTTTTAATTGTTCTTTTTAGTAATTTCATCATGAATCCAGCTACTATACATAATAATATTGAAAAGGCTTGATTAGGCATCAAAATAGTCATGAATATAGTCTTTCTATGTCAGTAAGCATAAAGGTATGTTTGGTGAACTTGGTTCAACACTGGCAACTTGTGGACAGCACAGCCAGTAGTCACAATTCTTGGTTTTCACGGTCTGAAAGATGTCTTTTTAATATTTGTAAATAAAAAAAAAAAAAAAGGTTTTTTTTTTTTAATTAGTTTTGCATATTTAAAATGAATGGATCCTAAGATTCAAACCCTGTCATTTCATAATATAACTTTATAGGTCAGACTTACTAAATATTCCAGCACAAAGATATTTTAAAAACCCTGAATGCAAATGAAAGCAATAAGTTGTTAAGAAATCATAATAATAAAGTTGTAATGTAGAGGTTTGTAAAAGGTGAAAGAGGTGGAAGGTCACATCCAAACTCAAAGCCTACTAATGAATTAAGTGATTTTCTTTTACAAACTTATGTAATTCTTCAGACATTTCCATTAGTTACCAGTTGAGTACCTTTCACACCAGCCAAAAATAAAATGAAAGTTTGAAATAGCCATATTTACCAAGAGTGGAAGTCAGATTCTGTACCTGTAATATTTGTGCTTCTAAAATCACAGAATCACAGAATTTCTAGATTGGAAGAGACCTCAAGATCATCGAGTCCAACCTCTGACCTAACACTAACAGTCCCCACTAAACCATATCCCTAAGCTCTACATCTAAACGTCTTTTAAAGACTTCCAGGGATGGTGACTCCACCACTTCCCTGGGCAGCCTGTTCCAATGTGCACTTTGAAACTTTTAAATTTCACTCTATTGAAGTAGAGCCAGAATTTTATCAATGTTGTGCTTAGTTGACTTTATATAATCTACAGAAAGAAAGAAGGCATTGTCATTGAGTGTCTGACACACCAGAAAGCTATGCTGCCATTCAACGAGACCTGGAAAGGCTAGAGAGATGGGCAGGAAGAAACCAAATGAGATTTAATAAGAGCAAGTGTAGAGTCCTGCACCTGGGAAGGAACAACCCGAATTATCAGTACAGGCTGGGGAATGACCTGCTGGAGAGGACCTCTGAGGAGAAGGACCTGGGGGTCCTGGCGGATGACAGGTTGACCATGAGCCAGCACTGTGCCCTTGTGGCCAAGAGGGCCAATGGGATCCTGGCATGCATTAAAAGGACAGTGGCCAGCAGGTCAAGAGAGGTGATCCTCCCCCTCTACTCTGCTCTGGTCAGACCTCACCTGGAGTACTGTGTCCAGTTCTGGGCTCCCCTGTACAAAAAGACAGGGATCTCCTGGAAAGAGTCCAGCAGGGGGCCACAAAGGAAGAAAAAATGTTACTATGTTTGCTATGTTGCCTCACATCGCTCTTTTCTGTATGGCTCTGCTGAACAGTGAAGATAAGGAAGGCAAAGAGTTCATATGTACTTCTGACTGCCAGTGAGACAGATTTATTAGAGGAATCTCCTGAGAGACCAATTAATATCACCAGGGTTGTCAAAATATGTGTACCAAGAAGAATACAGGCTACACATCAACACACTGTAAAGGTAAGGTCACTGAACACAACACAAGGGGACAAATTTAGTCAGAAATGCAGTAAAGCCCAGAGTAAAACCTGAACATTAATTAAGTGAATTGTGAAGCACTCACAACAGCAAAATAGTGCTTAGTGTAGAACTGCATTCTCTATGTCATGAATGATAAAGAAAGATGCATTATTTTTGCTAAAGTCCCATAGATACACAAAGAAAAGAAAAGTCAGGGTTAAATATTATCCCAAAAAGGCTTGATATTACCTATCTGTGAGTGATTATAGTTCAGAAATGCAATTGTTAATTATCAATTTATGTGATTCAAGTGAGCCTTCATTGCTTTATATTACAAAGGGAGATATTGTCAAATACAAATATACATGTATATGCAATATTTAATTTTGATCCCTGGGGCACTCTGCTGGTCAGCCAGTGATACTTAAATACGATCTGTATTCATCAGTGTGCTAGGAGTGAAAATTAGGTTATTGAGATTTGAAATTTGAGGTCAAGACACGATCCAGAATCTGGAGCAAAAGAAAATATGGATTATATCTTTTTATTATTACTATTAAATTTTATTTATAGTCAATACCTCATTCTGACAAATAGATAAAAGGTCATATTCATCCTCACTTCAGATTCTTAAACCATGAATAAGTAGAAAAAGTTAGTAATTTTACATTTGTTGTGCAAAGATTCAAGAACAGCTTTATAGAAGGCATATTAAAACCTGCAAACCAAAGTCTGCACTGAAATATTCTTCTAAGCCAAGAAATACTGCAAATGACACAACCTAAATCTTTAAAAATAAAAAAGGGCTTCTCTGACTCACAGTGGACGTTAAAAGATATGCTTCTTTTCAAACATGATAACATTTTAGTCCACCTTAAAAAGTCGAATAATATTCCAGCTTAATGAGTGAAAACTGTTATTTGTCTGTCCGCAATTTAGAAACTCCACCAAAAAGAACCATTAAAAAATCTAACCTTGTTACAAACTGCAGAAGAAGGAAGCATATTTGATTAGATTCAGCACTTCATATACATCTTCCAAAACTCTTCATTTTCACAGTCTCATCATCTAATTTGAATGCTAGAAAAGGATCAAATAATCTTTGCCATACTTCTGCACTTCTAACTATTTATCTTACTAATCAAAAGACTAACACATTCAAATGATCATTCAAAAAATATAAAGCTTGTTCTTCTGTTTAATTTTCATTTTCTTGTGTAGCAGTTGTCTTTTTATCCTACATTTATTTAACCCTTTTAGTACTGAAAAAAGATTATGAGATTCTGAATGTACTTTGAATAATATTGTGTACTGTTATTATTCTGCCATTGTTGTCTATGAATTAATTGGTGTAGGACACTTTTTGCATGAAAATAGTGTCGTGTTGGACTGGAACTTACTGGAAGAATGGCTAATATTGTTTATTATTTATGTAATGTCATTTTTAGACCATGGCTCTGTACAAAACAAACAAACAAACAAACAAAAAGTGCTTCTTGAAAAAAAGTCACAATCCAAAATACAAGTGAATACATGTGCTGGTTTTACTCAGGTGGGCAGCTGAACTACACCTCAACCACTCTTTCACTCCCCCTCCTCAAAGGAGAAGTGGAAGAAATTACGATGCAAACGGCTCAAGAGTTGAGATAAAGATGGAGAGAGATTGCTCAACAGTTATCAGGATGGGCAAAACAGACCCAGGGTAGGGAGACAGTTAGATTTATTGCCCATTACTAATGAGCTAGAGAAGTAGGAAACAAAGTAAAGAAACCAAAAATACCTTCTGCCATCCACCCTCTTCCACCTCCTACCCCTGAGTGGCACAGGGGAATGGGGGAATGGGGGTTGTGGTCAGTCTATATCACTTTGTCTCCACTGCTCTCCCATGGGATGCAGTCCTTCCCAAACTGATCCTGCTTGGGCTTCCCACAGGCAGCAGCTCTTCAAGAACTTCTACAAATATGGCTCCGTACCATGGGGTCCATTCATCGGGAGCTCACTGCTCCAGCCTGGGTCCCCCACAGGCAGCAGCTCCTACCAGATTCCTTGCTCCTGCGTGGTCTCCTCTCCAAGGGCTACAGGTCTGGCCCAGAATCTGCTCTGGCAGGGGTCCTCCACAGGCCACAGCCTCCTTCCATGCAGGTCTACCTTCTCCACCGTGGTCTCCTCCAAGGGCTGCAGTGTGAAAACCTATTCCACTGTATTACACCATGGGCTGCAGGGGATCAGCCTGCTTCACCATGGTCCTCACCACAGGCCACAAGGGAACTTTAGCTCCTATGCCTGGAGCACCTTCTGCCCTCCTCCTTCTTCACTGATCTTGGTTGCTGTTCTGCAGCAGGTTTTTTTGTTTGTTTGTCTGTTTTGTTTTGTTTTTGTTTTTGTTTTTGTTTTTTTGTTTTCCTTAAATATGCTCTCACAGAGGCACAAACAACACTGCTTATTGGCCCAGCACTGGCCAGAGGTGGGGCCCTTATCTAACAGAGGGCAGCATCAGGATTCTTCTCACAGAAGCTGCCCCTATGGCCCCCGTTACCAAAATCTTGCCAGGTAAACCCACTACAATACAATGCTGAGAAAAAATAATCTTACAAAGAAGGAACTCAATTGTCACTTTTGATTCTTGGTGTAGAACAGAAAATCTATAATCATTCAGAAATAACATTTAAATTCATTATACCCTGTTTGAATGTTATTGTCTATGTCACTATTATATTTTTCCTGTCTTCAGCATAAAAGATATGAAGGACATACAGGTAAGATGTCATTCCAGCAACCAGAAATAAATGATATGGTACAGGTCATTTATGGTGATGATGTATGGTCATGATGGTGATGATGTATGGTCATCCTCCTCTAGTCTTCGAGATACGTGAAACATGTTGCCTTAACAAACCTGGGATATGCAGTATTTGAAATCTTACAGATATATGCCCTTTGTCATAACTGTATGCTCTGTTATACTAACAGATAGTATAGATGGAATAGTTTCTGCAGGTTCTCATAAAAAAATAATATATATATATATATAGTAAGCCATAAAAGAGGAAGATTTCCCTTATTAACAGCTATCTTAAGAACTTTATGAGTCTTTATTTTACCCCAAAACCTACAAAAATATTTGCAATACAAAAGCAAGATAAATATTTATTGCATTAGAGTATTCAAAGCTCAACAAGGCATGGTACACATTTTCAATAGAAAAGAAGCATTAATTTTTCATCAGCTATTGACAAAATGAGACAATCTAATTTGTAAATACCATTGTAAATACCATAGTTCTAAAAACCTTCTGTACCTACTCAAACAGTTTCAAATCATGTAAATCCAGAGAGAATTGTTTTATTTTGTATACCAGTAATTTAGAATCATTAACATCCTTTTTCTAACAGAAAAAATATATATTTCCAGAAAAAGGACAGTATGGAGATTTTCTGTGACCTGTCTGATTTAGTATTGAACTTCTGGAACAGAAGGAAATCTTATGATCATTAAAACGAACTTTTGGCTTAAGCTACTGCTGTTTCCTGTGTAAAAATAAATTGTCAGAATAGTGAAAACAATGATATAGGGCCCTGTCTTTACTTCTGGTTTCAGCCAATATTCTGGAAGAAATACAGGGATAGATCAAAATAAAGGTTAGTTGTGATAACATTCAAATGACAATTGTAACTGGGACTTTTGGTCTTTTATATTGTTCCCATATCTTTTTTATATTTTAAATATGTCTCTTTCCTGGTGCATTTTAATCTGGTCAATGCATTTTAATCTGGTGCATTAAGCTCTTCAAATTAATATTTTATTGAATTAGTATATCCTTGCTGAAATTATTTTACTACCATTTGTATACATGGCTATAATATTTTTTCTTGACTGTAACAATGGGGCAGATTACATCTTTATATATTTTTAAATTTAAATTTAAACTCTTCAACCTTGGTTCCTTAAGATATATATCTTAAATCCACAGATAATTATTGAAATAGCTGATCAAGCTTCTAAGGAACAGCTTAATAACCTATAGAGAGACAGATGAACACTCAAAATTCTATATTTGAATAAAATTTAGGCTGACTTTAAGCACTCATTTTTTTGTTGTTGTTTTGGTTTTAAGTTTTCAGTTCATCCTTCACCTTTCTTTTTCTCCACTCTCCTCCTGCTCTTAATCAGTCTTTATCTTTTATTAATTGCAGAGGAAATGAAATTATCAGCTGTTCAGACTAAATGCAGGACTTATTTATTTATTTTTAATAAATTTGGGGTCAAAATAAAGCACGTAGTGAATTTTGACAGCTCCAAAGGGAAATTGGAAAAAAAAAAAAAAAAAAAAGCTTGATGTTGGACTTAATGTCTACTTAAGTTTTGCTTTATGTTTCTAATAAGAAAAAAAAATGTCTTTTAAGTGAGCATTGTTCTGATTACATATCTATTTCAACGTACGAGATCTTTTACTGCTTTACTTTTTATGTTCAGTTTTTGATCATTTAGTTTTAGTATTATATGACATTTTCTTTATCTTCAGTTATAAATTGTTATGGTTCTGAAAAGACAATTTAATAGCAGGTCTAAGTTTTAAACATATCAATATTTTAGTCAGTGCATAAACATCATTTTGTTCTTAAATATTTTCCTCTAGACACCATAATTAAATTTTTACCTAAAACTCTCTGAAAATACTCAATAAAGTAGTTATTGTAGTGCTAAGAGGAATTAATGATATATATATATTAAGAAAAATAAATTCTGAAAAGTTACATGTGACTGAAAAGCCAAAACGACATTTTAAATTATTTATCAGATGAGCAAAAAAGAAGTGTATGATATGTCTGAATAATTATGACAGTGAATAATTATGACAGTGAATTAAAATTTGTTTAAAAGTTTATATCAAATAATTTAAAGGTATGTGAGTAATGCTGCAGATTTAAGCTCTGACTGTTCAGTTTTTGTACAATGTACCTCATTTAAATTAATGTGCATTTTCTAAACAAAGTAACAACTGTACTCATATGTATGTGTTTAGAAGGACTGTTCACTGAAAAATATTCTCTTTCTTTCTACTAGCACTTGATTTGCTGAAATGCTAGCATCAGCCCAGGAAGGAGAAAGATTTCCATTTATGTCAATTTAGAATTTTGGTCCTGAAGTAATGTTGTGATGTTTCTCTTGAATTATCCTGTTCATTTATTGTTTACATTTAAAAATTAACTAGATGGTTGGATACTTTAATCAGTGTATAGCAAAAATATATCCTGTACCTGAAAGCCTGCTCACTGTTTTAAAAATTGAAAAAGTGGCATAGAGCTGAAAAATTGTCTACAGAACTATGAACAAGTTATATGCAATCATGTAATTTTAATGGAATGATCAATTTTCTCTTAGTTTTTAGCAAAGAGAATATTTATTAAAACTATAAAACAAAGCACTAATACTCATCAACACAGTTGTCAAGAGGACACTGTCCTATTTTTTCCTGACAGACTGGAAACCATAGCAACACCTGTTTAGGAGAAGCTGAAGAAATATTTGAAGGTTTGCAATTGTTAAAGCCATTGGTCTGTAACAGACATGTATTAATTGTGAGTGAATGTGACAGCATATACCAGATTCCTAAAAGGGAAGAAAACATTAGCATCAGTCAAGACTGAGGCACTGAACAAGGGATTAATCAAAAACTGTGATGTCTGACTTCAAACTCATTTTCATGCTTGTATACTCATCATTTATAAGGTCTGGGGAAAAGGTGGAATTTTATTGCTAGAATACTGTAGAAACATTTCAAAAAAAAAAAAAAAGAAATTGAGGAGATTAAAAAAATAATAAAAATTGTCTGACATCTTAAAAGAAAAAAAAGCATCTTGTATCTTATATCTTAAAACATCTGCCATCTTTAAAAAAATTACATTTAAATACAGCCCTAAAAAAATTGAGAGTTCCAATCAAATACAATCACAGTGATTTCATATTGAAAAATTCATGGGAGCATGAAAGTTTCCTTGGATACTGTTGGCAAATTAGCTTTCTGAAAGAGGAAAGTACTCTCTGTTAGTAAGTACTTACAGGGAATTTATTACAGAAAGGTATTTTTAATTTTGTCTATAAGTAAATTATCAGAGAAGAAGCTAAAAATACTCAAATGGACAGCAAATATTTTATTACAGATTTTAAATTTTGAAGTTACTGCATATGCAGGCAGGAATCTATAATTTGCTTCAAGCCTGTAAGAATACTTACAGTTTCAGTAAGTATTTTAAAGTATGAATATTTTCATTCATTATTGAAAAAACAGTATACAGCAAACGGGTATCACTGACAAAGTTTGACCACTTTTATGAGTCAGAAATGTTTTCGACAGCCTGTTTATGTTATGCTATGCCTTAAAAATGACAAATTTACTTTGGATTACATAATAAACAGATTAGGAACTAAAATAGGTAAATTAATCATGGTGCAAATAACCTCTGAATAACATCTGCACTTCCTAAATCCATGTTAAGAGTAAATGTCCCTGCTTAAAATAAGCACTTTATTAGTGAACAGGAGAGAAGAGGAATGTTACAGAGAC
The DNA here is from genome assembly GCF_963932015.1 of Anas acuta. NCBI lineage: Eukaryota > Metazoa > Chordata > Aves > Anseriformes > Anatidae > Anas > Anas acuta. The sequence continues at coordinate 74,040,310 of NC_088981.1, forward strand.
AGACAAACTAGTCTGGAATTTGGGAAACTCATGTCAGTTCTATGTTCTGCCATAGACATTTTGTGGGATAAATTCCCTAATGATAATCTGCCAATACAAAGTCCAAAGATAGTATAAAGGCCATCACTGTTGAATTCGCAGCCTTGGGTCACTTGGTGTGTAGATGGAGTAAAGATCTGCACATTTTGTTCCAAGATAACTGAGCAATTGCTTTGAGGAATTGAATATAATGCCTGAGAATGACTGCAGATCACAGATCCAGTTTTGACTGGATTTTAAAGTACTGATGGAAAGCTTTTTCTTTTTTTTTTTTTTTTTCTTTTTTTTTTTCTTTTTTTTTTTTTTTTCTCTTTTCTTTTTTTCTTTTTCCTTTTTTATTTTTTTTTTTCTTTTTTAAAATTCAAACCAGCCTGTAACAAGTTTCTCTCTCTCCTTCCTCCTTCCCAACCCCCGCCCTGGGATATTTTTTTTCTGATATTACACCCATTCATGTGATATTTTAAAAGATGGTTATAGTATTGATGTAAAAACTGAGTTTTTGAGGATTAGATTGTACTGGGCTCACATAGCAAGGTTATGGTGGTAGGGGGACTGCAGGCCTCTGAGAGAAGAGCTCAGAAACTGCCGCATATCAAATAAGAGCCATTTTCTGTTAGCTCCAAAAGGGACAATGATCGATGCTGGTTGTGTGGTTTAAAGTTAAGAGCAGATTTAAGAAAGGGAAAAAACTGCTACACAACAGCAGCTGTGAGAGAGGAGTGAGAAACAACCCTACAGACACCAACATCAGTGAAGGAGGAGGGCAGGAGATGATCCGAGAGCCAGAGCAGAAGGTTCCATATAGACTGTGGAGAGGTCCATGATGTCCCCCAGCAGCCCATTGTGTACCACAGTGTAGCAGACGTCCACACTGCAGCCCATGGAGGAACCCATAGTGAGACAGGTGCATATGTCCTGAAGAAGGCTGCAGCCAATGGAGAGTCCCTGCAAAAGCAGATGATCTGGCAGGAGCTTCTGCCCATGGAAGACCCATGTTGGAGCAGTCAGTTCCTGTAGGTTGGACCCCACGTTATAGACACATAATGGAACAGCTGCAGCCTGTGGGAAGCCCATATAGCATCAGTTCCAGAAGAAGCAGGGAAAGACAGTGAGGATGAAGCAGTGGCAGAGATGAAGTGTTTTGTACTGACCACAGTCCCCATTCCCTGTTCACCTGTGGAACCTGGGGAGAAGGCAAAAGAGGGTGGATAGAGGGGGCAGTGCTTTTAGTTTGCTTTTAGATTCTTAGTACCCTAGTCTGTTAATAATTATATTAATCTCCCTATGCTGAGTCTGTTTTGCCTATGATGGTAACAGTTAAGTGATGTCCCTGTCCTTATTTCAATCCTTAAGCCCTTTTCACTGTATTTTCTCTCCCTGTTCTACTGAGGAAAGTAAGAGGGTGGTGTGGTGGAGTTTATTTGACCATCAGAGTGAAACCACCACACAGTTGACACATATGGACATTATATATTTGAATAAACTATAAAATTAAATTGGATATCCAGGAAATGTTCAAATATGAAACATAAACCACAGATGTTCTGCTTATACAAGATGAGTATTTAATAATAGAGAGTTTGGGACAATAAAGGGCCAGATAAGAACAGAAGTGAAATTACAACCTATGCCTTCTTGTAGTATTGTTTAAATACAAAATGAAACAGAACAGAATATGTACCTGGTTGGAATAATCTTTTAACATCTACATCTAATAAAAGGCAAGAGGGAAAGATAAAGGGAAAGGGAAAGAGAGAGAAGAAGGAGAAGGAGAAGGAGAAGGAGAAGGAGAAGGAGAAGGAGAAGGAGAAGGAGAAGGAGAAGGAGAAGGAGACAGGAGAATGGGGGAGAGGGAGGGAAAGAGGGAAAGCTTTGTCCTTATGGAGGAATTACCTAACAGCCTTATAAATGAGATAACTGAGAGTAAAAGCTGGAAGGTCTTTGTGGCCTTATAAAACTAAAAACTTCAATACACCAGATGGTTTTGCAACACATTTTAATAAAAATGTGTATAAATTACTCTGGCAGCTCCTAACTGGCATATAAAAAGTCTGTACAATCTGGTTCCTCCTCATTAGTCTTTAATCTGCCCCAGATTTAACTAATAAATACTGCAGAAACTAAATCCACCAAAATGTTCCTTGAAAAAATGGATATCTATATTTAAGGATGACCTTTCTAAAGGGAAAGGAAAAAAAAAAAAAAAAAAAAGTTGGCCACACTTTTTAAAAGATGTTTCCACATATTTTGGACTGAAAGAATTAAGTCTTTAAAAAAAAAAAAAAAAACCTGGATGGAATTTTATTCATCCAGAATAAACAAAATCTCATCCTAAATATTTATCGAGGTCCAAGTTAGATGTTTTCTGACAACTACCATAAGAAACCAATGGCTTTGTTCTTTGTTTTTTTTTTGTTTCTTTCTTTCTTTTTTGCTACTAAAAGCCAAACATTTCCTGCCACCTAGAAATGCAATGAGATAGATATTAGAACATGAAATGTAGCTACATGCCACATAAAAATATGTTTATTATATACTGTATGTTATGTATGTATTTGTACTGATATAAGGTTTCCCCTTTTCTTTAAACTGAACAACCCAAATCTCTAAGCTTGTATACATAGGAACTCTAGCCCTCTGATCATCCTCATGGCCTTTTTCCTGGACCTTCTCTAGAAGGTCCGTGTCTTTCCTATGCTGGGGTCCCCAGAGCTGGGGTGATAAGGATAAGGAAGATAAGTAAACACAGCACAGAGCTATTAGCTAGCAGGGTTATGTGTGTGTGTCGTTTTATTTTATTTTATTTTATTTTATTTTATTTTATTTTATTTTATTTTATTTTATATTTATTTATTTATTTACAAATTACTTAGCTTTTGGGTTTGAGTCACCCTGCCCATTACCAAAACAGTAAAAATTATGTTTATATGTATTACAAATTAATGGGATGTGTAAGACATGCCTCCTGTCACTTTGAAAATTTGCCATATCCAGCTCAATTTATCTTCTATGTTTCTTTCTTTAGAATTCACAAGCTTCAGAATGTGTCGGTACAGCTATTTATTTATTTATTTATTTATTTTTAAGAAAACTAAAACCTGAACTGACATGTTATTAGAGAGGCAGAGATGGATGCAGTATGATTAAAAACATTCCACACATGGAAAAAACAGACCAATTTGGGGACTTCCAAGTCAGATATATACCTAGTCAGATACCAAATACACATTAAGGAGAGAAACAGGAAAGTCCAGAGATTAGATTGAGTTCAGCATTCTTGACCTGCTACTCTTCCATATGGCAGTCCATCTAATTCTTTCTGTTAGATATCTGATGTTTTCCTCGGCAGACAGTGAAAAAAAAAAGACTCAGTGAAGGCTCAGTGGATGGATCTGTGCAGTTACATGAAAAGGTCTCCATAACTGGTCATGAAACAGCTGGAATAAATAGAGTGACAAAACAGTGAGACATGACAGAAGGAAACAGGGGAAGATGAGTTTGAGCAGGTTTGTATTGAAGCATAAGAATGAGATTAAGGTGAAAAATACACAGGCAAACATAAAACAAAACAATTAACACAGAGCTATTCCACAAATAAGAGCAAAGGAAATGTCATGAAGGCAAGTTTAAAAGAAATTGTGTTTTTTGTGGAAATGCAACAACAGGTAGTTAGCAAGCAGCATGTACACTCTAATTAATACAATCCATTTATGAAAATTCTAGAAAGTTATGTATTTTCAAACACAGTAGAATCTATTTTTTTACAAAACTAATTGCCACAGTAAAGACACTGTAAGGTGTCTTTAGATAAAGACATGTTGATTTTTGATTAGTTTTACTTAGAATATGGATAGTAGTCCTCAGAAAAATTCCATATTTTTAATTTTAAATGTGAAATTGTTTCTGGAAGAAGAGTGAAAAATTACAAGACTGAGGAATAACAATGGTAATTATTTAGAATGCATTCAAATCAAATTCAGTCTTAAAACTTTGTCAAAAGAATGCGTTGGCACATTCTAGTCAGCCAGGATAATTAAGCATCTGATATAATTTAAGTCAGTGAAACTTAAAATAGATCATGTGCCTAAGTGCATTGGTTAATTGAGGGTAGAGTAGAAAACTGATTCCCTGGAAAGCACTAAACAGGGAATTATCCTACAGATTTAGTAAAATATTAGTAATCACTTTGAACTTATATAACCTGATACCCTCCTGAGGTATGTTGTAATCTTCAATACATGGATGAAAAAATGTCTTTTACCTGAGTAAACACCAACTACTTGATTGACCCAAGATCACAAATTTGAAACTGTAACTCCATAAAATCACATCAACACTATTCCATATGTTAAACTTTGCATATACTTCATTTATATTCTCATGTGACAATATAAGCTGTTTTGTGTAATTTTTGCACTTTCACATGATAATCATAGAATCATAGAATCATGGAGGTTGGAAAAGACCTCCAAGATCATCTGGTCCAACCATCCCCCTGTCACCAATATCACACAGTAAACCATGTTCCTAAGTACCACATCGAAACTTTCCTTAAACACCCCAAGGGACAGTGACACCACTATCTCCCTGGGCAACCCATTACAATGCCTGACTACTCTGAGAAGAAATGTCTACTAACTCACAACTGAAACCTCCCCTGGAACATCATGAGGCCATTCCCTCTTGTCCTATCACTAGTTACCTGTGAGAAGAGGCTCCCCAGCTCCCAGCTCCCCATTTTCTTTCAGGTAGTTGTAGAGTCTCCCCTGAGCCTCCTCTTCTCCAGACTCAACAACCCCAGTTCCTTCAGCTGCTCCTTATAGGACTTGTGTTTCAGACCCCTCACCAGCTTCATAGCCCTTCTCCGGACACATTCTAGGGCCTTGATGTCCTTCTTGTAGTGAGGGACCCACAACTGAACACAGGACTCTGAGTGAGGCCTCACCAGAGCTGAGTACAGGGGGACAATCACCTCCCTGGTCCTGCTGGCTACAGCATTCCTGATACAAGCCAGGATGCCGTTGGCCTTCTTGGCCACCTGGGCACACTGCTGGCTCATGTTCAGGTGAACATCAACCAGCACCCCCAGATCCTTTTCCTCTGTACAGCTTTTCAGCTACTCTTATAATTCTCATAAATGATATGCTGTGGGATAAGAATTATTTGCTTTAATGTTTATTTTGGGAATATGAGTTATACATAGGAAGCTGTTCTGAAAATTTTGCGCAAGAAACAGCCCAAGTGTACAGAGAGGTTTCTTCAAACATATCTATATCATGTGTATAAGATAACAGTACTTGTTAAACACTATGGAGTGTTGACCCCAGACAGAAGCCAAACACCCACACAGCCTCTCATTCACTCCCCTCTCATTTGGGGTGTTGGTTTATTATATGTTATGGAGTATCTCTTTGATCAGTTTGGGTCAGCTGTACTGGCTGTGCCCACTCCAAACTTCTTGTCCACTCCCAGCCTTCTGGCTTGGAGGAGAGGAAAGTCATGACACTGTGCAAGCACTGTTCAGCAGAATTTAAAGCATCTGTGTGTGGAATCTTTAGCCTCAAATGTAAAGCAAGAAAGTTAAGTTGAAGAAAGTTAACTCCATCCCATGAAGACTTACCACAGACACAAAAGCTCTAATTTATATTGTATAATATGTTTATAAATATATTGAAAAATAAATACATGCTCCCTGTATGATCTGAAAACATGTAACTTCACACACAATAAATAAATATGCACAGGGATTATTAATCTCTTCTTGCAACCCATTTGCAAACATGTAGTCTGAAGAGTCAGCCATACAACTAATTAGTTTACTATGGAATTAGTTTATTATGGAAACAAATAAAAAACTATCCTTCCTCAAATAACATAAAACAACAACAACAACAACAAAAAGCTCACTAGTTTTTAAACTTTTGCATGTATTTTCCGTCCAAATGTATACAAAATCTGACTTATTCAGATGTGTTACAATATTAATTTTTTGTACCACATGCTCAAGACATACAAAGATATTAAAAAAGAAAGAGAATATAGTTGTATAGATACATGGATTTTTTTCCCAAGGAACATACGGTTGAATTTCAATAGAAGTTTGCTTGGAGGTTTGTTTGTTTGTTTTTTACTGTATTCTTATAAAGCTGAGATATTCTTTGATTTTTCATGGTGTTATTTCTATTTTCCTTTTTATAAACAATTGTTGTATTTTTAATTTCTAGACTAGCATTTAAAAATACCAAAAACAAAAATTGAAAGAGATATTTGCTCTTCAAATTCTTACTTTATAGTTATTTTTGTATGGAAGTATTTTCCTTCTCTTTTCCTTTCTGCAAAGTAAAATAACAATAACAATAACAATAACAATAATAATTAATATTATTATTAATATTATTAATATAATTAATATAATTATTAATATATTATTATTATTATTATTATTATTATTATTATTATTATTATTATTATTATTATTCACAGCAGCTAAAAGATTAACTTATTATTAGATTTAATATAATAATATTATTAATATTAATTAGTTATACTACCAAAAGTCTTTGGCACGGGAGGCAAAATATTGCAAAAAAAAAATAATTATCAACTGGAGACATGGTCAGTTATGATTGTATATATTGTACTTATTTAGAATTTAGAGTAGAATTTAATGTTCTACCTAAAAACGAATAGAATAGAATAGAATAGAATAGAATAGAATAGAATAGAATAGAATAGAATAGAATAGAATAGAATAGAATAGAATTTAGTGTTCTACCATGAATTCTGCTGAGAAAAATGATTCCCATTTTTATTTTTTTTTGTAATTAATAAAAAGGATGACAACATAATAACAATTCTTTAGAAACATTTAGAGGAATTTTACTTTGATAACTAAAAATTATTTTTTGTATTATTGTATTATTTGCATTATTTCTTGTATTTGTACACTATCTTGTATTTGTACTATTTCTTGTATTTCTTGATTAGTACTTAACCTGTATCCCACTTCAGGAACAACCTAATATTATCCAATCACTATAGTGTAAATAAGCAACATTGATTTTCAAGTAATGCTGCTTAAAGGAAAGCTCTAGAAAATTTTTGTAGACTACCCATGAACATTCACTCTTTAGTGTCAAGTCTTACTCTTACAAATGTCTTCTGTCAAATAAACTGATCCCCAGTATAATAACATCTTCAGCCTCTGCTTTTAAAGACACTATTAAGGAGATAGATAGCTTTGTTAGAATATGTCTATATTTAATATGTTAGAATGTGTATGCCTAATGTTTATCCTGATTTAGTGTAAGATGCATGTAAGTCCCCAGTCTAAGAATTTATGGAGACTGCAGAATAAGAGACCAAGTAATGAGCCTGACAGTAAAGGAAAGATTTCAACAGACTTTAATCTGGACCCTTCTCAAGGATCAGGAGACAAAAGTAATAAATAGAGGATGACAAGTCTCTTTATTTATGTTTTCTGGGTCTAGATCTTTCAGTTTATTTGGCTGCAACAGGCCTTTATTAAACCAACCAAGTGGAATGTTCAGCTTGGTTTGCCATAGTGGAATGGCTGATTTTTGTTTTCAACTTTCCATCTTTTCGAGCATGTCCTTGAAGCTTGACAACAACATTCATTTCCCAGATGACTTTCTACTCTGTTTCTACTCTGTTCCACTCTATTTTGTTGCTGTAACTTTTCTTTTTTTAAAAAAAACATTTTTCTTTTATTCCACAAAACATTTTCCTTATCTGTCCTTACTTGGATTTTACTGCTCCTTACTGCTCCTTACTTGGATTTTTTTTACTACTTTTTTTTTTTTAAACTTTAGTTGTACCTGTCAATTCCAATTTTAGGATGATGACAAAATGATGAAAACAAAATAGTTGAATATAAAACTATTTAAAATTTTAATTCTAAATAAATTTCCTTTTTTTTTTTTTTTTTCAATAAACACAGAGAAAATAAAATTTCATCTATAATTTGATTACAAGAGTGACCTTGACAATTAAATAGTGAAGGGTCAAATCTATTTCTTTATAAAATTCAGTACTAAATCAATTTGTTGGGTTTAAAAATTTGGCAATGTCTTAAACTTATATTGTTGGTAGTAATAGTGAGTCTTTCCAGTTCTCTGTAGACTACTTCTAATACCTTGTTCTCTATTGACAGACCACAGTCTGTTTTCACTAAAATATATAAATCACAGATGTGATTATCAGCTTTCATTCTGAACTTTTTCAATTAATTTGTTTTAAGTAAAAAAATCCAGTTCACTGCAACTACACCTATTCTCTGACATTTATATGTTTTGATAAAATTTAGTTAGGAATATTTGTTTGTTTGCTTTGTTTAAATGGTTGTTGTAGAAGAAAACATTGTAGTTATCCATGGAATGTGCATGGTATATATGTGAGTTGAACCCTGATGTTTTGAATCAAATAGAGTAGGTTGTAAGTGATGTATTTTTATTTCTGATGTATTTAGTTGAGGAAAACAAAAACAAAACAAAACAACAACAACAAAAAACAAGCAAACAAACAAACAAACAAAAACCTTAGGTCTGAATCTAGAGCAAAAATGATGAGGGCATGGTCATATATTATTTTTGTCATATGTATTTTTTTCCAGCTAATTCAAGTAATGAATGAAAGGATTGTAGCTAAAACTGGTAAATCTAGTGAACAGTGTCATAATGTTCAACAAAAAAAAATCAGAAAGAGTGGTGAACAATGATATTCAAAGAATTGCAATATATCCTACAGTTGGAGTACTTTGATAGTGAATAAATTGGGTGTTGTTGTTTATTCATTATCTTGCTAGTCACATCTGAGCTTTGGTGAGATCTGAGGAGACAGAGCTGTTTATTTTGGCTTCTGTGAATATCCTGTGATTATAATCTGCCCTACTATTTGATATTGGTGAATGGTTAACCTCTTTCTGTTTATTCAGATTAAACAGATCACACATTATTTGTGTACACAACTCAACAAACTTCTGTGCTTTAGATAGGAAGAACAAACAAAGCAGTTTTGAAGGGAGCATGAGAAACTTTTTTTCTAGATAGATTTATAATTAATAGCGTTATGACCAGCAAGGGAATATTAGCTGTGACCTGGAAAACCAATGGTAAAAATAACATCCTATTGGAACTAAAACAACATTTATTTGTATGAAATAAATATTGGTTGTTCCACCTGAATAAAACATACTGATTTAGAAAGCCATATGACACTGTGCATTAAAAGAGACAGCAGTATTAAGATGAGATCTGGAATTCACAGTCAAATATAAACAAAACAAACAAACAAAAAAACACACAACACCAATGTTACTTTAGTTTTGATGGTGAAATAAGATGAGTATACGTAAACAGTAAACAACCAAGCTAAGCAAGAGAAATCACAATTATAGGTGAAGGTGTACAAAAGAGAATCAAATCAATGTTCAGCAAAGAACAATGGGATGGATGTGAGTAGTGATCAAAAACTGTATAAGTTTAAAATATTACAGTTACTCAAAACAGTGATCACAATGAATATATTACACATGATGTACATCATATATTACACATGGTGAATTGTCTACCAATATTTTAAAAATCAAGACAGAGTATCAGGTTTTTAGAACGATTAAAGGGGTCTTAGATTGGCAGTAAGTTCCCCACCTCTTTTTTCCATATCAAAGGGAAAATAAAAAGGACACAAAAATCCCCATTTTAAAAGCAAAATATATCACAAGATATAATAAAATATTTTTTAATGTTCCATGCTGATACATCAGTTCTGCTAGTGTAGGTCATGACTTGGAATTGTTCACCATCAGTATAATTTTCAATTATTTGAAGTGTTTACACCAAATTAGATATATAGTTTTTAAATTTCCCTTTTTGATATAATCTTCAGTATCACCAAGTCAATTCATTCATACTAGTATCCACTTAGAGAAGAAATTGACACAGGATAAAACACAGTCATAAGGTTTTTGCTTATATAATATTTTTTGATAATGACCTATAAAATCATAATTTTATTATTGACCAATTATTTGAAGCAGATACAATACTAGACAGAAATGAGAAATATTATTGAATTTTATTAATTATGAAGTTCACTGTTTGACATATCAAAGATAGTGCAAAGATAACAAGGATAGCAAAGATGTTTTGAAATTTTAAAACATTTTGTTTTTATTAATTTTCTAATAAATCACCATGAAGCCTTGTTTATTAATTTATGCAATGCAAGCAAATTTAAATTAAAGAATGAATGGCATTTTTGTACCAGTTTAGTGTAACAGTGGTTAGTAGAAATTCTTCTGATACAAAGGATTTTGACACTACATGTGCAATTACTGTGAATTTTATGTTATTAAGGTAGAAATTACTTAAAAGGAAATTAAATGGTGATTCCAATGAAATAGCAATAATATAACTACAGTGTTGGATAACCATATACATCTTTAAAACATTTATTTTTATTCTGAAAAAAGGTGATACATTTGACAACATTTTGCTTAGAAACATTTAGAAACATTTTGTTAAGAAAAAAAAATGCTAGCAAGAATACTACAAGAAAGTTTTTATTTTTCTCCAGTAATTCAGAGTTTTAATAATTGAAACATTTTATTTATTTATTTAAGAAATACATAGCAATGTGAAGAAGTGTTAACCTAACATCTCTCTAATCTGAAAAATCAAAATTAACTACTGATGTTCTAACAAAGCATAAAATGGTATAAATATAACCTTCATTTTGGGCATCAAATCTAGAGTAAAATACAATAGTTATAAATTAATTATGTCATAAAAATGAACCTTTTTCTGAAGTTAAGTAAGAATTAGTTAAAATGTAAATGTTAACTAGATAATGATGCTACTTGTAAAGTTTGCATTAAACATTTTGTGGTTTAACCCAGCAAAGCCCCATGCAGCCTGTCTCTCACTCTTCCCCAGTGGGATGAGAAATTATTATTTATCAACATATGAAGAGTATGAGATAATGGAAGTATAACCCATGTTAAATATAATCTTACTAGTATAACAAAAATTTTCAAATGGGATGGGAGTGGGGCGAGTACAATGATTAATAAATAATTAAAAAGAAACATGGACATTTCATGGCCAAGCCAACTAAATTACAAACCTAAATCAATACTTAATTCAGAGTTCTTTTCTTACACTTGACATTGTTGAACTCAGGCATAATTTGTGAACTGTTCAGTTTATTCTGTGGTAAATTTGAGTGAACATACACAACATATTGTTTTGTTACAATTTATTTTGTAAAACAGAATTATACTCATTGAGTGTCAATGAGTATATAACTGTAGTTCACCTTGTGGTTGAACGTAACCCTACTCCCACAGCTTCACAGTACTTACAAGCCACTGCAGTAAATCACTGTTTTAGCTGTGTAAGTCTCCACCTGAGGCTACACTCAGAGGCGGTAGAAAGAAACGGACAATTTCCAGGCATGAGTCATCTGACCTATTTAAAATGTTTGCTTTAGGATGAGATGAATCAGCTTCTAAATACACATTAATAATGAAGACTTGTTCAAATTAATCTTTCATAGACTGCCTGTGAAAAGTATAAGAACATTCCCTTAAGACTCTGTGAGTAAGATACTTCTAAATATTAATAATTCTGCTGTAGCAGGTGTCTCAGAAAAGCAGCTGGCATTAAAATTATCATAAAGAATTAAGGTGCCCATATGATTTTCTGAATAGTGGCTACTTGCCCGCTCTGGGAGATCTGTTGGGGAAGAAGAAAAGGAAATTTTCCTTAGTAACAGGAAAGAAGGCTGAAAAATGCTGACTAAAACACAAAGGGAAGGAATATTTCCTTATGAATACGGTTACAAAGATATTATTTCCTGAACACAAAACCAAAACATATGTAAGAAAATGTTTTTTTTTCTGTAGTAGTTTAAAACAATGACACTGCAGTAAAGAGATGATGTTCTGCAATTGCTTTTTTGTGTTTGTCTGTTGTCTATGTTTTCATCTTTTATTTTTAAATTATTATTTCTAAAGTCTAAATGTAGATCAGGTACTAAATTTATGGAAAAATCATGCTTAAATAAGCACTTTAGTTACTAAGGTTCAATAAGAGAATGTGATACAATGAGTATAAATCAGAAACCGGCATCTCTCCACAATAAAATAGGAACTGCAAAAGAAATCTTAGAATTAATATTTGTCTATTAATATAAGAAAACAATATATTTATGTCAATAGCAATGCAGAAGAAGCAGAAATATACTTGTGATCTTTCTTTGTATTTAGGAAAAGTCAAGATGGTATAGTAATATCATATGATGAAGATGAAATACATCCCTTCCCAAAGTAACTCTGGAGGTGATTAAGCAGCAACTACTAAATCTAGACTTTTTAAAATCAGTCTTGCATTCAATAATTTTAAAATAGTTAGCTGGAGAGCTCTCTAGACAATTGACATTGATTTTTCAATAAGTTTTGGAACACGAGGAAAGCTCCAGAGGATTGGAAGAAAGCTAATGGGTCAATACTTCAAAAAGGCAAGAAGGACGTTTAATTACACATCCACAACCTAGTTTTGATCCCAGGAATAATGGAACATTACTGAAAATACTGGAATGTTTGATGCAGGGTTCAGAAACTAAAAGATTCAAAATGGATAATACAAAAAATGTTAATCAATACTGATTCACTGTAAACAAAAGTTATCACTTCTCTGTTTTCCATCAGATTACATGACCAATAGCCCTGATTTCATGTCATAACTGTGATGCAACTCTTTGAAGTATAATATGTACGTACATCTAATGATTAAACATTTTATAGACAAAATGAACTAGAAGGAACTTCATGTGCTACTAATATAATTTGGCATCTCATTTTTCAAAAAATACTTTCAGAAACTGAGCAAGATCTACCCTAAAAGTAACTGAAGTCTGCCTTTTCTCCTAGGTTGTCCTAAAATAACTCTAAATCTACTTATTTTCTACCCAGTTTTTATTTATTTATTTATTTATTTATTCCTCTGGATTTACTAGGTTTTTACTCGAGCTTTTTCTTCTTTTGATTCTGCATTAGTCTCTGGTAGAACACACAAAACTGATACCTTTCCAAAGATATCACCTCATTCACTAAGTCTTTCAATCAATTTTCATACAACAGGCTCCTCAATTCACAGGCAGGTTTAGCAACATCTTTCTGATCACCTTCTACTCAAAATTCATCTTCATACCATGCATGAGAGACCATAACTGCATAAAAGTGATGGCATACCTTACATGTAGGCTTTTAAGAGATACAAATTACACTTTACATGAAGTTACACCCTTTAATATCATTCTGTTACTCAACCTTTCAAGGTCATCCAAATCTTTCCATAAGCTATTTTAATCTTCTGCATTAACAGTATCTCACATAACCATATAATTAGAATATTTCACTAGTAGACACCTTTTCAGAGCTAGTTACTAAAAGTCAGTCACCAAAACCAGTCACCTGAAAGTGAGCAAAGACGAATTCTTGATGAACTCCATAAAAATAAAATAAAATAAAAATCAAGTCTTGTAGTACCCCTTCAGAACAGTTTTGTTGCTAGCTCTCCTTTAGCTAGTTACGCAATGATTCTAAATCTCATATTCTTCAGCTTCACTAATAACATGCCTTTTAAAAGAAGAACATGTTCTTCACTAAGAACATGTCTTTCGAAAACATGTATAAAACTATTTCTTATGTATATGTGTATATATATATATATCTTTAATTGCTATTTATTTTAACATTAGCATTTTATGATATCTAGGTTAAGTAAAGTCACCATAATCTTTACTCCTCATCTTCACATAGGTACAATATTTGATATTTATTCCAATTAAATAGTATCGCCATAAACTTACACATTTTTATCATTTAAAAATTTTTGTCACTGGATTGGTTGTCATACGCAAGTTGTTTTAATGTTCGGAGATGAAGATAATATAGGAATCTTAAAAACTGTTCATTATGCAGGTAGGTTTCAACACTAATACCCCTGAGATCATTTTTTTGTCCTGCAAATTTGGTCTCTTTTTTATAAAAAATATATGTATATATATATATATATATATATATATATATATATATATATATATATGCTTTTTGCTTTTGATCCATTCTCAATAAACAATACAGCAAAATATTAATTTTATTCTGGGTCAGATCTATTCTTACTGCAATTTGTACCCATATGTCTATCTTTTTGTTGTTTTTTTTTGTTGTTGCTTTTTTTTTTAATCAAGTAACTTTTGATATTTTATTTAAATTTATTTATTGAGTTTAACTCTATTTATGTTTGCATAAGCAATGTTAAGCAATTTTTGAACTGCCAGTGGGCTTTCTGAGTACCCTTTATTTACTGGTTATTCTTCCCATGAGATTTACAGACCTTTTCTACAAGTTAGTTTGAAAGTACTTAAGTACTCCTTTTGGAAAAAAAAAAAAAAAATAGCAAAATTTTGACAATGATGAGTGATATAAATTTTGGACTCTGTCTGCATTCAGGCTCTTCAGACCAAATTGCTTAAATAGTTGTGTTAGTTTTTCAAAGCATTCCTGTTTAATAAAATAAATAAAAATATTACTTTGTTTTATTCTAGACATATATATATATTTATATTTTTTTTTGGGGGGGGGGCGGAGGCGGTCGGTGAAAGAGAGTCACAAATATCAGGGCTTAGCCATTGTTTACCAGATATAACAGTTTCTATACTGGCATTACTTCCAGTAATACTATCTCTATAAATATTTTAAAGACACTTAGTTCAATAAAGTCCACACAGTATCTACACTTCATACACAAAGGGAAAGTCAGAAGGTACATCCTCAGTAACAGAGTCTGTATTAAAAATAAAATAAACAAAACAAAACAAAACAAAACAACACCATATTGAAAATAATGTCAAACCAAGAGAGAACATAAACATCAGCGTCCTAGGCTCCCCTGTTAGAAAGTGATTTCTAAGTGAAATTCCTCGAAAATGTACCGTGCCACAAAACAAATGACCATACCCATTCTACCCTGAAAAAACTTGACGATCGTAGTGCCTAATATGCTAACGTTTACTAAGTCTCTGCTTTAATGTTGAGATCAGAAAGGTTAAACAATGCTTTAATGCACACAAAAAGAAAAGGAAAAAGTGAAACTGCTTGAATTGTCTAGTTGACACTAGAAAACAATGCTTGATTTCTAGCAATTTACCCTCAGCTGCATTCCAGTTGCATTCCACACTACTATAATTTTCAGTGTTCTCTTAAAAAAAGGAGTAGTTGAAATAATAAAATTATTAGAAGGGATTCAACATAGATTCAAAAGATTAACTAAAGGAAAAGAATCACAATTTTGTGATAGGCATTCAATTTGTTTAATCAAGAGGAGATTTGGAAGTTATTTAAACACACAGACATACATGTATATATAACAGCCTATATGGTGAGTAGATCAATCAGATTTTCAGGTAAACAATGAAAAATTTGTAAGTACAAGCAAGATGTATATAGGCTGTATATATAAAACATAATAAGTAAATTTTGAGGCATAGTAGAATTTTCCTGATTCTAATGAAATAAATAATCAGGTTAGGATTTTTTTGCTCTTTCCTTCTCACCTTCCTCTTTGATTTCCCTCTCTCCCACCATTATTTCAATTTTAGTCTTTCTATTTTATAAAAGAATGAGTTTAAGGAAGCCCTGCTGTTTCTTATGCATATGCAGTCAGGATATAACAATTGACCCTTTGGCTTTAAAAGCAATTAATCAAGTACTTTATTTTCCTTTTTTTATTGTTGCTTTTTGAACTTTGAAGTATATTGGCTTTCATGTAATTGGGGTGAGTAAGCAAATTTTAGTTGAATGCATAATGTTTCATAATGCTTGTATTATTTTTTATTTCTATTTCAGTAATTGAAAATAAAAACACATGAAGCATGTTAGGTTACTGATGGCAATAAATTTACAACTATATATATACAGCCACAAACATACACACACACACTCATATATCTGGGGGGGGGAGAAGGGAGAGGAAGCAGTATTACATTATTCTTCCCAGTAGAGAACTTTGTTATACATAAGCCAATTAATCAAAATATAATCAATAAAATTAGCAGGAAATGAACTGCTGCTTAGTTTGCTTAAAATTTTATTTTCCTCAGTCTATGTTTCCCCTCTATCCTTTCCATGGAAATGAAATGAAACATATTTCCTTGGGAAGAGGTTTCCTGGAAAAAAAGATAAATCATAAGAACAGAACTCAATATAGAGTTCGCAGATAAAGGTTAAAAGTCTACACAGAAAGTGTTACAAACTTATCCATAAAATAAATAATTATTAAATAATATTATGTAGACTGTGCAATTCTGCAGTAACTTTAAGTTGCTTTTATCTTAGTGGAGATAAAACAAACAAACAAAACACCACCACTAACAAAAAACAACCAACGAAACAAACAAACAAAAACCACTATTCTAGAATACTTATTCTCATAAGCACAGAGTTCCACCTGTATTTATTAAAAAAAATGAGTGCAGGAGTACTTATTTACAGAAGCTGATGAGCCATCTTGATTAGACCTGGAATTCCAAAGACACTGCTGCAATCAAAAACAAAAGAAACCAAACCAACCCAAAAACTAAATATACTGCCATCTTGAAAAATAGTACTGAAGATCAAACTGAAAAGAAGAAAGCACTTTCACTCTAATAATACTCAACGGTAATCAACAGACCAGGTTGCTGATAGTCAAGTCAATCACAATTTTAAGATCTCCATTTGTGGGGGGCAGAACACACCTAAAAATGAAGGTTATCAAGCGAATCAGTGGAGGCTAGGGAAAAACTGGTATTCTGTATGACATACAAAAAGGAAAGATTCACTTGCTTACCCACTACATAATGCTACTTGAAACACAACGGTTTACTTGTAAGTATATCTGCACATTACCAGCAGATATGGCACAGGACTTACAGGATATTTGCAACTTCTTGGTATAATGGTTGAAGGCCAGGTGCAAGGCCACAGTGCCATTAGGAACCTATTTTTTGTCAACTAAATGGCACAGTAGAACTTAGACATTGAAATAGTTCTCTGTGGTTCAGTGACTGAAATTATGTAGGCCTTAATTCAGTTGTGAATGCACATGCATTGTGCCATCTAAGCTCTCCTAGGATACCTAAACCTTCCATGTGGTACTGTCAGATATGATATAGAGCTGGTGGTACACCTGTACAATGCTGATGCACTAGCTTGAAGCTTAGGTAGATCACAGAATCATAGAATCATCAAGGTTGGAAAAGACCTCCAAGATCATCTGGTCCAAAACTTCCCCCTGCCAACAAAATCATCCACTAAATCATGTCTTTAAGCACTAATTTCAACCTTTCCTTAAACACCCCCAGGGATGGTGACACCACTATCTCTCTGGGCAACCCATTCCAATGCCTGACTTCTCGTTCTGAGAAGAAATTATACTAATTTCCAACCTAAATCTCCCCTGGAACAACATGAGGCCATTCCCTCTTGTCCTATCACTAGTTACCTGTGAGAAGAGGTTACTTTCTTTCAGGTAGTTGTAGAGAGTCTCCCCTGAGCCTCCTCTTCTCCAGACTCAACAACCCCAGTTCCCTCAGCTGCTCCTTATAGGACTTGTGTTTCAGACCCCTCACCAGCTTCATAGCCCTTCTCCAGACACATTCCAGGGCCTCGATGTCCTTCTTGTAATGAAGGGCACAAAACTGAACGCAGTACTCAAGGTGAGGCCTCACCAGAGCAGAATACAAGGGAATAATCACCTCTCTGGTCCTACTGGCTGCATTATTCCTGATACAAGCCAGGATGCTGTTGGTCTTCTTGGCCACCTGGGCGTACTGCCAGCTCATGTTCAGGTGAGCATCAACCAGCACCCCCAGATCCTTTTCCTCTGCACAGTTTTCCAGCCACTGTGCGCCCAAGCCTGTAGCATTGCATGGGGTTGTTGAGTGCAGGACCCAGCACTTAGCCATGTTGAACCTCATTCCATTGGCCTCTGCCCATCAATACTACCTGTCCGGGTTCCTCTGCAGGGCCTTCCTACCCTCTGGCAGATCAACATTTCCCTCCCAACTTGGTGTCATCTGCAAACTTACTGAGGGTTCACTCAGTTCACCCATCCGAGACATAATGATATTTAAGAGTGCCCCAGCACTGATCCCTGGGGAACACCACTGGTGACTGGTCACCAGCTGGATTTCACTCCATTCACTACTACTCTCTTGACCCGACCATCCAGTCAGTTTTTAACCCAGCAAAGAGTGTACCTATCCAAGCAATGGGCTTCCAGCTTCTCCAGAACACTGTGTCAAAGGCCTTGCTGATGTCTAGGCAGGCTACATCAATGGGAGCTCATCCTGCCTCATCCACCAGGTGGGTCACCCAGTCATAGAAGGATATAAGTTTGGTCAGGCAGGATTTGGCTTTCACAAACCCATACTGACTGGGCCTGATCCCCCGTCTGTCCTGTATATTCTGTGTGATTGCATTCAAGATGGCCTGTTCCATCGCCTTTCCTGGCACCGAGGTCAGGCTGACAGGCCTGTAGTTCCCCAGGTCTTCCTTATGACCCTTCTTATAGATGGGCTTCACATTAGCAAGTCTCCAGTCATTCATGACCTCTCTGGATGAGCAAGACCACTAATAGATGATGGAAAGCATCTCAGCCATCACATCTGCCAACTCCCTGAGTGCACTTGACTAGTCACGTTCCCCCCTGTGTCCAGTAAAAGATAGAGATTCTCTTTGGCCCTCCTCTTGCTGTGAATATATTTATAAAAACATTTTGTGTTATCCTTAACCATAGTGGCCAGGTTGAGCTCATAATGGGCTTTAACCTTAGAGATTTTTTCTCTGCATATGCTAGTAACTTCCTTGTACTCTCCCTGAGTTGCCTGCAGATACAGGCATTGCTCTCACTCAGTTGCGCCATTGTCCTCAATTCCAACCATGGAACTGCTCCACAATGCTCGTTTCTATCAAGTCTCATTTTATCCCCGTCCCCTTTCGTGCCAAGTTTAAAGCCCTCTCAGTGAACCTTGCCAACTCCTGGACTAGAATCCATTTCACCATTTGAGACAGGTGGAGCTCATCTGCAGCCATTTGGCCAGGTAATGAGTAAATCTCCTCATGATAAAAATAAATAAATAAATAAAAATAATAAAAAATCTGGATTGTGACCAGCCTCTCAGCCATATATTGATCAGCTGGGCTTTCCAGGTCTGCTCAGTATCCTTCCGCACTTCTGAAGGGATATAGTAAAATACCACTTGCGCTCCCACATTGACTAACTGCCCCAGTGTCCTGAAGTCCCCTCTGATAGCTTTTAGGCTTATCTCAGTGGTTTCATTGCTGCCAGCCTGAAGTTTCCTGGTAACGTCCCTGACCCAGGCCCAAGGTAGCCAGCAGACTTCTTTACGGTGGGGTCCAGCTGACATATGGGGCCCTCTGTTGCCCTCAGAAGGGAGTCACCTAAGAAAATTACCCTTCTTTCCTTCTTGGTGGAGGCAGTCTTGAGATGTGGACTTCCTTCTCCTAGACAACTTCCTGGTTGGGCCTTCCCCCACAACCTCACCACTCTGTCCCTCAGACTCCAGGGCCTCAAACCTATTGTGTAAGAGTGTGAGAAACACTCCGTAGCCAATAACTTAGGCTCAGGCGAGGATCTCAGTGAAGTAGTAATTTATTCGCGATTGCAATGGCGGGCGCCCCACAAGCAGGAGAGAGCGCATCTACTAGTTCCAAAACACAGTTTATATACCTTTTGATGGCAGGACCCTCCCCTGTTTCCCCACTGAGTGGGTAATCCAGGTTCACAATCTATCTGATGCTTCACAAACAATGCATGGCCTTCAGTTGCCGGCCTGTTAAATTTCAAATTTCTTTTGACATTTTTACTGTTTGAAGTGGTAATGTTTCTTCACTTATCTGACTTGACTTGACACCGTGATTTTCACCTAATTGTCCTAAGGAGACTGGTTGTCTGCATTTTACTAGGTCGCCTGCTAAACTTTCTTATCACTGTAAGCATATCTCAGTACCACATTCCCTCCTTCTAAACAATGTAACTCTGCAAAAACAACATTTCTATTCCCACAATTCCCCCCTTTTCTTTTTTTATAAACTGTTGATTTTTGCAAAACCTTTCTCTAAGGTGCAATTTGATAGACTTCTTCTTCTTTGCTTTCTTTGCTTTCCATCTCCTCATTATCACCTTATCTGAGTAAGGTGGTGGCTCCATGGTCATTTGTTTCAATAGTGCGGTTTCAGTTAACCACTGTACTGGTCCTCTTACACAGAGGATAATGCAGCAACCAATGGCTGTCAAAACTCCTACAACTACGATCAATGTTGCAAATACGCCTATTTTTTTTTTTTTTTTTCTGCCAATTCACTGGCAAGGGTGGTAAGCCCTTGCAATGCTCTTGTTACCGAGCCATCTGGGACACTATTGTTGGGTATAAGATTGCAACAATGGTTGCTCAGTATTACACACACAAACACACCTCCTTCCTCTGCGAGCATCATATCTAATGCTATCCTGTTTTCCCAAGCCATTTTGCTGATGGCATCTAGTTGTTCAGTGATTCCTCTCATCGCATCCTTGGTATAATTGATGAATCTCTGCTGATTATAATAGAAATAATTAATCCAATCCACATTTTTATTGATTGTTACCCACCAGAACAGTGACTCAAACCCTGCAGCAATTTGATTTCTGGCTTTATGTTCATCTGCAACTCCTCTAGGTACCCCAATAGAATCTATGTATACTCTATCATCAAATGATATTCCTAAGCCTCTTTTACTTCCTCTGGGTATTTGTGATGTTTCTCTTTCAAATGCCAGGGTGAAGGGTATAGCTAATTGAACAAGTGCACAAGTGCCTTCCCAATTAGATGGTAGGGTGGACCGTAAGATCTTCCCTCCACCATACCACCAGAGATCTGCCCTGGGGATCTCTAGTCTTGAGCAGTTTCCCATCAAGTCCTTGGTAGCACAAGGCAAATTCTCGTAGATGCCAGGTAGCACTCACACCCTGCCGTGAGAGGCAAGCTGTATGGTTACCTATAGCTGTAGAGAATGCAGGGGGAACCGTGATACTGTTATCATGCAAGGAACAGCAAAGAGAGACTTACAGGCCTCATTTCCCCAGGCAGTCTTTTCTTGGTACAATGCAATCATACATCGCACCCCTTGGGAGTCTTTGGTCCACCACCATGGGAAAGGCACTATCTGGGCAATCGGTCATCCCGAGGCACAAGCATAGCAGTAGCTACGGTTGAGACTCTGGACGGTATATTTGACCCATTCTATCCAGGCATTCACATCCCCATACCTTGTTTGAACTGACACATTTCAGAGGGCTTCCTGTTTTCTCTCCTGTTTTCTCCTTGAGTTTCTCCCTTTCTCTGATGGCAATAGAGGATTGTTTCCATACAGCTATTCTCAATCTGGCTGTTGGGTCTCTCCCAGTTATTTGTTCTCTCTGCTCAATTGTCGTTGGGCATTTAGATCTCCACAAGCTAACACTTCACAAACATCAAACGTGACAGAATGTGGTACATAACCCTCTGTCACAGTCACCCATATTTTGATGGGGTATCCCGTTTTTGCTATTATCTGCTCATGCCTTTTGCAAGTTGCCAATTGACCAAGGCCTTCTCTGAGGCCTAGAATCACTAAAAACAAAATTAGTAATCAATTTTTCCCTGTCATTATTTTTAAACCTTAGGTTTCCAAATAATTATCGATACAAAAAAATAAGATGTACACTACTACTATAACAACCCCCCCCTTGGGAGCACTGCATTTCGCTATAGGTCTGTTCTTTCTTTCAATCACAAGTCACAGTCGTTAGTTACCTGTGAAAATAAAAGGTTAGTTTACAATTGTAAGCTCTTATCCTGCTCAGAGTCCACTATGAGATTTTTCTATTCAATTTCAACTTCCAACAAGTCTTTTGTAGGAACAGCTTCCCAGGTACTAGCGTCGACGGATGCCTTCACTCGAGTATAGTGAGTCCAACCTTTTTCCGCAGTTCTTACGGCTGTTTCAGTGGTTAGTAATTGTCCTTCCCATTCAGGCCAGAGTTGACTCTTTCCAGGTCCGAATCAGGACCCGGTTTCCTGGGTGATGGTGGTGAATGGGGAATTCCAAAGGTGGGGTTTGAGCCGACAACCCACAGGTCCTGAGAAATGACAAAGAAGAGGACAACCCCAGAATACAGTTCTTAAGAAAACTCTCTGGTTTCGAATTGTGGTATCTCATCCCTTCTGCCCAGATAGGGCAATCTGAACAGCATCTCATATGGTGAAATTCCTATGGCCTTTCTTGGTGCTGTTTAAACCTGTAGGAGTAAGCATTTTACCAAAGGAAGTTGGGTTTCTAACACTAGTTTAGTTAATTGCTTCTTTAATGTCTGATTCATTAGCTCCACCTTCCCAGAAGAGGAGGGGTGCCAGGGGCTGTGAAAATCCCACTCAATCGCTAAGGCCCGCTTTAACCCTTGCAGTAAAGCTTTACACCCATCCAGACACGTGGTCAATTAGGAAAAACAAGTAACTCAGTAAAATTTACCTGTATACTTTGGAAAGGTCAAACCCCTGGCTCCCGTCCCCCTCTAGATGGGTTACAGAAGATCTTTTTATTTACCTTTTGACATATGGTACATCCTCTACATATGTGCTTCGCTAAAGTGTATATTCCTATACAGACATACTTTCGTAGCACAATATCACACGTTGCTTGCACCTCCCAATGACTTTTTTGATGTAAAACAGTTAATATTTGCCTCATTATCACTTTATTCAGCATTTCTCTCCCATCAAGGAGTATCCATTTTCTTTCAGACTTCATAGCTCCTGATTCCTTAAAAAAATCTTTCTTTTAAAACTTTTTAGTTCTTTCTTAATTTTCAACAATTCCCTGAATCCTCTCTGCATTTATCCTGTTTTCCTTCAGACATTAGATGCCTTAAATACCTGACTTCTCTTTCTCCATATTGTAATTTATTTTTCAATACTCCCAAGCCCTGCTTTCCCAGAAAGTTGAATAGCTTGTTAGTAGCTTTCTTCACAACTCTTTTCTCCTGTCCTGACAATAGAAAATGATCCACGCATTTGTTAACATTAATACCTCCTTGGGAGGTTGTAATTGCTCCAAAATCTATTTATTTTTATTTTTATTATTATTTTTTTTAGAATTTACCCAAATGGATAGGTGGCCCTGTAAACCCCTGAGGTAAAATTGGATAAATTTGTCCACCTATATTGTTGCTTCCGCCCCCATTTCAGGGTCTTTCCAGTCAGAGGTGAACACACATGTATGTTTGCTCTCAGGGCCTGAGAGCACTCCATTAATAACACTGTTATTCCAGTCTAACAATTTACTATTTGAATGCCCAATTTAATCATCAAATCCCTTCTCAACAAGTTATTCCTTGCCTTGGGTACATACAATAATTACCCAGTGATCATTTTATCCCCTGGTCTCAGCTTGGTATCCCCCAAAAGTGGTACTGTTATCCCAGTTCCTTCTGCCCCCGTCACTTTTTAGGGTTTCATTAGTTAATTTAATCCCTGATACTTTACAAGTCAGTAATGACCTAGCTGTTCCCCAGTGTATTGGGTTTGATGGCAAGGTTCGGGAGCTGTGAGTGGGGGGCGTGGGAAACTGCAGTGGCAGCCCCCGTGAGAAAAACCCAGAAGCCTCCCCGTGGCAGGTAATTCAATTCAATTTCAAACACTTTCATCCGGCCCCTAAGGGGCTCACTGCCGCCCAGAGCCAAGCCATGAGCAACACAGTCCGTGCCTCTGTGAGAGCACATCCACGAAAACAAACAAACAAAGAAACAAACAAAAACCTGCTGCTCAACAGCAGTTGGGAGAGCGAGAAGCCCCCCCGCAGACACCAAAGTCAGTGCAGAAGGAGGGGGAGGAGGCGCTCCAGGCGCTGGAGCCGAAGCCCCCCTGCGGCCGCTGGAGAGGCTCCTGGTGGAGCAGGCTGTTCCCCCCTCCCCGATGCTTGGGAAACTGACCAAACACCACAGCAAATATACCAAAACTTCTAGACTGTTACTTAGATAATGCCTACATCCCCTTTCCCTGCTCATTCAACTTCAAAACAGCTCTGTTAAATACTATATGCCACACCTTTAACCCCTTCAGCAACCCTTTTAACACTTCCTTTATCTTTCTCCAGCCTGTACTTTAATACCAGCACCAAAGGCTCAGTCAGGGTCCAACTTAATTCCATACTTTTTCCCTCCAAGATAAACAACATATCAATATAGCATATTTCATCCCATTTTCCTTCTTCCCTCCTTCTTCCACTCCAGATATTCCTATTCGAAGTGGCCAGCCTGGCCACACTTAAAACATCTTATCAAAGCCTGTCCCTGCTAGGACTCAGGCCACAACACAGGCAGCCTTCTTTGCCTGCCATTCCTTCATCTCTCTTCCTCTCCTTTCCATCCTGGCCCTGACTCTCCCTGAAGATTTTCTTCCTCTTTCTCCAACCCTTTGCCTCACTACCCGCTGCACTGTCAATACCATTAGTTTCGCTCTTTTTTTTTTTTTCCTTCTTATCTCCCCTTCGGACACACACCTCCAGGGCCTCCCGCAGGAGGGTCCCCCAGTGACTGTTCACTACATCCCCCCACCTTCTGAATCATTTTCTGCGTATTTTGCCAGGCTTTAATCACACAATGAACTTTCAAGAGCCCTTGGGTTACTGGGTCCTCAGGTCTCATCCCCAAGTACTTTCTCATTCTGACCCCAAGTCTCTCATATGATTTCTGTGTTGCACACTATTATTATTCCAGCCAGGATTGGCAAGTGGGTATTTCTGCCCTGCCGGTATTACCCCTGGTCCTGGAGGATGAGCTCTTTCCCATTCTTGTATAGCAGCTCTCCTCCTGATCATTCCCATTTCTTTCCCTGTAAACAACATACTTATAGACATAATTCCCTCCCCCAAGAGTATAAATCAGGTCATAGGAACTGGTCTAATTGTTCAACTAGGCTGTTGGGGTCCTCGAATAAAGACTTCCTCTCCTTCTTAAAAGTCCTAACCTCTCTGCTGGTAAGGAGGAGGGGGTAGTTCACCTAAGAGGATACACAGTTAGTGTTAGTACTGTTAGTATCAGGGAAGGCAAAATTCTCAATATATCTTCTACCTTGTTCTAATTCTTGCCAGAGCCTAGAGTACGATCCTTCTTTAGGGACAGTGTTAATTACAGCCCCTGTCTCCCTTCCTGGAGTGACTGCTGCTGTCACCAGTTCAATATTAAGATTACAGGGAGCATGACTTGGCTCCTTCTCTAAAAAAAAGGAATCTTCTTGTTTACACATAAATTTAAAGCCTGAATTTTCATCAGACCCGTATTTTGGCCAAAATACTGCTGTTTCCTTAATTGGTTCTTTTGTCCAGACTGATACACAATATTTAACCTTTTTAAATTATTTTTCTTTTACAATCCCTCTAATTTTGGGATTATGTTTCCAATTTCTTATCATTCTTCAGGAAGAACTATTAGTAGGCACTCCCCCAGGGATATCTCCCTGTCCCCTGGAACTCATATTTTCCCATTTTTCCTAACCCTCGCCAGTATGTGCTACAGAAATTTCCCTTCTGCAGTGTACCACACACCAACGTACTGAAAAATGGGGGTGTACCGCCAAGCACTTCCCCGTGCCAGCGTTACCGCACACCTATGAGTTTACCAGATTCCCTGGAACTCGTACTTCCCATCTTTCCTAACCCTCGCCAGTATGTGCTACAGAATTTTCCCTTCTGCAGTGTACCACACACCAACGTACTGAAAGATGGGGGTGTACCGCCAAGCACTTCCCCGTGCCAGCGTTACCGCACACCTGAGTTTACCAGATTCCCTGGTGTACTTCCAAGCACTTCCCCGTGCAAGGATTACCGTACACCAGATTCCCCTGGTGTAGTGCCAGCACTTCCCCGTGCCAGGGCTTACCATACACCAGATACCCGACCCCCAAGGCAATACTTAATATTTCTTACCTTGGTCTGTGCACAGAGTTACCGGATCGATTCTTAAAAACCCGGAGTGCCTACCTTCTTCCTTTCCCCACTACTTCATGGATCCTGCCTCTTTAACCAGTCTCGGGCCCTCTGTCAGCTCTCCGCAGAACCGCCACCGTCGATGCACAGGACCGCTGAAATCAGCGGGGCATGCCTTCCTGCTGCTGCGGCGGTGGGGCTCCCCAGTAGGTGACTGGATCCCGGACGAGCCCCCAAATTGTGAGAAACACTCCGTAGCCAATAACTTAGGCTCAGGCGAGGATCTCAGTGAAGTAGTAATTTATTCGCGATTGCAATGGCGGGCGCCCCACAAGCAGGAGAGAGCGCATCTACTAGTTCCAAAACACAGTTTATATACCTTTTGATGGCAGGACCCTCCCCTGTTTCCCCACTGAGTGGGTAATCCAGGTTCACAATCTATCTGATGCTTCACAAACAATGCATGGCCTTCAGTTGCCGGCCTGTTAAATTTCAAATTTCTTTTGACATTTTTACTGTTTGAAGTGGTAATGTTTCTTCACTTATCTGACTTGACTTGACACCGTGATTTTCACCTAATTGTCCTAAGGAGACTGGTTGTCTGCATTTTACTAGGTCGCCTGCTAAACTTTCTTATCACTGTAAGCATATCTCAGTACCACATTCCCTCCTTCTAAACAATGTAACTCTGCAAAAACAACATTTCTATTCCCACAAGAGCACCTGGGAAGGCAAGAAAGGTAGGGAGGGGGCTTGCCTATGATGCCAAGCAGGGACCTGTTTTCATTCATCTCCATCTTTCAGGTCCCCTCCCTCTGCACGAAAGCAGCAGGTCAGGGGTCCACCACTATTTGGGGCATTTCACCCCAGTTCCTTTCTCTCAGGTATGGCAGGGAGTTACTCCACTAGTCTAACTCCTGCTCACACTCCCTGAGAGTCCTTAATCGTTCCACCTCCTCCTTGAGCTCTGCCACCAGGCTGATCACATCCTCCACCTGCTCACACAAACAATATCTTTGTCAGCTTCCATTGGTAGCAACAGGCTGGGGAGAGGGGGGTAGGGTTCCGCTCCAAGGATTTCTGGGCCCTGAAGGCTCCCCGGTCTGCCCTGTGTGGCCTTGAAGCAGAAACCGCTCTGCCTGCTGAGATCCCTCACTCTGCTGCAGGATGCATCTGCCTTGGAGTCAGTCACCACAGCAGAATTGAGTCAAATGTCTTTGCCTGCACATGCAAATATGCAGATACAACATCTATGCTATGTTATCTTCAAACTGATGTAGAAAAGACATCAATTACCAATTACTTGGTGCCAATAATTGATAAATTATCTTACTTTTTTTTTTGTTTGTTTGTAAAATAAATAAATAAATAAAAATAAAATAAACCCTCATTTATCTGAATTAGTCTAGAAATCAAACCGGTTTGAGAACTTCTTCCTTAGGGGAAAGTAATGAGAATTGAAGTTATAATTAAAATGCTCAGAAAGCAAAATGTGTATTCATTTTTAAGAACTGTTTAAGGTAGAAGATACTAGAAGAGGCAAATTGTCTATTCTACAAGTAGAATTTAATTATTTACAGGTATTGGATGGTGTTTTATTATTGGATACTGCATGAAACAATAAAATATATAGTCTCATTTCAAAAATTTTGTAGAAGTTTTTCAATATTTGATTCCTATAAATAACATACAAAGCACTCATGTTTATAAAAAAACAATCCGGCATGTAGATTTAATATATTTCTATTATGTATATATAATAATATAACAACAAGATAATAACATTAAAAAATAATATAATAATCAATGACAGTCATCTGAAGGTCAAATGGATAATGAAATGGGAAGGGTAAACATTCAGGTCTTAAAAGAATTCCTTAAAAGGATTCCAAGGACATTTTGGACTGTAATGCACTTTATACTAATAGTGTTTTCTCTAATATCATGTCTCTCCTTAAGTATATCAAGTAATTTGTTAAAAGAAAAATTTGAAATATTTTCTCTGTGAGTAATACAAAATTTGTAATATTTGGTATACTATTAAAAGTTTCCATTATGAAACAGCACAGTAGAGAGCTCAATTAGCAAGACAAGCGTGGGACAAATAACTTATTTCGAATAAAAGAAAAGAACAACACATTTTTATTTCATAATGACAAATTGCATTACAAATGTTAAAAATATGGAATATTTGTATATTTAAAATATATATGAATCTAAAATAAAGGTGAAACAGTTGTCTTTTAAAACAACATGTAACCACTACCAACACAAAAATTCAATTTCAGATAGGTTTCCAAATGTGTTTTGTTGTTGTTGTTGTTGTTTTAAACAAGCTCCAATATTATACACATAACACCACCAACAACAAAAAAGTAAATTTTAGCAAAATCAGCAGTAACATCAGATTTATGCTACTCAAATAAACTCTGTATCCTGCAGACACCACAGAAAATTACAACAACAAAATTGTATTTATAAGTTTTCTACACACTCACACCTTTTAGGAATAGCAGCTGAGTTTGTAAAATCTAAAAGCAGCTACTTTAGAATGTCTTGTCTTTCAAAGGAACTCTATGAAGTAAGAATAGTAGCATCTGCTGATCAATAATTAGCTGCTACTCTCACAGAGTACTTTTAATCTGCTGGCTAATTTAGGACATCTGCAAGATTTAGAACTCCTGGATGGTTCTTAGTCATGTTTCAGATGACGGTACTGGTACTGTTGCTTGTGATTTACATACTTATATATGCAGTATTTACTATTTTGTGCAATCTCCTCCTTATTAGAAAAAGGTTGCTAAATAGCTCTACGCATGTTTTAGAAAGCAGCCAGATGGAGTGTGGGGGGGAGGGAATCTTTACTCATGCTGTTAAAGCATGACAAGAAATTATACACTTGGAAGTGGAAAGTGTGGCTTTCAGAATCTCAGATTGTAGGCATAGACTTTTATCTTTATTTTATGCTGATAAAAAGATTAGTTATATAAATGGTCATAAAATTATAATTAAGTTATTACTGCTTGTCCCTGTATTCTGTATGCTTTGTTTCTTTATTCTTGCTTCATTCCTCAAAATACAGAACAGTGGACACATGTTAGGTGTTCATTAATGAAAGACAAAAGATTATTAAATGATAGAGGAGAATCTGTGTCTACTTGAACATTTTCCACAGCAGTTAACCATCTCACCTCAGCAGCTTCACTGATTTCAGAGTCTGTTGACATTCTTTTTCAGGGTCAGGAATGCAGGGTTCAGCTAACAATCTAATTTACTTTAAAAACAATATTGAGTGTTTTACTCATAAAAGCTGGCTTCCATAATTAATTGTTTCACAAAGCACTATCAACCTATTCTGAAACTCATTGGATGACCAATTATCAATTTAAATCATCAAGTGTGTAGGAAAACTTAGGGGAAGACAAGAAAAAAGTAAGTATTTTGTTGTATGGTGTTTTCAGAGGTTGTTGGGAAACATTACTGGATGGAGCAGGAAATACATGGAGAGTGTGATTTCCAAAGAGGTGCAGGCAAATGAAGAACAAGAAAAAACAAACAAACAAACAAACAAACAAACAAAACTAAGGTTTAATATATATATTTCTTACAGAACACAGGAAGCCAAGATTCTTTACCTCCTGAGCAAATGGGCCAGTTCAGTGGCACTTCCTTATTCTGAATTGATAGTTAACGATAATAGCAAATTTTCATTTTTTTATTTTTTGCCTAAAAATACAGGTACAAATGCTTCTTTAAATATATTTATACTTTATATATCCTTATATGCTTTATTATTTATATACTACATACTATATATATATATATCACAAACCAGTATAGTAGGTGTAGTTAACTACCTTTTATCGGTGATAAGGACAAACAAATCAAAAAAAAAAAAGTTACAGGAAGGCTAGATGAGCCTTCTAGAAGAGTTTGAATGCAGATGCATTGAAATGGATTCTAGGATTCTACATGAGTGCCTTTTGTCTGTTTCTCTATATAAACATACATGAAAAATGTTTGGGAACACATAGGGTGAACTGCAGTTAGTGTGGGGTTTGTGTCTCAGGAGCATGGTAGATGAGAAAACAGAAGACAGAGAGAAAATGGTTGTGAAATGATTGGGTATGTGATGCAAGAATTAATCAAAGTGGAACAAAATATTAAGCGATAACCAAAGCATTTATAAAAATGACCCAATTGCTATCATAGAATGGAACAATATCTCTTATTTTATTGATATATTTTAAGTATTGATTTAAGACTTCGACTTAGCTAAATACATAAGGAAGAATTTCACACATCACCCTTCTTTTCGGGCAAAAAAAAAATAAAAAAGAACCCCAGGAACCCATTATGTCAAATCTGGTGTTGAAATAAGTTAATATAGAGGTAATACACCTCATAGAACTTGGTTTTGAACTTGCAGTAACATTAATCTCCTGAAATTATTTGCTTCAGTGAATTGATTCCTGTGCAAGAATGAAACAAGATAGGTCTTAAGGAATTTTGAGATTATCAAATGAGATTAAAAAGAAGTTGCATGCCTCAAGTGAAACAAAAGGCTATTTTTTCCATAGACCAAAATAAGTTCATAATGTGAAAACCCCAAGAAAAAAAGGTTTTCCTTATCATCGATATTATACTGAGGGCTAGTTGATTTAAGTTTTCCTTACCCAAAATAGGGAAGGAAAAAAAGAAATAAGGAAGGAGAGAGAACAAAGAAAAAGACTTTAAAAAAAAATAATAGTATAATTCCCTGTATAAACTAGGACTAACATCTCATAATTAAGGTGTTTTGTTAAAAAGACCAGAACAAATTACAATGAAAATCAGATTCTACTTCATTTTTCACTAGGGAAGGTTCAAGCTGGATATTAGGAAAAGGTTCTTCTGTTGAGGGTGGTCATGCACTGAACAGGTTACATGGCACCAAGCCTGTATTTAAAGTATTGATTTGGTATGATACAATTTAAAGTATTGATTTGGGGGAGGTTGTGTGTGGAGCCAGAAGTTGGGCTCAATGATCCTTGTGTGTCACTTCCATCTCAGGATATTCTATGATTTTTTGAGTCTTAACTTGAGTCTATGATTTGAGTCTTACTTTGGCTTTTTGAGGTAAAATGTATGTCCATCTCTTCCTTGTTTCTTGTGCAAGTCAGAAAGATCTTGTTCTTGGAAATGGAATTACAATTCTATGATTTTCCCACCTGAATATCTGGTAAATCAGACTTAAATAAAAATGTGATCCTATCAAAAAGGTTATTTTTAATGAACAGTTTGTATAACAATATGCTTTTCTTTTCTCATTGCACAAGACAGAAGAAACAGTTTCACTTCAAAACTAGCTTTTCTTGCTTTTTTTTTATTATTATTTTTTTTTGGGCGGGAGTGTACTTTCTAGCATTTGGAATTGTTAAGATTAGGGCTGTTATACATCTCAGATGTTAGAATCCAGTTATATATTTCGGTATGGCATTTAAGACAAAGGCTCTAAAATTAAATTTAATTAAATTTTAAACTAAATTAAGTTAAAGACCAAAATTAAATTTGACAAAATACTGTAGAAGGCAGTTAAAATTCAGTTCACTTTTAAGGTTTCATACTTTTGTTTTTAGTTTACCTACAAGCTTTAAGCGATCTCTAGTATAACAGCTCAGATACACTGGGTTTTATTTCCAACAGCTAGAAGTTTGCTACTTGTGAACTTGTTAATTTGCCATTAGTCTTTCCTGAAAAATCTTAAAGCTATTACTTCCCATATTAATCAAATTAGCTTTGAGCAGGAAGAACAAGGTTCGGTAAGGCTAATATTGTTAAACATAATTTTAAAATGATTTTTATGTATCTGTTACTGAACTTGCAACCTTCAAAATCACTGTTCTGTTGTATCTTATCCACAGGGCCCCCACAGCTTTGTAGAAACTTCAGTTTAATATTCATATTTTCCAGGTGCACATGAAGTTTTTCTGTATGTAACTAGAAATACTACAGTTTTGTTATGGCTCTATTACTCATTCTGAGTCTGTGGAGGCATCAGATGTGGGAAACACCAATAGTTCGCTTCAACAGGCATCCCGGTTCAACATTGTGATTAAAAATAGGTATCTAGCAATTTTTCATAATTACTTGTTCGAAACATCAGAAAAACAAGATGAGAATAGCACATTGAAAATCATCTAAATCTCACCCAAATCCCCCCAAAAAGCAGTCATTCCTTAGCAAAGACCTTGGAAATGTCACTGCACCTAATTTTTCATACTGCTCGTGTGTGAAAACATTTTCTAAGAATATAAATTTTATTTACAAATAAATATATCTAGCAATGCTTACTACAGTTATTATAATAATAACTATTACTAATAATATTGTAATAGTAAAGTAATATTATTCTAATATCTTTAATTTTCATGTTATTTAAGACTATAAATTTCTGGACCTTAGAGGTACCACAGCTGGATCAATTTTTCTGCATGAAAGATTACTCACTGTAAGACTCTACTCTCACTAGATCTCAGAAATACCCATATGTAAGCACTAAATTGGCTGAAGGTATAAAATTTTCTGTCTCTTGTGGTATATTAAACTGAAACACTTCATTTTAATTAAAAAGTAGATTTAAAGTCAAATGTAGGACAGGGTAACAAAGAGATCTGTCTTGTTTTAAAAAGTGTTTGAACTGAAGTGTTAAAACCAAAATAAGGCATATGTAGAATCTGAAATTAAGAATAACTAAAAGTAAATGACAGATAAATTACAATAGTAGATATCCCATGAGGGCAAAGAAAACATAAAATAGCAGAGCAGCAGAACTATTGTAAATGTATTTTTTTTTAAGTTTTAATTTAAATCCAGAACATATTTTTGAGTCCTTAGAGTAACAAAATGCCTTTTGTTTTTATAAATGACAGCACAGCAGCACAGCTCTATCTCTGCTTCCTGAAAATATTAATTGCAGATGACATGAAAGGAAACTTTGTAACATATTGTAAAGAACAGCCTATTAGAAGTCTTTTGACTTGTGCTTTTTTGTAGTGACCAATTTGAAGGGGGCAATCTATGTCCCCATCTATTTGGCTTGGTTTCTGTCCTTGGTGTTTTGTTTATTATCATTATCATAATAATAATCACTATCATTATCATTATTATTCAATGTATTGATATTAATAATTTTTGTTTGTTTGTTTGTTTTTTCCTTCCTTCCTTCCAGTGTGTGCTTGCAGCCCAGAGGGCCAACTGCGTCCTGGGCTGCATCAACAGAGGAGTGTCCAGCAGGTCAAGGGAAATGATTGTACCCCTCTGCTGTGCCCTTGAAGGGTAATTTTTTTTAACCTAAAAGATGGGAGATTCAGATTAGATATTAGGAGAAAATTATTCACTTAGAGCATGGTGAGGCACTGGAACAGGTTGCCTGGAAAAATAGTGGATGCCTCATCCCTGGAGGTGTTCAAGACCAGGTTGAATGGGGCTTTGAGTAGCCTGATCTAGTGGGTGGCATCCCTGCCTATGGCAGGGGGTTAGAACTACATGACCCTTCTCCTCTCAATATACTTGTAGAATATAGCCTGAGCTCATGTCCACAGTACTGAGAAAGCTGTGCTCCTTAATTCAAGAACAGTAAATGTGTATAGGGTTTCGCTAAGTTGGAGTTAAATTTATTTATTTATATCAGCCTTCATGTTGCTGTATTTTAAATTTATATCCAAAACAGTGCTGATAACTCACTAATGCTTTGAGTATTGCTGAACAGCACTTGCACAGCATCAAGGCTTTCTCTGCTTCTAACTCTTCTACCTCCATCCAAGTAATTGACTCGACCAGCTAACATCACAATACCAAAGGGATATCCTATATCATGTAATGTCATGCTCAGCAATAAACTTGGGGAGTTTTTCCAAAGCAGCTATTACTTAGTAACTAGCAGGGCATCAGTTTTTTAATGGTGGGTGATTGTTTCTGCATCAGTTGCTTTTTTTTTTTCCTTTTTTTTTTTTTCCCTTCACTTATCAATTTGTCTTTATCTTAACCCATTAGTTTTTGTTTTTCTTCTTGTCATTGTGTTTTGTTTTGTTTTGTTTTGTTTTGTTTTTCTCACTTTTCCTCTTCCAATTCTTTTCCCTATCTCACTGGAGGCAGAAGTGAGTGTGTGACTGAGAGGGGGCTTACATGTCAGACAGGGTTAACCCTTCACAAAATACTAGACCTCAAGGGAGAAACAATAGTAGGCTCGTCTGGCTGGAAGAAAGATGTAGAAAGGGTGAGTATGGAAAAGCTCAGAAGTATAAAAGAGTTATACTTGTTAGAATCCCAAAGAGGAAAATTATAGAAGCATAAAAAATATAGACAGGCAAGAATTAGAAGCCTGGAGAGGGGACATTGGCAAAGGAAAGAAAGGTTGAAGGAATCTGTGATTTAACCTGCAATCATCTGGGACAATTAGTTCAGAAGAGAAAAGCATCCAAGCTGGGAGAAGGGAGAGGAACTTACTGAATTCCATCCTTGAGCTCTCAGGAGAAACTTGTGAGAGGTTGGTGAGATTTTTCACAGCTAATTTGCCTTGTCTAATCTTCCCTCCCTTGAGTTGATAGCTATTTCTATTCCCATGGATTCCTCTACTAGCTCACGTAATACAGATGTATGTTATGCATCTGACCATCTTTATGATTCATCAGTGTCAAGAAGATAGAAATCCCATAGTTGCTTGTTTGCTTTCTAAAAAGTGACACCTTTGCAAGAAGAGCATTTTGATTTTCAAGTCAAGCACTTGGAGGTCTATAGGGCATTAATTCAACACCCTTGTTCATAAACACTATCAATAAGTGTTAATGATGCAGTCATCGTTTTTACCATATAGCCTGCATACTAGTCAGTTCTGGGAACAGAGCTACATCAGGTATCAGTCCAGGTTACATTGTTTATATAGTTAACCCCCCATGCTCCAAATGGTTCCAGTATCACAAAGGAAGTGCCTGAACCCTTCAGAATTGCTAGCATTTAATTCACACAACTTCTTCATATTCAGAAACCACAACTGAACCTTCCCAATCTGCTTGGTGGGTGAATCATAAAATGTCTTTAGTTGGAAGGGATACTCAGTCTAACTCTATGATGAAGGGAAGGCAGTAGATATAATCTGTCTGGATTTTAGTAAGGCCTTTGATGCTGTCCCTCACAGCATCTATCTGGACAAATTCTCAAATAATAAATATGTTCATTCTATGCTTGGTGATGAACTTGCACAATTATAGAGTTCAAAGGGTTGTTGTGAATGGGGCTGCATCTAGCTGGCAGCTGGTAACTAGCAGTGTTCTCCAGGGCTCACTTTTAGGACCAGTTCTGTTCACAATTTTTATCAACGATATAGATGCAGGAGTGCAAAAAATATTCATCAATTTTGATGATAATCTTAAACTGTGAGGTTGTATTGGGCTTACATGGCAGGGTTTTGGCAGCAGGGTTCTGCAGAGGTGGCAGGACTCTGGAGTCTGGATTCTGAGAGATAAGTCCAAAAGCTGCCACATGTTAGAGTAGAACCAGTATCAGATGACTCTAAAAGGGACCTGCTGCTGGCCACAGCTGAGCCAGTGAGTGATGCTGGTTGTGTGTCTGCAAAGACATACTTAAGAAAGGGAAAAAAAAAATACTATACAATAGCAGCTGGGAGAGAAAAGTGAGGAAATAGCACAAAGCTGTGACAGGGGAGGTTCAGCCTGGCCATTAGAAAAAAAAAATCATTTACTGTGAGGGTGATCTAACACTATAACAGGCTTCCTAGATGTGATATATGGAGTAATAATTCGTGTCAAGAAAATGGTTGATATTAATAAAGAAGGGGGAGATGTGGGAGTGTGGCCATGGGGGTTGGCAAGCCCCATGGTTGATGATAACATCAGACTCTTAAGGATGAGGCCATCAGGAATGTAAAAGTTTAGAGGTAACAAACAAGGGTGATTCAGAAGACGCCATGCAGTCCCAGGTTGCTTTTTCTCCAGCCATTTAGGCATGGAAGTTGCTGGGTGTTTGCTGTTGCTGGGCAAAGTTGTTTGACCAATGAAAAGTTGTTATATGAAAAGGACTGCTGTGGGGTGAAGGGTATAAGAGGGGAGCCTATCCTCAAGATGAAAAAAAGGCAACAAGATATAATGAAGTTATGTCATCAAGTAAGAAGTAGAAAAAAGGAGTGAATAGGGACAGACTAGCAGAACAGGGACCAGGACAGGAACAGGCACATTGATCGCCTCATGAGGATAGGTTCGGCCAAACTCAGCAAACTGCTCAAAGAAACTCGTATAGAAAGTTGCTGGAAATAGGTGCACTGGAGCTGGAAAGAAGCTCAAGCTGAGAGAAGTGGACCTGTGTACACAACAGCCCCTCACTGGTAAGCAGTTGCGCATTATGGGGAATCATATGTCCTTAGAAACAAAGACTGTCTTGGTAACCTTACAGCTTATTCTCTTTATTAACAATCAGGCAATTTATGATCCTGAAATATGGTACCAAATCGAGGTCAAGGTGTGGGACTCTGCAACTAAAAATGACAAGGTTGCAGTGGGATTGCTCAGCACCTGGCGAACAATCTCTGAGGCCTTAAAGAGCCATGTGGGACCACAGTCAGAAACGTGTGGTTTGCCAGACAGTGAGGGAACTGTGGTCTCGTTTACTGATCCAATTGCTACACAATTGGCCCCTTTGCAGCTACAGCCATCGCAGGCCTTTGCTGTTACGCCCCCTGCTGACCTGTACGTGCCTTTTGACCCAGGCTCTATTGGCTTTGAAAAGGAGGTGGGTGTGTTTCCCTTCGATTTGGGAAGATTAGGATACATAAGGCCCAAAGACCAAGTTGCTTGACAACTTAAAGCAAGACATATTGTTCCCACCACTAGCCCTGGAATTCTCTGGTGTTTGTAATCAAGAAAAGGGATGTAAAATGGAGACTATTAAGTCATGGAAGATATGGGTGCACTTCAACCAGGATTACCAACTCCAACTATGCTCCCCCTGTCATGGACATTAATAGTAATAGACTTAAAGGATTGTTTGTTACCTTTTCTGATTGTACATATGTACAGGTGTACTCGAGTTTAGTATGTAAAAGCAATGTTCTGTACATTTAGAAAGTTCGATGTTCGTGTGTGCGTGTTGGTAGAGCATAGACTCCCTGCTCACCCTGTTTACTTACTCCTGTTTATTTACTCCCTGCTTACCCTGTTCACTGTTTACTTGCCTTTTATAAATATTACTAAATTCAGATTGAGTTGAGACTTCATTTATAATATAGAGAGATGATTGATGCCCCATGCCTGTCAGTGTTCAAGAGATGTTTGGACAATGCTCTCAGTAATAAAATTTAACATTTGGTTAGCCCTGAAGTGGTCAGGCAGTTGGACTAGAAAATCTTTGAAACTCCTTTCTAACTTAGCTGTTCTGTTCTTTCTGTTCTGTTATATCCTAATCATGTATCATTAATCATAATCATTATATAAAGTTCCTCTACTGTACACTTTGCACACATGCTGAAACACCACTGTTTCTCTCTATATTTCTGAAACTAAAATTATACCAATTTTAAATAAGTGGGTTAGAACTATTTTCCTAACTACCATAGAACCATGAAATTAAATTGAGATGTTATGTGATTAATTTATTAATTGATTTAGTACTGTTTCTGATGTCTAATTACATTTAGTAACGGTTTTCCTATACAATTAATAATTGATAGCTTATATCATCTCTAATAGGATTAGGTGTGCAAGTACTGCACACCAAGTCTTATTATGATCTTGCAATTAAAAACATGAGCTCTGAGGTCAATTATGGTATAAAGTAATATTTTTGCACATTCTGTGATGTTAAGGTTCTTTCATTTGCTTACGGTAGAAAGCATATCCATGAAAAATTCATACCACCAAGTTTTTGTTTTGTTTTTTTTTTTTTTTCCCCTTTTTGATTTGTTAAACCAATCCTTGATTTGTTTTTGCTATGGTTTTAATTAAGTTTATAGGAGGTGTTGAAATAACAGTATCATGAGTACCATCTACATGGTAGATTAGGTGGCATTTTCATGATCCCTAATCTGTTCTGAGAACTTTATTATATGTACTACTGCATATGGAAACAAACAGGATACATTCTGTCTGAGATTACAATAAATATTTCCCAAACATTTGTTTCATAAATCTTGACTAAGTTTGAGTTACAGAAATGCAAATTTTGCCAGCATTTGACTATATATAAATATTTTTTTTTTAGAATACCAGTGACTTCATCCATATAAAAAATTGAATTTGTCAGGTTACTAGTGTTATATATGGAGTGGTAATTCGTGTTGAGAAAATGTTTGATATTAATAAAGAAGGGGGAGATTTGGGAATGTGGCCATGGGGGTTGGAAAGCCCCATGGTTGAGATAACATTAGACTCTTAACGACGAGGCCATCAGGAATATAAAAGAGTTGGCCATCAGGAATATAAAAGAGTTTAGAGGGAACAAAGAAAGGTGATTCAGGAGGCTCCATGCAGTCTCAGGGTTTCTTGTTCTCCAGCTGGTCTCTTGTTCTCCAGACATTAAGGCATGGAAGTTTCTGGGTGTTTGCTGTTGTTGTTACATTCAAAGTTGTTTGACCAATGAAAAGTTGTTTTGAAAAGAACTGCTGTGGAGAGAAGGCTACAAGAGGGGAGCCTGCCCTCAAGAAAGAAGAAAAAAAAAAAAGAAAAAAGAAGGCAACACGATGTGATGAAGTTATGATCAATAAAGAAGCAGAAAGAAGGAGTGAAGAGGAACACGCTAGCAGAACTGAGACCAGGATGGGAACAGGCACATTGATCGCCTCATGAAGATAGGTTCGACCAAACTCAGCAAACTGCTGAGAGAAGCTCGTACAGAAAGTCGCTGGAAATAGGCACACTGGAGAAGCTCGAGCTGAGAGAAGCAGACCTGTGCACACAACTGCCCCTCGCTGGTAAGCAGTTGCGCATTATGGGGAATCATATGTCCTTAGAAACAAAGACTGTCTTGGTAACCTTACAGTTTATTCTCCTTATTAACAATCAGACAGTTATGAGCCTGAAATATGGGACCAAACTGAGGTCAAGGTGTGGGACTCTGCAACTAAAAATGACAAGGTTGCGGTGGGATTGCTTGGCACCTGGCGAGCAATCTCTGAGGCCTTAAAGAGTCGTGTGGGACCACAGTCAGAAACGTGTGGCTTGCCAGACAGTGAGGGAGCTGCAGGCTCCTTTACTGATCCGACTGCTACACCATGGGCCCCTCTGCTGCTACAGCCATCGAAGGCTTTTGCTGTTACGCCCCCTGTTGACCTGAATGTGCCTTTTGACCCAGGCCTCATTGGCCTTGAAAAGGATATAGATGATATATCTATATCATCTATAAAAGGATATAGATTTTTCTTCAATCTGGGAAGAACGGGATACATAAGGCCTGAAGACCGAGTTGCTTGACAACTTAAAGCGAGACATATTGTTCAAAAGGAATGGAAAATGGAGACTGTTAAGTCATGGAACTTAAAGGATTGTTACCTTTCCTGATTGTACAAATGTATAGGAACTTATAGGATTGTTTGTTACCTTTCCCGATTGTATAGGCATACTCGGGATTAGTATGTAAAGCAATGTTCTGTATATTTAGAATGTTTGATGTTCGTGTGTGCGTGTTGGTGGAGCATAGACTCCCCGCACACCCAGCGCTGTTTACTTGCCTTTTATACCTTTTAGAAATATTTGTTTTATAAATATTACAAAATTCAGATTGAGTTGAGACCTCATTTATAACACTAGCTTTCAATAGATGCTATCCTCTGCCTTATTTTTCTTTGCAGCATATATGTTAAAAGCAATATTTTATAATACATATTACTATAATATTTCACAAAACTCTGGCAAAAAAAAAAAAAAAAAAAAAAGAAGGAAGAGTGTAATACACAATAAATGTTTGTTCATTGTCTTTTGTAAAAACAAGGAGTTGTGTTTGAGGAACGGGAGTTGTGAAAACTCCCTGCTGAACTAAGGAGCTGTATAATGTTTGGCTAGACACTATGAAAATTATTTTGCTTAATGTAACAAAAAAGAGAACCTCCCCCCTTCTCTCCTTCTGCATCTCAGTTGCCTCTTTTGTTTAAAGACCCTGCTGCAAACCTCATGTAACCATCTCCTGATAAGTTGCTAAACTAGTGTATCAACATCCTGCCTTCCTGTCTCACGCTGGGCCAACATGACCAAATAAAAAAAAAAGTTGAACCACAACGCCGAGGAAGACTATGGCCTTAATCTTCACGACCACCAGAGGGACAGAGACGACCCCCTAGCAACAGTGCGCGCAGTCGCAGAATATACCAGGATGTGCTGCGTAATCCCGGAATTACCAAGATATAAAAAGGGACCCTGGCGGGGGTGAGGTGCGCACCGTTGGTGGAGCCGAGACTCCCCGGCCGCCCAGCGCTGTTTTGCTTGCTGTTGCTTACTCAATAAATTACTTCCTATTATTAATGCAATGCCCTCTGAAAATTAATTAAGGGGGCAACTTATAACAAAGAGCATTCTAATTATTAATTCTTCCTGTTAAGTACAGCTGACAGAAATAAAAAGTCTGCCTATTTCTAGATGTATACAAATTTTGCATATACTTCCTCTAGACAGGGAAGTATTTCTGTAGGTATGTATACATATACAAATATATTTATGCATACAAGTAGAAAAAGGATTATGTAAAAATCAGGTACATGTAGGGCTACAACAATGTGTTCATTCATACAACAGTGTGAATGGAGTCTGACATAAAATCTTTTTAAACATTTACAGGTTTCTATGTAGGAATAGGGTTACAATTCCTACAGGGAATCTCTCAAAGATAAATCTATCACTATGCAAATATTTGAAAATTACAAAAGTTATATTTTTCCTACAAATATTGGTCTTTCTTTCAAAGGAGTACTTTGCTTGGAATAAGTACATGTAGTATAACTTCTGAAAAGTTGTTTAGTGATGAAAGTTGTTATAATCTTGTGAAGATGCCTTAATCCTGAATTTGTTTTTAGGTTTGTCCCTGCCTGAAAAATTAGTGCTGTTCATAAATACTCATTCCAGTGGGAATCTAAACTGTTTGAAGGACATAGAAAGTACAGAGGTATTTGTATTTGGTCACGAGTACTGATCATTAAGGAATTGCTCTGAATGGGGGAATACTTTAGTTGCATAAAGATAGAACAATTGGTAACCTTCATTTTGTTCAGCCATCCCTTAATGCAAACAAGCCTGAGTCTGTTTCATTCACTGTTCAATTCATACGTATCAAGATAAAATAAAACAAGTCTTTCAAAACAATTAGTTCCAACTTACTTAGGCAGTAACCTGTTAAAATACATTTTTCTTCATTCACACCTACAGTCGGAATTATATTAGAAGTTGAAGGCATTTATGAAAAAAAAAAAAAAAAAGAAAAAAAAAGAAAAAAAAAGCAGTTGAAATTCTTACAAAAATTTTATTGATATTAGGTATTGCATTCTGCAGTGTCTCCTCTCTTTCTCCCTCTCTCTTTTTTCTTTTTCATTTTTTTCCCCCCCCACTGGTGCTGGTGAAATTAACATCAAGAAGTTATCTTCCTATATTTTTTCTATTATTTCTGTTAATGAATAAAATTTAACGATACCATACAATGCGTTGATATGATAGAAGGAAGGGATAATATCCAGAGGGGCCGGGACAGGGTTGACAAGTGGGCCTATGTGAACCTAATGAGGTTCAACAAGTATAAATGCAGGGTGCTGCACCTGGGCTTGGGCAATCTCACATGTGAGTACAGACTGGGAGAAGAATGAAGTGTAATAACCACACGGACACCAGGGTTGTTTCAGGATCAGTAACTGCTGCTATTTTATTGATGACATATAACTTCCTTCCCCATGTTGCATTCTTATACTGAGGACAGGCTCCCTTCTTATATCATTCGCCCCACACCAGTACTTTTCCCTAACCATTCATTTGTCAATAACTTTGCCTGGCAGCCGCAAAAACCCAGCAACCCCTATGCCCCAACGGCCTGAGAAAAAGCAACCTAGATGGTGAGGCATCTCCTGAATCGCCCTTCTTTGTTCCCTTTAAACTCTTTGCATTCCTGATGGCCTCGTCGGTAACAGTCTGATGTTATCTTTATTCACTGTATGCTTCACTCTCTGTAATATTTATCAAAAGGTCTATAATCAATATGACACAATGTGAATGTAGCTAAATCAAGGCTTAAAAATGGAAAACATCAGTTTAGTTCTGGTAAGCCACTTCTTACACTTCTCTGAAACTTTTACACTGAATTATGTAAATTACCATTTGCTTAAAACAAAATCTTCAATAACTACTCATAAGCCAAATAGTTTTACTTCTGTGTAATATTAAGTGTCCACATTTGTAGGTGGAAAGGGACGGTGTATGGCACCAATTATCCTCAGAAATTTTGTCTAAAATTTGTGTGCAGGTGAATACCTTACAAGTTCTTGTTTCTTGTTTAATAACAATTTCCTTGGCTGTGATTTTAAGAAGCCTCTTCTATTAAACTGTTCAATTGACACAGGTTGATGCAGTACCTCATAAAGGAATACATCAACCTGAAGAGCATAAGATGCATTTTGAAAGCTGTTGTTTGAAATCCTGTATTGTACACTTGTTTTGGCTGTCATTTTCTTTAAGTCTGCTTGTTGAAGACAATTGACCAATGCTTTTAAACTTAGATTTTACACTGTATTACACACTCCTGTGAGCAGCAACTGCATTCTTCATTGTGCTTGTTAAAATTACTTTTATTCCTAAACTGCGTAAAACTTTTGGCAGTGTGCTCACTGCAAGAAACACCTTCATTTAAGTGCTTAATGGTCAACCTTTCTACTTTAGCTGTTTTATTGACATTTTTGTTTTGTTTTGTTGATTTTTTCCTTTTGAATAATTGAGAAATATTGTACATGGATTGTGTGATATTTGGGTCAATGTCTATCCATAAAGGTATCTACCAGAAATTATCTATCAAAAAGTGTTTTTCAATTTAGAAGAAAAATGAGGCAGATATTTTGTCTACAATTTTGGATTTAGCATTTCCCTATATTTCTGACTGATGGAATGATTCAACACAAATTTATCAGTTTGTATCTATTTGAAAAAAAAACATTTGTTACTTCTTCCAACATTTGTCTCCTTAAAGTCTGATTTACAATTCAATAAAAGCTGTTTTTTTTTTAAGCGAATTAGCCTGTTACAACAAAAACATTTCTTACTGTATGAAGTGTTCTGTAAAAAAAACAGTGTTACAATAAAAATACATTTTTTTTCTTTTTTTTTTTTTTTTTTTTTTTTTTGCAAAAGCATTTCTTAATAACAAAGCACACTGCAGTGTTAATATCATACTTGGTTCTCCTTAGCTTAAACAAGAGTCTAAGTTACTTCACAGAATATTAACAATGTTACAGGATTTGCTCAGTATCTTGCAAATCTGCCTTGTTAAAATTTGAAATCAGCTGGAATCATTCAAATCAAGGATCTTGTGACTTAATGGACAGGAAAAGAATATGCATGGAAAGAACTTGACCAAGGAAAATAGAGGGTATTTAAAAAAATAAAAATAAAAAATCAAGGTATCATTTGGCTCTAAAAACAGTCAGGAAAAATATAGAAATAGGAAATAGCTTTCTTCTTCAGAGTTAACAAGCTAGATTTTTCAATTAAAACAAACAAAAAATAACCATCAAATATATATATATATAATAATATATATTACATACATTATATAATGTATATTTAATATTAATTATATAATATATATGTTATATCATATAATTACATAATTATATATAATTATATAATATATTATATATATTATAATTATTATATATATATGTATAAATATATAATATATATTATATGAAATATAAAATATATATATAAAATACCAGTCAATGATTATATATATATATATAATATATATAATATATATATATATAATATGTATATAATGATGGATTCTGTTGACTTCATATATATATATGCATATATATATAATATATACATATATATATAATTGTATTAATTATTATTATTTTTAAATCAGGGAGAAGAAATAGCTACTGCATAGAATTACATACTGGTGGTACAAAACTGGACGTAAAACACTATCCAGAAAATAGCTCTGTTTTTGGGCTTGCATTTCTGTCAGAACCCTAAGTGACTGATCTGATTTCAAACACAATTCAGTGTTTTCAGTAATGACTTTTAAGTGCAGAAGTTGTTTTTGTGCATACTAGTAAGGTGGTAAAAGATATTTAATATTTTGAGGAAACCTATTTTGGAGAAATTACTTAAGAAAAGTGGGTTAATATTAAAAAGTCAAGTGTCAAAAATACTTGGAAAGAAATAATATATGGTACCTCTGCAGTTTAGAGATGCAGTATTGCTAGATACCAGTATTTCAGAACAAGATTTCAATGCTATATTTCTGAATATAGATAAATAGTGCCATGTTACAAAAGTATGTTATCATCTTGAAACATTCTCTAAATTCCAACAGTCGAATTCAGTTCACCTATTATTAAATGTCTTCAATGATTGTACGTGTAT
The DNA here is from genome assembly GCF_963932015.1 of Anas acuta. Taxonomy (NCBI): domain Eukaryota; kingdom Metazoa; phylum Chordata; class Aves; order Anseriformes; family Anatidae; genus Anas; species Anas acuta. The sequence continues at coordinate 74,085,043 of NC_088981.1, forward strand.
CTACAAAACTAATCTCAGGGTCCTTTAGCCATCAGAGGCTTCCTCAGAGGATGTCCAAGACAGGTGAGCTGAATCAGTCTATGAAAATAATTACTTCTTTTCATTAACTACAAAGGGTGAGTAAGGCAACCAGCTTGGATTCTGATGATTTTATTTCAGATGTCATATATTTCTTTCTTCATGTTTCAGGTGTGAAACAATCCAGAGGTCGTTTGTATGAGAATTGCTTGATATTAGGAGAAAGTCCAAAAGACAGAAGCAAGTATTGTGAGATGCCCAGAAAATAAGTGCCGGGTCCTGCACCTGGGGCGCAATAACCACAAGCAGAGCTACAGGCTGGGGGATGAGTGGTTGGAGAGCTGCCAGGCAGGGAAGGACCTGGGAGTGATGGTGGACAGTCACAGAATCACAGAATTTTCTAGGTTGGAAGAGACCTCAAGATCATCGAGTCCAACCTCTGACCTAAAACTAACAGTCCCCACTAAACCATATCCCTAAGCTCTACATCTAAACGTCTTTTGAAGACTTCCAGGGATGGTGACTCCACCACTTCCCTGGGCAGCCCGTTCCAATGCCTCACAACCCTTTCAGTAAAGAAATTCTTCCTAACATCTAACCTAAAACTCCCCTGGCGTAACTTTAGCCCATTCCCCCTCGTCCTGTCACCAGGCACATGGGAGAACAGGCCAACCCCCACCTCGCTACAGCCTCCTTAAGTCAGCCTCCTCAGTCAGCTGAATATGAGCCAGCAGTGTGCTCAGGTGGCCAAGAAGGCCAACGGCATCCTGGCTTGTATCAGAAACAGTGTGACCAGCAGGGCTAGGGAGGTGATCGTCCCCCTGTACTCGTCTCTGGTGAGGCCACACCTCGAGTACTGTGTTCAGTTTTGGGCCCCTCGCTACAAGAAGGACATCGAGGTGCTTGAGCGGGTCCAGAGAAGGGCAACGAAGCTGGTGAGGGGCCTGGAGAACAAGTCCTACGAGGAGCGGCTGAAGGAGCTGGGCTTGTTCAGCCTGGAGAAGAGGAGGCTCAGGGGCGACCTTATCGCTCTCTACAGATACCTTAAAGGAGGCTGTAGTGAGGTGGCGGTTGGTTTGTTCTCCCACGTGCCTGGACGAGGGGGAATGGGCTTAAGTTGCGCCAGGGGAGTTTTAGGTTAGATGTTAGGAAGAACTTCTTTACTGAAAGGGTTGTTAGGCACTGGAACAGGCTGCCCAGGGAGGTGGTGGAGTCACCATCCCTGGAAGTCTTCAAAAGACGTTCAGATGTAGGGCTTAGGGATATGGTTTAGTGGGGACTGTTAGTGTTAGGTCAGAGGTTGGACTCGATGATCTTGAGGTCTCTTCCAACCTAGAAATTCTGTGATTCTGTGTGATTCTGTGATCTACAAGTAAATGTTGGAACAATTGCCACCGTTTGCTCTACAGAAGAGGAGAAAATGATAGCCTTTACAGACATAATAGACTTCTTTAACAGAAGAAGAATAACATATTTTCAACATAGAGAGGTGTACAGGACAAGTTATTGGTTTTGAATTAAAATAGACAAGAATGAAAACTAGTGGTCAAGAGAATAATACAATACTGGAACTGAGAGGTTGGGTAAACAGTGGAATCTTCAGAAAGGAGGATTTAAAAAAAAAAAGAGAGAGATGATACAAGGTGTGCCAAAAATAACATGGACTATATTGGAGACAGATAGGCAAGTATCTTTTTTAGATCTTGTGCAGTCCTTTTTTAAAAATTTTCCAAAACTGCAAACATTATCAAATGCTGGTGTGGGTAGTGAAGGGTTGATATCCGACTTCTGCCTCTGAGACCTGACTTCTGCCTCTGTTCTTGAAGGGACAACAGTCAAGTAGCCTGTTATGTCAGTTTTTATTACCAGACTAGCATGTGACATATGTGGAGGAAGACATAGTAATAGGAGAAACTCTTCTAATTGTTTACAGCATATTTTGACTGATATCACAAAACAAAAAGATCAAGTTAAATAATCTAAAAAAATAATATATTTTTTACAGAAGACCCATTTTATATTACTATAGATGGGTCTAAACAGGGGAGGATACAGTTTTATACACAAAAGATAACTGCCTAGACTAGCAAGACAGTACTTATATGTGATTTTCTTTACTGAAATGCCAGCTAGTGAAATAGAAATAAGAAAGCTACAAAAAGAGTTTTGAAAACATTTTGTTCTTACACAGTAAGATGGACAGGCAGCAAATGAGGCCAAAAAGGCCAAATAATTGAAAAAGAGGCTAATGCTGTAGGATAAACAAGGTTAAAATTGGAAAGCAATAGGGATGTCGTTATTATAATATCATTAAGTTTGAAATGCTGATAGGGTTCTGTAGAGAGGTCAGCAAACACAAAGATATTGCACTTTAAGAAAAGCTGACTTGGAGGAAATCTGAAAAAGGTTGAATAAAAATGGCTGAAATTCAATAATTCATGAAAAATCAAGAGTGGAAAGGGTAGAATCTATTCTTGGTATGAGTGGTTGAGGGGAAGGGGGAAAGGAAAAAGCCATGTAAGCATAAATAAATACATAAAGTTATAAGAGCAGCAAAAACAATGTGGTCAAAGAAGGATGTTTATGTCCCCGTGTGACTTAGAACTGCAAAGCAGATAAAGAAATTACAGAAAATGAAGAGGAGCTTTAAAAGTTTTAATAATAGTGAAACAAAAATAAAGCAAGAAAAAGTTAAAAATGCAAACTGAAGGACACATTTAGAGGAAATTAAACTGTTCTTTAAGCAGGCAAGAACAAACTGTAGTTTCATTCAAATCAATGTAAAGACAGAATAATGTTTCTGAAGTCACTAAGCTCACTCTAAATTTACATCAGACAGTAGGAGAACTAAAATTGGTCTTGTATGTTATACACAGCCAATTACCATTTTAATTAGGGCCAGAGATATATAAGAGCTCACTTTTTACAAAGCTCTAACAGATCAACTATCCTGTATAATTATTATTGCTGTTTTTTTCAGCACAATGGCTAAAACTACAGAGATTATGCTGTAATTGAGTTGTTCATATATTTCTTACTTTTATCTCATCTTTTTTTTTTTTTTTTTCCTTGTAGTTCTTTATTATTTTATTTTATTTTACCTTGGAAGGAAGAGAAAAAGAGTCACTGTTTATGGCAGATAACATATGAAAAAGACTTCAATCCTATAGTCCTATTTGAAGTATCCAGCATTTATCTCAAGTTCTGTTATAGGTTTGTTTTGGTATCTTGGTATCTGTCTAGCTGAGATTTAGGCTGAGATTTATGGCCTTTCTATTGTAGAATTAAGACTGAACTGAAATATACTATCACAGAAACAGCAGACAAAAATGATTTTAAAACAGTAAATGATAAAAAAAAAAAAAAAAAAAAAAAAAAACAGTAACAAGAATATGGCTGACAGCCCTTCATCCTTCCATCCTTCAACAGTTATGAAAAACAGTGAATGTGAACCTGATACAAGAACTGTTGGGATTTTGAAATAAGGCTGGAAAAACAAACAGGATATATATACACACACACACACACACATACATGACATATATATCTAATAATATATATTTATATAGAAAATATGAATTTATATATTTATATATATATGTAAAAGTAGATATATTAAAGAATATATTCATATATGTTCTTTAATTTTCAGATTTCAGAAAAATTTGTGGCATCTGGAGGGGAAAAATGACTGATGGTGTCTTAAATTAACTTTTCTTCTTACAGTGGATAAGTGTATGTTGCTCCCTTGCCTCACAGAGAATGAATGTTCAGCTTGGTTGACTCCAACTCCAAGCCTCTCACAGACAGTATGTATCTAATTCAATATCTTTGAGATGAAAGATACTATATTTAAAATAAAAATAAAAATGTTTATTATTGCATGTTTCATCATGTGAGGGGAAAAAAAAAAAAGAATTACTACAGAAAATTTGCAGTTGATCATGTAAGTTTCAATATAGATTTTTCTTCAGTGAGAGAGAGAGAGAGAGAAGGAGATAAGGTTACAAGTCTTAAGGTTCTTTTCATGTCCTGTTGATGACCAACCATGTCATGGTTGATCCCTGCTATATTCTCAGTTCAGTAGGTATTATTAGTGTTTATTTAGATGAATCTATTCTTACTTGCTGTTACTGATGATACCAGCTTGCCTGATGACTTTGACCATCATAAAAACAAGAGCCACTCAATGGCCACTCAATGTCTCTGGACATTTTGAAATATCATCTAGAAGACAACTTGAATTTATTTGTATTTAACTGTATATTCCTTTTTTTGTGTGTTATTATTTCTTTCTATAGCATCTTTTGATATCAGCTCTAGCTGATTCAAAGCGTGTACAGCTGAATGTATTGATAATGGAAATTTCTATAACAAAGGTACATTTCCCATTACTTATCTCAGCTTCTTTTTAAAGAATAATGTCCTTTCACTGATTAAACAAAAATAAGTAAACAAGCAAATAAATAAACAAGATGCTGGGTAAACTATTACTGGCATTTTTTGCATAAATTTTTAACCTAAATTTGGAAGCCTTTCTTAGGAAGCATAGTTATTTAAGAAGCACAGTTATTTACAAAGACTGTTCAAACTCTTCTTTTCCAAAGATAGAAATCACTGAACAGAAGAGTATTTCTTTCCTAGTTAGGAGAAACTTTTCTTAGTTAGCAGTCAGATCAGAAAGGCCACTGCATAGATCCTGAGCTACTAGTGTGCAGCAGAGCCTTGTATTTGGAGTCAGTCTGGTTCTGTCTCTCCCAATGTCATACACCCCCCCTGAAAATAGTGGCCACTTTGGTGCTTTGAAGCATTATGGTGTTGACAAGAAGGCTTTGAGATTATCTTTCTACATAAAACAATATATTTACATAGTGCTGTACGGGTTATCTGTGCCCACATGGTAGCTGTGTGGGGCTGCAGGGGCAAGGCCCACCACAGGACACCGCTGGGCCCATCAGCCAAGATGGTGGCAATTCTGGGGAAACACCTTTAAGAAAGAGCGGAAAACACTCTTTCGAGGGCACGGGAAAGAGGGCACCTGCATCTAAAGACAGCATGGCTGGGACAGGTACCCAACCCACAACTACAGTAATTGTCCCAGTAGTCAAAAGGAAATACTGGAAGCAGAGATCAATGGATCTGTGTCAGTAATGAAAGCTCTGGGGAAGGAGGAATAAGGTAAGAATAAGGTAGGAATAAGGAGGAATAAGGAATAACGAATAACGAATAACTTGTGGTTATGGCATTTGTCTTCCCAAGCAACTATTATGTCTGTAGAGTCATGTCTTCCCAGGAAGCAGCTGGACACCTCCCCAACAATGAGAAGTAGTGAACAAATTTGTCTTATGGCTGAGCACAACATTACATGACATGGAAGTTTGAGTCCCAGATGTGTCCCCTCACAGACTCTTGCTTACCCCCAGCCTCCTGTCAGTGAGGGAAGGGCAAGGCAGAGACAATACCTTGAAGCTGTTGACCAGATTGGGCTGAAATAGAGGTGGTGGTGTGTTTTGCTGTTGTTATTTGATTTTGGCTGGTATGTTACCATGTTTTGGATTTAGGAGAAAAATAATGTTGATAACAATAACACACCGATGTTTTAGTTGTTGCAGAACAGTGCTTACACTGAGTCAAAGACTTTTCAGCTTCTCATACCAACCTGTTGGTGAGGAGGCTGGGGATGCTGCCCAAGAAGCTGGGGGGGGACAGAACCAGGACGGCTGACAAAAAACTGGCCAAAGGGACTGTATACATAGCATACAATACCATGGTGAACAATATAAAGGGGTGAGTTGCCTGGAGGGGAGGGCAGCCACTACTTGGAGACTGGCTGGGCATCAGTCAGGAGGTGTTGATCAATTGCATTGTGTATTACTTCCTTTCTGTACTACTACTGCTATTACTAATTTCCTTTCCTCTTCTGTCTTTATCTCAGCCCATGAAATTGACCTTTTTGTCTGATCCTCTCCACCTTTCCACTGTGGGGGAAGTGAGCAAAGGGCTGTTGTGTGCTTATCTGCCTGCCAGGTTAAAACTGTGTCATCACAGTTTAGCAGCAGCCAAAACATACGTGTGTTTTCATCACTGTTTTAGCCACCAATACAAAGTACAGCACTGTACAGGCAGCTGTGAAAGAAGTTGATTCCATCCCAGCCAGACTCAGTACAGTTGCTTGTTCCCTTCTTTTCCCTATTGCTCAAAGGGATTTAGCAAATCACTCACAGTGTAGTAACTTCCCCTGTATTACATGCAGTATGGTGAGTCTTTCTCTGAGATTTAGTACATAAAGCAGCTTCTTTACCTAACAGAGAATACTGCCAATTCAAGACTGAGGCTTTCATGTACTGATGTCCTAGGATCCTCTATTCTCACAGAATAAAACCTCATAATCTGAGCACTAAAGCTGTCATGTAGTACAGGAAGGTGTGAACATTTATTTTTTTCTTCTCTTCAATATGCTTCACATCTTTATGAAACTTCACATAGAATGACTTCACTATGCATTTCACTTATAATTGTTAACATTTTTTCAAAATATTTAAATAAAAATAAGGCTAATATGGGAAAAAAATAAGTGGTTATTTTCAGGGCCACTCAGGAGGACTGCAAAGTTGTCATGAGGCAGTGCAGGGACAAAATTAGAAAGTCCAAAGCCCAAGTGGAGCTCAATCTGGCAATTACTGCTAAAGATTATATATATTAAAAAAAATGTTTTTATGAATGCATAAACAAAAAAAGACTTAGGAGAATCTTCATCCTTTATTGGGTGTGGGGGGAAACATAGGGACAAGAGATGAGGAAAAGGCTGAGGTTCTTAGCACCTTCTTTGTTTCAGTCTTCAGCAGTGAGACCGGTTGTTCTCTGGATACTCAACTCCCTGAGCTGGTAGATAGGGACAGGGAGCAGAATGAAGCCCTCATAAACCATGGGGAAATGGTTAGTAAACCGCTTAGACATGTGCAAGTCTAAGGGTGGAGATGGGATCCACCCGAGGGTACTGAGGGAGCTGGTGGAAGCACTCACCAAGCTGCTTTCCATCATATATCACTAGTCCTGGCTATCAAGGGAGGTCCCAGTCAATGGGAGGCTAGCAAATGTGACGCCCATCTACAAGAAAGGACAGAAGAAGGATCCAGAAAAATACGGGCTTGTCAGTCTGACCTCAGTGAGGGAAAAGCTTCTGAAGAAGTTGGCTGCTTAAGGATGGGTGTATGCTTCGTTTGGTTAAAAACTGCCTGGGTGGCCAGGCCCAATGTGTCATGGTAAACAGAGCTAAAAATAGTTGGGGGCCAGTTACTAGTGGTGTCCCCCAGGGCTTTTGCTTCAATATCTTCATCAATGATCTGGATGAGGGGACTGAGTGCACCCTCAATATGTTTACAGACTCCCCAGGTACAGTGGGACTGTTGATCTGCTCTACAGGATGGTAGGAAGGCTCTACAGAGAGATCTGGATAGGCTAGACTAATGGGCCAAGGCCAACTATATGGAGTTCAGTAAGGTTAAGTGCTGAGTCCTGCACTTGGGTTACAACCCCATGCGATGCTACAGGCTGGGGCTTGTATTTTCAGTACTATATTCACACTAATTGCAATTTAAGAACTCAAATTTGGTTAAAAGTACAACCATTTCAGGTAAAACACCTCTGTCCAGTCTTAGGAATTAGTATACTCTATTTATTGATTGCTTTCTTTAAATTTTGCTTATTTTACTTTGATTTCATGAACCTATTCTTTTTACTCAGAATTACTTTACTTTGGATCTTCATATCCTTATCTAACAAGTTCCCTAAGAAAACATGAAACCAGTGAATTTATGAGTTGGACGTTACATGAATTGCTACTTCAGATTTTTAAAGTAGCAAGAGAATGTGAGGTTGAAATATTTTAAAATAATTCTGGAAAATATGTAGTTTTAGGCTTAATCTTCTTTAGGATGCTTATGTTCCTCGTATCTTTGTCCTCACTTGCGTATAGATTACTTCTTATCCTTAGTATATTTTCTTCTTTTGCCATCTGTTTGTTTGTGTTGTTTCTTTAAAAAGTATTTTATCACCCTGGAAACTCAAGTATTATAATACCTTGGTCAGCTATAATACAAGTTTCAGCATATTTCATGCCAATTGCTCTCTACTTATAGAATATCAGTTAGCTAAGATGCTTGTCTCATTGTTTTAAGGGTAGCCATACAATGACCCTCAGCAAGAAGATGGTTATGAGCATATGGTAAAATAATTCAATATCTTAGTTATTACAAAGTCTTTCTTATTACAGCTATGATTAAGTCCTGCTGGATGATCAGGTAATAAATCATTTGACCACGTAGGATTCATAGTCCTGTAATTTATCTTTTCATGTGTTTTCAAATCAAACTGCATAATATTTTCTAACTGAAGGTAAGAGAGTAGATAAATTACAAATGTCCTTGAGGGAGCATAGCTGGGGAAAATTTTATTCATATAATTCAACTTAGTCTTTACCCACCTTTCCACTTTTTATTTGTATTGCCTACAAAGGTAAAAGAAAAAGAAGCATGCTTTTTGGAATTAAACTTTTAAGGAATTATGTGAGTTAGACTATTTTCTATTTACATCCACATGAGATTAGGTAAAAATATTAATATTAACATTAACATTATTATTATTATTAATATAATATAATAATAATAATAAACAAACCCTGTTATTTTATATTCATGTGTTAGAAAGAAGGCAATACAGTGTGTGGAACAGACATACCCCAGAGAGCAATAGGATCTGAATTATTTTATTATTATTTTTATTTCATATATTTATCTACATGAGTCTTTCCAGCAAAACTTTGCCTTCTGGGCTCCAGTTTCTAGTGCAATACATTAATAGCACTTTCTGGCCTCTATGCACATTTAGGTATTTGTATATGCATAGTGTTATATCAGTGCTAAATGTTAAAACAAATTTTTGTTTTGGTGCAATATCATGAAGGATGATTCTTTTATTCCACCTGAAGTAATTAATATTTTTGTAGTTTGTGGACTGGAAGAATAATTTATCATTATGTTATTAGAGGATGTGGGATGCTGTGTTTTACTTAATTTCTTTATCCATGCAAATTGTGAATGCACTATAGAAAAAATAAAACTATGAAAGAAGTTGAAAAGAGGCCCACCTCAAGTGTATGGACATAAAAGCATATAACCAGGGAAACAGACAGGAGGAACTAGAGCTCCTCATGCAGTTGCTGATCTGTGATACTGTTGGAATAACTGTCATACCTAACATGGTAGGACAACATGCACGGCTTGTGTGCTGCTCCATCCAGTTAGATGGGTAGGAAAGAGAAGCTGGGAATGTTCCCTCTATGCTCAGTGTGAGACTCTGGGCAAGTGTGAGAAGTCTGGGCAAGAACTTCTGGGTCAAGATCAGACAAAATGCCTGTAAAGGAACTCAAGAAAGCCAGCAGATCTTTCAGGACAGTGTCATCCAAGTTCATGAAAAATTCATCCCTGTATTCAGGAAAATGAGAAATGTATCAGGAAACAGATTTGGCTAAGCAAAACAGTGGTTATGTGCATGCACTTGAGGCAGGATTTCTTTCAACCTATTTTATTGGTTTATTGTTTGTTTGATTGATTGATTGCTTTATTATCGATTTGGCAAGGCTAACCTGGGTTGTTTAGGGTGTATCTTCTTTTTTTTTCAGCATTGACATCAGCAGTGCTGATTCTGTCAATTGTTCCTCATCCCGCTTATTAATGGAAATTAAAGAGATGCAGAGAGCTTAGTCTCTTAAAACAAGAAACAGTTCATTTTTAATAGTTTTCATAACCTTAGAAAACAGTACTGTAAGAAGAATAAATTAAGATCTCTAATCTGTATGGTTAAATATATTGTCTTAATGAGTCACATTCCTCTGTTCATAAACCCTACCATGTTAGACAAATCTATTGCAAGGAAAACATTTATTCCTTGACAGCCTGGTTAAGTTCTGTAGCCATAGTATTTTGTGTTACATTAGTGCAGATGCACATGCACTAATGTCTGTTGTTATTAATTACTTAACCTTTCTACACCAGGAACACAAGTAATTTACAGGATCAAAAGTTAATTGTAGAACTAAACTGGTTGTTGTTGTTGTTGTTGTTGTTTGGGGGGGGTGGGGTTGTTTCTTTGTTGTTTTTGTGTATGTTTGTGTGATCAAATGCTGACCATCAAAAGAAAGAAAGCAAAAGCAAGTTTCCACTTAAAAGTAGTTCAGGCATCTAATGCAGAAGAACGGTTATGTGTTAATGTAAATTAACACGTAATGTTAAAAGTACTTTGAATCTTCCCTACACATATACAGCATCTCAGCTATACAGCTACTCCAGAGATTTCAATTAGTATTACAGCAGTTAAGCTCATCTAACAATGCTAAAACTTCAAGAATTTTTATTTAAAGGTATATGGGTTACGAATAAGTGAAAGACACTACAGAAGACACAGGTTGGATGTATATATAGTCATTTGTGCCACTTTGCTGACATGCATGGATGTGTGAGTTTGCTTTCATTCCTTGAGGGACTGTTCAAAAATTGGATTGCTGGCTAATTCTCTACATGTTCCCAGTTACCTAGGTATTTGTAGTATCTTCTAATAATTTGAAGATGAATTTCACAGTAAATCTTGAAAAGTACCACCTGGCTCATTTTTTTTTTTTTCTAATTTTAACAGCATCTCAAGAAGCTGAAAAGGACAAACAAAAAGTCAAGAATTGGGGAAAAGAAGAGTCCACTATACAATTATTGCAAACACCAGGTTTCAGAACTATTCTAAAAGGGTATTAAGCCATTAACTGTTAAATATGCCTGTGGGCTGCAGTTCCTGATTGTTGTTAAACCACATCAATCTCAATATGTATGAATCAGAGCCCAACAACAGGAACAAAAATTTTACTTTTTACCCTCTATTTACCAACTCATCAATAAATAAATAAATAAGTACATACATAAATAATGAAAACAAACAAAATTTCAGCAACATCAAACCAAGTCAACACTGAAATTGCAGGGTTTCTAGTTTCTCACAATTTAATTTAAAGAGTTTAGTTTGTCAGCTCTAATACTTGCCAAATCAGGTCCGAGATACCTGAGGACAGACATTAGCCTATCTTCCTGAATATCTTAGCCCTGAACTCCACAACACCAGTTGTCTTGTCCTAAGGAACAAGTAAGAATCTATCAACTTTCTTGCTTCATTTTTTCTTCCTTACTTCCATTATAAGAATTAAGTGAAGAATTAATGAAGTCCTCACTGGAGTTAAGCAGAACACCCTTACATGCTACTCTGAATGTATGTATTTTTCCACCAACTACTTTTTCTGAGGCCACACTTTATATTCATTGCACACATACTCTTTTGCAAACAGTTCAGGTTTAATGTCGTCCAGTTCTGATTCTGAGAAAAATGTGGTCTCTGAGAAACAGCAATATACCCAGAACACATTCTTGTTTATCCCACCGGTTCTCTGTTATCCAACAATTTAATATTTCCTTTCTTTCTTCCAGAATATGAAAAAAAAAAAAAGAGTGAAATTGTAGCAAAACTAACACAATATGAAGAATAAAGGATCATAGAAATGAAATATGCGGTAGTGAAATATACACACTGCTACTCACTAACCTTTTGTTGCTGCTTCCTTCAGTTCATATTAAAATTGCCTGTTAGAAAATTCATCTATTTAAAATGTAACTTTATAAAGCATTTTCTGAAGCAGATCATACCCTCACCTGGGGTAAATCAAGGTATCTCCATTCATTTGTTTTTAGCTTCTGACTGTTCTAGTCTGCTAGTGATAGGCAATGAATTATATTAATTTCTCTGCACTGAGTCTGTTTTGCCCATGACAATAGTTGTTGAGTGATCTCCCTGTCCTTATCTCAACCCTTTTCATCATATTTTCTCCCCTTTTCCTTTTGAGGAGGTACAGTGAGAGGTGTTGTGGTGGTGTTTAGCTGCCCAGCAGGGTAAAACCACCACATTCACAATGGCCTTAAAGGAGATGTTTCTTAGGCTATCCATCTAAAGTCAGAAGCCCATGGGTCCACATATCTCAGGATACACAGACCCTATTTCAGCTGGACTCTATTACAGAATCACAGAATTTCTAGGTTGGAAGAGACCTCAAGATCATCGAGTCCAACCTCTAACCTAACACCAACAGTCCCCACTAAACCATATCCCTAAGCTCTACATCTAAACGTCTTTTAAAGACTTCCAGGGATGGTGACTCCACCACTTCCCTGGGCAGCCTGTTCCAATGTCTAACAAGTCTAACAATGTCTAAATGTCTAGTATTACCAATTTTTGGTAATAGAGTTCTGGATGCTTTCTGTCCACACCATATGAATATAGTCCTATCTAAAAATAATCTTCTACACAGTGGCTAAATAGCAGTTTGTGAAGGAAAAATACAGGCACTTTGTTTCAGATGAGAGAAGTTCTATTTTGAATTAAACATGCAGTGTCTGCAAAGTATGTTTGAAAGCCATGTATTAATGTATTGGCTCATGTTAGTTCCTGCTGAAATAACTAGTTATAGATGCAGTTCTTGTCTTGTTATTGTCCATGTGTCTGAATTGCTACAACAGACATTACATCTGAAGACCACTTGAAAAAATCATGGAGTGAGCAAATGGTTGCTTGCTTGTTGAGAAGGACAATGACACATTCACTATTATCTGCAGTCATTTGCCATTTCGTTCCAATATGAAGTCAAAGTGTTAACCTTAAAATAGAATCTCACTAAAAGTTCTGAATGTCTTGTGTAATTTTAGAGCAGCTACAGTCAGGTAAAAGTCACAGAAATCATCAACGTCCTTCACTTATTCCCCAGGTTCCTTATGCTAAAATAGATTTTCCAGGGGTGTCAAATTCAGCAAAATAATTTTCTTCTTTTGTTTTGTTTCACTAAAAAATAAACAAAAAATCAGAAGGGGTGGGGAAGTGGACAAGCAATATAATAAACTGAAAATACATTTTCAAAAAATCTGTAATGCATACAATACTGATACATTTACATACGTATATTTACAATGTAAATATCAGAACTTCATTTATTTTATTTTTTTCTATCTTGTCAAAATTTATTTGTCAAAAGCAGTGATTCAAGATAGACCAACAAATACAATTAAAACACTCTATGTTTAACTATATGATGAATACTAAACCATTTAGGTATCCACATTAACAGTGTGTACTTTAAAATGGGCAATAAATTCTGCATAAAGGCATAACAAAAGATAAATTCTAAAATTGTGGCTTATACTGAAGAGCCAAAGGGGACATAAAAAAGTGGAAATAAAAGAAATAAACCCCAAAGTTATATTTTTTGCTTTAATCTGCCAAATGTTGAAAGTCTAAAATCTAAATATAAATTCTGTGTTTTTTGTTTTGTTTTGTTTTGGATTAAAAAAATATATATATTTGTAGACTGCATGTCTCTAATCATTTTTATGATTTACATTGTCAGACTATTTTAACATGCTTCACAGTCTTCTTCAAAAAATTTATTATCTTTCAGATTTCAGTGTGGGTTTAAGACTTCCAGCAACATGGTTTTAATTCAGCCTTGACTTTTACCTTGCAAAGTCATGAATAGGAAGACAATCAGAATATTAATGTTGCATACTCTTTTCCAAGTTGCCATTGACTATGTAAACTATGCAAATGAATCAGACCTTAAGAAGTAGATTTTGTGTGACTCTTGAAGTGGCATTATATTAGGTAAAATAAAACGTATGCCTCCAGGCTTGTCCCGGAAAGTAGCCAGAGAAAATCTTTCCATCAGAGCTTACTTAGTCAATTCCTTTGCACCTATATCAAGAATGCTCCTGTTGTGCTTTTCTCTTGCTGGGATACATTATGTATAATAAGTTGTTATTCCAAAAACCCACACTTGCTTTCTTTTCAGACATCTTTTTATTTCTTTTTAATTGTTCATTTTCTTTCTTGCAGGTAGGGAGAATCTGTCATCAGGCTTATACATTGTGTCAGTCTTCAATTTGTGAAAGCACTTCTTGTTTGATTTCTGATATGTCTCTATGTATTCTTGGTCTCCCTGTTGTTTCTTGATATACCCAATGGAAAAATAAAATAAAAAATAAGGCATTAGGTTAGAACTGATCAGTAAGTTCCTGAGATGAGGGAGATTGTTTTACCTGTGTGACAAGACTTGGAAATTTAAAAAAAAAGCTTAATGACTAAAACTAGGTTGTTGAAGTAATTGCCAGATGTTATTCAGCGAAGGAACGGTCTTATAAGAACTATAATTATAAGGTCTCTTACAGTTTCATGAGATTCCTTAAAAACTTTATCATAAGAGAGCTATAGCTATTGAGGTAGCAGTGTAAGGGGTGGGGGTGGGGTGGCTGCTTTGTTTTTACTCCAAGAAATGTTATTATTTGCTATTTCAGAATTACTTTTCCATGTTTTCAAAAATTATTCATCAAATTATTCATTCTGGCATGCAACCCAGCAGATTCTTCTATTCCTAAACAAAGAGAAATGGCATTCTTTATCATAGAATAACTATATTCTTTTGCAAGAATAAAAATGTAGTTTCATGACATCTTGGAAAATGAAACTCTTTCTCTGAACAATTTGATGCAATAACTTGGTAACTGAAAGAGCCATTCTGAAAATAAAATCAATTTTCTACCAAATGACTATATAGAGTGGAGATGTCAGGCTAGTTCTCTGGGATCAAACTAACGCAGCACTGGCACAGAGAACTGCCTTGCATTGTCTATAGGAAGGATATGAAGAATCACCTTTCTGTCCTTACACAAATGCTTTTGCAACCAACATACTTCAGATAAAAGTAATCACAAGAATGCAGAATAAGCACTAACACAGACTGGAGAAGATGCTAACTGGTTTTATTCTGTAGAATACAGAAGGCGAAGAAACAATGCAAAGCTCATAATCACTGAAAGGCAAGGTTGGAACTGTCACACTGTACAAGAGACACAGAAAGAAGAAACTTTATGGGATAGAGTATACCTAGACATACTGGTACTATTGTTGCAGATAATCTGATAGAATGCTTTGGGGGGAATATTGAAAGAATATTTTAATGGTTTTGCACAAAGTTAATATCAGAAAGGCAATTACTTGCTTGCTTCTTCTGTATCCTTTGTATGGGAGTGATTTTTATGAGACTAATAGCGTAGTGAACACTGCAGCAGCTATTTGTTTATGGTATATAAAGTATGTCCAATGAAAGTTGTCATGAAAGAACTCAATTTTAGGAAGAGGTAAATAAAACATCTTTGAATGATGTATTGCAGTAAGTACATTTATCAACCCACTGAGAAGGCTATTCTGAGAGAGCATATTCATATATGTAGTATATGTTTTTGTGAGTTGACAGAGTATTCAGATAAACCTGTCCTAATATCCTAATTCAATTTGGCAGCTCTTTAAAAAATACACCTTTTGAAAGGTTTTATAGCTTTAAAACAGTTAGGTGAAAATTCCATTATGAATTAGTTTCATAGGAAGCAGAGAAAAGGTAGAGAAAAAGAAGATATTTTTTATATCTTGACAATATTTTTGTAGAATTGTAGGGGTTTTTTGTTTGTTTGTTTGTTTTCTTTGTTTTGTTTTGTTTTGTTTTTTAGGATTTTGTAGGTTTTTCACTATGATGATCCAGCAAATGGTTTTTGTTTGTTTGTTTGTTTGTTTTATTGCAGAGTTTACAACCACTAAACAGAAATACCTGAGATTATAACATATAACAGTTTTTCATAACATTAATAACTTCTAAATGATAAGCACATATTTATTTATTTTGTTGCCAATCGTTTTTTTTTTTTTTTTATAAATGCAAGGACAAGCACGTACACCAGAATTCTTACAAATTCTGTCATTCACCATATTTATTTTGTCATACTACAATAAGTGAGGAAGCTGTTGAATGATTCTCTGTTTTAATGTGTTGCATGTTGCATTAGCTCTTTTTGAGCTTTTGTGATGTCAGAATTTTCAAAACCATTTTCTTCACTATTCCAGAATTCTGTAACATGAAAATAGCACATAATAGGTTAACCTCAGCTAGGAAATTAACCATAAGTATGTACAAAATAAAGGTGATTTTTCCAAACATTTGAAAAAGTAGGTTGTCTTGCCAATCTGTATATGGATTAATTGTCCAGTTGGAAATCATTTTCAGTTTCTTATCCTCATGTTTACATTTTAATTACTTTTTAATGAAAGTTGTTTGTTTCTTTGTTTGTTCTGAATAATTTCTGGTATTTAACTGCAGCATATGGGAGAGATCTTCATGGTAAGCTAAGTTTAGCTGCTGCATGATAATATTGAAACAGCATATTCAACTTGAGCTCTTAGAACTAAGACATTTACAGAGAAGTTATACTTTTTAATTTACCTTTTTAGATCAATACTTTATATATTTTAAATTTATACTGATAATAATGGGATGTGCATATCAGTAGAAATACTACAAAAATAATTCTCAATTACTCTTTTTCTTGTTTTGGTGGCCACATTTATCGGTGTTAAAGGGAACTGTTACTGCTCAAAGTGACTCTAATACAACAAACTAATAAAAATATTCAGAATCCATGAATAGTTGTTGACAGTTGTTACGTCTTTAACCACACACAGTGCTACATCAGTGTATGGACAAGAATATACTCAGCAAGACTTGCTATTTTTAACCTTTTCCACAGTATTTCTTAATTCACCAAGTTGGAAACAATCTCTAATGGTTGAAAAGCAGTGTATGTTATGGAGTCTAAAGACACAGTCACCAAAAAGAGAAAAATGTATTTATGTTCACACTCTTCACTCAGAATAATGAAAAGCACTACAAAACATAAAGAAGCCAGTGTTAAAAGTAAGAAAGGCAAAGAGGAAAACATTTATTTATTTTGTCAGGGAAGTTAACAGTGGTGAATAAAATAAGTATCCAAATCCTACTACTAAATAGGATTTCAAACTAAACATTACTCTTTTTTAGTCCTTGAGACATGATTTTGAATTACTGTCCTGTCCTTCCATTTGATAACTGGAGAGGTGCTCCAGTCCCTTGATCATCTTGGTGGCCCTCCATTGGTCTCTTTCCTGTATGTCCAGGTCTCTCTTGTATGGGGGAGCTCAGAACTGGACACAGTACTTCAGGTACAGCCTCATCAATTCTGAATAAAGGGGCAGGATCACCTCTCTTGAAATGCTGGTGATACTTTGCCTACTGCAGCCCAGGATACCATTAGCCTTCTAACAGCAAGGGCACATTGGCGGCTCATGTTCAATGTGATGATCACCAGGACTCTTATATCCTTTTCTGTTGGACTGCTTTCCAGCTGTGTGGCCCCCTAGCATGCACTGGTTCCTCCTCAGGTGCAGGACTTTGCACTTCTCCATGTTGAACTTCATGAGATTCTTCTCAGCCCACTTCTTCAGCCTGCCAAAGTTCTCCTGGATGGCTGCACAGCCTTCTGGTGAGTAAGCTACTCTCCCCAGTTTCATGTAATCTGTGAATTTACTGGGGGTGCACTCAACTCTGGTGTCTGGATCATAATGAAGACGTTGAATAGGACTGGATACAGTATTGACTCCTGAGGTACTCCACTCATTACTGGCCGCCAATTAGACTTTGTGCCATTGACCACTACCCTTTGGACCTGACTGTTCAGCCAGTTTTCAGTCCACCTCACTGTCTTATTTTCCAGACAATCCTTCAGCATCTTCTCTGTGAGAATCTTATGCAAGACGATATCCACTACTCTCCCCATCAGGCTGTTGATTTTATTATAGAAAGTTAACAGGTTAGTCAGGTATGACTTTCCCTTCATGACTAATCTTTATGATTTTCTTCACTTTCAGGTGCCTGGAAATGTTTTCCAGGATGAGCTGGTCCAGCATGTTCCCAGTGATCAAAGTGAGGCTGACCAGCCTGTAGCTCCCAGGTCATCCTTCTTGTCCTTCTTGAAGATAGGAGTGACATTTGCTTTCCTCCAATCTTCGTAAACTTCTCTCAGTTGCCACGATTAATAATTTTAAGTGAATTGAATTGTGTGTATGATACACATGGTTTATTTATTTATTTATCCCCCCCCCCCCATCTAAATCAGTTATACCTGTTCAGTTAGAAAGACCGAGTGAAAAATTATGTTTTTCCAAGGTTAGGTCATTTCTATAGCAAGTTGGTTTGGTTTGTAATCACATGTAGGAGTAAAGTATAATAACAAAAGAATAATATAATTATCTATCCTAAAAATTATTTACCTATATTACAAGTTATCAATCCAATGGAAAAAATCATGTGCTAATGAAATGCTTACATTAATTAAAAAATTAAAATTACTATTGACAATAAGAATTCTTTCCGAAGATATTAAGCAAATATAAGTCAGAAAACAGGTGGGAAAACAATACGGACAAAATTAATAGTTTCTGAAGGACATTTTTTTATAATGCTTTCCCTGAAGGAATATTAGCATTACCTCTTGATTTCTCCTGGAATAATCGTATTGCTGTCTTAATGGTTTTTCTGTGATTATTCTGAACCATTTCCAGCAAAAGTCATGTCATTTGGCTCAATATACTTTCAAGCTTAATCTGATAATTAACATTTATTAAGACTTGGATTTCTGCTGATTATAATTTTGAAAATATTTAAGGATCTGGGAAAAATAATCTATACTTTATATCTCATTTTTTAGTACTTTTGTCAAATTTCAATAAAAATGGGTTGCTATTTTCTAGAATGGAGGAAAAAGAAATTCTGTAATATTGTCTATGTGAAGAAAAACAATGCAGATGTTGTCTCTGTGTAAAGCTTTAGTTTTGGTTAGTTTGTGACTTAACTTCTGTTCAGTTTCCTTTTAATGTCATCTTTGCTCTCCTTTTGAGTGTGTACACAGATTAGGCAAAGAAGTAATCCTTTGGAAAATTGCAATGAATATATCCATTCAGGAGAGACTTCCTAGATGTCAGAAATCATTATCTCTGAGTCTTACCTCAGTGAATTTTTCAAGGCTTCTATTTCAAGCCATTGTATGCAGTGTCATCCCTGAAGAATAACTGAGCTGGGTTCTGGAAAGAATTAATAAGTAGTTGCATAAATAAAGTATGCATCTAGTGAATATGTGAATGCTGGAAATGAATTTCTTAATTTTTAAGGCATTTATGCACAACCTGTAAATGTTTTTTTTTTTTTTTTTTTTTTTTTTTTTTTTTAAATGTGTATTTCTAGAGCAACTTGAGTGAAAAGCCATCTCTGGCTGCTAACCAGTCTAATGAGATTTTATTTGATGCAAAATATAGTCAGACTTTTTTTTTTTTTTTCAACTTATCTAAACACTCACAGAGTGTGAATTTAGACTTTTAGACTTTTAGATTTTTCTCCTTTTAGATGACTCAAACTGATGATAATTAGAGTTCTTGCTCTGTTCCATCGTACTGGAGTACGATGCAGAACTTAGTTAAATTCACTGCAACCTCCATCTCTGGTTCAATACATTTTATTAAATCTCAGTGCTTAGAATTTCCTTAAAAAGAAAGAAAGAAAAATGAAATTTTACTTTTCTGTATCTCATACAATTAAATTCTGCCAGAAAGTGGTTCCCTATCAGATTAAAGTTTACTCTGAAAAATATTCAGCTGCAAAACATTTTGACATCTGGTAAACTTTGTAACAGCTCATCCAAGTTTGAAGCACTATTCCTTGATGTTTGGTGCTGGCTCCTTTCAGGAACCCACCGCTTGTAAGAATTTGCTTCATACACATCAACCCTAAGCACTCAGTTCTGCACTGTGAATTGTTATCTGGTTTAACCATAAGAGAGAAGGGAAGGTGGGAAAGCAAAAAGTCAGGAGGTCAGGAAGGAAGGAAGGAAGAAAGAATAAAGGGAGAAAAAAGTGGTATGGCCTCACTATCAAAGCTTTTAAGATGCCTTGGTCACTTACACTTACTTTGCATCTGAACAACAACAAAGAAACCAGCCTAATGATCTTCTGTACTCACCCACTAGCCAAAAAAAACTTCAGCTATCAATGAAGTCTGTCAGGGGCTTCTTGCTGCAGGGCATTAGACTTCATACAAAATGCAAATGTAAGGAAATACTTAGAGTCATAAAGTGTTGCAAAATGTCAGTTAAAAGTAATGCTGGAAAAAATACTATATAGAATTGACAGCTATTGGCAACTATTTCAAATATATATTTCACAATATAGAATTGGCAGCATATTGAGAGCTATTTCAAAAATTATCAAGACAGGAAATCAGAGGAAAATCTGTTACTCAAACATTGATAAACCCACTTAAATTGCAGCTGAAAAATCTCCTTTAAATATCACCATATAAATAAATATTTTTAAACTAAAAATTTGAAGTATTTTAGTTACCTTTACCTCAAATTTCTAACGTAGACTTTTTTTAGTAGACCCCAATATTACATACAGATGATACAGCCGATTTGGGGCGTATGAGGGATTCTTCTCTTACTTAGCTTAAGCTTGTGTTTAATCTTATGAATCAATGGTAAAAGCATTTATTTATAGCACTGAGGCTTTGGGTGCATCTAAAGATAAGGATTCTGTTTGTTTTCTTTGACAGAACATACAGTGAGTGATAAATTACTAATAGACACTGAAGAGAGGTTTTTGTTTGTTTTTTCTTTTTAGAAGATGAGTTTAAAGAAATATATGTAAGAAATGAAATGGTAAAATAAGATAGAAGATATAAAGGACGGAAATCAGAAATCAACGCTTTACATTAATCCACTTTTCAAGTCTGTGTCTAGGGTGCCAAGCACAGAAGAGGAGATAAATTACTTAAGGGCTTTTGATTAAAAGTTTTGATAAGGACTTTAGGAAGCTGTAAATCCCCTAAACCCATCTTATTTGCTTGCATATCTAAGGAACTCTGGTACATGTGGTTTTGTAAATATGTATCTCTGAATTACACCAGGGAACCCTTAGTACTTAAATTCTAGGTATTTAATCTGTTTGAATTTCCATTTTAGCCCTGGGGCTCTTCCTAATCTAATTCTATCTTCTATATTATCTTATTCATTTTTTCCTTTTTTAATGTGAAATCCTATATTCTTTGGTTCATTTTTCCTGACTGGGAAAAAGATACAAACTTCTATTTACTCTCAGCTTTTGTATGGAACTCTAAAGAAGGCAAAATAGTTCTTTGTATCTGCAAGACCAACTGTAAATCCTTTCAAAATAAACAGTCTACTTTCCTATAAGGATAACTTTGTCTTTTAAAACCATATCGTTTTCAAATATGTTCAAGAATTTAGTTAAACATGGAATTATGACAGTGTACTGTTTTGTTGTACATGAAAAATTAGTTGACACGATTAATGTTCTCCTTGGGGTGGGGGAGGAAGGAAACAGGGACGGGACGGGACGGGACAGACGGGACAGGACCATTTCCTAGTAAGTACCTTTTTTGTTTGAAACAAAACCAAGAAAACCAAGCATTAGGGGAAAAGCCCTCGTTTGCAAGCCTTATTTGCAGGTCCATGAGACATTTTAATGCTGTGTTGTTCCATCTGTACTTTGTTCACTCTAGCATATCAATTGGGGTTAGTCAGAGGTTAAAACAGTTTGTGACTTCAGTTCAGGCTGCCTTTAACCTCATGCAAGCAACATTAATCAGATACACAAGCTTCACACAAAAAGGAGATTTTTTATAGTGATGTCATAAATATTAAATATTATTTTTTTAAACTTTAATTCTATGCATACGATGTTATACATACATATTCATCACAGGAAGAAAAAGTTAGAAAAATTTGGATACATATAACCTAAAATGTGTCTGCTATGAGGGCAACAGTACAAAGTTTTGTATATCAAACCTCACCTACTGAACTGATGATACTGGGTGAGGAGGTTTTCAAACCCTAAGTCATTAGTTCAGGGATTGTTGGTATTGATGTATATCTAATACGTTTTTCAGATACAGGAAATGAGAGATAAAATGTCTCTTCAGGACTAGGCTTTAGATTATAGAAACTAAACTATAAGGCCAGAAGGTCTTACGTGTATATGCTCTTTTCTTATAGAAAATTGTGATAATTCTTTTCACATCCATGGAAATTCACATTCATGGAAGATGCTACCTCATAAAATTTAAAATCAGATCTTTTATATTCATAGTTATCATCTAACATATAAATACTGATTTCTTCATGTGTACACAGAAATAGCTCTCCTCTCCTCCTCCTCTCCTCTCTCTCTCTCCTCTCCTCTCCTCTCTCCTCTCCTCTCCTCTCCTCTCCTCTCCTCTCCTCTCCTCTCCTCTCCTCTCCTCTCCTCTCCTCTCCTCCTCTCCTCTCCTCTCCTCTCCTCTCCTCTCCTCTCCTCTCCTCTCCTCTCCTCTCTTCCTCTCCTCTCCTCTCCTCTCCTCTCCTCTCCTCTCCTCTCCTCTCCTCTCCTTCTCTCCTCTCCTCTCCTCTCCTCTCCTCTCCTCTCCTCTCCTCTCCTCTCCTCTCCCCTTCTCTCCCCTTGCCTTGCCTTGCCTTGCCTTGCCTTCCCTTCCCTTCCCTTCCCTTCCCTTCCTTCCCCTCCTTCCCTTCCCCTCCCTTCCCTTCACCTTCCCTTCCCTTCCCTTCCCTTCCCTTCCTCCTTCCCTTCCCTTCCCTTCCCTCCTTCCCTTCCCTTTCCCTTCCCTTCCCCTTCCCTTCCTTCCCTTCCTTCCCTTCCCTTTCCTTCCCTTCTCCTTCCCTTCCCTTCTGCCCTTCCCTTCCCTTCCCTTCCCTTCTCCTTCCCTTCCCCTTCCCTTCCCTTCCCTTCCCTTCCCTATTTTCCCCCATAACCGGTGCACTAACCAAATGCCTGGGAGGAAGGGGAATGAGGGGAGAGGGAAGGCATTTTTCCATTTTTTTTTTTTTTTTTGTGGGGGGGTTTCTCACAATCCTATTCTATTTTTAATTGGCATAAATTAAATCAATCTTCTCCAAGTTGACTCTGTTTAGACTGTAATTGGTGACTGATATTCCTGTCTTTATCTCAACCCAGGTTTGTTTTCATCATACTTTCTACCTGTGTCACCTGCACTACAACTGCTCTCAGGACCCTTTGAGTGAATCCTGTTTGTCTTTTTAATACCATCACATTATGTTATGTCTCCACAACAGTTAGGTTGAAGATAAAGAAAAGGGACAGAGAGGTTATAATGATTATGTAATAAGCACAAGAACAAGCACATCTTGAGTATAGTTAAGTGAAAGTTATTAAATGTGACAGGCTTCTATAGGAAAATGTTAGTTAGTCAAATTATTTTTTCTTTCTACAGTCTTACCACTTTATTAAATCTGGAAGGCTTGGGGGGGGGGGGGGGGGTGTGAGGCTCTGTGTGTGTGTGTATTTTAATCAAGAAAATACAGTTATTTCAGTGAAACTATATCTTATTGCAAACACTTTAAAGTATGAATTTTGGTTTAAAGCTCAACTATTCTTTGTTTTAAAAATGAATGAACTAAAATCCTATAAATTGTAAACTAAAATAGTAACTTTATAAATAGTAATAAGTTTGTAAACAAAGCAGTAACTTTGTAAATAGTAACTTTGGTGGACTGATCTCAAGCATGCAAGGAGAGTTTCCAAACTAGGAAATATTATAAAAACATAATATTTTTAACACTGACAATTTTATTATTATTAAAGGTTCATCTATCAATGTCATCTAATGTTGCAATATTTTCATTTTCATACATTTATATATTTTAATAAAATAACATTTATTTCTTCTTTAAAACAATCTAAAAAAGAAAAAAAAATGTTTTATTCTCATTTTCATTACCTTAAACAGTAGTCCTCTCTGATACAAATAACGTAAGTTATGTTAAGATTTCAGCCAGATTTGTCTGCCATCAAAGACTGTCCCTGATGACTTGAACTAAATAATTTTTTTGACTAATAAGTGAATGAACACTTGAGGTGACAAACCACATGATTTTTTTTTTTTTTTTCAAAATTTTTCCTTCAATAATTTGAAACCAATGCAAGCATGTTTAACATATCTATTTTTACTGGCTAATTGATGTATATTTGGAAATATATTGATATTTGTCCTTTTTATGTAGGAGTCTATAAGTCTAAAAATCAGATACATGCTTGTTTCCTGAGATACACTTCATGTATTTCTGAATACTAGTAGGGATCTACATATTCTTCCAGGTATTAGTTACTCATTTTATTACAGCTGGACTGCATATTTATTCTTTGCACTACAGTTGCTTTTAACTAAGGTAACTAGCTATACCTTTATGTGCATGAATAGTAATACCCACGATATATATTTACTTTTGTTTTGTTTTGTTTTTAATAAACTCCCAAATGTCTTATCAAGGATTCTATTATGAAACAAGTCATGCTATAATGACATGACATATGGTTTTTGATTTAATTACATTGCTTCTGAAAAGACTTAATTTAATTTGGTGATACTGAGTAATTTAGGGGATTAATATTATCTATACCTTCTAAATTCCTGAATTTAAATGTGCCTCATCTTGCAGACAGAAGAAAGCTAATGGTTGAAATTATTTGATGACCTATCTAAAATATTAATTGTAATCTCTATTAATGTTATTGATAGAACTCTCTGTGGTAATTAAATGCTTCAGATTTATAAAATTAATTTATTCTTACAACACATATTACCTAAGAATCCTCATATACATTACTTGTGGAGAATTGAGGCACACAATACTTAAAAGGAGCTTTTAAAATCTAGGCCTGACAGCTGGATGCATACATTAACAGGTAAATGTGTTTAGACTGTTAACAGCAAGAGTCTTTAGAAAAAGCCAGATACAGTGCCTTATCTCTGTCTTTCTACCTTTTTCTGTTGACTCCATAAACACTCTATCTTCTTGTATTATTGGTTTATATTTACATAGGTTGAAGATTTATGATTAAAGCAACACTATCTATTCTATCCATTGCTGATACAAGGGAAAACGGGAGAAACTAATCTTTTTTGTCTGCTCTGTGAATTCTATGTTATTCCCTAAATGATTAGTCCAAGATCCCACAGGAGGAGTGCAGGAGAAAAACAGGATTTAAAGTGGTCTTTTAATTTCTAGGCTTAATATCCTCACAACATAGGATACAGTTTTGTAGTTCAGAAATACCGTTATGTTGTCATTTAGTGAAGCAGCATGAGTACCAAAATTAGTACTTTTTAAAATAGATAGGACCATGACCAAAATATTATACATAACATTATGTTATGCTCTAATATGCTTACAATCTCGCCTTCCCACCCCACCCTCAAAAAAAAAAAAAAAAAGTTATGGGAGTTATGGGACAGTTCAGAGTTCAGAGTTGGATTTTTTAATGGTAGTCTCTGATAGACAGATATTTTTAAAATATCAACTTATTTATGTCTACCAACTAACAAATTTGACACAGAATCTTTAAATTAGATAGATAGATAGATAGATAGATAGATAGATAGATAGATAGATAGATAGATAGATAGATGTTGTCTGGGCCTGATTCATACATGTTAAAAATATATAATCTTAAAAAGAAATAAGTCTTTATACGGGTAAGACTTATCCCATGTACAGAAGCTATTTGAAGATGTACAACCAGACCTTTCTCAATTTAAAGACTATTAATGTGTCAGTTGTGAAATCTATTCACTACTGAAAATGTCAGTGCATCATTTCACTACTCAGAAGTAAAAGCTCTTTGTAAGCCGTACCTATTATACTGCATATTATTCACTCCAAATAACAAGGGAAGTAGGCATTAAACTGCATTATCCAGTTCAAAGTAATTGTTACTGAGGAAATAAAAAGCCATAGGAACATAGGAATTGCCATAATGGATCAGACCATTACTTTATCTAGCCGAATATCTCACCTTTGACAAAGACGAAGACAGTAAAAGATACTCCTTAGCAGAAAATTATTGAACAACATTGCACACAGGAGAAATTTAATACCTTTTTTGTTAAAGTCTGGCATATACTTAAAGGTATTTATTGCAATAAAATAAGAGAAATCCAAAAGCCTCTTTGTCTGTCTTTATCAAAAGAAATGTAAGTGGATTTTTAATAGCTTATATATATATATCACTTACTATTATTCTATACATTTATTATTCTAGTATGTAGAGATCACTGCCTAGATTATGACCACATTTCAAGACACATTTGTCCACATTTTTACCATCTAATTTTTAAGTTTCATCTTCATTTGCAATACCTATCAATCTATCACTGCTAAGTATATTTTAGGTGCATTGTCAGGTGCTTATTTACATTGAAAAAAACAATTACTCTCCCTGGCATTTTCTGGGGTCCTAACAATCCATTTTACCAAATGGGACATGATTTGTGGCATTACTTCCTGGACAACAAGTCAGCTCGTCTTCACGCTGGATACAAGACACAGAAGCGTAAGGTTTGGTGATGCTTGTGGTACAGAGATGAGAAAAATCAAATGAAGCTCTGGATTGAGAAACTGGGAAGCACGTCCAGATTTCACCATTTGTATGTAAAGATGATATTACATTCTGGTTAATAACTTTTGTTTTCTTATTGTTCCAATATAAGAAAAGGTACATGAAAAGCAAGATTGTTTTGTTTATCTTTTTTTTTTCTTTTTTCTTTTTATAACAACAGCCCCAACATGACTTGATGGTTTCAATGATCTATCCAAAGTAACACATAAAATACACAGGATGATATGACATAAGACATAGGATGATATGCTTGTTTATAGGTAGGGGTTTTGTTTTTTTGTTTTTGCCTTGCCACCTGTCTTTTATTCTATTCACATCTTCATTTTTTCTTACAAGAATATATATGTAGAGAATTCAAAAGGAAAAGAATGAAGTAAAAAAGGAAGAGTTTTTTGTTTGTTTGTTTGTTTTCCCATAAGGGAAACATTATGGTACATTATGAAATATCTTACAGGAGGAACTGAAATAATTCATGAGTCAATAATTCAGATGAGTCAACTTATCTGGTACACCTGTTACATGTTTTATTTTATTTTTATAAGATGGCCCTTATTCAAATATCTTATTAGTCAATAACATCATATGCTTTGAAAGGAAAGTACAAAAGGACACAGTTGTCTTATGTGCTGTTCTTTGGTTATTTTAAAAAATTCCTCTACCTGAGTTGTTTGCAGATGAATCTTACTAAATTAGGAAAGGTGCAAAGGATATGAAGGGAGAATTCAAAATCTTTGTTCTCTACTGTATCTATTTCCTCTCATTCACACTGCATATGTAACCCTTCTTTATATGAGAGAAATTATTGTTAGTTACTGTATTTCCCAAATATTTGTAGCCTTAATGGATTTAATGCTGTCCTCACTGACATCATCAGAATGTTTCTTATTGATGGATAACACTGACCCAGAGTCGTACCATCAAATTGTTAGCATGGTCCTTGGTACTGTTTTGGTCAAGAAAAAAACAGCATTCTTACTAAAAAGAGCCAAGCCAGAGCCACAGTCAACAGTGGCAGTGGCAATCACCACTTCCTACAGGGAGTTTGTCTGCAGCTTCCCTGCCTTTCCTTGGAAGACGATTTAGCTGCACAGTTGTGAGCTGTGGGTTGGCCTCAGGGCTGGTCCCTGACCACCTAACTTACTGTTAGTGACACAGACAGTGAAGCTCTGACTCCACCAATTACTTAGGCTTATGTTTACTTTACAAATCAACCCATGAGAGTGATACAAACTGCTGGGTGCTGTTTTTCTGAAAAATTTTGTAATTTAAGTTGCATTGTTGGGACAGCACAGCAGACTGCTGCTTCAACAGTGTAAAAAACAAATTGTAACAATGTACAATGTACAACATTACAAGCAATTTACATTGTGCAGAACAGAGTTTACAAAGAAGTATGAACACATCTGATCTATCTTAGTTTCGTAGCCATGTCGATGTTTAGAAAATTACATTATGTGAGATACTTCCCCAGTGGCAGAATCATATTGGAAAAAGAAACAGATGCAGCTAGATAATGGTCTTTGTGATTTTAATTCTATTTCACATTAGACTTCTTTAGGCACTTCACAAAATGCTTTTCTTTCACCTATGCTTAAACAAAGTTTCTAGTCAGTAGAAATTTAGGAAACAGTCAGACCAATATTTACACTGGGGAAAAGAATACCATATTTATAGCATGCTGTAAAAGAAAATGGCACCCTCTCTATACATAGATGAATATAGATAACTTGAGTACAGCAGAGAAGATATTAAATAAACAGCCTGTAAAACAAAACAAAAGAACAAAAACTTTTTTAAAAAAGACAAAACATAGGCTTACTGAATGTATGAAACTGTTTTGAATTTAAGTCATTTAACCTATAAATATTTTAACCTAACAAAAAAAGAAAAAAAAAAAACCAACAAACTCTAAACTATGTTCTATAAGATATGATTTTTTTTCCATTTTATGGAAAAAAGTGTCTTTTTTTAAGACACTAATTTCTTCTTTTTTTAATTCTTAGACCCAAGTTCAGTCCCTAACAAAATGAAAGTAAAAAGAACAGTAAAAAGTTGATATTGAAAATGTCTGTGATGTATTAATAGCTAAAAGAACAAAAAAGGCAGGAAAACAAAGTGGAATGTAGCATGGTAGGAAAAAGACTGCAGTTACACTGCCTTTGAACATATGACACTAAAGGAGAATATAATGTGAGACTTAGATGTTACAATAATCACCATAAAGCTCATGGTAGAAACCCAGCCTTTTGGAGTACAGAAAATACATATGCAATGCATGAGTAGAATTAGGTCCCTTAGAATGGGACCTAGAAGAGTATATTCCTTAGATCACAGAGATTTAATGCTTATTTCTAATCTCCTTGCAAGTGCTTTCCTTCAGTTGTTATTTATAATCAAGACTTTTTTTTTTTTTTTTTTTTTTTTTTTTTTGCTCCTGGATTTGAGCAAAATGACAAAAACAAAAGGAGTAAATATTTGAATGGAAAATTTAGGTGTGTCCTTTCTCCTCTAGATTGTCCTCTTTCTCCTCTAGATTGTCCAGAAGGGCTCATAACTGCAACATTTCAAATGTCCCAAAAAATAACAGAGAGCAGAAGCACTATTGTTAAAAGTTATAATATGCCTGAAAGAATCTTTTGTTAATCCTGCTAATGAGACTTTCTCAAACGCAAGATGAAGATTTGTGAAGTTATGTTTGCTATACTATGATCATGTACATGAAAAATTAAAAAATGAATAAATGAATTAAAAGAGCAGTTGTTTGAGTGATATTTTTTCCCCAGAAAATTGCAAAAACAAGCAGTCTAAGTGTAACAATAATTACTCTTGAATGATCAGTAACTCTCTGGAAAATGAGGTTATGTATGCAAGAGTAAATGCATATTCAATGGAAATTTTATGGCCAGAATGTACTGCACCAGAAAGCTTTAAATATACAAAGAACAATGTTAGCAAAAGTTACATGGAAGGAGATTCCAGAAGACTAAGCAATAACAAGGAAACTGGGACACTCTGCTTCCAATCATGTTTAATTCATTTTTTATTTATTTTTTTTTTCCAAAGCACAACAGGGAAAACAAAAAAAGTCAACTTCAAAGGTAAACCAGAAAGCGGAACTGCTGTAAAAGTAAATGCACAAGGACTGTGAATTGAGGGTAAGTGAATGACAAGTCAAAACTCCATGAATTTTGTATTCTTTTTATTCATTTTTCTGTCCAAAATTTTAAGATGGAAGTAATCTCTAAGCAGGCTCCTCAACTTAAGATATTTCTGTTCATTTTCCATCTCAACTATTATTCTCTGTGTTTTGTCACTGAAGTGGCCCAATGCACAGAGAAATGTTTGGAATTCAGGGATAATTGCAACTCATTGAATTCAAATTTTACCTTTTACATCAGTGGGAATAGATTCATGGGATCAGCCAGAATATTCATACAACCTTTACAAACATAAGGTAAACAACCTTTACATACAAACTTTATAATATTATTAGTCTTTTTCTCATACCTAAAGCAGATGTGTCCTGTGCAACATTTTTACTCAAAAGCATTTTTTGTTTCCCCCGCTATTATGCTTTCTGACTACACCTTTTCATTGCTTGGTCAAGTATAAGTGGCATGTCACTCATTACAATACATGTAATTGCCTAAAGAAGCACCTATTAAACACATGCCAATAAGATTGTGCCTTGCCATCTGTCATTTCACGATAGCTCTTTATGACACTAGCCACTGCATCTCATTTTGTTTCTTTATACATCATTTGGATATTTTAAGGACATTTATTAATACTCAGTGCTAATTTCTAATAGTTTCCACACTAGTTCATAAAAGCTTGTTAGCATTCAGTAGGTTTAGCTTTCTGCTGCTATAAATGTTTAATTAAGGATTTATCAGTGGAAGAGTTAAAATGAATATTAAAAAGCATGCAGGATAAAATTACATAATCATGTCAATATCACAGATACTCTTGTGATTAACAGAACTAGAGGGTTTTGTTTGTTTGTTTTCTTGATTATTTTTTGTGCCAAAAATCCTTTCTTATTGTCAGTTCATTCCCTTTATGCCATATTACTAACCTACTAACTTATAAATTGTTAATTAGAAAAAGAGAGAGAGAGAGAGAGAGAGAGAGAGAATTGGAAAAAAAAATAGAAACAAAAAATATATATTGAAGAATCAAATCAGAGATGGAAAAAAATAATGTGTTTTTTGTTTGTTTGTTTTCCATTTTCTCACAAGGGAACTTGCAGAAGACAGGCATTTTTCTTAGTAAGGAATGCAAGAAAGGTATACGGTCCATTGATATAAATTAAAAACTGATGGAGAACATTTTAATCTCCTCTCATACCACATAAATAAGGGAGCAATTAATGAAATTAAATGATGAGTTCCAAAGTATGGCATCACTTTTACTGCATCAGACACAATTGTATTTCAGAACTGATTTCTTACAAGATGCTTCTGATACAATGAATTCAGTAAGTTGGAAAAAAAGAGACTGCCTTATATATGGATGCTTGTGGTATCCGTATGGATAACACCAGTTAATACTAAAATCAATTTTTAGAAAACAATTTAGACTTCATTCTTCCAGACTTAATCTAATCTCCAAATATAATGTTCAAGGGATGTCCTCATGACAGAGGACTGCATATCCATCCAGTGCCATTTTTTCACCTTGATCTGAAAATGTCAGTGCTAGCTCTTGTCAGTCACAGGTCTAAAATTATCCAGCTTTTACCTACTTTGGAGAATTAATGTAATGTAGTATTGACTAGTTCAGCTGCAGTCTTTCAGGAGCAATGTGTTCTGTTTTGCTGAAAGAGCACAACACCATCAGCACTAAAGGTATGCTGTTCTGTTTGCCTTGTCTTGGCCTCTCATATAGCAAGAGGCATAGGGCAATTCTTCATAGTGCAGAGGGAGGGGAGAGCATTCCTGGCCTAAAGGGAAACGACTGTTCATCTCGTGAAAAAGTTTACAGTGATTATGGGGTGTAGAAATAAAAGTGGAAGACAGTTATATACTAATGATTCTTAAGCACAGGAAAGTTTGAGAGACTTGTGGGAAAGTGTAACTCCAGAAATTACGGAAAAAAAACTTTCCTAGAAACCTGAACAGGACTGAACAGTGTTTGTTACGACCCAGGAAGTCATTGACAGTTGTTGAATTATCAGTTCTGGAGGAAAGAAGAAAAAAAAAAAAAGCACAAACAAACAAACAAAAAATCTATAAAGATTTTTTCACAGAATCTCAGAATTGTCTAGGTTGGAAGAGACCTCCAAGATCACCTAGTCCAACCTCTGATCTAACACTAACAAGTTCTTCACTAAACCATGTCACTAAGTTCAACATCCAAACGTCTTTTAAAGACCTCCAGGAACTCAACCACTTCCCTGGGCAGCCCATTCCAATGCCTCACAACCCTCTCAGTAAAGAAGTTCTTCCTAATATCCAACCTAAAACACCCCTGGCACAACTTAAGCCCATTCCCCCCTCGTCCTGTCAGGGCACATGGGAGAATAGACCAACCCCCACCTTGCTAAAGCCTCCCCTTTAAGGTATCTGTAGAGTGTGATAAGGTCACCTCTGAACCTCCTCTTCTCCAGCCTGAACAATCCCAGCTCTCTCAGACGCTCTTCATAAGAGTTATTCTCCAGACCCCTCACCAGCTTCGTTGCCCTTCTCTGGACTTGCTCAAGAACTTCGATGTCCTTCTTGTAGCGAGGGGCCCAAAACTGAACACAGTACTCGAGGTGCGGCCTCACCAGAGACGAATACAGGGGGACAATCACTTCCCTAGCCCTGCTGGCCACATTGCGTTCTTATTCAAGCCGGGATGCTGTTGGCCTTCTTGGCCACCTGAGCACACTGCTAGCTCATATTCAGCCAACTATCAACCAATACTCCCTGGTCCTTCTCTGCCAGGCAGCTTTCTATTTACTCATCTCCCAGCCTGTAGCTCTGCTTGGGGTTATTGTGCCCCAGGTGCAGGACCCAGCACTTGGCCTTGTTGAACTTCATACAGTTTAACATACAATACTTTTGTTTGTTCTCTCTAACCTGCTCACTTATAAAATTTACACAGATCAGCTCAAATTCGGTCTCTGCTTTGTTTAGGGTCCCATCACATCTTTGATTCTACCTTTGTTGTTGTAGTACTAAGTTTGACACTTTCTGTATTAAACAAACAAACAAACAAAAAAGTATTGTAAACATAGCATTAAAAATTGATCATTCCTTATGACTTTCCTTCCATAATTTTACTTAATAAAATAAAATAATTTATTTACCTTAACTAGTCTCCTTGTTCACAAGGTGGTACCCTTTTTGCAGTTAATTAATTTCATTTTAACCTGTTCTTCTTCTCGTACACTTAGAACGGAGTTACTTTTTATATGCTGATTTAAAAAGTCATGATAATTGGAATTTTCCCATTTAGTCCTTTTCTTCTAATATCATCAAAATAGTTAAGGTTATATCCTTCTTACCCTGACTAGTGGGATGAGCAGGAGAACTGCTCCTGGGGGCCACACAAAAGCGATGAATTAGCTACAAGAACTTCTGTGCAATAAATGCTTTCTTTGTAGTATTAAATTGGAAAGTTCAAGCTTGTCCAGCTTCCTAGTGCTACCAAGCTTCATCACTCTCAGCATCATCCCAAAGTCCCAAGACCAAACCTTAAGTGATATTTATTATTTCCCAAGCACTCAGCATCAAAGAAAATTTACAGATATAATTCTGAATAGCCTTGACACCCTTGTTTGGTGTATGAGTAGCTAAAATAAGAAGACAGACTGCCAAATATTTCTCCAGAGTAGTTATTTCCCTTTCAGCTACATAATTTTAATTTACATGGAAATTATCAATACTTTAAAGCGGTACTTGTCCATCAAGCTTGTTTATTTTGTATCTCCCTAATGTGTTGTAATAGAAATACAAGTCACCGATTGGTTGAAAAACGGTAATTGACTCCAACAAATGTTGTTCAGATTAAGTGTCTCAAGTTTCTCACACTGATGAACTCACCAAAGTCCAGCTGTTAGAGACAGACCTGACCCAGGCATAACTACATCACACTGAACAGCGTTCCACCAATTTTACATTATGGTCTAATGAATAACATAGACTGAGATTTTTGCAATTATATGTCAAAAATGTTTATTTATTTATTTATTTGGGTACGCATAGGATTATAAATGTAGATGTAGGTGCATAAAAACATGCAGAACCTATTTAAAGTACATTACTGCAAAAAATATGTTAAATATCCAATAGTTTTAAAGCATCAGAATTTTACTGTAATTAGTTGCCTTTGCCCTTTTGTGCCTTTCTCATTTTACTATTTTTCATTTAGATAACAGATACAGGATTTATATGATGAAATTTCCCTGAACTAATCATTCTATAGTTGTTTTGTAGTCAACAGAGAGAAATAAACACCCTGGGACATAATTCACCTCACCCCAAAATGAATATCTGTGATAGATCAGGTTAATTGCTCTTTAAAAGTCTCTTGTCTTTCTCCATCAACAGTACAGAAAGGGCCTATGGTAAAAAGCACAGATGTAGATGTCTGCATGGTAGACATCTAAAGTTATCTTATTCAAATTCTATATTGACTGCCTTCAGGAAGATGCCAAGCATCTTAAGCTCTAACTGAATCAGCAGAAGCCAAGAAGCTTAGAACATCCTGAGGGGGGATTAGATTCCATGCTAAAACAAAAACAAAACAAAACAAAACAAAACAAAACAAAACAAAACAAACAAACAAACAAACAAAAAAACTTATGTGTATTTATTTTCCAGTTTATTTCTGCCTTTATCTTAATGCTATGAAAACAAAAGAATGTGGATTCTCTAAAGGAGAACGATGATTCTATAGGTTCTTTGATGGTAGTGGTAGTGTTGGTGTAAGTTGTCTTATGGACAGGTTGGTCCTTAATTAATGCCCCATTGACTTTCTCTCTTCTGGCATAGTTATTGAGGATCTGCTCACACCTACAGTATGTGTATTACATACACTTATGACTTGCCTTAAAAGGCATGGTGTAACTCCACACATGTAAACTAGAATGTACAAGCCAAGAATGTACAATTTTCTTAAAGCAAATTCAAAGAATTCAAGAATACATCATAAATGCTTTGTCTTAGAATAAGTCAACACTACCAGGTAATCTACAGTTTTGACAAGGGAGCAAGAAAACTAAATACAGATACTATAATGAATAGTCAAGAACACAATTTAACAAATTGTTTTCCTGATGAAGTGCTATCAGTAAAATGTTTATTCATATAAGTTTTAGTTCTAAAAGTATTACTTGTCATTTATTGAAAGACCAGTGATTTTATATTTTGCTAGAATTTTTCTTTTCTTACAGAATATCAGATACCATAAACTAAGTAAATTTTCAACTGTGTCTTTTAATTTCACCAGAAATAATCATTTGACTCTGGTTAAAAATAAATATTTAAGCATTTCAAGTTGCTTTAAATTTAAATTCAGAATCTTTTCTGAAATCATACTGACATTGTGACTGTTCCTCACCTCTGTGCCTGGAAAGATCATGGAACAGATCCTACTGGAAGCAATGTCAAGGTGCATGCAAGACAAGGAGGTTATCTAAGACAGTAAGCATGGCTTCACCAAGGATGTATCATCCCTGGCCAATCCGGTGGCCTTCTATGATGGAGTAACTGCATTTGTTGACAAGAAAAGACCAAACGGTGTAATCTGTGTGGATTTCTGTAAGGTCTTTGCATGGTGCCACATGACATCCTGGTCTCCAAATTGAAGAGATATGGATTTGATGGGTGGACCATTCAGTGTATAAGGACTTGGCTAGAAGGCCACATCCATAGAGTGATGGTTAATTGCTCTATGTCCAGGTGGAGGCCAGAGATGAGTGTTTTCCCTCAGGGATCTGTCTTGGGACAGCTACTGTTTAATATATTTACCAAAGACATAGTGGAATTGAGTGCACCTTCAGCAAGTTTAGATGACACCAAGCTGAGTGGTGCAGTTGATGCAACAGAAGGAAGGGATGGGGGTCCCTATCCAAAGGGACCTGGACAAGCTTGAGAAGTAGGCCCATGTGAACCACATGAGGTTCAACAAGTCTAAATGCAGGGTGCTGCACATGGGTCAGGGCAATCCTAGACAGGATTATAGACTGGGAGAATTCATTGAGAACAATCCTGCAGAGAATTACATGGTGGGCAAAAAAACTTGACTTGAGCCAGTAATGAGTGCTTGCAGCCCAGAAAGCCATCCTGGTCTGCATCAACGGAGGAGTGGCCAAAAGGTTGAGAGTGATGATTTTCCCCCTCTACTCTGCCCTTGTGAGGCCCCACTTGGAGTACTGCATCCAGGTTTGGAGGCCCCACAACAAATAGGATGTTAATCTGTTAGAGAAGTTCCAGAGGTGGGCTATGAGATTGATAAGAGGGCTGGAGCACCTGGGGATGTTCAGGCTGAAGAAGAGAAGGTTCCAGGGAAACCTCATTGCAGCTTTTCACTACTTAAAGGGAGCCTATAAAAAAGATGGAGAGCAACTCTGCTCAGGCAGACAGGCCAAGGGGGAATAGTTTTAAACTAAAAGAAAGTAGATTTAGATTAGAGGTTCACTCAGAGGGTGGTAAGGCACTGGCACAGGTTGCAGAGAGGAATTGTGAATGCCCCTTCCCTGGAGGTGTTCAAGGCCAGGTTGGATGAGGCCCTGGGCAACATGACCTAGTGGGTGGTGTACCTGCCTATGGCAGGGGGGTTGGAACTAGATGATCTTTAAGGTCCCTTCCAACCCAAGCCATTATTTGATTCTATGAAAATGATCAAGGTAAAACTGTGAAAAGCTTTCTATATCCATGTTATGGAAATTTTTGTCAACTTGCGTAATATACAGCATAAAGGTGCCTTGGTATCTGACTTTTTAGTTTCTTCAGCAATAAAAATATTTATAATAGCAACAGAAATATCATTAGTTCTTGTCAAGCAAACTAATTTTATTTACAATTTTCAGTATCTAGAGTTTCTTACTACAGTATAACCTGGAAAAATCTCCATATAATTAAATTATCATACAGTGTATTATGCTGACACATAATATTAAATCCATAATGTCTTGGTCTATAGAAATCCATTCCAGTGCAGGATGCTGAAAGATTATTTTTTTATTTTTATTTTTATTTTCTTGTAAACATTAAGTGGGAGGTCTTGCAGCTAAAGGATATTAGTGAGACAATGGAACATTCAGCTATTTCAAATCCTTCGTTTATGTGTATTTGCTCCACTTTCCCTTGGGAAATGTGTGAAAATTCAACAAGACTAACTCAGATAAAACTAGGCTGTGTGCTGGTATTAAGCATCACTTGGTTAATGTGTCATTAATCATCTTTAGAAGGATGTTCAGTTCAACATGTTGTTTAGGCACAGAAGAACTTTGCTTCCAGCAGAATCTGTCAGGGTAAAACCTTGACTCTTCTTCTCATTCAAGCATCTAAGATGTAGGCAGAACTTAGCCAGGAATTCTCATAATTATGAAATTGTCCTGTTCATATACACCTAAAATATACTTGGGATATCCCACAGTAAGTAGTTTTCAGTTATTTGTATGGATTTGGATTTCTGAGGCTTGCTCAGAGTCACATGGTATGTTTCGAGTTGAACAAGGAATTGAACACCAGGCTTACAAAGTTTACACTAATGTTATTCCATTTCTCTCTTCTCACTGGGAGGGACTGGATTGTTACTAAATGTTAAACATCTTATTTTATTATTATTTTTATTAGACCATTTCTTACTGATCCACTATTTAAAGCTTCTATTCAGAAAAATGCTTCTTTATGCATGCAACATTAATCACAGTGTCACATTATTTTCAATAAAGTTTGCTGATGTGTAAAATAAGAAACACCTCTGAATTGTCCAGCATATACCTGAGTATACAGCAGGGACATGCTACTAATTCTTGCTGCTATTTATGTATATCACCTTATATAAAATAATAATATTTAAAGTTGCCATATTTCTAACTTTTTTTTCTTTTCTAGTTCATATTTTATGTTACAGGAGAAACAACAGTTCAATCCTTATGAATTCAAAACTTACTGGAACAAAACAAAACAAAGCAAAACAAAACAAAACAAAACAACAAAACAAACAAACAAACAAACAAAACCACTAAAATGGTGGCATTTGCTTCATCTGTCTCACTTCCGGTTTCCTTGCATGAATATTTCAGGAGTTTATTTTAAAAGTCGACAAATTTTGAAGTCCTTAAAATTTATCTTGTTGTTTATTAATAACTAACAGTTGGGATGATACTTTAATACTTAAATATGAAAAGCATCTTTGAAAAGATGCAAAATTAGTATAACCATAAATTTCAGGGAATTAGGCTAACAGATATTAACCCTGACGTGTTTCTTCAGATGTTGCTGTTCTACTGGGTTCACCAACAATGATACTTTATAGCATAACCATGGAATGTCCTGGTACAAGTTAAAAAATAAATAAATAAAATCCAATGCAGGTCTCCTGCTCCCTTTGCTTGGCTTCTTACTCATAAGGATGCACCGATCTTGAGCTAGGAGGAAGTGAGGATTGAATTTTGTCCATCTCTCTTGGACCCTCCTTCCTTCCAGGGCCTTAACCAATGGGATTCTTCAATGGGTTACATCCCTGAAGAAGCCAAAGTTTTGTCTCCTGAAATTTAGGGTTGTGATCCTGCTTTTTGCCCTGCTTTTTCCTTGCAAGATCCCAACGTCCTCTGTATCATGGTCAATGCATCCAAGGCTGCCCCCAGCCCTCACGTCTCCAACTACTTCTTCCTCATTCATTAATACATGGTCCAGCAGCACACCTCTCCTTGTTGGCTTCTCCACCACCAGTGTTTAAAAGTTGTCATCACTGCAGGAACCTCCTGGACTGTTTGTGCCTAACTGTATGGTCTTTCTGTCAGGTATCAGTGTGGTTGAAGTCGCCCATGAGAAGCAGGGCTTGTGTCTGAGAGGCTACTTGGAGCTGTCTGAAGAAGGCTTCATCTACCTCCTCTTCTTGATCATGTAGCCTGTAGCAAACACCCAAAACAGTGCCAGCCATAGTAGCTTGCCCTTATCCATAAGCTCTCAACTCACTCTTTGCTCACCCCTAGGCAGAGCTCCATGCATTACTCTCTCACAAAAAGAACAACTACACCACCTTGCCTTCCCAGCCAGTCTTTTCTAAAAAGCATGTAGCCTTCCATGACAGCATTCCAGTTATGCAAGCTATCCCTATGCAAGCTGTCTCTATGATTGCAATGAGATCATAGCCTTGTGACTACATGCAGATCTCCAGTTCTTCACATTTGTTTCCTATACTATGTGCATTAGTACACAAGCATTTCAGAGATCTGAAATGCTTATTTCTCATGCTGTGTGTGCATGTATAGAAAGACCTCAGGTGTCTTTCATTAAACTCAGCCCCTTGAGGGGCAGACTCAAGGGCCTCACTAGCATGCAGTTCCTCCAAAATTGGCATGCAGTCCCATAGCTTATCACTGGTGGCCATGGTTTTGTCCCTTTCCCCCTTCAAATTTGCTTTAAAGCCCTGTCAATAAGCCTTGCTCCTGGGCAAAAATCCTTTTCCCCCTCAGAGAAAGGTGCTCCCCATCAGGAGTCAGTAGGCCTGGTGTCATATGTCCATGTCCATGCACAGAGGGTTGGTACTAGAACTTTAATGTTCCTTCCAACTCAAACCACTCTATGATTCTAAGGTTTATTATTAAAATTATGGAAACTGATAAAGACATTGAATCCTGAAAATAAGGAAATTGTAAATTTAGTGAAAATTATTTGTTCAGAAGACTGGTTGGGAAAAAGGTAATTGTCTTTGTCAGTTGAAGCTGACAAAGTGTTCAGTGGATCCATGTCAAGTCTTACTATAGGTCAACATCACTGACTTTAAAAATAAGGTTTGCATGGTGGATTTCAAATTCTTCATCCAATAACATATAAATAAAAACTTATTCACAAAAGCATTTTATTTAAGGAATACCAATGTGAGGGGTTCTGAATGGGTGTAAGTGAAGAAAGCCTGCATGGTCTTATAATTTGAAGATAAAACTAGTCTTGAAAAATTAATGTTGTGTAAATGCAACTCCATTATTATTTCTTTTAACAAGACTAAAGTTTGTTAATAGTTTTCTCAGACACTATTACTTCCTTGAGAAGTAGGAAACTTATCTCATTTACTTAAAAGATTCAATTTGAAATTAATTCCATGGAACAGCCCAAGGGTATTTATATTTTTGCAGAAAAGTAGTTCCACCCAT
Organism: Anas acuta; assembly: GCF_963932015.1. Taxonomy (NCBI): domain Eukaryota; kingdom Metazoa; phylum Chordata; class Aves; order Anseriformes; family Anatidae; genus Anas; species Anas acuta. The sequence goes on from NC_088981.1 coordinate 74,124,857, forward strand.
TCTCTCTGCATCAGTTATTCAAACTGCATTGCATAATTAACAATCCATGAAATGCATCTCCCAAAAAAGTTACAGATAGCTGACTTTGCAGTGGGTAGAGTAAAGAACACAAACAAATCCAAAATGAGACTGCTTCACTGCCCTCCATAATTTGAAGACACTTCGTTTATGCTTTGTATATATTTATATTTGTATTTGTTCTTTATGATGGTATAGAAGTTTATATATAATGTCAGTGAAGAAGAAAGAAATAAAATAAAATAAAATAATTAAAATAAAATAAAATAAGATAAAATAAAATAAATAAAATAAATCAAAACTTTTATCAGTGTTACCCATCATAGACCTGTTTATAAAACTGAATTTTGTACTCATTGGACAACTGGTTGGAAAAATCTGACAATTCTTATATTTCTATTTTATGCTATAACACCCATAGCAGTGCAAAATCTACTATGGCAAATAATTAAAAACTGAAAACAGAATCAAACCAAATTAGTATGATGCTGGAAAACAGAAGAAAAAAGGATCTCTATTTAAAATATTACACAGACATACCTGTTTTCAAAAATACCCTATACCCATGAATTCATACCACTTCAGATTCATACGACTTCTTATGTTTCAGGCCAAGGTTTTCTGTGACCTCAGTTTACTTAGTTGTGGTTCATATATGCAGAAAAACATCCTCTGGGGCAGAGACTGAACACCAGTCCATTCTGTTTTTATCTTAAACCAATCAACTTAATTTTTCAGAAAACAGGAGCTCTGATGTTAACTCATGGCAGACCTCCTTATGTTCCCTCTTCTCCTTCTCTCTCTTCATCTTTTTCTCCTCATTTCTTTACATTTTTGGTTTTAAATCTTAAAATGTCTGTTTTATTCATTCTTTATCAGTGTGCACACAAAGAATTAATAAGAAACTAATGTTTCAGAATGTTTTATGGTCTAAAAATTCTGTGCTAGTAAAATAACAAATAAATTCAGTTTCCAACTAAAGAGAAATGCAAGTTCAGAATTAAATTAGGTAACTTCTATAATTGTTGTTTGCTATAGTATGCATCAATTATGTCTTTTATTTAGGAAAGGAATCTTGTCATCTTATGACGCTGAGAGTGTAACAGAGAAAATACAACAGAATACAATAATTTAAAAACATAATCACAAAAGTAACAAAAGTGGAATGAACAGCACACTGCATTTTTTAAAAGCACACGATTATTGGACTTTGGATAGAGATTAGTTATTAGAATTATAACATTCATATTCTTAATACAAGAAGAAAAAAAAAAAAAAAAAGAAAGAAAGAAGGGACTTACTTCCATCCCATTACTTATAATTGTAACAAAATTCTGGTAATATATAATTAAAAACAAATAATAATAATAATAAATAATAATAATAATAATACAGAATATAGCAATGCAGTCCAAACATGACATATACTTCTATAACAGTACTGACATTTAGAGCATTTTCCTTATACATTTTTGCAAACGAAACTAAAATTAGAATAATTGGGTATTAAGATAATATTCCTGTATTTTTAAGAAAAAAAATAATGCATATAAATAAATCCTACATTCAGAAATCTTTAAATTACTTGATTTGCATTTATTCTTAAATGGCATTTTATTTACCTTTATCTTGTGCTTTACAGAGAAGTAGAACTGAAATAATACAGTCACGGCATATAGAATGCACATAATTTCAATATGGATTCGCTGATATATTATGAATATCTTCAAGGAATACATTTTAGATGTCTAATACCTGAGATCCTCTACTGTATCCCTCAAGGCTTAAATACATATTCTCAATTACTTATTTTATTCCAGAGAATCTTTGATATCCCTAGCAGTCACTGGATTTTTTTTTCCCCTGACCCTTTATGTGGTAGCCTTCTGTATGTGCCATACAACTAAGCCATGGACTTGGTCTACTAACGCTTAGATGAAAAGAAGATATGATGAGAAACTGAAGCATTTTTACAGTGTTCCTGAGTTCTAGAATGTACACTACACTACTGGATGGAGAAAAAAAATAAATCATAATTTTTATGTGTCCAGCTAAGTAAAATGGAAAAGCAAGTTACAGATAATATACATTATTGTAAACTCAATATGAACATACATCCAGCAATGAAACACAAGCTAAACCTAACAGTAGGTTTAGCATAGTACATACTGAAGGATGTCTGAAAGCTAGAACACAGATTAAATGGAAAAACTTAAATATGGACATGGGTATGGGTTAAAGCAAACATTTAATTTTTATTTTTTATTTTTTTTCTCAGAGCAGCCCTTATCACAGATCTAGCACTGTTCTCTTAAGTAACAGCATCCTGAAATATTTTTCAATCACACAGTTTAATGTATCTGAAAGGAAATCCTCCCAAAACCACCGTTGTTCCTATTAGGCATCCATCCAAGTATTGTTTTTCTCATTCAGCAATAAAAACAGCAATATATTCCTCCCCCTCCTAGAGTATTCAGTCATGGATTTTACACATAGCACATCTGATTTCTTTTACTGCCTGTGTAAGATGACACTTGGCATTAGAAAGTGATTGTCCTCTTCTTACTGATTTAGAATAATGGTTAAAATTAAAAAAAAAAAAAAAAAAAAAAAAAAAAACAAGCAAACAAATAAACAAATAAAAGTAAATAAGTAAATACAGATAAAATTTTATCTGTAACATAATAGCTGATAATTTACCTGGCTTATAGCCACATTTATTTATTTATTTATTTATTTTTAATTGAAACCTGTTTTCTGAATAAAAGCAAATGGAAGCAATTTGACGTTAAGCAAGAAATTGCAATTTCCATTCTGTTGATCATTTTTTAAAGATCCTCTTGGTTATCTGAATCTAAAGTTAGCATTAGCTTGCCTACATAAATACCAAATTGCCATAAAAATACTCTAATATTTCTTGAAATTACAGGAATTTGTCAAAAATGTCTGAAAGTGTTTGGAAAAAAATACTGTTTTCTCCAATCTTCTTCCTGAACAAGTCTTTAGACAAAATTACATAGCATCCTCACAATTATTTTTCTCTTTCTGTCCTATTAACATGAGAAGCATTTGTTATATATCAATTTTTCATGTTGGGAATTAGGATAAACTTCTTCCCAGAAACAGTGGTTAGGCATTGGAATGGGTGGGTGGTGAAGTCACCATTCCTGGGGGTGTTTAAGGAAAGGTTGGATGTGGTACTTAGAGACATGGTTCAGTGGGTAATATTGGTGGTAGGAGAAAGGTTGGACTAGGTTATCTCAGTCTTTCCAAACTTAATGATTCTATGATTCTATGATCTACAGCAATTACTACATTTTTAATTTGTTATATCTAATTTGCATGTTGTTAATCAGCTATATGATTAAAGCTTCATCCTCCACAAACACAAAGTCACAGAGACATGATGGCCAGTGGGGAAACCCCAGTAACCTATCAGGGGAATGAACACCAACCAACCTCACAGGACACCCTTGGACTTACACACAGGACACCTATCAGACTTATAGGCTGCATGAGGAGAAGCAGTCCTACTGGGACCACTGAAAGGACTAGCAGCTCCAGGGCTGGGGAAAAGATGAGGTCTGCAATGAGGCCCATTTCCTGGGGTGGGCAGTATGGGGAGGGTCTTTTCCTTTGTTCCAAACTGCTCATCCTCCCCACCACACCAAGCAGCAGGAAGGGGATTTTAGTTAGTAGTTAGTTAGTTTAGTTAGTATAAGTAAACAGCAGTTTCTCTCTGCCTTCTCACACTTTCCTTCCTTCTCACACTTTTCCCCAGGGTCCTCAACAGGCTGCAGTGAATATCCTCCAGCACCAGGAGTACCTTCCCCTCCTCCTCTTCTGACCCTGGTCTTCCCTTTGTTGTCTTCTCACTCCTTTTTGTTCTCTCTGCCTCTCTGTGGTGGTTTCTGCCTTTTCTTAAAATAAATAATTGTTGTGTCACTGGTAGATGGTAGCCTAGCAAAAATTAATAATAATAATAAATAAATGAATAATAATTAAAAAAAAAAAAAAGTAGCAACTGCATTTCTACATCCATTCCATTTTGTGGCACTTGTGTGCATTTGGATGGAGGTCCATGCCTTGCCTCCAGGAATTAAACGTGTTGTTCAAAACATTACTTGTGCATAGTTTCAGATTGCAATGAAATTGCCATGAAATTTTTAAACAAATACATTTTACCTCACAGGTGAAGGACACTAAAAGCATGCACATGGTTATTGAGAGGTGCTCCATGACCATGAATTTTCTCACCAGCCACTATAAACTGATCATATTTAATCTAGAATATTAAGATAATGCAAGCATTTTTTTAAGCTGTAACAAAATCATTGTGATCCATAATTCCATTCTCACCCATCATCTTGTCTGCTTGTACTTACACAGTTCAAAATGAAAATTATTTGGATTACATTTTAAATAAGACAAAAGAAAATATCTATTTTATGTTATACCCATTTAACTTCCTTCACAACCATTCATAATAATTTCAGAATCCAAGCATAAATCTGATAACTGCCAAGATGAGCTAGAAAGCACAGATAATATTGCCCTTGGAAAGCTGCAGATATGTATGGTCACAGTATTTCATTTTAGACTAGCAATTTCATTTAAGATCAGTAGTCCTATGACACTATTATGGGAAGCACTGCTGATTAAATGTCATTGCACAGCAGAAGAGCCAAATATTGCCATTAGATATTCCATCCTGTTTTCAAAAATGATACTGTGTATATCATGAGAACTACCTTTACAAGATATTGAAAAAGGGCTTCCTAAAACTCCCTGTACATACAGGAGCTGTGTTACTTATTCTGGACATTCCATGTCTTTATTTCACCATCTGGTATATCATGTCTGAGCTTAATAAGAAATTTTGCAGTTTGTTAAATCCTGTAATTTGAAGAAATTGCTTATATAAAGATTAACCTTTAAAATAGGCAAAGTGCAATGTAAAGTGGAAGAAATTTGATGAAGGAAGGAGAAGGAAGTGACTACACTCTTTGCTTATTGTCTTATGTCCTAGTTCCAAGTTACTGTGAACAGAGAAGAAATTCTTAATTGGAAAGAGTTCAAGAAAAATTAAGTGATTTTATAGTAAATTGAGATAGCTGATAGACATTCCTTTTTATCCTATGATCTTTCCAGCCTTCTGGGTAGAAGAAAAGATAATAAATTTATCCATGAAAAATTATTTTGATGAAGAGCTCAGTAATACCTAAAGCCTGTGAGCCCAGGAAAAGTCTGAGCTGTTAAACAAGGGAGGGTCATCAAGAGCAGTGAACTGGTAGCCAACCTCATGTGTTTCTGTGATTCCAGATCTTTTTGGGATTTCTCCAGCTAGCTTTCTCAAAACCAAAACTCTAAAGCTACCTCTATGAATCATTAATGTGAACTAGACAGTGCCGTTTTGTCTTTGTGCCAGAGAACGGTTTAAGGCCCTTTTATATTTAGTTATATAAAGGCATTCTAAAATGTCAGCTTTCTAACTTAGCTGACAGACTGAAATAGAAAAGGAAGACCTAGAATCATAATTCTGCACTGAACTGTTTCAGGCTTTTGGGGTCTTTTCTGTTATATCAAAATTACTTTAACATACTTCTCCTATGAAGAAAGACTGGGGACATTCAGCCTGGAGAAAAGAAAACTCCAGGGAGATATCCTTGTGACCTTTCAATACTTAAAGTGGTCTTATAAAAAGGATGGAGAAGGACTCTTTACTTGGGTAGATAATGATTGGAAAAGGAGGAATGGTCTTAAATTAAAAGAGGTTAGATTCAGACTAGAACTTATGAGGAAATTCTTCACTGTGGTAGTGAAGCACTGGAACAGGTTGTCCAGAGAAGTTGTGGATGCCCCATCCCTGGAGATGTTCAAGGCCAAGTGGGGCCTTGGCCAGCCTAATCTAGTTGGTGGCAGCCTTGCCTATGGCAGGAGTTGTAACTAGATGATCTTTAAGGTCCCTTCCAACCCAAGTCATTCTTTGATTCTGTTTTATGATTTTAACTTTAGCTTTAGCTGAAGAATCATAGAATCATCTAATCTATGAAAAGTTTGGAAAAGACCTCTAAGATCATTAAGTCCAACCATGAGCCTAGCATTGCCAACTCTACCACTAAACTATATCCCTAAGCACCACATCTACATGTCTTTTAAATTCCTCCGAGGATGATGACTCAACTACTTCTCTGGGAAACCTGTTCCAATGCTTCACAACCCTTTCAGTGAAGATTTTTGTTTCCTAATTTCCAATCTAAACCTCCCCTGATGTAACTCAAGGTCATTTCCTCTAGTCCTATCAGTTGTTGCTTGGGGGAACCGACGTCCTCCCCACTATAACCTCCTTTGAAGTAGTTATAGAAAGTGATTAAGATCTCCCCTGAGCCTCCTTTTCTTTAGGTTAAATAACCCCAGTTCCCTCAGCTGCTCCTTCTAAGACTTGTTGCTCTAGACCTTTCACCAGCTTCACTGCCCTTCTTTGCACATGATCCAGCACCTCAATGTCCTTCTTGTAATGAGGGGCACAAATCTGAATATTAAGGGTGCAGCCTCACCAGAGCCAAGTACAGGGGACAATCACTTCCCTGGTGCCATTGGCCACACTATTCTTGGTACAAGCTGAAATGCTGTTAGCCTTCTTGGCCACCTGAACACACTGCTGGTTCATATTGAAATGGCTGTTGACAAATACATCCAGGTCTCTTTCCAACAGGCATTTTTCCAGTCATCTCCCCACAGCCTGTAACATTGCATGGGGTTGTTGTTACTCAAGAGCAGGACCCAGCACTTAGACTTGTTGAACTTCATACAGTTGGCCTCAGCCCATTGATCTAGTCTATCCAGATCCATCTGTAAAGAATTCTTACCCTCAAGCAGATCAACATTCCAGCCATACTTGGTGCTGTCTGCCAAATTACTGAGGGGGCACTCAATCCTCTTGTCCATAAAATTGATAAAGATATTAAATAGAACTAGCCCCAATACTGGGCCCTGGAGGACACCACTTGTGACTGGCCTCCAACTGCATTTAATACCACTCACCACATGTAAATCTCTTATTTGCAGACTGCTCTTAATAATCAAGAAGTCTTCATGATCTAAATGATGCTGTACACTTACTGTTCTGGGAGCCTTTGAAAGTACACCAACAAAGCACTATTTGTGAAGGTTTAGGAGTACTCATGAATCAGAGGAGAATTCTTCCACTAAGCTGCCATCATTTGGTTATAGCCTTGTATACCAGGACTATGGAAACATTTTTCTCACAGAAAATGTTAACCAGAATTTATTTGGCAAGAGTAGAATAACAGGTGAAGCAAATTTCAAACCTGTCCTTCCAGGCAATCCAGACGAAATGGCTGTCACCAAGTTAAAACAACCACACATTTATTCTGTTCAAATTTTCAAGGCTGTGTAAGACACTTGTGTGTTTTCTTTTGTCTTTCTTCACCAGAGACTTAAAATTTCAATTGTAAACCTAATACATTGAAAACTCCTAATAGGAGGTCAGTCTCTTTTGGGGGGTGAGTTTACACAAGTGTTGCCAGAAAGTAATCAGTAATGAATGCTCTAGGAAGTTCCCTTGTCAATCCTGAGAAAGACTTGTATTTGAATGTCATAATTCATTTACACTTAACTTTATGCTAAAAATGAGGAAGAAGGCAAAATCATTACTGCTGTGAATCCACAGAAAGCACATTTGTGGAGAGAGACAATACGAAGAAGAGGATGCTGACCCTGTGCTCATCAGGGGTCCACAGCTAAAAGTGAAATCAGCAGTGAAGCCAAACAAGAGACTGCTTATTAAAAAGGGCAGGAAAAAATGCTGACACCCATGTGTCGCTACTGAAAAATTCATTCAAGAGCTTAAATGTGTCCTGCAGTTCCCAGAGTTTTTCTTGTGAGAAGTCACAGCAGCAAGCCAGCACACTGAGCAGAAAGGAGTGAATGTATTATATACGGTCAGAAACAAGACAATTTAAAGTGAATATTCAAGAGAACACAGCAGGATACATGTGCCAAATTGCTTACAGACTAAACAGTTATTTTAAGCAATGCTGAATGGTTCCAGTAGTTGGCAGGTGGATTTGTCATGGCACATCTGCTCTTTGTTAACAAAACTGTGTTTGCAAAAGAATCCAGAGGGACTCTGCAGCAACATATCATAAAACCTTATTGTTTTATAGATCCTAATAGAGCTTCAGGAGATTATACTTTTATGGGTAATGGACAGAGCTTATAAGGGAGTTTAAAGTCAATGCAGAAATTCAGTGTAAATTTGGTAAAATGGTAATATTGACAATTCTTAAAACACACAAAATTCTGGAAATTATGGTTTAATAACATAATTTAAGTATACTTTGGTTTTCTGCCCAGTTGAATTGAATACTCTATGTCCTCTCACAAAGAGATAACATTCTCTGTTGCTACAGTAACTTTGATTATCTTCAAATAGTAATAAAAAAGCCAGTTAAGAGCATTTTTGATTCAATACCCAGTCATTTCAAAATTTTCAATGTCACAAAAAAGTTGACAAAATTGGATCTTGCTAAAGCCATTTTTCTTCCTTTCCCCTATATTGTTACATCATGGTAAACGCTATAACACACTGAACACATCATAACTACTTGTAAAATCGTTGAAGAGTGTCCAGAGAAGGGCAACGAAGATGGTGAAGGGACTAGAGGGGAAGAGGTATGAGGAGTGGCTGAGGTTATTTGGTCTGTTCAGCCTCGAAAAGAGAAGGCTGAGGGGAGACTTCATCACAGTCTACAGCTTCCTCGTGAGGGTGAGTGGAGGGGTAGGCGCTGACCTATTCTCCTTAGTCACCAATGATAAGACCTGCAGGAATGATGTCAAGCTGAGACAGGGGAGGTTTAGGCTAGACATCAGGAAGAGGTTCTTCACCGAGAGAGTGGTCGCACAATGGAACAGGCTCCCAAGGGACGTAGTCACTGCACTAAGCCTGTCTGAATTTAGGAAGTGTTTGGACTGTGCATTTAGTCACATGGTCTAAAATTTTGGGTAGACCTGTGTGGTGCCAGGAGTTGGACTTGATGATCCTTATGGGTCCCTTCCAACTCGAGATGTTCTATGATTCTATGGTACTACTTTTTGTGTTTTGATTCAAAAAATAAAAGCAGTTGTCCTTTTCTGACAAGAACCAAAAAAAAAAAAAAGGACTTTTGAAATAAAAACAGATGACATCCTGACATGTGATTTCCAAGTGCAGCTAAATACTTAAATACGACTAAATTTTATATAAAGTTGAGCTACTGAAGACTCACTAGGTAGGTTTCTGTTCAATATTAGAATACTTGCATTTATGCTGGCACAGAGATCAGTATGTATACTGTCTAAGTTCTTATTTAGTCCTTGAAGTCTACAGAATTGACTGAAACACTCAGATTTAAAAAAGAGGGTATCTTCTCAAATCTTCAGAACTTCTTATCAGCTGGGTTAGGTAGCTCTCCAATTAGTCCAACACTGTGAATCCAGGACTGAAGCATTCAGTTCTTCCCATGAATTACACAGAGATTTTTAGTGACCTATTATGAGATATTGTACCACCTAATTCTCTTTATGTACTTAAAAGTAAATGACATTGAAACAATCAATGAAATAGGGGTAATGTCTAATGTTCAAACTCTCTTTTCGAATAATTATACAATATAATACAGTATATCTAAAGTTCTTTTTGAACTCTGAGATAATAAAAACTGAAGACTATGAAGACTAGTATATGATATGCTTAATAATCCTTACTCATATTTAGTTTCCTGTTTAATAGTTAAGCACAGAGGCAGCTAAAGTGGTTACATGAGGCCCCAGTCATGCCTATCCTGTTCTTCAGCTGTTAGCAGCAACAGGCACATGAACTTCAAAATGTATAATATCTTTTCCTCTCTTTTGCTTAATGCTTCATTTAGGATGGAGGTAAATCCCAAACTGTGGTACGCAAGGAAGTAAAGTGCCCAAATGACAACATTTTACATTACTTTATTAGGATAATATTCATACTCAAGTGGTAGGGGAGGCTGGCTGCCTTTGTATTAAGGCAAATCAGTGATCAGCAGACTTGCACCTCACATAGGACATTAAGTTTACTGTTACTTTCCCACCTGTAATATAGATATATATAGCAAAGATGATCGGAATTTTGAAGAAGGATAAACTTGTGTCTGTAAAGGCTGGAACTCTAAGTCTGTCCAGAAAAGTTTTAATTTGGAGAACACTTAGGTCTGAAGGCATTAAGACCACAATTACATTTACACAGGCAGGAGCTGTGCATGTGCTGCCGCAGGTGCTGATGTGCTGAGGGTGGAGCCAGGGATGACAGCAGCCAACCAACCCCCTGATGGTATAAAAGCCGTCCCTAGGGAGCATCTGAACAGGACGAGCAAACAGGAACGACTTTTGCAGTTAGTGCAGGCAGTTTAGGTAGGGCAGTTCAGGCAGAGCAAAGAGGAATGCAGGGAGGATCCTCTTCTCCCTTTCCCACCTCCCTTTTTCTTTCTCTCTTCTCCTCTGAGAACTCTGCCTCTTACAAATTATAATTAACCACTGTGGCCACCTGTTGCAATGGCTGGGCCAAGGTGGCAACCCAAACTGAGGGGACATGGCCTCTCTGGGCTCATGTGGGCACCCAGGTGGATCCCCTGAGGAGGGAAGTCCAGACTGAAGACTGGGGGAGCTCTGGAATCTGGAGGTCCCACTGGTCCTGAGGGAAGAGAGCTGTTGTGGGTGCAGTTTTGCTCTGCTCAAGGAACTGCTTGAGCAGATGGCTGGGTTTCAGTGAGAAATCATCAGACGGAGAGGCTCCTGGGAGTCTCAGAGATGGATAGGAGGTGTCAACCTGCCCCTACTGAGGCCCAGCAGCCCCCTCCTAAGTCTCTGCAAGGGGTAGTGCCAATCCAGCTGCTCACCTGAAGGACAGAGGGCTTGACTGCCCACGAGAGGAAAGGGGCTTGACCCTCATCTCTGCTCGAAGCAGAAGGAGGTGTCTGCCCCTAACACCCATGGTGCCACCAATACTCACAGTGTCCCTGGGTAATAGATTCGAGGCTCTTGGTCAGGAAAAGGAAAAGAATGATGGTCTAGACAGTAGTTGGAACCCCAGACCCCAAGAAGCATATCAAGTTTGAGAGATGTACCAAGCATAGGGAGCGGAGCTGGATGGGGCGCTGCATCAAAACCAGTGCCACAAAAAAAGAGCGGAGAGTCTTAGTGATTGGAGACTCCTTGCTGAGGGGCATTGAGGCTCCTATTTGCCACCCAGATAACCTCTCCAGAGCGGTGTGTTGTCTTCATGGAGTGCATGTCAGAGATGTTAGGAAGGTTCTGCCACAGCTCATTAAGCCAGAAGACTACTATCCTCTTATTGTCATTCAGGCTGGGTCCCAGACAGCTACAAAGAAAATGAGCAATATTAAAAAGAACTTTGCATCCCTGGGAAGGATGTTGAAGGGATCAGGGGTGCAGGTAGTGTTCTCCTCTGTCCTCCTGATGAGTGACTGGGACCCAGAAAGAAGGAGGAGAATGGGAGAAATAATGGGAAGAGACAAGAAGAGAGGGGAAGGGAAGGGTATTTTAACTATTAGGCTTTTTTATTTAGATTGACCTTTCTCTTGCCTTCTTTAGGGTTTATGGAGATTTGCTTTCCAATTGAGACACTTCAGTGACGTGTTTAAAACCAGTCAGTAAGTATAATTCTGGATAATTAATTAGTTTAGATTTTAGCAAGGAGGATTTTTCCATTTAAGTTATTTGATTTTACCTAGTTCTAATCAAACAATAGATTTTATTATCTAAATATATACAGCCATATTTCTCTTTATGACATAGAAGCTATGAAAATGTTGATTATCCATATGATGCTTGCCTACCTGTGCAATTTGCTCTAGGGAACCAGCTTTGGCAGGGGGGTTGGACCCAATGACCTACTGAGGTCCCTTACAACCCCTAAAATTGTGTGACTCTGTGACTCTGTAAAGTGACTCTATCTCAAGCTTTTCTTAAGCCAAACATCAAAATAATTAGTTTCTAGATTAAACATCTACTTTGTATAAGAAGCCACTAAACTCCTATGACTGCAGAGCTATACTGAATGAACCATATGTTCATATTATATAATCATTGTAATACTCTCAGATTCTGTTCTTGTGAAAGGAATTGGTAAAAGTTGGTACAAGTGCACATATATAATTAATATGTGTATGCCTCTTCCCATCTTAACATTCCTTATGGTTGAAATTTATTAGGCTGTCTGTGCAGCCTTTTGAGAATGAGACAATCAGGCCAAAGTGGTGCCAGAAACATTATCAACATGTCGCTTTTTTATCTTGTCTTAATTCTAACAATTCCTTCTTTGCCTCAGTCTTTAGTGGCAAAACCAGTTTTTCTCTGGATACCCAGTACCCTGAGCTGGTGGAAGGGGATGGGGAGTAGGATGTGGCCCTCGCTATCCATGAGGAAATGGTTGGCGACCTGCTACAACACTTGAGTATACACAAGTCGATGGGGCCAGATGGGATCCACCCGAGAATACTGAGAGAACTGGCAGAGGAGCTGGCCAAGCCACTTACCATCATTTATCAGCAGTCCTGGCTCTCAGTGGAGGTCCCAGTTGACTGGCGGCTAGCAAACGTGACACCTATCTACAAGAAGGGCCAGAGGGCAGACCCGGGGATCTATAGGCCTGTCACTTTGACCTCAGTGCCAGGGAAGCTCATGGTGCATATTACCTTGAATGTCATCACGAGGCACTTACCAGGTGATCAGGCCCAGTCAGCATGGGTTTATGAAAGGCAGGTCCTGCTTGACGAACCTGATCTCCTTCTATGACAAAGTGATGCGCTTGGTGGATGAGAGAAAGACTGTGGATGTGGTCTACCTTGACTTCAGTAAGGCTTTTGACACCGTCTCCCACAGCATTCTCCTCAAGAAACTGGTTGCTCTTGGCTTGGACTGGCACACGCTTCGTTGGGTTAGAAACTGTCTGGATAGCCGGGCCCAAAGAGTCATGGTAAATGGAGTCAAATCCAGTTGGAAGCCAGTCTCTTGTGGGCTCGGTACTGGGGCCAGTCCTCTTTAATATCTTTATCAATGATCTGGATGAGGGGATCGAGTGCACCCTCAGTAAGTTCGCAGATGACACCAAGTTAGGTGTGTGTGTCAATCTGCTCGAGGGTAGGAAGGCTCTGCAGGAGGATCTGGATAGGCTGGACTGATGGGCTGAGGCCAAATGTATGAAGTTCAACAAGACCAAGCACTGGGTCCTGCACCTGAGGCACAATAACCCCAAGCAGAGCTACAGGCTGGGAGATGAGTGGTTGGAGAGCTGCCTGGTGGAGAAGGACCTGAGAGCATTGGTTGATAGTCGGCTGAATATAAGCCAGCAGTGTGCTCAGGTGGACAAGAAGGCAAACAACATCCCGGCTTGTATAAGAAGCAGTGTGGCCAGCAGGCCTAGGGAAGTGATTGTCCCCCTGTACTCGGCTCTGGTGATGCTGCACCTTGAGTACTGTGTTCAGTTTTGGGCCCCTCACTACAAGAAGGACATCGAGGTGCTCGGGTAAGTCCAGAGAAGGGCGACAAAGATGGTGAGGGGTCTGGAGAACAAGTCTTATGAGGAGCGGCTGAGGGAGCTGGGATTGTTCAGCCTGGAGAAAAGAAGGCTCAGGGGTGACCTTATCACTCTTTATAAGTACATTAAAGGAGGCTGTAGCGAGGTGGGAGTTAGTCTATTCTCCCATGTGCCTGGTGACAGGACGAGGGGGAACTGGCTAAAGTTGCGCCAGGGGTGTTTTAGGTTGGATATTAGGAAGAACTTCTTTACTGAGAGGGTTGTGAGGCATTGGAATGGGCTGCCCAGGGAAGTGGTGGAGTCACCATCCCTGGAGGTCTTTAAAAGACGTTTGGATGTTGAACTTAGTGATATGGTTTAGTGGAGGACTTGTTAGTGTTAGGTCAGAGGTTGGACTCGATGATCTTGAGGTCTCTTCCAACCTAGACAATTCTGTGATTCTGTGTTTCTGTGATTCTGTAATACTTTAGGCTGAAAAAATAAAATTTCTAACCCATACATATACAGAGATCTTTTAAATAATCAGTTGATTTTATTGTTTGTTATTATTTATACGTATTATTCAATATGCAAGTGAATATATAGGCATATATACTATGTATGTTTGTATAAAGTTAAAATATTTTTTTTAGAGTGGTTATCATAGTAACTGAATTTCACTGATGTTTCGTACGGTATAGAAAATATTAAAAGTTATTGTTGAATGGCTTTGGGGCTAGAAGTTTTATTCTCTTAGGTGTAAGATATATAATAGCACAATTTGCTGTATTGTTTTTATTTGAATTATTATTGAATGTTATTCTTCATTGTCCAACTTGAAGAATATAGGAAGCAGGGTCTTTTTTCTCTGTCCCACTACAAGTTTCTTGTTTTAATAAATTATAAAGGCTGACTGATTCCATGTTTTGCTTGAACAATATCAGTGAATTTTTCTTATGATATCACTGGTATTGCATATACAATAAAACTCAACTGTTCTCAGTATTGTTCTTAGGTTTACCTTCATGTGTTACTATGAGCATAGATTGCTCATCCTTTTATCTCAATTTCCCATCCTGACCTCTTCAATAGCCTGTGTAAATTTTGACCAAGAACTCCTAGAAACATTGTAGCAGTAAAATAGTTATAAGTATGCTTTCTTTCTTCATATATGCACATATATGCACACATATGCACACATATATACATATATCAAATGTATATTAAATACATTTATTTTCACTATATTTTTATATAATGAATATATAATGTGTATATATATATATTTAAGAAAGAATATCAACAAAGGATGAAAGTGGACTGAAGGAATGTAAAAGAGAAGTGAAAGCTCAGCATCATCTTATGGAGATCTGTGGTCATTTCTGAATTTTAAGGGTCCTCTCACAGCTGTAGACCAGCAGAGGAGATTTCAAAGAGAGCTAAGGAAGTCCCAGAATGTCTGAAAGGTGTGATACTGATACATGTTTTTACTCACTGACACTAAGTACTATAAGCCACTTCCAGTTGGTAAACAGGTGGAAGCATTGCAGGATACTGTGAATGTGTATGCCCTTAAGCATTAACAGCAGAGATGTAAATGATTGTTAATGGGATGGACAGATACTGCAGAAGCTCTATGACTGCTGTACTTTCGTATCTAAGCTCATCATTACTGCTGTCTAGCATTTCTTACTGAAGTATTCCAGGAAAGCAATTAGCTTCTGGAATAAGTTTTGGCCACCAGCTTTGGCCTGAGCAATGCAAAAGCCCAGAAATTAATCTTTAGAGTTAAGAATAGGAATTTGGAAACAGGAGTTTCATTACTATGTTCTGTGTGTCTGTTTATGTCTATAAACTTATCTGAAGAAAAATTCAGTACACTACAGAAGTCTACAAAAAAAAATAAATCTTTGTTGGTAAATATTAGCCAATGGTATTTCAAGTATTTTATTCAAGTCTTTGAAGAAACCTGGGGTAAAGACAGATATTTCTAAACTTTTGCTTTATTCATTTGTTTTGTTTTCCCTTTGGAAATTAGTATATTTTAACTTCTATAAAAGTAAAGCAAAGCTTTACAGAGTGGGTGCAGGGGCTTCCCTACATCGAGGCCACTCGAGGCACCTGAGGGAGCCACCAGCAGCCGGCGGCCCTTGTGAGGTCAGCTGATGAGGCATGGGCAGAGCCAGGAGTGACCCCAAACTGTTGTACAGAGGCAGCCCCTGAGTACAAGCAACTGGGAGCATGGCAAGCAGAGCAGGCAGGCAAGCAGGGCGTGGTGTGGCAGTCAGGTGTGGTGCAGGCAGGGCGTACAGGGAGGGAACAGGATGAGTCATTTTGTGTTCTGGGATCAGCGGAGGAAGGCCTTCTACTGCAATAGAAATGGTGTTAACCTGCTAAGCCTGTCAGTCTGAGGCTGAAACACAGATGGGGGGGTGGGGGGGGAGCAACCTCCCAAGGATGGAAAGAGCTGCCCAGACCCTCAGCTCCAGGGAGCTCTAGTCTGTGGAAGTCCCCATAGGTCCCAAAGACAGAGGTGGGTGTCATGGGTGCAAGTGTGCCCATCTGGATGCACTGTGCAATTCTATCATTCTATGACTCGTGGCACTTTATTCAAAAATATCTATGTGACAGAAAAGTAATTTAATTAGAAAATGTGTGTGTACACTCCACTCCTGATTAAAATAGCAAATAATTTTCTAAGTAAGATGCCTTAAATTCCCATAAATTTTAAAGAATTCAAAACATGTAAAGTATACCATTTAAAAAATTTGTCTGGAATACGCTGCAAATTGTTTACATGTAATGTACCATTTTGTTCTTAGACTTTTCTATTCCAATGAGCAAGCTGTCAATTCTAAAAATACAATCTGCTTGATTTAAAACAGTGATTGGTTTTCTTGGAGATTTCTGACAAGAGATGGTTTCTCCAGATTTGAAGACTTTTACAAATGATGTTTGGTAGTAAAAAAAAAAAAAAAAAAAAAAGGTGAGGATGACAAATAATAATTTAAGTGACAGAATTTCAAGTTTCAAGTATTAAATGTTAGCCTTGGAATGTATGTAACTTTAAAGGGGGTCACAGTTTGAATTAGACTAAAAGAGCACGAGGATAGAGTCTCAGAAAGGTTAGAAAGATTAGAAAATCTTTTCAGAGAAGAGAGACCAGAGAGTGGAATGAAAGAAAGATGTAAGTAATAAAACCTGAGAAAGTAAAATGGTAGGAGAAGGTTATGTATTTTTTCTTAAAAGGTTAAATAATTGAAAGAACAGGTCTACAAACTGGAGAATGGAGGCAATTTAGTAGACAGAAAGGAGCAAGCAAAGCTCCTTATACCTTGTAAGACAAGCCGTAAGAGAGTAGATGTGTGTGTAAAAGCAGGTTCATGTAGATGCACACAAACGTATTTATTTATTGATATACATAATATATTTTTGCTTTTGTTTTTGTTTTTCTTTTCTGTTTGTTTGTTTGTTTGTTTCTCATAGTAATTACTTTCTTAAGTGACTGAATTTGGAGTAGATTGTGCACAATATCTCCATCATTTTATATGTAAATGATAGTAAGGATTATCAGCAAATAAGACCCTGCAATCATTAAATGTTTTTCGTGTTCCATTCTCACAGAATTCTCTTCTCTTACATTCTCCTATCTCACCTATTGCTACCAATCTGTTGTTTTGATTTTTATTTTGATTCTTGCAAAACAGAAGCTGTAGTATTTCATCTACTGATTATCACAACATCATTCTGCTCTGCAAGTGAGTCTTATTGAATAAAATTATTTAATATTTTTTTTTCCTCAAGTTTTCTGTTTTTAAAAGTTAACTTTTGACTATACACATAAAGAATATCATTGATTGCTTGAAAGCAAGCAGTATTATTAATTCTAAAAATTATAAGACAAACAAAACTGTCATTGTTCTTTATAGAGTATATAGAGTGTATTGTCCTTTATATTGTTTTTGCCTGCATGTGTACTATTTAAGACATATTTTTGCATCTTTATACAAGTCAATTTGATACTGAAATTACAGTTTTCTATACCTAGTAACTACATTGGTTGCTTGAGAGACATGCAGATGCTTCTCAGTAGTTGCCATTACTTTCATTTATGTCATGTTCCTTTCACCTTCATAGTTTCTTGGTCTAAATTGGTCCTGCTTAAGCATGCTGTGCATGTGAAAGTGTTAAAAAATGAGGATAAGGGGAGGATAAGGAGGACAACTGGTTTCTTTTGTAACTGAGCAGCTTTCAATGCAGGCCTTCAGTTGTTATGGCAACCTTCAATTAATGAAAGTGTCATCAAAGCCATATTTCTCCACTACTTTTTACAGTTATCCCTATTGAATGTGACTAAATTTCCCTTTCTTCAGCCACTGAGATAGTTGCACTTGGAAACTATATTAATAATTTTAAATTTTACTTACATTCTTTGATAACAAAACGCCTAGTAACACCTCATTATTATGTATTTTTTAAAGTGCATTTTTAAAGTCAGGTATATGATAATTTAATAATAATCTATTCTTAAATTGTTCTGCTACAATTAAGATGGTATTTACATGTGAAGTTGGTACCAAAATTATCACTGTATTGTATGGAAAGATGTTATCTTGTTTTGTTAAACCAATTATTTATGACAGATAATATTAAAAGAATTAGCTGTGTTATAAGGCATAGATTTCTACAGGACTTAAAATCTTTTATTCTAGACTGAAACTTCCTTCTCCCACATACAAGATGGAAATTTGTTTTCTTACATCTAATAACTTATTAAAAACAGATAGAAAGTGCATGGTTGCAGCATCCCTTGACAGGAAGATAAAAGACAAACTATGAATTTATAACACATGTCTCCAGGTCTGATGTTGAGACCTTACACAAATATAATGTCTTTCAGAAATCTACACAATAACTCATTACTGGTCAGTGGCTCCCATGTTAACTATTTGGACAGAAAGGATGACTGCATAAATTTATTAACCTATGCTACCTACCTTTCAGCTTTAATGCCTCTTTCACTGGATCTCAGCTTGAAATTATGGCATGGTGTTGTGGTATGTTTAAAAAAGAAAATAAGTGGTATTTCATTCTCTAGTATCTATACATCTTTCTTTCAAGTGTGAACTTTGGTAAAGAGGTTAAAAGCTATAGTATTTTTGTAGAACAACAAATTTCTACCTAACTGGTATGATAATGGTGTAACCTGTAGAAGAACATGATGCAGCAAATGAGTCATATAAATACATAATCCCATAAAGTAAACTATAAGATATTTGGTTGTATTTATTTCATGAGAAATTGACAGAAATAAACAGAAACCAATGAAGTTTAAATAAGTGCCACTATACTTTCATAAATATATATATTTTTTTCAATTTTTAAACTATAAAGAGAAAAAAAAAAAAAACAAGTTACTCAGATATTTTCATTTTTCTATGTGGACCATACTAAAGAAGCAGGGTGTAAAACTCTGCGAAACTTTGTGTGTTTCCAGGAATTCCTGAAGAAATTGTCAGCATACTCTAGAAACATAAATTAAACAAGTAGAAACATCAGAGAGCTATGGAGTTGCAATACTAAGAACATATAATAAAAATAATCAATATTTGATATTAGATCTGGATTAGGCATATCAGATCAAAACTAGTTATCAGATCACTAATGCCACAATCAAATACTCACAGTAAATGTTCCTTGAATATCATTTCACTATTTGGCCAACCCTTTGGCCAACAATGCTGCCCCTAGGGACCACGTATGACTAGAGTGGGCAAACAGGGCATGGTGCGTCAGCGTGGCGATTTTTACATCAGCGTGGCAATTTTTACAGTAGTTCACACAGAGGGGTGCACATAGAAAGGTGGGTCGCTTTCTATCCTGGGAGCAACAGAAGGTACCTTCTACTGAAACAGAAATGGTGTCTACTCACTGTGCTTGCGAGCTGACGCTGAAACACAGATGGAGGGGCGCCAACCTTTGCAGCCTACACCCAAACAGAGTCACAAGGACTGAAAGAGCTGCCCAGACCCTCAGTTCCAGAGAACTCCAGAATCTGAAAGTCCCCATAGATACTGAAGGCAGAGGTGGGTGTCATGGGTGTAAGTGTGCAAGCTGGATGAACTTTTCAAACAGACGGCTGTGTTGCGATAGGAGCTCACCAGGCAATATAGCATCTGAGTGGAGATTGATAAATGATGTTACACTCTTATAAGGGCCGAGCAACAGTCCTGTCAAGGGGAAGAAAACAAGGTTCTAGCCCTGAATTGACAAACTTGAACGACTCACAGGACAAGGGATACTGGGTAAGGGACAAGGGATACTGGCAAGAGGAGGAGTCTCCCCCTTGCCTCTGAAGTGCCCCTGCAAAACAGATATGATCTAGGGCTAGAGAAAGAAGACTATGTGAGTAATGGCAAAGACCTTGGAAAGGCCAGTGAAAGTACCTGAAAATAGAATTTGTCCTCCCAACAATTCTGTATGAGTCTAGGACATTTCTGGTCATAACTAGCTGAGGCTCTGGTAATATTCTTTGGAAATATTTTCAGGTTGTAATTGATGTAGGGCTGATAATATCAGATTCTAATATGTAAATAAATTACATTTTTAGTGCATGTTCCAGTGGTACTAAGAGCTACTACTACATAATAAATACCTTTGGTTTTATTGTAAACCTGGGAGCAATTTCATCATTGTAACATGTACTAAATTGAAGTTTTATTTCTATTATGTCAAATAAATGAAGTGAAGCAACAAAGAAGTATTTTAAATGAAGTGTATTATAGGGATAAAGTACACAGAGGATTAAATGAGAAGGCAAATCAGAATGGTATTTTCATGTGAAGTCAGTTCATTCATTCAGAAAGTAGAAATTTGAGAGACGTTGACTGTGTAACATTCAAAGGTATTTTCTGTGCCCTAGGATGTAATATATCCCCTTACTTCATAAGGAAAATACATGAACAAAACCCTATGTTAAGACACTCTACTAATACAATATTTGAATTGACTAACTAGAGTATCTTAAAAAACCTAACCCTGCACACAGCAAAGTAATTGGTGCAGCTATGTCTGTCACAACTGCCATTAACTTTGACAGGATTTCTATACACAGATTGCTCACTGAATTGAGACTCTAATGTTGGTAAACTGTAATTTGCTGATTTAATGAGTGTGGGTTTTGATTTTTTTTTTTTCTGATTATTTTTGTTTTCTGCAGGGTGTTTTATTTATTTATTTATTTTTCAGTCCTGGTTCTCCATTTTCTTTTGCAAAAAGTTTCCATGGAAACTGCAATGACAAGTACATGAGTGGAGCTTAATGATGCCAACTAGTGCTGTTTAAAATCTTTTCATATAATAGATTGAAATGTGTGTTACTATATGTAAAATATTTTTATGTATAAGATAATATCAATGCCTGGAACTTTGGCTTAACATAAATGATGCTCTGTTTATCTAGCCTACAAAAATCCACATATTACCTCTCCATAAACTGCAGATATCCTTTATTGTAGAATGAAGGCCCATGTGCTGTAAAATGCTTTAATATTATATTATACTGCAGATGCTGCAGAAACAACCTTGCAGCATTTTCTCCCTTCTATAATGTTTTCTCTCTATAGCTTCCATTTTCCCTACTTTAGCTTTTAAGATATTCAAAATATAGATAACTTATAGAAATATTTTATGCTCCTATAGTCATTAAGAATATACAAGTCCTCTATCTTGAACACTTGCGGATGCATTTTGGGCTATGGAAGGATGAAGGGAAAAGATTTCTTGTATTGCTTTCTATTTTTAATGAAAGTACAACAATGTTATTCAACTCTTTTACTGGAGATTTTGAATTTTTCCTTTTCTTAATTCATCACTGCGGACAACATTCTTCAAGATCTCCACTTCAAAACCTATCAGTTTGATGTTGTGCATCAAATGTTAGGCCACACTACCTTTAACAAATGTTGACAATGAATTTGTTGTAATTTGCTTTTAGAATTATCATGCTTTTGGAATGACAGGGGCAGTTAATACTTCTGAGAATGCTTCTGCTCTGTAGTTCTGCAAACCATATCCTTACACACCTGACCTCATCATCCTGATATTGCTCCCAGTTGGCCTGTACTAGACAATTGCTGATCGTGTGGTAGTGTAGCCAACTGCAAGTGTGAGGTAATTTTAACTGATTAAGTCCCCAGTTAATGACTGTTTGAAAGGCTTCGCTATTCATACTGCCAGTAGATTTGTCTGTCATTGTTGGCAGCACTCAAAACTATGGAGAGGGAAACATAAGAGGTGGCTGTGAACCAGCAGTGACACACAGAGGCAGAGACTCAGGTTACTTGGGAGATGAGTACCAGAAGAAGGGAATGGGGTGCAAAAGGAATAAGATGGTTCTGTATTAGGTTAAAAACCTTGCATCAGTCTGAATAAATTTACGTGTGGACAATTTCCTTTGCCAGCCAAGTTTCCACTCCTGACATGTAATAAAATAATAAAAATTATTTTGTTCTAAGACTTCTTTTGTATAAGATCACATTGACAGATGTAGATTCCAACGTTGTTTGTTTGTTTGTTTTTAATTTTTTTTTTTGGCCATTAATTTGTCTAAAAGTTATTTGAATCTCAATCTTGATTACTCAGGTAGTTTTGTTCTTCTAGAAGACAATATCTAGATAATAGATCAATAATAATATATTAATAAAAGATTATTATAGATCTTCTAGCATGTTTGCTAATATTTTAGCAAACATTGCAGGTTTATTAAAAATGAATATTAGTAGGCTTGAAATTTTAATATCTAAGTCTTTCATGTTGCATACAAGTTAGCCAAACCTACTTCTGATTATTTTTTTTTGTAGATTTTGCCTCACTTCCTTCTCATTTCCTAATGAACTGTAAAGATTCCATCAGCATTACATTTTACAAACACATGTACTCAGTTTCTTCCCAATAGAGTTCAAATGCTGGTTCATAGTTCTGTTTTTATTGCTTCAAAATCCCACCTGTGTCTAATAGTGTATCAATGTATTGACACAATTTGAAAGAAAAAAAAATATCTTAGGAATGTATTATATAGTAAAGAGTCAGTTTCATACCTAGGTTTACCAGAGTGCAATTCAATTCACCTCAGACTCAATGGCTGAGCTTTTAAGTACTTTACCTATGCATTTAGAGGTTCAACACTCATAGAGATCAGTATTTCTGAATCATGATCTGAGGTTAGAGAAAATGTTGTCTGTTAAAGAAATTCAAGTTGCATCATTTCAGGGTCATAAATTACTATTTTTTCTTGCTCTCTATCCACAGGCTTTTGTTCTTCTGTTTAGCCTTAGCATATTGACAGGTTAAACATTTGGATTGAACAACTAGAATCTATCCAAAGTGTGAAAATCCTAAGTGAAACTGGGATGAGAAGTCCTCCAAACAATTTCCAATTCAACACAGATTCTAAAGTTATCCTCCAACGAGGATGACTATGAGAATCTATTGTCTGTCTAAAGCTAAGTTTTCTTATTGTCACCATGCTTGCTTAAAAAGTCATATTCAGTCTAGACATTAACTGGTAAGATTAACTGGTTCAAGGTCTGAATCAGTAAAATACAGCAACAAAGTACATGTAGGAGGAAAAAAAAAAAAGAGAGAGGGAGGGAGACTGTAAGATCACAAATCTTATGGAACTAAATTGAAAATTAATGAAGAGAGAAAACTGACAAGTATCCACCCATACAGAAGTTTTGTTATTGTATTAAACAGCTGAATGTGAGGAGGAGGTGGATACTTCAAAGTACATTTAAACTTACTTTTTTTTTTTTTTTTTCATGAGCTAGTCAGGACACCATGGAATGAAAAAGATCTTAACCCAGCCCTGTCTGAGGTAAATGTAGGTCACAGCTTGTTTGAGAAAGCTCAATTTCTATGTAGATATCTGAAGCACTTTACAAAATATGTACAAAATATTAAAATTAATAAAAGCTAAATAAAAATAAAATTTAAGCCTAAATAAAATTTGAAGCAAGGTAAAGTAAATAAGAAGAGGAAAATTAATTAATTAATTAATTAATTTTATGGTGCTGTAGATAAATAAATTATTAATGTATTAGAATTTAAAATTTGACATTAATTGAAATATTTATTGGTTTGCTTTTTTAACCACATGGATATATTTAATTTGTTTTTCATCTGTCTTTAACTGACAATAGTCTAATTTAACATTTGTTATAAAAAAAAAAATCTTATATACTGCAAATCTTTAGCTCTCTTTTCATTTTGAAAAATACAGAGAGAAAGAGAGATGTGGGGAAGAGAAGAGGAGATCTAGTGGATCATTAAGTTTAGGAATATTGTGTTAGAAGACTTTACTGATCTAATCATAGAAAGATTCTTTTAACTTCAGTCTAAAATGCTTCTGTCCAATATATATACATTTAGTCTTTGCCAAATTTTTTGTGTAATATTTGATCTTGCTTTCTGCCATCCATCCCTTTACAGGAGTTCAATGCTAGTGGTAAGGATTTCTTCACTTGAGATTATTATTTTTTCTTTTGTATATGTTTTTGTTCCTTATTTATTCCTAGATAGCCTCCATTTTTGTTGTTGTTGTTGTTGTTGTTGTTTTAAATAATAATAAAAAAGGCTATATTTTTTCTTACACAATGACTGCCTAAATTTGTCAGATCTTTAACATACATGGTACTTAAACTAAAACTGCTCTGTACTTGACCCCTAGTGATAAGCGTTATCACAGCTGAAACAAACTAAACCCAACTCTGGCCATGGTAAGATCAGATGAGTCTAGAGATCTTGTATGTGATATATTTATTGGGCTATAATATTCATTGATAATATATATGGAGACTAGAAAAATACATCCTGATATGGGGGAAATAGACCTTCCCTAATTAGGCTGCTTTAAAAAAATTTCACAAGTGTGTTGCCCTTTTAAACTTGTTTTCACCCAGGCTACTTTTTTTTCCAAGTCTTTCTTAAATTTATTTATTACCACTCTTCTTATTTACTTTTAAGGTTGTGGATTCTCCAGCACAGAGATGCTTTTAAAAAACAGTTGAGGCATCTGTTGACACTTGGTTTATCTTGTCTCAGGGTAGATAGAATGTCTGCTCTCTCACTTACTTACCTGTAAGTTACCTGTTACCTCTCTCTCTCATTTATTACCTACCTACCTTCCTACTTAATAACTTTTTTTTTTTTTTTTTCTGTATTAACTGGTATTGTCACTGTTCCTCAGAATTCTTTGTTCCTAGGTTAACGAAGACATAAATTGTCATAAATGTTTCAATTGGTACAATTGTTACAATTAAATATTTGCAAATGTATAAACAGTGAATTACACAGCTCTGTATTCCCAAACTGATGTAACTGAGAATATACAATTTTCCCAATAACATATATTTAAAAGTCTTTTTCCTTTTTTTGTTTCCATAATTCTATATGACAGATCTTACAAATATTCTGTATCTGTAAGATATACACAGAGAGAAAAAAAATAGAGGTAAATATATAAATATATTTGTTTACCTCTTAAACTTATATTTGTGTTTATATAAAACACTCTTAATCAACATTCATAACCTCATTTTCACCTTAAAAATCTTCCTGTATTCCTTTTCATTTGAATACCAATTTGGTCACTCAATCACGGTGAAAAGAGATTTTTTAAAGATAAATGTTTTAGAAAAATAAAATGAAATAAAAATGTTCTTTGAATATTTTTTCTAATATAAGATAGGTAAATAATTATAAAATTAGATATTAGTTGATTTATTGATTAGTTAATAGTTTTCTAATAACTATTGATTAGTTATTAGTTTTTAAGTTAGTTAAGAAATAACATGAAAAACATAAATTTACATTTTTCCTTACTATGTCAATTCCTTAGAGTTATGAATGTATAATGAGACAGACTTATAATAGAACAATTCAAACACAATGATTACACAAAATTAGTACACATTAAAATTGCAATAAATCTTGTTTATCTAATAAAGAAATACTTTCTTGACATTTCAGTCTGACATTAAGTGTCACACAAGGTGCAGCTAAAAAAAAAGAAAAAAGGCGCAACATTATGTTGGAAGTGTCCACTGAAACTTAGGAATTTTTGAACATGTTATTAGGTGAATCAACACAGACTGCTTTCCACTTTGGATGTTTACTTAGACAAGCTTTCAAAATAATCCTACAAAAGATATTTGTAATTGAAGTATTGTTTTAGTCTTTTCCACATTTGGACAAAAAGCAGATCAACAAGTATTTGGCAGTGGTGCAGCACAATAATAGTGAATAAGATTGAGAGAACTTTTGAAATGCTGAAATTGACTTGCTCAAAAGTAGTGTAATATTCAGAACCACTGAGAAAGAACTAAGAGGGAGATTGCTAAGGCTTTGCAAAAGTGGTGGTTTCTTATGAGCAATAAGAAAAAAAGTAGTATGTACCCTTAGACAAAATCACCATAAAAAGGCAAGTGATAGTTCAGTTGCAGATGCATGTCAAAAATAAATAAAAATAATAATAAATAAATCTGATTTACATTTGTTAGCTTCTGGAATGATATAACACAAATGCAGAACTATGAATTGTTTTTTCTTTGTGTATAATGACTAATGTATCCAGAGAAAAAGCCCACAGATCCCTGGATGAACATGACTGCAATCTTGTGTTCCAGTGTTACATTCCAACATAAAAGAAATTATCAAAATACATAGTTCATTACTACAAGAAATGACTTACATTTAGAGGATGTATCCTCATATACGAACAAACAACTACAAGAGACATCCTCAGTAAACAAATCAATTCCTTGCAAGAGCAGGCATCCATGTAATAGATGTTTAATTCTGAATTGTCTAGAGCCCATGCTCCACTGCTTGTAGGGCACAATACATTTCACAATATGTCTGGGAAAACTGAGTGCATCATAGGTCAAAATGACTTTTTCATTAGTTGCTATTTTAAAAGGCTCCAAGTAAGGCTTCTGACAGAGATTAAGAGATTACTAACACCACCGTAGTGTGTGCTCCCTGTCACAGTGTTACAGAAAGCAGCTGTATCATTGATAAGAGTTCTTCCTGTCTCAGAAACATACCAAAAAAGAAATCTGAGACCGAAATATGAATAAAACTTCCATATACACAGGAAAACAAACAAACTAACAAACAAACAAAAAAAAACATCAGTGGTAGATGAAAAAAATAAAATAAAATAAACTCTAACAGTTGATAGCTAGGAGAAATAAAGAGTTTCAGGGGAAATGCTGCATATCACTGTGAATGCATCAGCTACCTCTGATATGTATGAGTCCTCCATATAGTTCTGATGTATCATTTTTCAACTGACGGATGCAGAGATATATTTCTATAGCTAGGAAAGGAAGTGTTCATTGTTGATTTTTGTAGCTGCAGCTGGAACCAGAGACAACGTGAACTGGGATTTGTTGGAATTCTACAGATTTTAGCAGGACTGTATTAAGATATTTTATTCTATCTTTCTCACTAGATGTTCAGGGCTGACAAGCTTGTAAAAATATATTTTCCTATTCTAAATTTGAAAAACTAATATTGGAAAGTCTGATTAGATGAAGAGGCATCTGAGCTGTATAATTCAGTACATCCTAGGGCAGATATATGTTGTCCCATCTGGCTTTTGAAATAAGTGAAAACTTGAAACTGGTGATGAATTTCAAAAACATAGCAATGAAATATTGGATGTTGAGGGTGTTCATGTAGTAGCCAATCACATGATAATAGCTGTGTCAGTTTAGGCAGAATATCAAGAGATATTAAAAAGCTTATGTCAAAAGCCCAAGTAAAAAAATATCTCTTTCAATTCTATTGATCCTGTTTATGGTTAAGAAAATATGGATAAAAAGCAGACAACCTCATGAAAACAAGAAAATCAGCTGACAGAAGCGTTGAAAATGCTGACAGTATGGATACCATCTGCATCATGCACAAGCACACAGGATAATAAGGTTATTAGACAAATGAATTATGTATATCAGGTATATCAGCTAGTCTGAAAAATTCTTTTTGAGAATGTAAATCCACAAATAATAAATAAACATGACAAGGCCCTAAATCAGTAGAGTACTCTGTGACTCTCCATTACTCTGTGTGGTCTCAACAAACTGTTTGCAATTCAAGCAGATGTGCTGTATTTCCATATGTTTATCAACATAATTTACACAAAATTTAGAATGGCATCATAAACGTCATATAATTCTCATTTTAAAAGCTCAAAATGACCCTCATGTTATGAAGAAACTACAGGTCATAAGAAAAGTTATTATTAGTTACTTCTAAACACATTTGAATACCAAGTTGTTCAGAGACATTTTCTCTGAACTTCTCAAGTGTTGTTTTCAAAATAAGATTAAAGTATCAGCAAGGTATATGGAATGAACCTATGAGAGGACAGCAGCTGTGTATTCACTATAATATTTGTAAAATTTTTAAAACCAGTTGAAGGATGAACTGAAAGATCCTGTAATCTGAAACTTTTATTAAAAAATCTGATTTTGGGAAGGAACAACCCGAAGTATCAGTACAGGCTGGGGAACGACCTGCTGATGAGGAGCTCTGAGGAGAAGGACCTAGGGGTCCTGGTGGACGATGGGTTGACCATGAGCCAGCACTGTGCCCTTGTGGCCAAGAGAGTTAATGGGATCCTGGCGTGCATTAAAAGGAGTGTGGTCAAGGGAGGTGATCCTCCCCCTCTACTCTACCCTGGTCAGGTCTCACCTGGAGTACTGTGTCCAGTTCTGGGCTCCCTGGTACAAGAAAGACAGGGATCTCCTGGAAAGAGTCCAGCGGAGGGCCACAAAGATGATATGGGGCCTGGATCATCTACCCTATGAAGAAAGGCTGAGAGACCTGGGTCTGTTCAGCCTGGAGAAGAGAAGACTGAGAGGGGATCTCCTCAGTGTATATAAATATCTGAGGGGTGGGGGACAGAAGGATGTAGCCAACCTCTTCTCAGTGGTTTGTGGGGATAGGACAAGGGGCAATGGCTGCAAGTTAGAGCACAGGAAGTTCCGCACTGACATGCGAAAGAACTTCTTCACGGTGAGGGTGATGGAGCATTGGAGCAGGCTGCCTAGGGAGGTTGTGGAGTCTCCTTCTCTGGAGATATTCAAGGGCTGTCTGTTAGTTCACGGCAGAGGGAACAAATGCAGCCGACTCCATATGAGTGGTAAAGCATAGTTCTAGTTCTACTTTATTGTGCGGATAGCGCATATTTATACAGTTTGTTATAATTATGCCTATTAGTCACTCACTGATTGGCTAAGCCTAAAAGGTCATTTTCATTTATGTTCCCCCTACTTGTGGTTACATACGGACATAGCTTCCTCACATTTCTGGCAGTTGTTTTTCCCCTTAGAAACCTCCTCTTCGAGATAAGAATATTCTGTCCTTGCCGCGTAGGCACCTTTTTTTCCACACTCGGAATTTTTCATTCCTCAGTCATGCTAACTGAGGCCTATTCTTAAAACAAACTCTGGTCAAACAATTGCTCTGTGGATGCATGTCCATGCCCCACAGACCAATTCCCGGTAGCTGTCTGGACACCTACCTGGGCAGCCTGCTCTGAGGAACCTGCTTTGGCAGGGGGGGTGGACCCGGTGATCTTTCGAGGTCCCTTCCAACCCCTACAGTTCTGTGATTCTGTGTGATTCTGTGATTCTGTAATTTTATAACATGGAAGAAAACATGTATGAGTATGCAAACTATAGTCACGGTGTAACATCTTGGATTTTGAAAGATATAATTTAATTACAATGTCACAAGAATATTTCTAACAGAAATAGGCACACAATGTTAAATAACTTTCATGAAGCATATCACAGGACTTAGAGAATAAAGTTCCAGCAAGGAAAATAGTATACTGACTGGGAATGATTTTACCTGATATTCTCTCCGCTTTTCAGAACTCTGATGTAAAAAGTGCATACGGATTATTTATTTATTTTTAATAAAAATACATTTTTATGTGAGCTGTGCTTCCTGTTTGCTGTTCATTGTCATTTATGGGATAGAGGAGTGGACAAGACAAGGAGAAGTGCTATGCTGGACCTCATTTTCACCAACAAGGAAGGGCTGGTAGGGAATGTGAAGTTCATGGAAGCCTTGGCTGATCATGAAATGGTGCGGTTTTGGATCCAGAGGGCAATGAAGAGAGAGCAGAGCAAGCTTGCTACCCTGATCTTCCCACTGACCTGAAGAGGGGAAACACAACCCCCATTTTTAAAAAGGGATCAAAGAAAGACCTGCCAAACTACAGGCCAGTCAGTCTCATCTCTGTGTCTGCTGACATCATGCAGATCCTGCTGGAAATTATGCTAAGGCATATGGAAGATAAGAAGATGATTAGTGACAGCCAACATGGCTTCACTATGGACAGATCATGCCAGACAAATCTGGTGGCCTTCTACAATGGGGTTACAGCATTAGTGGGTAGGAGAAGAGCAACTGACATAATCTACTTGGACTTGTGAAAATCATTTTACACAGTCACACATGATATCCTTGTCTCTAAATTGGAGAAACATGGATCTGATGGATGTAACACTGAAGAATTGGCTGGATGGTGGCACTCAACAGCTCAATGTGCAAGTGGATATCAGTAATAAGTGTCCTTCAGGGACAGTCTTGGGACTGGCACTATTTAACATAATTGCCAGCGATATGGACAGTGAGATCGAGTGCACCCTCAGCAAGTTTACTGATAACACCAAGATGTATAGGTGTGGTTGACACAGTGGAGGGAAAAGATGCCATCCAGAGGGACCTGGACAGGCCTGAGAGGTGGACCTGTGTGCATCTTATGAAGTTCAAACAAGGCCAAGTGCAAGGTTCTGCATCTGGGCTAGGGCCATCCCAAGCACAAATATAAGCTAGGTGGAGAATGGATTGAGAGCAGCTCTGAGGAGAAGGATTGGGTTTGTTGGCTGATGAAAAGCTCAACATGAGCCAGCAATGTGTGCTTGCAGCCCAGAAAGCCAAACATATCCTGGGCTGAAAAAAAAATATATATATATTTTATATATATATATATATATATAAAACCTCAGCCAGCAGGTTGAGGGAAGTGATTCTTCATGAGACCCCACGTAGAGTACTGCATTCAGCTCTGGGATGTCCAGCACAAGAAGGACATGGAAGAATTAGAACAAGTCCAGAGGAGGGCTGTGAAGATGATAAAAGGGCTTGAGCACCTCCCCTGTGGAGACAGGCGAAAAGGCCTGGGTTTGTTCAGCCTGGATAAGAGAAGACTCAGGGGAGGCTTTATGGCAGCCTTCCAGGACCTAAAGAGGGCTCATAAGAAAGCAGGAGAAGGACTCTTTATCAGGGAGTGTAGTGATAGGACAGGAAATAATGGTTTTAAACTAAAGGAGGGTAGATTTAGATTAGATATAAGGAAGAAATTATTTTCTCTGAGGGCAATGAGGCACTGGAAAAGGTTGCACAAAAAATTGCGGCTGTCCCATCCCTGGAAGTGTTGAAGGCCAGGTTGGATGAGGCTTTGAGCAACCTGGTCTTGTGAAAGGCATCCCTGCCCGTGGCAAGGGAGTTGGAATTAGGTGGTCTTTAAGGTCACTTCCAACCCAAGACATTCTGTGATTCTGTGGCAGCTGGATATTCATATAGTTCTATTGCTTGACTTAGGTACAGAACTTGTTTTCCTAGTGTTCTCTTGGTTGTGAAGATTCATGGCAAAAGCATGGATTCATCAAGCAGACTGTGGTATACCATATGCACCTGAAGATTCATACTACAGACAAATAATGTTCAGCTTGTCTCTCGAAGCAGAAAATGACACCAATAAAAGGGGCTTTAACCTACCTCCAATGTAAAAGAATATGCACAAGGTCCCTCACGTAAAAAATTGATTTAAAATAGCTTATGATATACAGAAAATCAGATGGTAAATACTTTAAAACAATGAAAAATAATACAAGTAATATAATTTGTTCAAGATTAGGAAATGAAAACATTTTATTTTAAGTTCATCCTTTTAAGTTCAGTCTAAGTGGAGACAGTTTTTAAAAACAACAGACATGACACTCTAAAGGCTGGCACCCTTTTCTATTGCATTCATATGTTTCTTTCCTAAGGGGATTCTTGGCATAGAAGGTGCTTCTCCTCACTGCCTTCTCTGTAAATACTGTGACAACTGTAGCAGTTCTTCTGAGTATTATAAAATCACTGTTTGGTAGCAAGTATTTTTCTTATGCTCGACCTCTGTTTTAAAATTTATATTCAGCCAGAGAGTGAGTTTGTATTTTGAGATGTTGTTACTACAATTCTCTTATAATGTTCCCTAGATAAAATTTGATTATATTCCAGCTCCATAAAGAAAAAGATTATTGATTAAAAATATACGCATACTTACCTCACTGTTGACCTTTTTTTTTTTTTTAACAAACAAACTTTACAGTTAAAGAATCTTTTTATACAGGATCTTTTTGTAAGTCAAAGTCAAAATATCTTCAAATAATTAGATTACAATGAATCAATATCTAGATGAAGTTGATGGTAGTTAAAATTTATCACAATAATAAATGTAACAAAGTTTAAGAATTGCACTTTTTCAGATCAGGATGTTAGAAAAATAAATGTTATATTATTGTCATAACTATAATAATAAAGAAGAGTTAGGAAGAACACATTTTGATTGCATTTGATTACTAGCAGAAAGAAGAGTGCTTTTTCGTTACGCCTTGACCCTCCCTGCCCTTTTTATTTTTTCAGTAAGAAATCCACCTGCTGGTGTGTGGGGTCTTCCATGGGCTTCAGTGTGTATATCTGCTGAAAATACAGTCTTCCATGTGCTTCAGAGATACTACCTGTTTCACCAGGGTCCTTTCCATGGGCTGCAGGGGCATTTCTGCTCTGGCACATAGAATCATAGAAACAAAAAATGGATTGAGTTGGAAGGGACCTCCAAGATTATCTAGTTCCAACTCCCCTGTAAAAGGCAGATGAATGAAGATACTACCTTAATTTAAGGACAATGTTCCAGGGGATCTCAGCTACTAGGTTTTTAAATAGCTTGAAGTTTACTCATCAGAAATTCAGGGTCCTGATTTTGCTCTTTGGCAGGCCCATACTCCTTGAGATCATAAACTCAACCAGGGCATGGTCACTGCAGTCCAGTCTGCCTCAGTCTTGGCCACTTTAATGAGCTCTTCCTTGTTGGTGGGCACCAGGTCAAGTAACGCTTCTCCTCTAGTTGGTAATGGAGAACCTCTTCCTCCTTCTTCACTGACCATGTCTGCAGAGTTCTCTCTCTCATGTTCTTCTCATTCCTCCCTCTCACAGCTGGTACACAGCATTTTTTCACCCTTTCTTAAGTATGTTATCACAGAGGCACCACCTCTGTGGGGCATCATCTCTGCTGAGCACCATTCATTATCTCAGCTTTTTTTTCCACCAGTGGGTCCCTTTTGGAGCTGGCTGGAACGGGCTGTGTCCAACATATGGGAAAGTCTTGGTTGCTTCTCAAGAAGGCACTCCTGCAGCCTTCACCCAGCTACTTTGCCATGTAAACCCAATACAAGTGTTTTTAGTGATTATATAAGTCACTACATATCTGCCTAAATCCAGCTTTCTCTCAAGTTAAACTTAAAAAGATACATTGGTCTTTTCTGTTGTGTATCACTGTCTACCTCAGGACAAGAGAACTGTACACAACAAGATGAAATTCTGAAGCATATCTCATGTGAACAGCTTACACTGACAAAAAAAAAAAATAATAAAAATCCCTCAGCATTTTCCCCACTATTCCATCTCTTGGGCTCCTCCTGTATCTCTTCAAAAGATGGAAAAATCAGAGGTCCTTTACGTATCTTGTAAAATTTCTAAAAGGTCTAAACTTGTATTTTTTTTCCACGTGACCATTACAGGAAGTTTCTCCTGTGTAAGTTCTAAGTCATTAAATTCAGCTGGAGAATTCAAAGGTGTAAGATGATTTGTTCATTGTTCTAAGAAATTGTAGAAGCAGAAGATGCATTTTCCATATATCATATTTTCCCTTCAAAATAAATACACACACACATATATCAGAAGAGTCTAAATACTTTGAAAGGAAAATGAATTAAAAGAAAACAATGTTCAAGAGTATCAAGCATCCTCTCCTTCAACACAACAGATTACTCTCTGAGAGGCCCAAAAGGCATTTGTAAAGTTGCCAACTCAGTTGCCAATGAAGCTTGCCAAAGAAGATGCTGATACAGAAGTAGTCTCCTCAGCTTGTCATTTTGGGCACTCTGATTCCAATGCAGGAGGAAAGAAAGAGAGTAGCAGTCTGGCATAATCAGCAGAACGTTAGTATACACCTTCTTACAAGACTAGGCTATTGCGGCAAAGGGTTTTGATCAACATAGGATCTTTTTTAAAAGATATGATGTTAAATATATCTACTTATCTAAAATATATAACTAAATTTACCATCTAAAGTCAGAAGAGTTTAAAAATTGTAAGGTTGTTTTTGAGAATGCATTTATTGTGTCTGGCATTGTATGCTTCTGTGGTGATTTCACTTGTGTGGGCAACCGAGCTCAACCACAGCTGCTTTCTCACTCCTCAAAGGGAAGGCTGAGAAAATACAATGCAAAAGGTTCAAGGGTTGAGATAAGGATGGGGAAATCACTCAACAATTATCATGATAGGCAAAATAGATTCAGAGTAGGGAGACAGTAAAATGTGTTGCCTTGGGCATCTAGAGAAGCTAAAAAAGTTAGAAACAAAGGAAAGAAAGAATGAAACAAACAGCAACAACAACGACAAAACCTTTCCCACACCTACCCTCTTCTACCTCCTCCCCCCCAGGGGAAAAGGGAGTGGGGGAATGGGAGTTGTGGTCAGTCTATGGCACTTAATCTCCGCCACTCCTTCTTAGTCACTCTCTTCCCCTGCTCCAACATGCGGTCCATTCCACAGGATGCCATCCTTTCCAAACTGATCCTCCATGGGCTTCCCACAGGCAGCAGTCCTTCAAAAACTGCTACAAATATGGGTCCGTACCACAGGATCCATTCATCAGGAGCACACTGCTCCTACCTGGGTTTCCCACAGGCAGCAGTTCCTGCCAGATCACCTGCTTCTGCTTGGGCTCCTCTCCACAGGCTACAGGTCCAGCCTGGAATCTCCTCCAGCGGGGGTCCTCCACAGGCTGCAGCCTCCTTCAGTGCAAGTCCACCCACTCCACTGTGGTCTCCTCCATGGGCTGCAGTGTGGAGACCTGCTCCACTGTGGTACTCCATGGGCTGCAGGGGGACAGCCTGCTCCACCATGGTCCTCACCACAGTCTGCACTGGAAATTCTGCTCAGGTGCCTGGAACACCATTCCCCCTCCTTCTTCAGCGACCTTGGTGTCTGCAAGGCTGTTTCTCACTCCCATCTCTCCCAGCTGCTGTTCCACAGAAGATTTTTGCTGTTCTTGTTGTTTGTTTTGTTTTGTTTTATTTTCCCCCTTTCTTAAATATGCTGTCACAGAGGCACAAACAACATCACTTACTGGCCTGGCACTGGCCAGCAGTGGGGCCCTTATCTGACATGGGGCAGCTTCTTGATTCTTCTCACAGAAGTTGCCCCTGTGGGTCCTCCACTACCAAAACCTTGCCACATAAACCCACTACAGATACCAGGCCTGTCAGCTCGAGCTTAATATGACTAGGGTTTCTTCACAGGCAACCATCAATGGCATCAAGATTATCACAGAATCACAGAATTTCTAGGTTGGAAGAGACCTCAAGATCATCCAGTCCAACCTCTGACCTAACGCTAACAGTCCCCACTAAACCATATCACTAAGCTCTACATCTAAACGTCTTTTAAAGACCTCCAGGGATGGTGACTCCACCACTTCCCTGGGCAGCCCATTCCAATGTCTAACAACCCTTTCGGTAAAGAATTTCTTCCTGACATCCAACCTAAAACTCCCCTGGTGATACTTAAGCCCATTCCCCCTTGCCCTGTCACCAGGCACGTGGGAGAATAGACAAACCCCCACCTCGCTACAGCCTCCTTTAAGGTACCTGTAGAGAGCGATAAGGTCGCCCCTGAGACTCCTTTTCTCCAGGCTGAACAAGCCCAGCTCCCTCAGCCGCTCCTCATAAGACTTGTTCTCCAGACCCCTCACCATCTTTGTCGCCCTTCTCTGGACTTACTCGAGCACCTCAATGTCCTTCTTGTAGCGAGGGGCCCAAAACTGAACACAGTACTCAAGGTGCAGCATCACCAGAGCCGAGGACAATCACCTCCCTAGCCCTGCTGGCCTCCCTAGCCCTGCTGGCCACACTGCTTCTTATGCAAGCCAGGATGTTGTTGGCCTTCTTGGCCACCTGAGCACACTGCAGGCTCATATTCAGCCAGCTATCAACCAATACTCCCAGGTCCTTCTCTGCCAGCCAGCTTTCTATTTACTCATCTCCCAGCCTGTAGCTCTGCTTGGGGTTATTGTGCCCCAGGTGCAGGACCCAGCACTTGGCCTTGTTGAACTTCATACAGTTGACCTCAGCCCATTGGTCCAGCCTATCCAGATCCTCCTGCAGAGCCTTCCTACCCTCAAGCAGATCGACATGCGCCTAGCTTGGTGTCATCTGCAGACTTACTGAGGGTGCACTCAATACCCTCATCCAGATCTTCGATGAAGATATTAAAGAGGACCGGCCCAAGCACCGAGCCCTGGG
Organism: Anas acuta; assembly: GCF_963932015.1. Classification (NCBI taxonomy): domain Eukaryota; kingdom Metazoa; phylum Chordata; class Aves; order Anseriformes; family Anatidae; genus Anas; species Anas acuta. The sequence goes on from NC_088981.1 coordinate 74,161,153, forward strand.
GGACGCCACTAATGACTGGCCTCCAACTGGACTTGACTCCATTTACCACTACTCTTTGGGTCCGGCTATCCAGCCAGTTTCTAACCCAACAAAGCGTGCGCCAGTCCAAGCCAAGAGCAGCCAGTTTCTTGAGTAGAATGCTGTGGGAGATGGTGTCAAAAGCCTTGCTGAAGTCAAGGTAGACCACATCCACAGCCTTTCCCTCATCCACCCAGCGTGTCACTTTGTCATAGAAGGAGATCAGGTTCGTCAAGCAGGACCTGCCTTTCATAAACCCATGCTGACTGGGCCTGATCGCCTGCTTGCCCTGCAAGTGCTGCGTGATGACACTCAAGAGAATCTGCTCCATGAGCTTCCCTGGCACTGAGGTCAAACTGACAGGCCTGTAGTTTCCCGGGTCAGTCCTCCGGCCCTTCTTGTAGATGGGCGTCACGTTTGCTAGCCGCCAGTCAACTGGGACCTCCACTGAGAGCCAGGACTGTTAATAAATGATGGATAGGGGCTTGGCCAGCTCCTCTGCCAGTTCTCTCAGTACCCTTGGGTGGATCCCATCCGGCCCCATTGACTTGTGCACATCCAAGTGCCGTAGCAGGTCACCAACCAGTTCTTCGTGGATAGTGAGGGCCACATCCTACTCCCCATCCCCTTCCGCCAGCTCAGGGTACTGGGTATCCAGAGAACAACCGGTATTGCCACTAAAGACTGAGGCGAAGAAGGCATTAAGCACCTCCGTCTTTTCCTCATCTCTTGTAACTAAGTTTCCCCCCGCATCCAGTAAAGGATGGAGATTCTCCTTAGTCCTCTGCTTTGTGTTGATGTATTTATAAAAACGTTTTTTGTTATCTTTAACAGCAGTAGCCAGATTGAGCTCCAGATGAGCTTTGGCCTTCCTAATTTTGTCCCTGCACAGCCTCTCAACATCCTTATAGTCCTCCCTAGCGGCCTGCCCACTTTTCCAAAGATTATATACTCTCTTTTTTCTCCTTATCTCAAGCCACAATTCTCTGTTGAGCCAGGCTGGTCTTCTTCCCTGCCAGCTCGTCTTTGGGCACGTGGGGACAGACCGTTCCTGCGCCATTAAGATTTCCCTCCTGAAGAGCGCCCAGCCTTCCTGGACTCCTCTGCCCTTCAGAACTGCCTCCCAAGGGACTCTACCAACCCGTGTCCTGAGCAGCACAAAGTCAGCCCTCTGGAAGTCCAATACAGCGATTTTACTGGTCCCCTTCCTGGCCTCGCCAAGAATAGTGAACTCCACCATTTTGTGGTCACTCTGCCCAAGACAGCTCCCGACAATCACATCCTCCACCAGTCCTTCTCTGTTTGTGAAGAGAAGGTCTAGTGGGGCTCCACCCCGGTAGGTTCACTAACCATCTGCGTCAGGAAGCTGTCTTCCACGCTCTCCAGAAACCTCCTAGACTGCTTTCTCTGGGCTGTGTTGTGCTTCCATGATATGTCAGAGAAGTTGAAGTCCCCCATGAGTACAAGCACTGAAGATTTCGCACCTTATGTCAGTTGCCTGTAGAACTCATCCGTCTCCTCATCCTGGTTCGGCTGTCTATAACAGACCCCAACCAGGAAGCTAGCCTTGTTGTCCCTGCCGATCCTAACCCAAAGGGACTCGACCTTTTCATTCCCAGCCTCGAGCTGCTAACCAGAATACAATCTGTCAACAATACCTGAGTACCTTCACTATCACACTTCTCAGTACCTCAGACCACCTTTATATTTATCCTTATCTTTACAGTATTAGAAAAAAATGTTATGAACCACATTTTGCAGAGAACTTGAGGTGAAGATTTACTGCATCACATAGGACATCTATGGCATGCCTGCAATAATACTTAAAGATGAGTAGAATGCGCAAATTTAATTTAAATTTAATTTAATAATGTAGTGAACACATTGCAGAGCCAGATCTCTATGGCTTCCAGAAATGGAAGGAAGCGAAAACTTAACTTTCATTCAAGATAAATATTATATACATGTTATTTTTCCTTTGAAAAACCATCCCTAATCATGCAGAAAAGGGAAAGAAATTATTGTGGATGTGCTGGACCTCTAAGTTTAGTTACAGCATCATTGATTTTAATATCTATTATGTGTTCTGCAAAACAATAAACTTAATGATAAACTATGGGTATTGAAAAATGCAATTGTGCTCATAATTAACACTGTAAATACACCTACAGAATGGGAAAATTTTCATTTTCTGAGAAATTATCTGACTGAACCATGTTCTTCATTTTCTGAATCAATGCTGAAATATGACAAGTAATTCTGAAAATGCTAACAGAAAATAAAGACGCTGTATTAAAAAAAAAGAAAAAAAAAGTAAGAGATGGAGAATATTCTTAAGTCCTTTAAATAAGGATTATGATAAGTATGTAATTAACTAGAATAAGTGTATGAATATACAGAAGAAAGACAAGGAAATAGACTTTATGAATATGGTTTTCCTGGAAGAGAGTTTTCAGTTTCCTCAGAAAATAACTTGAAAAATAGTCAGGGTTATGCTACTTTTATCAGAATACTAAGATTTATCCATAATTTTTTCATTGTTTACTTCTAAATCTGTGTTTTTCTTCTTTTAGTTCACATTTTCTTTTTCTTCTTTTTTCTTTTTTCATATAAACTTCTAAAAGTGAATGAGAAACAAATCACAAGATACTCTTCTTTTTTGGGGTAAGATAGATGAATACTTGAGTTAGTGGTATGCGAATGTGGAAAAAATTCCTCTTGTTCCACACTTTATGATTAAATTAAATTTATGTAATCATAAACAAACAGTTTCAACTGAAAAGAATAAATTCATTGAAAAACTGACAGCTGTTATGGGCTTTACTAACTCAGTAATCTTTTTTTTTCCAAAACATAAATCACATGAAGATACGTTAGAATCAAAACCAATTTATCAAGCTGTTAAAAGAAATAAGGAAAGGAAACCTTAGACATATTTCACTATTGTGCTATTCTAGATTTATACTAATGGAACTCCACAGGCTTTTTTACTTGTGAACATTATGAAACAAGGTAATTTATTAGCTATTCCAGTAGACAAAGCATCATAAAGTGCAATCACCGGCAGTTTCCCAGAATGCCCATTCCCTGGAACACATAAGAACATAATGTTGTAAAAGTCTTTAATAGCAACTTGCTCAGCTTCTGTGTCAAAAAGGCAGTGCATAGCCACAAATTCAAGCACAAAGAAAGTCAGCCTGTTCAAAAATGTTTTCCTCTGTATTACTTTTAACTTTATACCAAAAGTGACATGGAAATCTGACTTATTTATCATTTTTCTTCATTTTTATTATTTAGGATCTTCATAACAAAATTTGTTTCAAATCTGAATTGTTGTTAGACACATTTTTTGTATGTGAAAGCATGAAAACCATTGTGCCTACCAAGATATTTTGCATTCAACATAGTCTTGGATTTGATTCTTTCCTCACATACACAGGTGTTACACCGACATCTAACTTCAACAGAGCTCATGATTTACTTCAGGTTAGATGAAGGAGAATGATCCAGTACTTATCCTTGGGATATACACCCAGTGAAACTGCATATTTTACAAAGTTTTACTAGACTTTTAATATAGCTTGAATTAAAGACGTGAAAATGCAAAACATCTCAGTTTGGGAGCTGCAAAACTGATTCTACACAAACACAAAGTGAAGCTGCACACATTGTATTCTCATAATTATTCTGTTTTTTTAATGGATATTAAAACCTCATAATTCAGAAGTTGCAATCAGATGATAAGAGATGGTTTCTTCATGATTAACTTTTTTTTTTTTTTTTTCCCTCTCACTTTGGAAATGATATATAATGGATAATTTCCAAAACCAAGAACATTTTAACACAGCCTTGACTGTGTTATTTGGAAAGATTTTGCCTTAGATACTTCAGATGTCACATGTACTTCTGCATATGTTTGACATTTAAAATTAAATCTATGGTTTGCATAATTGTTAACTGCTTTCTGAAAGATAAATTTATTCATAGTCCTTTTCTTCTAGACCCTTAGTTGTGTCATTCACAACATAGGAAAAAGTCCTGTAAATAACCATTTGGATTGTATGACCTTCAGATAGCTACTGCATTTTTGACCTGTCTGACTTGAATGTTGGAGTTTTCCTAGTGGAAGCAAATCTCTGCCACGTTTCCTCATGTAAGAATATGAATTGGTAGGTAGTTCTGTGCTGAAACTCAATGACATTGGATTTTTCTGGATTTAATTATTTTTAAAGACACACATAATTGCACTCAAAGATGTCCAGCATCTGTCTTTCTCTTAAAGTGTTCTCATATTTGTAACATGCTCACTGAATATTAAAACTGACATACACCTCCCACTAACCACCTAGCCTGTTCACAGCACAACAAATTTTGCACCAGGGGTATGTGAAGTGGGGGAATCATATCTCTTTCCCGGTACAGATATACAAAAAGTTATTTCAGTCAATGAGGCAGAATCCAAATCTTTCTGGGAGAAAAACTGCACACAAGTTTAAGTTTAAACTTTAGTATTTCTTATCAGCTATAACTCCATTCTTTTATAAAGTTAAGCTTTAGATAAGGACTTTTAGTTACTCCGTACCTTAAATTGCTATGGGGTAATTTGACAAGTGATTTCCAAACTGTCAAAACTTTTAACAGAAATACTGTGGAAGCAGATGCAGTCAAAACGCTTTGCAGGAAATGTAAGTATTTTAAGCAAGTGAGTATATGTAGGCAGGTGTTTCACAAGGATTCCATGCAGCTAAATGCACATTGTAAAATCCAAAATTCTACCAATTATATATGATTCAATAAAAAAAAAAGATTCCCCATATATATATATACTTTTTTAATTTCATTGATTTTCCTTAAATTTGTAATAAGATTTTCTGTTTATTTACTTTAGTTTGCTATAGAATTATATAATTATATCATTTATCTCCAATACTTCTGTAGTTTAGCGGTTCTATTTTCCCCTTCTCCTTCCCCTTCCCCTTCCCCTTCCCCTTCCCCTTCCCCTTCCCCTTTCCTGTAATTCATAAGTGATATTCTACAAGCTATATCTGATTTCTGATGGATTTTCTTCTCCAATGCTTCATGAAAATGAAAAAGAAATAATATTCTTCATATGCAAT